>NC_069372.1:49971785-51208214 GCF_021730395.1 Mercenaria mercenaria | reverse complement strand
AACTAGGAGTGGCTTAGTATTAAACAAAGACAATAGTAGAAACTAGGAGTGGCTTAGTATAATAAAACAAGAGCAATAGTAGAAATTAAGTCAGAGTGGCTTAGTATAAAACAAGAGCAATAGTAGAATCTAGGAGTGGCTTATTAAAAAAAAAGAAGGGCAATAGTAGAAACTAGGAGTGGCTTAGTATAAAACAAGGACAATAGTAGAAACTAGGAGTGGCTTAGTATAATAAAACAAGAGCAATAGTAGAAACTAGGAGTGGCTTATTAAAAAAAAGAAGGACAATAGTAGAAACTAGGAGTGGCTTAGTATAAAACAAGGACAATAGTAGAAACTAGGAGTGGCTTATTTAAAAAAAGAAGGGCAATAGTAGAAACTAGGAGTGGCTTAGTATAAAACAAGGGCAATAGTAGAAACTAGGAGTGGCTTAGGATAAAACAAGGACAATAGTAGATACTAGGAGTGGCTTAGGATAAAATAAGGGCAATAGTAGATACTAGGAGTGGCTTAGTATAAAACAAGAGCAATAGTAGAAACTAGGAGTGGCTTGGGATAAAACAAGGGCAATAGTAGAAACTAGGAGTGGCTTGGGATAAAACAAGGACAATAGTAGAAACTAGGAGTGGCTTAGTATAAAACAAGGGCAATGGTAGAAACTAGGAGTGGCTTGGGATAAAACAAGGACAATGGTAGAAACTAGGAGTGGCTTGGGATAAAACAAGGACAATGGTAGAAACTAGGAGTGGCTTAGGATAAAACAAGGACAATGGTAGAAACTAGGAGTGGCTTAGGATAAAACAAGGGCAATAGTAGAAACTAGGAGTGGCTTAGTATAAAACAAGGGCAATAGTAGAAACTAGGAGTGGCTTAGGATAAAACAAGGACAATAGTAGAAATTAGGAGTGGCTTAGGATAAAACAAGGACAATAGTAGAAACTAGGAGTGGCTTAGGATAAAACAAGGACAATAGTAGAAACTAGGAGTGGCTTATGATAAAACAAGGGCAATAGAAGAAACTAGGAGTGGCTTAGGATAAATCAAGGGCAATAGTAGAAACTAGGAGTGGCTTAGTATAAAACAAGGGCAATAGTAGAAAGTAGGAATGGCTTAGTATAAAACAAGGGCAATAGTAGAAATTAAATAATATATGGCCCCCATGCATTCACGCCCTTATGTCCTATGTTTCCCAGATGCTATACTAGATCATATATCATTACATATAAACAGTCAATGGTAACAAACAATAAGCCTCCGAACCTTCAGCAGATAGTTTTAACTATTGACCCGCAAGCCATTCAATAAATGTATAAAATTGTTATTTAAGTACCTGGGCATTCTGTTCAAGAGCAGGTAGCTCTTGTCCTTTCTTTTATTGTTGAATTTTACTTTCAATATTTTTCAGATTGTTTTGATGTTTACAGAAGATGTCAGGTAGGTAATTTTAACTGTAACTGTTATAAATTTATTGTGTTTATTATGCGCCAGAGTATGGAAGACTCGGGAAGCATGTAGTTATCTTGAGTTCTTAGCTCTGATAGTTTCCACTTGAATCATAAGCCTTAAGTATACATATATGTAGAGAACAGTGTTTCTAACATTCCAGACACTACTGGGTCACAAGTTTGATCCCAGGCGGGGCGAATGTTCTCTGTGACAATTTGATAAAGGACATTGACTGAAATCATTTGTCCTCCACCTCTGGTTCATTTGGTTTAAACATATTTTATTGATTTATAAGTCATTACATGAATAATATACAACAACTGAGATAAGGGAATTAGACAGAAAGCTAATTAGCTAATTTGGGGAAGTTGGCAGTTACTTGCTAAGAATAGTTTTGTGCTGGTACAGAATCCAGAAACACTGGTTAGATTAACTGAAATACTGTTGAAAAATGGCATTAAACCCAAAACAAACAGTTTAAAATGAAGTTTTCACTATGTTATGTTGTTTTAATTTTAACACTTACTGTTTTATTTTAGGGAAAGTTGCTACTTCTGGACTTTAATCCATTTGGACAAGTGACAGATGGACTCTTATATACATGGGAAGAACTGGAGGGAGATGAACTGTTCCAAGCTGAAGACTTACAACAACATGTAAGCTGCACCATCACAAACAGCATACAGTGAAACACCGCTCGCTCGAGCATCGATGACTCGAGCAATTCATTTGGTCCCGGCCGATTATTTTCTATTTTCTATGTGAAATTACCATGGCTGGGTCGAGCATCGATAACTCGATCGCTCGAGCATGACACCTGGTCCCTGTGTATTAATTTACTCTTTGTTGCTTATGGCAAACTCGAGCAGAGGTGTCAAAATTTTCACACCTTCGGCGGTCAGAATGTATCGGTTAATTTAAAATTTTCGCACGCCGTGAGAACTGCATAGTATATTCCCCGACTATCTTAAATTTTTGTTTGTCGGTATATTTGATCTGATAATGAGATTAATTATTGATGAAAGGTGGAAGAACAATTTTATTGATCAAAATTGTTATTAATTATTACTTTTTTTCTGCGGGATCGAGAAGATAATTATGAGATCTTAATATTTTAATCAAGAGTTGTTTGCATGCAAATAAGGTCTTTTCATAAAATTGAGACAATAATTATGAGATCTAAATTTGGAGAAGAAAATTGCGAATTCGATTACAGTATTTCAAATAAAAAAAAATGTCTTAGCTGTTTCTTCACATGTGCCATTACGATCTATCATAAATAACGTTTGTAATACGTTTTATGAAAATGTCACGAGTGTGTTATTATTACGCATCACCGTTTCTTCTGCAAATGGTTTCGATGACAATTGGTAAAACAAACTTCAATTTTCTTCGTATGTTGATCAATTTTTGGGTCGCTCGAAACCATGGATAACTCGAGCATTTTGCTCATCCCCTTGCGACCTCGAGCGAGCGGTGTTTCACTGTAGTGCATGCGCAACCAACATGGATCCAGACCAGTCTGCACATTCACACAGTCTGGTCAGGATCTGTGCTGTTCGCTAACAGATTCTCTAATTGCAATAGGCTTTGAAAGTGAACAGCATGGATCCTGACCAGACTGCATGAATGCGCTGGCTGGTCTGGATCCATGCTGGTTGCAAATGCACAATGTAGGTTTTCTCATGGTACAGCAACATGTAATGTTTTATTCAGGCCTGTCTATAATTACAGTAACACAACAATCACTCAGTTGCAAGGGGATAAGCAACATGGTTTAGTTATCCAGGATATTGAGCCATGCAAACATAGATAACATATGAAAACTGGCGGATGATCAAATGAGCAGCTCAAACAATCCCAGAGCTCATATTCATAAATGTTTAAAGGCAGAAACTTAGAAATGCTATAATTGTTTTTTCTATTGAGATAAGTTTAAATATCAATTAATCCAGGCGATTTAGAAAAATACTTTATATAGTGTATAGATCTTTTATTGACCTTCTAATGAAGTTAAGTAATTCAGTAACGAAGTTCAGTGAGTTAAAAATGTAGGAACCATTAGCGACCCCCATATTTGCAAAAAAAATGGTCTGCTTAATGGATTCACGAATAGTAACTATTAATACTGCATAACCTTGTATAATAAACTACTAAGTGAGTTAGAAATTTAAATATTTCTGGTGCAAATAGCTGTTTAGACTAGTAAAACTATTTATATTTTATATACTTATAAACTGAATTTTAGTTGAGATCTCATTTTCTGCGAAACAAAATAGTAATCTTTAGACCTAAAAGTTTTATTGTAAATTCTCATTTATCAAAAACAATGGTCACAGTGACTTGTGTTCAGAGAGATATAAAGCATGTATAATACACTTGGTGCATTTTTCATTTTTATCTCGACTTTACAAAGAAAAAGTAGAGCTATTGTACTCGCTGCAGCGCCGGCATTGCCGTTGGTTAAAGTTTTTGATAAAGTCAAATATCTCAAATATCTTCAAAACTTTTTACTTTAAACTTAAAATAGTTTATTTACTATCTAAGTCTACACCAGGAGAAATAATCCCCATAACTCTGTATGAAATTTGGCAAGAGTTATGCTTCTTTTCAACTTAGAATTTTTTGGTTAAAGTTTTTAATAAAGTCAAATATCTCTGTTACTATCAAAGCTTTTGACTTGAAACTTAAAATATTTACTGACTATCAAAGTCTACACCAGGAGAAACAATCCCCATAACTCTTATTTGAAGTTTGACAGAGTTATGCCCTTTTTTAATTTAGAATATTTTGGTTAATGTTTTATAATAAAGATTTTTACTGGCAAAGTTCTAGTTCAGAGTCAAGCACTGAGAAAAGTCAAAGATGCTGTCTTATGGACTGCTCTTGTTCTGATAATACTGCCAGAGGCCATTGACAAAATGTGTATATATTCATTTTAGGTCCCAGAGCTGAGATGTGTGGAGTCACCTTCTGGTGTGCAGTCTAATCCATATGGAGCATATGCCTTTCCAAAAGATTTCATTGACATCTCGAGTGGTGATGATCCATCTAAACTTGTACAGTTGTTACAATCGGTAAATGTTTATAAAATAGAAATGAAACAATTAAAGGTTGTTATTGAGAAATAGGTATGAGTTCTGCAGCAGACATACTGCACGATATTAGGGTCACAATATTTCTAGTACAGCCTTTAATTGTAGCCTAGTAGCAGAACAACTGCTCTGCTAAAGGGAGGTTGTGGATATAACATAAAAAATGGTAGTAGTAGCTTCCTCGCTTGGCACTCAGCATAAAGAGGATAGTACTAGGACTGGTGTCAGTGTAATATGACTGGGTGGGATATTCCAGTGAGGTCCTCCACCAAATTGTTCAAATTATGTTCCTGGGTTGAAAAGAGGCCCTGCCCTGGGGGTCCCAAGTTTTACATGGACTTTTATAGGAAAAAAAACTTTAAAAATCTTCTTGTCTATAACTGCAAGGCCTAGGCCTTTGATATTTGGTATGTAGCTTTACCTACTGGATCTCTAACAAGATTGTTCAAATTATGCCCCAGGGATGAAAGGAGGCTCTACCCTGGTGGTCTTTTGTTATATGAGTTATATAGGAATAAATACTTCAAAAGTTACCATATATTACCTAGACTGATTATAATTACCTGATGACCCCAAGTGATAAGGGGTCACTTGACTGTGACCTTAACCTACGAACCTACTTCATTGTTTTTTATGCCCCTGAAGGGAGGCATATTAGTTTTCAACTGTCCGTCCGTTTGTTCGTTAGTAAGTTCATTCGTTCGTCACAATGTTAACTTTTTGCATGAAGGCACTTTACTCGCAAACCACTGCACCCAGGACCTTCAAACTTCACTTGCTGATAGTACTTATTGAGTATACCACCCCGACTGACTTTGGGGTCACCAGGTCAAAGATCAAGGTCACAGGGGCCAACGTTAACTTTTTGCATGAAGACCTTTTACTTGCGAACCACTGCACCCAGGACCTTCAAACTTCACGTGCTGATAGTACTTACTGAGTACACCACCCCTACTGACTTTGGGGTCACCAGGTCAAAGGTCAAGGTCACAGGGGCCAACGTTAACTTTTTTGCATGAAGGCACTTTACTCGCAAACCACTGCACCCAGGACCTTCAAACTTCACCTGCTGATAGTACTTATTGAGTACACCACCCCTACTGACTTCGGGGTCACCAGGTCAAAGGTCAAGGTCACAGGGGCCAACGTAAACTTTTTGCATGAAGGCACTTTACTCGCGCACCACTGCACCCAGGACCTTCAAACTTCACGTGCTGATAGTACTTATTGAGTACACCACTCCTACTGACTTTGGGGTCTCCAGGTCAAAGGTTTTGCATGAAGGCACTTTACTCGCGAACCACTTCACCCAGGACCTTCAAACTTTACATGCTGATAGTACTTTATGAGTACACCAACCCTACTGACTTTGGGGTCACCAGTTCAAAGGTCAAGGTCACAGGGGCCAACGTTAACTTTTTACATGAAGGCACTTTACATGCGAATCACTTCACCCGGGACCTTCAAACTTCACATGCTGATAGTACTTATTGAGTACACCACCCCTACTGACTTCGGGGTCACCAGGTCAAAGGTCAAGGTGCTGCAAGGACATTTGTCACCATTAGTGACAGCTCTTGTTTAAATACAGTCTTGAAATTTGGATTACAGACTTTCAGTGACCATGAATGTGACTTACTGACCTACTTTCTAATATTTTAGCATCAGTTTGCCATTTTAAACATGTGGCTCATATTACTCAGGTGATCGATTCAGGGTCATCATGACCCTCGTTATGGACTTTCGACAGAAATTATTTTTCACCTAAAATGTGTGGGCTAGTCCCTTTAAATCAGTATGTTTTGACAAAATATTTTAGGCAAACTTGTTCATAGTACATTCTTTATATTATTTCAGAAAGTACGAGAACAGAATGGAGAATGTTCAAGTGATGATGAGACAACAGAATATGAGGGAACCTGATTTAATTCGTGATTATATTTTGTAAAGTGGATATTTTTATAAACATTATAAATGACTGAACATATGCCTGTTTTCCTTATATACAACAGGAATTCAGTGTAGCAGGCTGGAAATTGTCTTAGAGGCAAGATTTTCAGTATTTAAATGAAAGTTCTTTTTACAAGACAGAAGTGAAAAAAAATGTTGGTGTAAATGTGAAATTGATAAGGAATGAATACTCTAGTAGTTTTGTTATATTATCTGGACCAGTGGTATCATAAAGTCCATTTAATGTTTATATAATTATAAAAGAGTTCTGCTTAAGCCTCTGCTAGGGATCGTGAGGCGTGTGGCAGATTTCATTATCTCGTGAACAGGCTCGGTCAAATCGAATCCGTTATTCTGTTTTGTTTTGTTGCCTTCTATGCTTCCAAGGAATCCTATACATGTTATTTATTTGATGCAAAAGTGAAAAAAATCCTTTTAATAGTGTTTTATTGATTTAAATTAAATTGGGTGTGTTACACCAGAAAGGTGTACGCATATAGTCGTTCCAGTCGACGCAGACCTTAATGTAATCAATTACATTTTAATTAGGATATTTGTTTGTTTTGCGTTATCATAGATATTAGACCGAAGGGTTTTGGGACCAAACATTTAGTACAGTTTAGAGAAAATAGAACATTCTCTGTATTATTGTTGTTCGAAACTTGCATTTGTTAAAAAGAATTTATATAATGTAATGAAATGGTGTTACTTAATTTATAAGAGACACTCTATGACAGAAATGCAGACGATACTGACAAACCAGAACTTGCGTGGTTGTTCAAAATAGGATAAACATAAAATATTTTTACAGGGTAGTTAAGCTCAAAATTTATTCAAGAAACAGACAGTCGCACATAGCATAAAGCTGCTGATTTGTTTTCCGCCAAATTTTGGTATTAACAAAAAAAGGAAATAAATGTTCAAAGACAATCAGTCTTGTTTTCAATGCACACATTGTTAAGCATCAAGGTTTAACAATCATTAAACAGCCATTTTTTCTTCAAGTCCGTAACATTTAGTCTACCACGACTGTTTTTGATCACAACCAGTTACTAATAGTTTTCCCTATATATTCTATATAAAACTGACATTTTTTAAAGAGCTACCAAACATAGCTAGACCCATTTCAGAGAACAAATCCTTACCTCATTTTAAAGAGTTATTATAAAACTGATGTAAAATGAAGAGAAAAGTAAGGGTCATGTATCTTCTAAGAGAGATTTCTCTTGTCATATTTGCTTACTGTAAACTGACATCAAAATCACACTGCTGTGACCTGGAAGTACTACTTGTACTACAATTGAGATTCACTTCACCAAATACAACCTGCTCTCCCATCTTTCCTACCAAAATGTCACATCCACAATGAAATTTAAACGGAAACTAGCTTTAATTTAGACCTCTGTTGCCATGCCAAGTGAAAAATGATGTTTTGGCAACTTCTCTTATATTGTTCGGTGGATTTCTACCAAACCTTACAGAAGTAACCAGTGCCCATGTTTAGGGTCATTGATTTTCAGTAGTGTTATGGCCCTGCTTACTTGTAAAACTTTAATCAAAAATTCAAAGTTTAAAAGGAGTATAATTTTGAAAAGATAAAAAGTTAGTAATATGTCGTGGGAGATCATCTAAAGATGCCGAAGACGTGTTTAAAGTTTGAAAGCATTTGGCCTCGTAGTTTAAGAAACCTGCTTACATGCAAAAGTTTAATCTCAACTCCTAAGCTAACAAGAACATACTTTTAACAAAATAAGAACTAGAGTTATGTAACTTGTCCTGGGAGATCACATTGTGATGCTAAAGACATGTGTGAAGTTTGAAAGCATTTGACCAAGTATTTTCTGAGAATCCACCGCATGCAAAACTTGAATCTGATTTTCTAAGTTAAAAAGGGTCATAATCTGGACAAAATAAAACTACAGATATGTTACTTGTCCAAGAATGTATATTAAAAGCATGTTGGCCTAGTAGATTTTTAGAAACCTACCTACATGCAAAATTTTGTGACGCGGAAACGGACGCCAACAAAAGGGTGATTACAAAAGCTCTACTGTTTGGGAAAAAAATCAAATACTGTAATCGTGCTAAAATCATTCTTAAGCTGGCTGAGACATGTCAAGGAATGATTGTAAAAATGTGAACAATAAGCAATACATTTGATATGATTAATCTGGAAAAAATAGGAACTGTTTGTAATACGTATGCCGTCTCATTTTCCGTTTTCAGTATCGAGGTCAAAGTGACCGCGACTTTGACATACTGACATCCGAAACAACAAAAAGCATCTAACTTCCATAGGCAATTGTCCTATGAAGATTGTAGGACACGGCGTTCTTAAGTTAGAGGCAGCAATTTTAATTCTTGAGGTCATAGCGACATTCACATTTGGCCTCCTAACCCCAAAACAATGGTCGCTGAACTCGGGCAACCATCCTGTTCAGTGTAAAGACTGACGGCCCAAGCATTCTTTACTAATGACCGGAAATCCGCATTTTTCAGTATCACAGTCCCTGTGACCTTTACATTTGACTCACTGACCCGAAAAAGCCTATCATCCTGTGAAGATTGACGACTGTAGGACAGTTCTTCACTGTGAAATACTGACCTCAAGTTTCATTAGGGTAATCTGCCAGTCACGATCGACATACCCGCGTGCAAAGTTCAAGGTTCCTGATTTTTAATTTTTGATTTTGTTCGGTTTAATGTCACAGGTCATATGGCGACTTTCCGAAGGGTACCACAGGTGGCCCTCCGGACATTAATTCATCACGGGCGGGCACCTGGAACCACATACTTTTCTGTTTGCCAGCTGGATGGCTTCCTCACATGAAGAATTCTACGCCCCGAGTGAGGCTAAAACATCGATCAGGGGCTAGTGATTTGAGTCAGCAACCTTAACCGTGCGGTTCCTGGAGTGATGCATTGTTCAGTTATCAGCTGGAAACTGAGGAGACAGACGGGTGTTCGCTCCTCTTCAGGAAGCTCCCAAAACCAAAATTCACAAAATACTCCTATCTGACTTTGAAAGTTAAGAATGTATAACAAGCCTTGAAGGATGAAATTATAACAATAATCTGATTTTCCATACCCAACAATCACCAGTCCCTGTATGGAACCCAACAATCACCAGTCCCTGTATGGAACCCAACAATCACCAGTCCCTGTATGGAAATCAAACCATGTTATCTAACAGAAAACATTTAATAAATGAGCATGATGTTGCTTCACAGTAATAGGTCCTTACCGTTACTCAGTCTACGATTTTTTATTCCCCGGAAATTTTTTTTTTTTTATAATTGGCACGATTTTATTTTCTATGTCAACCAATACACTATCAATGCCTGCAATGAAATAATGATCTATAATATATATAGAGAATATATCAAGACTGTCTTTCCGTACTGACTATTAAACGAGTTGAATAAAAAAGATAAAATGCGAGTCTAGTTTTAATTTTAAAGAGTGTAACAAATTAAATGTGGAAAGACAAAAACGTAATGAAAACCAAATGACCTAGGACAAACTGTCTTCAGTCAATCATCAGGGCTAACATGATTCGTGGAAGAATTGTCTAGGATTTAAAACTATGACATTCCTATTGGAACTATTGTGCTTTGCAGATTATACGAACTGACATGACAACACTGATCAAAACATCTATAGATATTTTACTAAATAATTTATTCCTTTCAGGTATCTAGTGTTCAGCATCTAAATATAGATTTTTTTCTGAGTTTATCTACTCTCACAAAAGTTTCTCAATCAACAAGTTATTTCAGTCCTTTTTCAATTCCATTACGTCAATAAATTTACAAGTTGGATGCATGCAAAGCATTACAGATATAAACAAGAAGGATCGGAGGACAGCAACGCTCGACAATTCAACAGCCTTGTAAATAAAAAGAGTAAAAAAAAATAATAGGTTCATGATTTTGTAAAAGTGTTAAGTAGAGTTATGGCACCTGTGCACTGCATGTCCGATTATCACAGTGATGAAGTGTGTGAAGTTTAAATCCATTCACATCAGCGGGTACTGAGATACCAGCTTACAGAAAAAAAAAAATTAACCAAAATTGCTAAGTCAAAAATGTGGCATAAATTTGCAAAAATGCGAAGTAGAGTTATGGAACCTGTGCGCAGCATGTTAGATCATCACAGTGTGTAAAGTTTCAATCCATTCCCATCAATGGGTGCCAGTTTACGTACAAAAACTTAAAAAAGCAAAACGGAGTTATGGAACCTTTGCAGTTTCAGTCAGTTTATCACAGTGCGTAAGTCCGTGAAGTTTCAATCCATTCCAAGATTACATGCAAAACTTACCCAAATCAAAACGCTAACACAGACGCCGATAGCGAAGCAAGGGCAATTTAAGTGCTATAGCTCTATATATTCTTCAAGTAGTCGAGCTAAAAGATTTATATTGAAAGAAGTGATGCAATTCCCTTGACAATTTAACATACCCATAAAACTCAAGCCTTGCAATTACTTAATACCACTTTGCAAATCTAGTGCAAAACACATGAATAATTGATGTGTATAACGCCATCAAATCTACTGACAATTGTAAAAAAAATTTGTTCAAACCAACTTCCATTTAGTTATAAATCATTCATAATGGTACATAGAAAAATCCAGCGGTCTATTTCTGCACTTCAATCTAGCATTTTTATTTTGTTAGATTACTTAAAAATAAAATTCATCTTGAATTGTTCTGTGTATTTTTTTCCGTTTATTTTCTTATTTTCCAAAGGCCAATATATCCTTTTGAAAAATATTCAATTTTGAGTTTTGTGATCACTTGGTCTTGTCTCGAGTTAGGTGCCTTTATTTAACAGTATTTCAGTTACACAATGGCACACAGGTAACCGTACCAGTGCTATATTACACAATTTAGCACAATTTAATGACCACATAATATTAAGTTTGATGACTATATGCCTGACGTTAACCTTTGGCCAACTAGCCCAACAGCAATAAGGGTAATTTATTTATGAGTTCTTAGAAGCCTAGGTCAAAGCATTTTCCAGTTATTCATCTGAAACCAATTTAAGTGTAGAGGATACTGTGGGATTGTTGACCTTTGATATGCTGACCCCTAAAACAAGAAGTTTAACAGTCAAAACCCAAGGCTACAGAAAACTATATTCAAGCTCAATAAGTTTGTGACTGTGACTTTTGGCTCACCTATTTACCACAGACAATCATCCTGTTAAATTTGTCTATTGCAGGCAAACATGTTTTCCACTTATTGATAGGAAATCAGATTTCTTGACTGACCAACCAAAATTTATGAGCACATAGGTCATAATAAATAAAACATTTCTCAAATTATGACCCGTCTCTTTTAACAAAAAGGTTTGTCTTTCAAAAATACAATTTTAATTCATTCAAATCCCATGAAATCAATTAACTTCACAAGTTCTGTTTTTTTTCGTGCAGAGCGTCAAAACTGAATTCGATAAAGTAGTTCATGCAGATCCCTCGGCAATACAATTTACTTTGAAAAGGCAAGCTTTGCAATTACCCAGTACAACTGTGTAAATCGAGTGCAAAAATATATGAATAATTGATATGTAAAACCCATCAATTCTATTGAAAATTGTAAAAATTGTTTTTGCAGACTCCAAATTTCATTTCATCATTAATAATTCATATTTGTCCAGACAAATGTTCAAATCGTCTACTATTTTAGAAGGTTTTGACATGTTTATTTTAGAAGCCAATGTAAACAGGAAATTAAACTGGAAAAGTGTCCTGAATTTTTTTTATTATTTTCAAAAGCATGAACATTCTTTTTGAAAATTATGTTCTCTTTTTTAGTGTTTGGATTGTGTGTTAAAGTGTGCATCAGATGTCGTATTCCAGTGTACGTAAGAGGGGTTGAGGTTTCGTACTTGTGCAGATACGCACACTGTTTACATACTCGTTTATATTCCCCGTTAAGTTACACTGTACCATAAACGTCAATATTTTTCCATACACTGACGCCTGAATTTCATATCGGAAGCGTGACGTAATTTAATGTGTGTCGTTGCATTAATTCTTTTATTTAGTTCAGTATTGCCAGTCTTATTCAGGCTATTGAACAATTTTATAATATTTTACATTTATACGTGTAGATTCGTATGTAATAAAATAGTTTTTATATTTGCACTCGTGCTTAAGTGGAAGAATTCAGAACCTAAAAAGTTCTAAAACAATTTAGCCGTAAACATCCCTAAATCTTAAACCGATACTTAAAAATTGCAACTTGATTACTTTTTTAGGGTTTTATTTTCAGGAAAGGACTGTTAGTACCAAGACCTGATTTAAAACATATTTCATACATGATGTCCAGTTGTTGTGTTGTTTTCAATTTTATGTATGATGTTACTCAGACAATTGACCAAATGGCACGAAAAGCGTAACCCTCACCAATCATGCTTTGAAGTTTGATTACCTTAAGCAACAGTGTTCCCTTGCTTTTGACTTGACACCTATGTATTGTGGCCGCAATTGGGATCAAGTACTGTCAATAAACAATTATACTATAAAGTTTGATAGTCATAAGCTGATACTTCTTTCATCCTTTTTCAGTTTCAATGTCACTATGACTTTGACATTTGACACACTAACCCAAAGCAGCAGAGCTCATCTAACTTCCATAGGCAATGATCTTACAAAAATTGGTAGGCCTAGGCCCAAGCATTCTCCTGTTATATTATTGGTCTGAAACGGTTCAAAGTCTCGAGGTTACTGTCGTCTTGCCATCTGACTTACTGGCCCCCAAATCAGTAAGATCATCACGAGGGGTAAATGAGAAAGAAATCTATGCGCTTCTTTATCTATACGCACTGAGATTTCTTTCACATTCACCCCTCACTTTCACATTCACCTCTCGCTTTCACATTTACTCCTCGCTTTTACATTTACCCATTTACCCCTCGCTTTCATATTCACCCCTCGCTTTCACATTCACCCCTCGCTTTCACATTCACCTCTCGCTTTCACATTTACTCCTCGCTTTCACATTTACCCATTTACCCCTCGCTTTCATATTCACCCCTCGCTTTCACATTCACCTCTCGCTTTCACATTCACCTCTCGCTTTCACATTCGTCCCTCGCTTTCACATTCACCCATCGATCTACTGACCATGGGCAATCATCCTACCAAGTCTGATGTCGCAGTAGTTCCTAGAATGTTGGAAATACTGATCAGGGACCGTTTTTGGTTACAAAGTCACCATGACTTGACATTTGACATATAGAACTGGAAAAAAGTAGGTGTCATCTACTGGTGACTGGAAATAATGAAAGCCTCAGGCAACCACGGACAATTACACAAACCCACTGACAACAGCAAACCGTTTCCAAGGGGACAGCGGGGGAGGGCATAATAAGACATTTGGTACTACATCTGTACACATACTTCTATTGAAATCCCTACCCACTATTTGTACTGCTATTTATTCATTACATCATTGCATTTCGTTGGCATAAAAATTGAGCCTCGTTCAAAACAGCTATTTTGCAGGAACATAAATTCATGGATTTTAAATTATAAATGTCAAATAATTAGGACTTTTATCTTTTCAATGAGACTGTTTTTGTGCATTGAAGAAACCATGAAACATGTAAAAATAAGTCCTCAACAAAAAGCATGTTTTCACAGATTAATTATTACATGTACTAGTAAAGTAACAATAGTTGTAATAAATAGTAAGTTCACAGTAATTACAATTACTAAATTACAAATACTAAGTTGACATTGTAATTACAATTAATAGTAAGTTCACAGCAATTATAATTATCAGTAAGTTCACAACAATTATAATTATCAGTAAGTTAACAATTATTACAATTACTAAAAATAAAAAAGGTTTTAATTACGATAACACTTGTTACAGCTACAAAATTTGATACAAGCATTGCAAAAATCTCTTACTGAATATAATGCAATCAACAGCTGTAAACAATACAGGAACAAGACAGATATAAAATTTATTCTGGGTACTTTATTGCCTGGCTGTACAGGTAAGTGGGCCTAAGTCCTAAACTTAAGGTTATTCTGAGAGTTTGGTTCGCATTTTTTTTTCAATGCAGAATTTCATTTGAACATGATTTTTGAAAGCATACTGAAACTGTTAGAAAATTTACCAATAAGAAATAAGGGCTAATTAGCATAATTCTTTGCTGAACTGATGAAGTAAGACCTGATAGAGAAGTCGCCATGTATGATAATTTCAATGCTGTATAGTGGAAAAGGGGCATAGTATAAGAACATTCTTCAATACGTAAAGAATAACATAACTGGTTCATCAGGATTAATGTAAGGATTTACATGTCTAATGATGTCTGGACATTAAAGTAAGGACTGAAAGGTCATTTTAAGTCTCGAAAAGGATATTGCCCTATGTATATAAATCAGGATATAAAAGGAATAAAATGTCCCTTTATGTTTGGATATTCCCCTATGGTTAAACAAGAACATACAAGATTTATCAAGAATGACTGGTCCGTTTAAGTCTTGATACTACCCTATATATAAACAAAAACATACATGTTATGGTAAGCTGGTCCATTTATATGTTAATAATTATACCCTCATACATAAACAAGAGTATAACATACTAGTATATCAGGGCTGCGAGTCTATTTGTGATTGGATGTCCACTTTTGCTCCGATCCAGATAATTCGCACGGACCTTATTCCGCTGGAGTTTCAAAAATGATGATATATTCAATCAAATAAATTACAATTTGATTCAAGAAAGTTCCATAGAGTTTTCAGTTTTATAAGAATATCCAAATAGGGAATATGCATAATGACGTGATAAGAACTACTTTCAAAGTTTGATATGACATAGAGTTAGCCTGTCAAATAGCCTATTGTAGAGATAGTAGGCCTAAAATACCAGCACTTGAGTCAGCACAGGAGCCATCTGGTATAGTCACGTTATGGCAGAAAGGTTATTTTAGAAGTTAGGCTAGTTTTGTTTAAATCTCATTGTGGGTATATTTTTTGACATGTTTTGTTAGACAACAGGGAGGAAGGGTTGTATAGGGTGAAGTAAACTCAATTTTAGTATGAGTAGTAATACTAGATTACAGCAGTGTGATTTTGCAGTAAGTAAATGTGACAGAAACAATTTCTTAGAAGATACATGCTCCTTCAGGGTTCTCATGTCGCACAGTCTATCGGAGAGTTAGGATAAAATCTGTAAAAAGATCCTTTGGAAGCAAAAAATGCAACCAAGAAGAATAATAACAGACTCGGTTTGATTGAGTCAGTTCATGAGAGGTAATAAATGTGCAACACCCACTAGCACCGGCTTAAGCTGAACTCTATTACACATATGTTGAATGGACTCCATGATCCAAAAGGACCAGAAAATATAACAACACTGAATCCAAGTACGGGGAGATTTTTTACAGCCGCCACACGACATTTAAAGATTGCTGTTGTGATATAGTTAATACATGCTCCCTCAGGGTTCTCATGTCGCACAGTCTATCGGAGAGTTAGGATAAAATCTGTAAAAATTTCCTTTGGAAGCAAAGAATGCAACCAAAAAGAATAATAGCAGACTCGGTTTGATTGAGTCTGTTCATGAAAGGTAATGAAATGTGCAATGTCACATATTATATCATAAAATTAGCATACTGTATAGCCTATGGTCGGGTTAATGTGTATCATAGCATATCTTAAAATTATTAGAGTTAACATGTTACTGGTTCAAGTAGGGTTAGCATTGCACATAGCATTTCATAAAGTTAGTGTGCCACAGTGCCTATTGTAGACTTAGCAAGTCAATTGTAAAGTAAGCATGCCACATAACCTATCGTAGGGCAAGCATTTCACATCTTAGAATTAGCATGGTATATAGCCTTTCGTAGACATAGATCCCAAATATCTTATCGCATAGATTTAGCATGCCACTTAACTTCTCGTAGAGTTAGCATGCCACATAGCCTATCGACAGTTACGCATGCAACAAAGCCTATCGTATGGTCAGCATGTCACATGGCCAAACGTCCAGTACGATTTTTGCATAGTCTATCGTAAGGTTAGCATGCCGCATAGTCTATCGAATGGTTTACAAATCATATTTCCTATCGTTTTTATGTATGTTTAGCATGTCTCAAAGCCTTTCGTAGAGTTAGTATGCCACATAGACATTCTTTGAGCTACCATGTCACATAGCCTATCGTAGGCTAAGCGTAACTTATTGTAAAGGTTGCATGTCACATAATCTGTCGTTAGTTTGGCATGCCATATAACCTATCGGAATATTAGAATACTAGTATCACACAGCCTGCCGTAGGGTTCAGGGTTAGCATGTGATACTGCTTATCGTAGAGTTAGCAGGACACATAGTTTATCGTATAGTTAGCCTATTGTTGGGTATGCATGCCAAAAGGTTTATCGTAAGGTTAGCCTGTTACACAGTCGAATTAGCATGTTATATAGCCTACCGTACAGTTACCATGCTATATAGCCGATCGTAGAGTTAGCATGTGACATAATCTGCCATAGGATTAGCATGCCAAATACCTTATGGAATGGCTAGCACGCCACATAGCCTATCGTACTGCTAGCAAGCCAAACACATTATCGTAGAGTTAGCATGTCACACAGTCTCCCGTAGAGTCTGCAGGCCATATAGTAATCTATCTTAGAGATAATTTGTCATATAGTCTGTCGTAGAGTTAGCATGCCACACTGCTTCTGGCAGGGTGAACTATCTACATAATCATAAGTGTTGAGAATCTTATGTTTTTAATAAATATATTGTTTTGACGTTAGCGGAGATTTTTATAACATTTATAATATTAATATTATCGCTATGCCACTAACTATGGAATCAAAGAGAATAAAGGATAATCATGGCTCTGATTTTTGAAACAAAATAAGCAAAATGTGTCCGTACTATTTACATAGTTACATACGTCTTTTTAAGACGTTTAGCGGAATTTTATGACGTAAAACGGCGTTTTGACTACTTCGGATTTTATGGTGTTTAGATATATTATGACTTTGTGATTTCTGAAGCGTGACCATGCTCTTAGGGTCTTAAAACGAGTCAGTAGGTCAAATAATAATTTTAAAAAATGTAAACGCCAGAGGCCAGATTTTCTACTTGATTATCATAAAACTTCGTAAGAATATTTGTCTATCTAGGTAAATGTGAAAGACTGGGCTACTTTAGACAAAAAAAGTAGGTCACTTGTCAAATCATTGTTAAACCTTATTAACACTCTGAGTCTACATTTTCTATTATATCATTATAGTTTTTTTTCAAAATGTTTGTGTTTATGGAATATGGGTCAAGTTCAATAGTTTTTAAAAGCTAGGTTACAAGATTAAATTACCGAAACATTGTGAACATTCTGGAGGCCATATTTTCTACTTAATCTTCATAAAACCTTGTCAGAACATTTGTCCCTGTAATAACAAGGTCAGGTTTAAAACTGGATTTTCTAGGTCAAAAACTAGGCCACCAGGCCAGATGATAGAAAAACCATGTCAAAATTTTAGATGCCAGATTTTTTTACCTGGTTTTAACGAGACATGGTCAGAATGTTTGTCTGTTTAATATCAAGCGGAAATTTATAACTGGGTCACATGAGTAAATATTAGGTCACCAGGTCAAATCATTAGGAAACTTAGTTATTGATCTATTTCATTTATATAAAACATTGTCATAATATTTCTCGCTAAAATTAGATTATAAATTTCTTAGAAATGTTCCTTCGATGACTCTATTCTAGGTTTTCTTTTCAAATTATTCAAGTTTTTCGAAACATGGCCCCCAGAAAGGATAGCCACTTTTCGTATATGAATAAGTATTTCCTATATGCATGTAGTTGAAACGTTAGAATTTGTAGAAAAACACTGAGCTAATTTCAAAATAATTCGACAGATATTTTCAATGCGTGACTCAAAACCAAAATTGTTCACTCAGGTGAACGATCTAAGGCCAATATGATCGTCTTGTTAAATTCTACGACGTCTATTTATGAAATAATTACCGACTTGTCAAAAAGTTGGGTAAAATCTTTTGTCGAACCGCTAAAACTCAACAAGACCAAACACAATCAAGTCACATCGATACGTTAGAATCACCGAAATTATACTGGGCTTTCTGCAATCTCTACGTTTGATCCTGAATCAATGTTTTTAAATGTTTTTAACTTAAACGTTCTTAAGACACTTAAGTGAATAGTTCAACACATTTGTCTTTAATTTGAATACTGTGACCAATTTTTAATTTTCACAATAATTGACGTTATAAGCCTCTCTTGTACTCCATCTTGCATTCCACCTACTTTGTTCCTATACTCAAACCTTATTTTGAAGAAATCTTTAAAATTTGGATTTTACAAGTACTTTAATTTTCTTCTTTTTCCATAAGAAACCTGTCCTACGGGAAACATTTCCCACGGAAAATCAGTCCCACAGGATTTTCATAGGAAATATTAACTATGGCTTCATATTGGCAGTCAATGAAATGGTCTTAAAATGCAAATTACTAAAATCTATTTATTTCGAAAAACATTATTTCCAAAAATAACAGCGATATGAAATTGAAAATACTTGGTTTATATAATTATGGTAGCAATGGTTCTTTCATTTGAACCCCTATTTAAGTATCTAAACGCAGCAATTTCCACAGGACGGACTGTCTGTCAATTATGTCTAACACAAAGGTATAGCTTTGATTTCAATTATTTTGACATTTCATTAAGGTTCTCCTACAAGCACCAATGCTCTTAGCACTAGCCATTATTCAGGTCTGACTTTCTAATTGGACTTTCCTTAACGCAGTTGTAGACATTGTTCCCATCGGTTGAAGAGCCTGACTATAAATTATAGTTCTCATTGTGGAACCATAATTGTCAGTTTGACAAACATACATTCTACTTGCAGTAAAATTCGGACACTTTTTTGGCACACGCAAACTGGCAATTTTCACATATCTTCGCGTGCAATTTCTATATGTCTTTTTTTCATCGACATACTCTTTGGGTACCCTGATATCTACCGAGAATAGCATTGATCTCTAATTCATACACATATATTTTAATGTGTTCAATGTTATACAAAGTCAATTTTGATCAGTGTCATATGTGAGTTGTCTGTGGATTTAATTGACGGCTCTACAAAACGAATATGCTAACCATTGTCCTCTCTTGTGTAGGTTTAAACTATTTTCCTGTGGGAATTATTTCTTTAAAGTAATTCCATAGCAAAACTCACATGTTAAATACCAAAAAAAAAAAAAAAAAAAAAAAAAAAATACATATTCTTTCACCGTTCTAAACGTAAAAAATAATTCTAAATTTTCTTTTTCATTAGATTATTATTATTATTATATTCGTTTATTCACTCAATTCATGATAACATGACATAATGAGGTAAAATACATACTGTACAATACATAACAGTAGGTATAATACTAGCATAAAGTTCAAATTCTAGCCAGATTTATAGCATTTAACAATATAGATATGACTTTTCGATAAGACAGAAAGCTGTCAACAGTTTTCAAAACATTTCGTAATAATTACTGTCATAATTAATCTACTTAAACCTGTAGTTGATATTTTTAAACAAAGATAAATATTCTTTTATATTCTACAGCATTGCAATTCATATTCATGACATAATTATTCGTAGTGTAAAATATTTAGGAATCTATGAAATTTTGAAAACATTTTGAGCTCCATAACAAACATGTAAGGCAGAAGGTACGGAATAAAAAAGAATACGTAGAGGTTTCCTTCTTTCTCCTGACAATGGTTACTAGACAATTAAATGTCTTATTATTATGTGTTTTGAGCTTCAAAGAAGACATTCGTTGTAATAAGCTCAGTATAATGCACCTTGTACAACTTGGGAATTACATGTTGCACATGCTTATAAATAATTAATAAGTAATCAGGAATTGATAATATGTCTCATTTCACTAGAACAGAGTAAGTGAATTATTAAATTTATCGAAAATGCATTAACGCACACTCACATGAATATTCATAGGTTATTAGCTTTGTATCGGGCAATATGCACGAGTTATGCAGCGACAGGAGTACAATATTCTTGCGCTAAAGAACGAGTGCATATTTCCCGATGCAAAGATAATAACCTTTTTATTTTACGTATCTACACGTATTATCAATTTGTTCAAAGAAAGAATTAATGCAACGACACATTAAATTACGTCACGCACCCGATATGAAATTCAGGTGTCAGTGTTAGGAAAAATATTGACGTGTCCGTTACCATTGAAACTTAACAGGGATGTAATAATTGATATTAAATGATTCTATAATTTGACAATCATATATAAGTATCTTATGACAAAATATTATGAACTGCATTCATAAATAAGTCATATCTAAAAACCTACAGTGTCATAAATAGAATGGCTAAGTTGAAAATTGTACTATCAGAATTTGGCATTAACACGACATGATCCCACTAAACTAGCATGCATACCTATGTCAAATTAGTGTTACATATAAAAATCTCAGTATCTTAATTTTAAAGTGTCCGCTATGTGCGCGGAAGGTGGCAATACGACACTTAAAAATGTTTCAATACTGCTGCCACATTTGTTGCTATGAATACGAAATATGTTATTTTATTCTTATTTCCTATTTAGGGTCATTGTTATCTAAAACATTTGTTACTAATGGCATATTTGCAAATTGCTTAGCGTAGTAGAAAGTATTGTTGAATTCACTGTGTTTGGTAACCATTTTTATGGATCGGACAGTAAACATACAAACATGTAATTGTGATATTCACTACTTTGACAACTTCTTTATTTTCTTAACGTAATATTTAAAGCATTATGAAATCTAAAATACTGCTGTAAAGACAATGAATATAACCTGAAAGAAGATCAATGTGAAGCAGAAAATTAATAGCAGACATGGTTTGACCGAGTGTATCGATGACAGGTAACGACATGTGAAACACCCCTCACGCCCCTAGCACCGGCTTTAGCGGAATTTTATAATGCAATAACATGAGACACACTCTATCACCCGAAAGAACCAAAACAAAATCATAATACATGAAGACTTTTAACAGCTGTGACAGTGCACTAAAACCTATAAGAAGATATTTTGGAAGCACAGAGCATAGTATAATAAAAAACTAAGCAAGCTCCGTTTGAATAAGTCTGTACATAAGATAATACGCGGGATATACGCTCGTTCTCCAAAGTCAAAATGGAGAGTTGCAATAAACCATATGGCCACTAACAATAATATATCATCACAGTTTAATTAACCTGTATGACAAAGAAAAGTGGTGTATGTATAATTTTCATAACTGTTTATTCATAACATAGGTGTACAGTACATATAAAATACCGTAATATGATAAAATCATTAAAAGCCCCACGCTATTTTAGTATTCTGTTTACATCAAAAATATATTTTTTGAAAAAAAAAACCATATGAACAAAATATTTTTTCCTTCCTCTACAAAAGACCAGAAGATGGGTCAGACATAACAAAGTAGTAGTATATGTGGCAATTAAAAGGCTCACTGAATGAAAGTGTTCAAATTCTTAAATTCTTCTCTTTATATTTTTTGACATTTTAATACATGCGTAGTGGAACTTTTCTACGTTTTATTCATAAGTAAGTAAGTAAGTAAGTTTTATTTGGCACAAGTGTACATGACATGGCAATATAGCGATAAAACAAATGACAAAGCAATGCATGATAAATATTACATATTGACAAACCAACAAATCATTAGACAGTTATATCATATTACTCAGCAAAGCCATGTAATGCTCACCAATACCAGGGATAACACAAAAAAGATGAAATGATTCTTCTTATTTCCATTGTGGTCCCTGTTATTGGCGGCATGACACAGAAAGTCATGTTTAACTGTTACATTTTTGAGTAATAAAGCAAGATACATAATCTTAAATACTAAATAATTTATGAAAGCAAATTGAGATCACATATATGTATACTTTAAAAATGTAAGTATAGCTACATTTAAATGAAATCAGTACAGCAGCAAAAATAAAAAATATAAATGACTGAGATAAGAATTATATTTCTAAGACTTGTCTGTTTAAATCAATTAAAAGATTTTAATATACTACAACTGAAAGACTATTAAAATCAATTAGACATTAAAAAGGATTTGATGGCATGTTTAAATGAATGGAAAGATTCAATATCCCTAAGATGTTGAGGGAGACCATTCCACAAAACAATCCCATTGTAAGCAAAAGACTTTCTACCAAAGCTACCCATCCTCTCTGGCAAAGAAAACCGACCAGTATCAACAAGGGAATAATTAGAATCAAAAGAATTTGATGATGGAAGTGCAGACACTCTAGATCTGGTAAAATGGTCATGGGCTGGAAAATGGGATGTAAAATGCTCCTTAAGATATTCCGGTGCAGTGCCTGACTTTATTCTATGGACATGACAGAGAGTTATCTGATCTACTCTCTTTGAGACAGGCAACCAATTTAGAGACTTGAATTGCTCTGACCCAACATGAGACCTACTATCCATGTTCAAAACAAATCTGATCATTTTGTTTTGAGTAGTTTGGAGCCTATTTTTCCAATACTTTGTCAAACTTGGATACCAACAAGAGCATACATAATCAAAATGACACTGTATCAGAGACATTACTAAAAGCTTCTTAGTTTGAAGATCCAAGAACTGATTCTTTCTATGAAGAAATTTTAACCGAGCATTAGACTTTGTGACCACTGAACGTGCAATTTCATCACCGAAAAATGTTGGTCTAATGTAGCACCCAGATACTTCACTGAACTGGTTGCTTGAATGTTTGTACCATTACAAGAAACATTTAAAGCATTTTGTGTCTTTAACCTAGGCTGAGACCCAAAGAGTATAGACTCTGTTTTACCATGATGGAGTGAAAGCTTGTTGTCAATAAGCCATTCACTTACATTTTCCATTTCCTTAGATAAAGTAGACTCAATATCAGCTATACCTTTACCATATACAAGAATTCCAGAGTCATCAGCATACAGTAATAATTTATTTTTGACCACAGCTGACATATCATTGACATAGATTAAAAATAAAAGGGGACCAAGGATTGAACCTTGGGGAACCCCGCAGGTTACAGGGGCACGATTGGAATGGACACCTGAAACAGCAACTAACTGGTGTCTATCAGAAAGATATGATTGGAACCAGAGAACAGCATCTGAACTAAGGCCAATTGCATTCAGTTTCATTAACAAAATACTATGATTAACTGTATCGAACGCCTTCCAGCAGAACCATTCCAACCATGTTACCTTTATCCATTTGAAACTTGACAAAATCTGAAAGATGGATAAGACAGGTATCCGTGGAAAATCCACGTCTGAACCCCGACTGAAAACTGTATAAAAAATTTCACATTCAAGTAACCTTCCATTTGATCATAAATGACCCTTTCAAAAATCTTATACATAAAATAGACACAGGACGATAGTTACCAACATCGGTTTTATCGTACTTCTTATAAAGAGGGATAACCCGGGAATTCTTAAGATCATCGGGAACAGAACCCTGGATAATTGAACGATTGATAATATGAGTCATAGGACTGGCTATAACTGAAGCACTGTCCCTTAGAAACCTACAGGGGATGCCATCTAAACCAGTAGCCTTATTAGCACTGAGTCTGTTAAGATACTTCAGAATCTTGTTTTCAGAAACAATTGAAAATGAAAAACTATTTGGAAAAATACCTTTAGATAAATAAAATTCATTTACAAATGATTTACCATATTTAAAACAACTACTTGGCAGTTTTTCAACTAATTTTGATGCAACGGTTGTATAAAAACTATTGAATTTTTCAGCAACATTTATAAAATCAAAGCTAACTTCTCCATCAATTTTCAAACCAAAGTTGCTAGAAGAACTAACGCCTTTCTTTGATGGCAAACCAAGCTGTTTTAAACATTTCCAGAGCGATTTAGAGTCTGATTTATTGCTTTCTACACTGTCTTTGAAATAATGTTTCTTTGCATTATGAATAAGAGTTTGAGTACTATTTCTATGTTGTTTAAAACTTTCATAATGTTCAGTTGTTTTATTCTTTTCGTACAAATTAAAAGCTTTGTCTCTAGCATTGATACTTTGTAGAATGTCATCATTGATCCCTGGCTCTGTCCGCTGTTTAATGCGAACTTCATGGAATGACAAAAACGCATAAAATTGAAATTGAAATTGAAATGGTCTTGACGAAATCATATAATGGTGCACATCATGATACAAACATGAATTATGAAACAAAATTATCTATTTTGTAAAACATATACAAAAAAGCGTAGCAATATTTTAACATAACATATGTTGTGGTCCAGATAGGTAGAGTAATTCAATCACGCAAAAGTATTAAACAGAATGATCCATTTTGTAAAACATATAAAAATAAGGTAGTTTTTTTATTCAGGACTGGTCCTTGCAAAATATAAAACACTGATACTAAAACCAGCAAAGAACAAAGATGGCTACAGAGATGGTTCTTGCAAAACTAAAAAATAAAACCCTGATACTTAAAGCATGTAGGTAAAAAGGTGAATACCTGAATTTCATTCAGGGCTGGTTCTTGCAAAATATAAAAAGCACAACTGATACTAAAACCAATAAAGAACAAAGATGGCTATCTGAATTTAATTCAGGGATAGTTCTTGCAAAATAAAAAATAAAACAACTGATACTTAAACCATTTAGGTGCAAAGTTGGCTACCTGAAATTAATTAAGGGAGTGTTTTTGTAAAATAATGTATGTACAATGATGACTAAATGAATTTCATGCAGGGATGGTTCTTGCTAAATAAAAAAATGATCCTTAATCCATTTAGGTATAAAGGTGGCTACTTGAATTTCATTCAGGGACGATTCTTGCAAAATAAAATAATTAAAAAAAAACAACAACAATACCTTTCAAATACACTCATAACTTGTAGCTTTTCTCGCAAAAGTATGAAATGTTCACAGAAATCGTTTGACCAAAATGCTGTTATTTAAAAGTATCAAATGCCTGTCATTCACTAAACAGTTTTATCTTTAGATATTTACTACAAACATGGGGAATCCTCATCAAATGCATTAAACTTTACTAAACATATAAACTATCTGTGTCTGTAGAGCTACATTCAACAGTAACAGCCGATTGTTAAAAACTTTCTAGATTATAGTAGTTGCAAACATGAATACTGTGCCTGGCTATACTTGTTTTAAGGTTTAGGAGTACAATGTATATCAAACTTCAGAAATATTTGATAAACGAACAACATCTTTACCAACAATCTGCCTGACCATTACATATTCTGCTGTACTGTCCCGTACGATGGATACTATAAATATTCTCAAATAGTTGTCCCTTTTTAAAAAAATGAGTACAATTTGTAATGAAATAAAAAACATTTGCTGAAAACTACGTTCAACCTAGTTATGTGACATTCCAGCACTAGGACATTATTACAAATGCATCGGAACGAAGATATGTAACATTTCTTTGAAAATGGTTTTTAAAAGTGCTGAACTGTGCCCCTTTATGCATCCCTTGTCTGGAATTCAATGGATATATCAATAAACTGGCAGATGATTTTAGGGTAATATATATGTTTATATGCTGTTCAATTTTCATGTGAAACAAGCTTTTCTTCTCATGATTTGGTGCTGTCTGAATTTTTTTCTCTCAAAATGTAAGGCTATGTCTTGAGTGTGAACTATTTAAAACACAATGAATAGTACTGTTAATACATGCATATGCATAAATGTTAATTTAATGTTGGATATCATTTAAACCGAAAAATAAATACCTACTAACATTACCATCTATCAGAGGGTCGTCACAGTCCAGAGACGAACCGATTTAATTATTTTGTTAAATAGACCCTTTTCCTATTCCGTGGTTACATGCAGAGTTATCTGCTCATTGTTATCCAGAACGAGGCGCAGACATTCAATCAGTGAAAGTAAAAGCTTAAAAGTCGCACTAAAGAGCTAAATTTAAATACAAACAATGAGAAGATGTGTTTGATTAAATGATTAAAAGGACAGTCAGCGCTCTATAATGTAATTTGGTATTATATACATAATGATTCAATTAATTCTCTTTTTCGCTCGAATATAATAAAGATCTTGACAGCATGTGGGACGGCCCTTCTTGATTGACATCTGGGGCCGTACTCAAAAAGCATCGTAAGTATAAGTTTTGACTTAAGTTGAAGATTTTACTAAAGTTTGTGGTGATTTCAGCTTAAGTCTAACTAAAAAACTTAAGTCCTATTCATAAAACAGCTTAAACTTAAGATGCGTAAGAAATGACTTAAGTCAGAAAATAAAATAGCGTCGTGAGTACGATTAAAGTGTTGTTTTTCAGATAAAAGCACTTTAAACATAATTGTGCATGTTGTATCTGTCTGGAATTAATTATTTGTTTTTTTAATGCTTTCGTCCACAATAAAAGCCAAGAATTACTTATTAAGTTGTTTTATGAATAACAAATATACTTAAGTAAATATATTTCTTACTTAAGTAATACTTAAGTAAATAATCAATTTCTTATACTTAAAATGCTTTATTAATACGGCCCCCCCCCCCCCCCAGGTTGGTTTTCTGATTACTGTGACCAATTTGCAGGTATTTATTTTAAGCAGGAAAATGTCTCCAGATGTATGCCTGTTTTAAAAGTACTTTCATTTGTAAGTAAAATTAAATAATAACTAAATAGTAAAAGTCAATAAGTCAATAAGTCAAGGCGATTAAGCGAGTCTAGGCGATGCCTTTGTAGAAGAATATTCACGTAGTGTATAAAACAGCCAAAATGTGGTAAAAGCTATGTTTAGATGCATCTGCACTTAGAAAATTGTAACATGTTAATAAAATACCAAATTATTAAATTCAAAATTTCGAATTAAAACCTCAAAGGAAGCCTAAAACTATTTGATTGGCGGGAAGCACATTTACATTGTTGTTAATTAAAATCATACCGCATTTCAAATAGATACAAGCTAGATCACATAAAATGGAAACTGGTAAAGTTCTTTTGATCTGTTATAGTTTAGGGTGTCATTTAAAGTTTTCGTATGGCGCTATATAAAGTCAGATAACTGCTTGCATTTAGATTGTCCACAACCTAGAATATTTTGCAATTATGCGAAATAAAACTGTTAAGTTAAGGGGAGCGGTGGTCTAGTGGATCGCTCAATCCAGGGGTCGTGGGTTCGAGCTAACTATAAAATACATTTATGTGCATCTGTTCACCAAGAAGCACTGGCCCTGAGGACTATGTATGGGAAAATATAAGAGTGAACTAAGTGTTGACTGAAAAAGGGCAATATTTATTTTGCCGAAGAATACCTTAACAAATATATATTTTCACATATCTGGGCGAAAAATACCGCCACAAAGGACCAGGGAACTGGTGACCTGGGATGCCGCCCAGAAACATAAGTACTGAAAATAATAAAAAGAAAAGGAAAAGAAGCCTTGTACAAAATATCTAATAACAATTACTAATAGACACAGATTTATAGCAACTGAAAAGGCCGTGACAGACTGAAAGCATTTCAGCGCCTATTCCTCGTAAAATCTTACTAGTATTTTAATTAGTCTAAAGAATAGAGGGAATAAAGTTTTGAAATATCAGCTACGTATTTTGAAAAAAATAGCAGTGATTTGAATGTCAGAGCACTGTGTCGCACTTATGTAATTTAGATCTATCAATTTTGATGAAATTAAAGATTTTAAAACATTTAAGGTTTCTTTTTATTGACTTTTAAGGAACTCAACTCAAGAACAATGACTTTTCTGTAGGAATGGTAAATCATTTTGTCAAGCAACATGCTATCGCTTCATTATCATTATCACTTAGTTCTGACCCGGCAGTCTGCGCCTCGTTTTGAAAATGCGGGATTTGGCGAGAAATTCCAAGAATGCTAAATTCGCCGAATGGGAAACTGGTCTATTGACAAGCATATCGATATTAGCATTATGAATTGCTTCAGCCGAATTTTCTTCTTGACCCATCGAATGAAAATTAGGTAACATGTGGTAAAAGTACTTGTTTACATAATTAATAATCTAAATTGTATGACAGAATTCAAATACATAGCTTCTTGCTGAGTGTTCTCCCACTACGTTCAGTTTTATCGCGGAGGGAAATATTCGAAAAGTTTATTTACTACATGCATTTTATCTATTGTTTCAATTATGATGTCACATCCGTCCAGCAGTTGCATCAGACGGGCTTTATTCATTTCAACAAATGTCATACCAACATCATAAAATTTGATTTTTACCGATTTTCATATACCGAAATTTTGTCCGCCTGCAATGTTAAAAACATAAATTGAGATAGCTAAAGTATGACCACCTACAGAAAAATACCATTCACAATCGGTGTTGGAATTGAATACATAGCTTATATTTCCCTGATCATTCACTTTTAAGTTTAATCCTCAGCTACATTTCCCCACTTTCAGTAATTGCTCACCTAATATAATGAGATATGAGAATTTGTTTTCGACAGTATCTGCTACGAACAAGAACTTTTCCCAGACAGAAAACACCTTCATAATTTACAAATCATAAATCAGGTTTTCTACTTGCACTTTTGTTCAAGTTCTTCATACGCTAAATAAAGACAACTTAGATAATACATATTGCAACAAAATGAAATAATAAAGGAAACATTTGGTTGTAAACGTTCTCCATGTACATGGAAACAGTGTATTTTTTTACTTTCCTTTTTGGTTCTTTTGGAATCGTAAAGTTCATAGTGCTTTTCCGTACGCGTTGCTAGGGGTGTGAGAGGTGAAGCATATTTCATTAGCTCTCTTAAACAGATTAAATAAAACTGAACCTGCTATTTTTTGCTTGGTTGTGTTTTAAGCTTTCAAAGGATCTTTTAAAAGATTTGTCACCTTTTATCGACATTTACGCTAAAATGAATAATCGACTAAGCTAATAAAGAAACTCTAAATCCTATTGGCATTTGAATTAGGTTTAAGCTACTAGAGAGACACTAAGTCTTTTTATTTCCTCTGAAAGTAGTTAGACATACACTTTATTTCTCTACATATAGGAATAAACGTTAATATTATGGCACCGGCATCTATAAAAATGTTTTATACTATAAACAAACGCATAAATACGCAATTTTAGAGAGTAAAATAGATGGGTCTTTCAGTGGCACAGTATAACATCCAGTCTTGTTGTCTTGTATGAGATTGTTTAACGAACGGGACTTTGAAATTGAAAGTATACAGCACGTTGTCTTGAACTGTATGAAAATCCAAATGTTTGGGAATAATTCTTTACATGCATAAACGAGCATAATAGTAAAATAAAACACAATGTTTTTCGTTATTTCATTCAAAACACAAAGTTATCTCTTTTTAGCTTACCTGAGCAATGCTCAGGTGAGTTTTTGTGATCGCTCGATGTCCGGCGTCCGTCCTCTGACGTCTGGCGTCTGTCGTCTGTCAACATTTAGCTTGTGTATGCGATAGAGGCTGTATTTTTCAGCTGATCTTCATGAAATTTAGTCAGAATGATTACCTTGATAAAATCTAGGCCAAGTTCGAAGATGGGTCATCTGGGATCAAAAACTAGGTTACTAGGTCAAATCAAAGAAAAACCTTGTGTATGCGATAGAGGCTGTATTTTTCAACTGATCTTCATGAAATTTTGTCAAAATGATTGCCTTGATAAAAGCTAGGCCAAGTTTAAGAATGGGTTATTTGGGGTCAAAATTAGGTCACTAGGATAGATCAAAGAAAAACCTTGCGTATGTGATAGAGGCTGTGTTTTTCAATTGATCTTCATGAAATTTAGTCAGAATGATGGCCTTGATTAACTCTAGGACAAGTTTGAAAATCTAGGATTTAATATAGGTCACTAGGTCAAATCAAAGAAAAACCTTGTGTATGCAATAGAGGCTGTATTTTTCAATTGATCTTCATGAAATTTGGTCAGAATGATTGTCTTGATGAAATCAAGATTGAATTTAAATATGGGTTATCTGGGGTCAAATACTAGGTCACTAGGTCAAATCAAAGAAAAACATTTTGTTTGCTATAGAGGCTGTATTTTTCAATTGATCTTCATGAAATTTGGTCAGAAATATTGCCTTGATAAAATCTAGGTCAAGTTCGAATATGGGTTATCTGGAGTCAAAAACTAGGTAACTAGGTCAAATCAAAGAAAAAACCTTGTGTTTGCGATAGAGACTTACTTTTAATTGATCTTTATGAAATTATTTCAGAATGATTGCCTTGGTGAAATATAGGTCAAATTTGAATATGGGTCAATTGTGGTCAAAAACTAGGTCAATAGGTCAAATCAAGGAAAAACATTGTGTATGCAATAGAGATTGTATTTTTCAATTGGTCTTCATGAAATTTGGTCAGAATAATTGCCTTGATGAAATCTAGGTTGAGTTTGAATATGAGTCATCTGGGGTCAAAAAATAGGTCACTAGGTCAAATCAAAGAAAAACCTGGTGTATGCGATAAAAACTGTATTTTTAATTGATCTTCGTGAAATTCGCTCTGAATGATTGCCTTGATTAAATCTAGGTCAAGTTCGAATATGGGTCATCTGGGGTCAAAAACTAGGTCACTAGGTCATATCTAAGAAAAACTTGTTTAAACTCAAGAGACCGAAGAATTTTTCATAGGTTTTATTAACTATCATAACAACAGTCTCCTGTGCCGTGTAGTGGCTGTAAAAAGTATCCCTGTAGTAGTTGGGCTAAATATTTTCTTGTCATTTGGAATCATGCAGTGAATACATTAATCTAAAAAATTATATTTCGCTCAATAATACATCTTTAAGTTAGAATTAAGTTAATATTGAAAAAAAAACCCATAAACCCCCCAAAAACCCCAATTAATATGTAAAAATGGCACATTAAGTGCAATATTAAACATTTCATCAAATCTCCCGTTGGGGTTTCCTCCTGTGACGAATTTGGGAGTATTTTTTTCCAAAAGTCGTTTTTCAATGCGAAATAATGTCAGAAAAGATACTTATTACATTTATCATTCATTTGAGTTAAACTCTTTTGCTTTGAAAATTTTAGATCAAACCCACATGGGCCCCCCACCCACCTCCACCGTAAATGGTGAGAGAAAACTAAAAAAAAACCTATGGGATAGAAAAAAAAACCCAAAAAATCCGCTGGAGAAAAAAGTACTCCCATGGGAGGACCGAAGGCTTCATTCTCAGAGATATGTAAAGGGAAATGGCCAATTATTTCTCTGTTATATCTAAACTATTGTTAGATGTCAGAAAACCAAAGAAAAGTCAACGGCAAAAGATAGTTAAGTTTGCGAAAATTCCGGATTTGCAAACGAAATTCGGACTAAAACAAAATTCCGCTTTAGACGGTGCCAGTGGATTTGGGCATGAAGAGTGTTGCCCATTTACCTCTCATGAATAGACTCAATCAAACAGAGTATACTATGCTGTTGCTTGATTGCATTTTGTGTTTTCAAAATATATTTTCGCAGACTTAATATATACACGAAACTGTCCAATAAGAGTAGTATTGCAATTCAATTTATGGATAAAATTGAAAAAATGCAATAACATTTTTGTTTCTGGATAAAAACTTTTGATATAACCACTTATTTTCTTAGTTAGAACATTCCCAATACAATGATAACAGTTTCAATGAAAAATTCGAAAACATTTCTGGCTGACGTGCTATCATGCTATCTGACTTCTTTGCTTTACCCTTTTTTGTTATGATATTTTCCCGTCTTTTGTACCATCACTAGAAAATTTGTTTATGAACAGGGCTAAATTATCGTGTTCTAACAATATATTTATTTCAATGCAATGTGCAACGTTTCCTGTTGCTACTGGAATATATAACCCGTGTTAATATATTCTATATTCGATATATATATTTACATTTTGACATAAATAAATAATGAATAAATTGACTGATCAGTCTGTTTTTGAAGTTTGCTTTCAAACTAGATGAGTTGACATTGTTTTGAAAATTCAAACTCAAACTATGTCTCATTGGTGTTATATTCGAAAAAAAAGTCTTTCTCAAGACTCATATGCAAGAATGAGCATTTCTCAAAGTTAATGTATCAAAATGAGGTGAAATTAATATTACACTTTATTCAACCCAGTCCAAATGGAGTTCTACGAAACTGAATACCCTTTGATGAACTCGAAGTAAGATTAATTAATTGCAAGTCTCTCGGGAGTAAGGAATGCATTTACTGACAGCTGAAGAAAGATGACGTATAGTGCATTATATAACTAACTAAATTTAATTCTTTCACTTTGCTGTATGACCTCTCATTTCCACAGGAAATTATTCTTCACTTCAGCTGGAAAAATGTTCCACTACTTACCATGTATACTGACTTTCGTTGTCATTGATATTTATGATACATGTATTATCGCTAACTAATGCTTGTGTATGATTTTCTTTGACATCATTAGATATTGATTGATGTATAGCATAAACTATTCCAGCATTGCAAATAAGGCCCGAACCTCACTCATGTAAGTGTATCGACCAAAAGTCAACTTCTATTTCAATTTCCTTGATTTTGTTTGCGTGCATAATTTATTCAGCAATCAAATGCAGATATTGTCAAAGCTTTAAGTTCTGTCTTGGAGTTTTAATGTTTTATTATTGTACCAAATGTAATGGCGGAAAATCAACAGACAAATGCCGATTTACGGAACGACTAGCTAGAAGTTTTTATGAGATAGGTTAAAAGCCTATCTTGATTATTTCATAAAAATATATGGTAGATACAAGAATACTAGACACATGTCTTCATTGCTGTTTTTTTTTCTAATTTTTTAATAACTTCTCGTTGTTAGTAGACCTTCCACATCGACTGACTCTACAGAAACCTTGATTTTATCACGATGGACGGTTCATTCCAGTTTTCACGGACAGGTACACCAGTTGCTAAATTGTTTCAAATGCTCTCTAAATTCATTTTAAAGCTAAATTAACCTGTTTTCACAAATGTAAGAATTTAAGATTGGATTGGATTCTAATTTTAAGTTACATTTCTATAAAGGACATCAAAATATCATTGGAAGTTAATGTTGAGTAACATATTATCTAAGGCAAATAAAACTATGTTTATCTTAAAAACTTGTAAGCAAGATTTCTATGTCTAGTACAAATTTCTGATTGATTTGTGACAGAATCGAATGCACTTTCTCAAGAAAATGGCGTACTATCTGTCAGTGTTTTGTGAAGATTTATCTAATTCGAAATCTGTTTGTTCTGTCCATGAGGTACAGTTAATTCAAAAAGAAAAAATTATTTCGAATTTCATGTCATTTTGTGAGAAAGATCTGTAGATAATAAATACGTTTTATAGAATTGGTTTCGTAACGTTGGTGATATGAATCATGCTTAGTGATTGGTATGCTAAATGGTATGTTAAAGATTCTCACAAATGGCGTCATTACTCGTCATTCCATTCACGGCGACGCTCTTGAGACCATACCATTAAACCGTCTGAAATGTTCTATAAGCTTTCCAGCAATAAAGTGGATTTATCACGCTTGCTTAAAACTCTTGCAATGTAAATTTGAAGACATTTCCTTTAGTTTATAGCTCGAGTATTCCAAGAAAAGATAGTCTAGAGCTATTTCACTTAGTACGTCACCAGCATTAGCGTTCTCCTTCGCGTCCCGTTTTGGTTAGATTTATGAGAATGAATCGGAGTTTGTGCGTGTAAAATGGTTTTGCACTACCAGCTGGCGGGAATTGATTAAAATTTCACACTTTTTTTTCACTCTGATGACATGTAGTGACCAGTCAGGCGCTATAAAGTTTTCATAACTTTATTTTGTATTTTGCAAAATATTGCCCACTGTTTTCGACTGAGCAAAATTTGGTTAAGTTTTTGTATGTAACCTGGTTTCTTGTTAACCACTGAAACTTCAGACACATGTAAACTTGCGATGCACATTCCCATGATTCTGTTTTGCCGTTTTACATACTTTTGTCCATTTTCGACTGAGTAATGTTTTATGTAATTTCTTTACCACCATAAGAGGAAAAACTGTATGTTACTTCAATTATGTTTAGTATCGAGGCTTTGGAGTATTTGAGTACGTCTGTCCTCTGTCAGTTCTAGCTATCTTACCACTACGCTTTCATTCAACCGGTGTGTCGTTAAGACTTGAGTATTATTAACGGTCACTGCATGTTGACTTTGTCTATAGGAGACGGACTTCTTTTAGAAAGATAGTAAACATTACTTGGAAATAAACTGGTAGAAAGCAGCCATGCTGGGCGTGTTTCGACATCTTACCAGATAAACTTCTGAAAGGCAGTAATCTACAAATTTCGATTTGCCAGCGGACAGAATGTGTTACATGACAAGACATCAAATGACAAAAATTAAATTATATATCGCTGAAATCTACATGAAATAGGTGTCGTGTTTGATTTACTCCAAGCAAGTTGATATATATTTCATTAAATGCAATATAATGTAACATACCCTGACATTAAAAATTAATGTTTGTGTATCTTCGCTAGTATCACATGAGGCTGAAGTATTAAAACATAGCTATTCTCTATATTATTTCTAAAATAAATGTTACATAAAAGAGACTATGGTATCAACTTTTTATTTCTATTTTTTAATATTAAAACATTTACTAATCTTTCTGAACTGCCGTCGTATGTTTTGTGCTCTCATAAACTTATAAGTAAGTAAAACTCAATTCATTTAAACCTTACCATGCTGGACACCACTGATTGTGCCTTTGCGACCAGTGTAGATCATGATCAGCCTGCACATCCTTGCGGTCAGATCATCTGCACTGTTCGCTATTCAGTCAGTATCTTTTTGTTTGGGTTAGCACCCCTTTTAACAGTAATGGTACTGTCCAAATTGGAAGATGGACAAGTTGTTAAGCTTGTGTATGTTCAAATTCACTCAACGTATACAAATATTGGTAACTGGGTCAAAGGTTTCCTGGAAGCTAGCGTAGTTTCTTAAAATTGTGTTTCTTTTTAAAATTTGTTTTAAAAGATTTTCATATCATGGGCTGAGCGCGAAACTATTGTAACTGTATATGAATAAAGAACAAGATACAATAGTTTCGCGCTCAGCCCTCGATATGTATATCTCCTAAAATATTAATTAATAATTTTAATAAAAACATTATTTGCCACTGGTTGCAGAGTAACGTGAACACAAAATCCGTAAAACTGGTAAAAGTGAGTTTGTTTGTAAGAAATTCCTTTGTCCTAATATACTTTTTCAGTTTTATATTCAAATAAAGGTTATTCATGACCAGGGTTTATGATATTAGTCTTCTTTTATAATTTTCTTCCAGTTTTATAGTTTTTTGTCCATCCTATAAAGTATTGTTATTAAAAAAGAAACCCTTATCAATCAAACCAGTACACAAAATCCAAGTTTTGATACATGATACGATGTATTTTCTGGGATTTGATGTGTAGTAAATCTTTCCTCATGCTTGTGATGAAAAATCATAAATAGTGATTAGCGAATAGAATGAATTGACATGTTATCTGTACATAGAATTTATAACATTTCGTCAAGATCGTGCTTTAGACGTGTTAATGAATCTTTCACGAACTTTTAGCTGGCAAGCAACTGCGTATTTGATTGGCTGACGTTAATACGTGTTTAATAAGACTTTGTCACACTCACTTACATCCCAGGTGATGTAAATAATTCTTGTCATGTTTTCTGCAACTTTTTATGTGATTGTAAACATTCGGCTAAACAAAAGTAAATGTTGCCATCATATATGCATTTAGTTCGTTCAACTCAGAACTGGTCCACTGTCAAATTTTGTGTAACTTCATTAAATCCCATTTCCTGCTGTTTTATTAAACAATTAAATTAAACTTGCAATGTGTAACACTTGTAATATGAATTATTTACAGTGAAAGATGTTGTTTCATCACGTATTTTATGATTATAGATTTCAGACATGGTCGTCAAATCTCTCGGAAATGAATTTCTGCACAAAAATGTGTATGATGAGATGTTGTGCAAACAAATGGTTTTATCTCGCTTACTATCGTATTGACTAATGGAAATTTAACACTGAATGAGACTTTTCCGTGTTAACAAATGTTTAAATTATTCATGTTGTAAGGCTCTTTCCTGAATAACCATCATTTACCATTTTCCTCTGATTGCATAACTGGTATACTCCTATATCATTCTAAGTTTATTTGTTACAAGAAATTTGACTGCTCGAAAGAGATCTTGTGGCTAGTATTTTATACTTAGATAAGTTTCTTGCAGATGCTACTGATACACAATGGTACGAACACGTTAAAGTTTGACTGGAAATACAAAATGTTTAAAATATGTCAACATTAAATTTAGAAGATTGAGATTAACAAAATTAGGAAAAGTGTCCGTTTCTGTAGAAATGGCACAAACATATTACAACTTGACTAGAAGTACAAAAATGCATAACAATAACAGAACCTTAAATAAAATGTTGAAAATTATAAGATATGAAACACGCGTTTTGAATGTAGCTAACTTAAAACAATTTATTAAAGGAGTATAGCACCTTATTCAATGTGAGGTGTAGAGGACGGAGGCTGGAAATTGTTAACAGAGCGCCCATGCCAAAAAGACTAACCGGAACTGATTTGATACAGTTTTGATGATTGACCAGCTTGGACTACATTCTGATATTCGTTATTCTTTCCTCCCATATGCCGTCATAAAAGACGCTTCGCTTGGACGCAGCTTCTCATTATGACCCTTATGGGAAAAAACAATAAATACTGTTGTGATTAATACTCATATAAACGACCTTGTTTATTTGTCAAAAAAGTAAGATATGATTTATAAAATCCGTGTTTCCACAAGTATCAAAACAATTGGTAAAATATCAAATAGTCTGAGTCTACTACACAGAGGCGGTTCTTTAGAAATGGCCAACAGGCAGGACTTAAGAGACAAGGCCTATGGCCACCACAAAAGTAATATGACGCCAATGCCAAGGGAATAAAATAATTTGACATTCTCCGACATTATTACTGTTGACATTTTGTGAATACAACTGGGATTACCCAGTACGTTCTGATAGAAATTATGAGATTCTCTTTATTGTTCAGTGTCTTTCTTCTCGAAAGACTTTTGCGGCTTTTTCTGCGTTAGATGAATAATATTGATTTTGACCTAGATTCTGTAGTAATCGGGGCACGGAACAGGTAAGCGCTGAGAAGATAAACCATTTATTAAGTCTTAAATGACATTGATTATCAGAAGGCACATATTAAATGGAACATATTTAGTAGTTTTGTTACCCTAAATTAAAATGATATATTCTAATTTAAAGTTTTTGTAATTTATCACCGCTAGAGAAATCGAAAGTAAACTTCTTCCTTGTTGCGTACCTCGCTTACGGATGAATGAGTTGTGGCTAGTTATAACTGTAGAGTCAGTGTACCCGATGTAGTACTGTTAGCGGTTTCGCACACATGGCAAATTCATGTTCTTCGTGAAAATAAAGCAGAAAATTTAACAATTCTTTGTTATTATTTCACGAATCTGAGTTATTCCCTACATAATTTGACAGGGGTCTTTCCCCACTGGAGCCTCGCTCTGGCAAGTGCAGACAAAAACAATAACAACACCAATGGAGGCCGGTAGATCAGCTGATTTTTTTAATTTCATGAAAATAATGACTATGCAAACAACAACAATGTGCAAAATAAAATTTAAAAATCACTATTCCATCATATATTATGTATTTACCTATTACTTTACCCAAACAAAAAAAGATTTCAACATTTATAGAAGGTATCCCAATCTGCAAATGTTTGATTTTTTGCTTTAAGTTTTTGTGTTTTGTTTTTTTTTTAACTGAGAATTTAATCAAGTAATTAGAGTTATGGGGGTCACTACTAGTGATTAAAAAGCTAGGGTTTTATTTTCATGTCAACTGCTTTAGCCCTTTCAAGTACAACTAATTGTAACGTGTCGGCATATTGTGCTAGTGGGTTACTTATGAGGGATTCTGACCCAACACGAAATTATTTCAGAATCTGCCCAGGCCCCGTGTTCACAAAACATTTTCAGTCTCAGCTGAGTTTGATAATGAAACTTTATTTGTAATTTATATCTAAATAGCATATTTAAAACTAAATTTTAAGTTTATAACTATTTTCAAATGACTTTTCAGTATTGATGGTCAGTTTCATTTGGAATTAAGTCTTGAAGTTTTAGTAAAATGATATTAAAATTTCAAACTCAATCTCAGCTGAGACCGAAAAATGTTTTGTGAACACAGGGCCAGGACATCAAACTATTTTGACCTTCTATCACTGAAAGGATACCTCTTGGTCATTTATATTTGCTGCTTAGTTGGAATATTTGCCAATAAATAATGTGTTCGTATATGCATATCCAAATATTTCCTGTTCGTACATTCTGAATTTTTCATTACCTCTACGCCGTTTGTCTTTTTAAAGACATTTCTTGTTTATTTATATAATAAAGTGTTTTATTCTAAATATCACTAAAAGATAATGGTCTTACGTGCAAGTCATTCACATGCAGACATTTAACATCATCTTCGTCTATCATATTCAAAATGGATCGCGATTACAAATATATTAGAGTATTTCCTGGCATTATGTTTACAGCCAAAGACTTCGCAATAGTGTAAGAACTATATGACGTAATTTAAGTACACGCTATGTTAGAATAGACAATGATTGTTCTTAGGAAAAGACCTTGCACGTGATCGGACAAAACTAAACTATCCTCTCAGGGTTTATAAGGAAATATAACCCATCTTAAAGCTAGTAAATCAACTTTACTTTTATTCAGTTAAAGCCGGTGCTAGGGGACATGAATGGTGTAACACATTTTCTCACCTTTTGTAGACAAAATGCAACAACAACAAATTATACTTAGTTGCGTTCTATGCTCTAATGGATCCATCTATTGGCTTGGAGCTACGGTTCTAAGCCATTATATTGTTTTCCGTTGTTTTGCATCATCGAATGTAGTTAAGTGTAATAGGAGAAAGCCGGTAGACAAAATATAACCTAGAAGGTAAATACTACGACTCCATAGATTGGTCAACGCTGCCTGTTTCAGTCCAAAAGCTGGTTCGCCTTCAACCAGACATTCCTATGAAATATAAGATTCTACAATTAGCACAGTGGCTTCCTAATTATATGACGCTGCATGGTTCCCAGTATTAACGGCAACAGCAACATTCTGTTTAACATCCGCTGTTTTACTGTCAAGTTGACGTTCAGTTATCGTTGTAATGAAATTTTCTGCTTCCTGATAGTATACGCTGACTTGTGTCAAAACAGACGATAGTAACAAAGCAAAGTTATTGCTTAAAGTGGCTATATATTTTAATGTCTGATCTGGTATTTTACGCCTGACCACTAGTACATCTTTTGTAATGTTTAATATGCAAATTTAGCACTGATCATTTGTTACCATGAACATTAAGTGTTTGGCATTTTGCCATAAAACACTTGAGCCTAATATGTGAAATATTTAAGTCTCCAAGCATAACATTATGTCTGTTATTCCAGGCTTTGTGTCTCATTTTAAAAGACAAGAAATGAGTATGCGACCTCCGTGTGGTGGCTTTTTATTTATTTCTTTAGTTTTGTTTTATCTTATTTTTTATAAAACATTTAAATCGTCTGCATTGTGACCAAATATGTCACGGTATCTTTTATTTAACGCCATTGATGATGTACCTTTCGGACAAGATTAAACGAACAATACAGGGACACTCTTCATTTTATCGTCTTTGTCAACCATATTAAGGACATTTTCTAGGATTGTTCTCTAAGGTCAGACTTGTTTTAAATACATTTATTTCAATATTTACTTAAAGTTTATTAATTTCAGCGAACATTAGGGTATGTTACCTTGCCCGTTTTTAAGGTATTAACATTATAAAACACGCAAGTGTTTCCCCGTTTCACTGCATATTGGAGAGATGTCAGAATACGTTTGCTTATAGAAGGTAAATATTAATGATTTGATAAGTACCCATTGCATCGAGAAATCATAAACATATTGTTCACTGGTACATATGCCTGAAGTTGATATTTCAGTTTCATGCACATTTAGTGTAAATAAACGCTTTAGAAATCCTCATAAGTAAAATTCACAAAACATACTCGTACAGACATATACACTATACATATCGTCTATTCCTAACAGGCTTACAAATTTATTTTAAAAAAAGAATGGAATAAAACTGAATTTTATAGATAGGAAAATATATAAGTTTTCTTAACATCTGAGTTAGACATGAAGTTTGAAAACGAAGAATTTGCAAAATGGAAGAGAAATGTTTTCACAAAAAAGGGTTATTCTTGTCACAAACAATCACTCAGCGGGTAAAACTGGCCACATTTGAACATCATTAGAACGAAAATTTGTCATTTACTATCGCCCTTTTCGTTATTCTCAGCTAGTAGTCTGTAAAGTTGCTCTGATTATTACCAGTTGAAGTGCTTTGAGAAAAATGCAATTACATTCTGTATCAATACAGTACGTCACGGCTGACGGTTTAAGGATTAAACGCATAATATACAACATAACGACGTTTCTTTTTGCACAGAAGCTTGACGTTTCCAGTAGTGATTTACCCATGCTGACAAAACCAACCTGGAACCCACATATTGATATTGTGTAGTTAATAACAACTAGCGAATTTTGTATGTATTAGATTCGTGCATTGATTGTATACTTTTATTTGAATCCGAAAAAATATCTTGACAATTGTTCTTTGTTTGTCGTAGTGTATTTCTCGATTCAGAAAAAAAGTAAATTTATGGAACAAACCTAACGCTGGGCTACAAAAGATAAAACTATTTTGTTTGGCTACGTTGCATACTTTCAAAGGACTTTTGTTACAAAGGTTTTAACAGTCTTTATGTGCAGTATGTCGGCCGTGAAAAGTCCCTAGAGTTGTTATATTGTCTGATCCTTTGGGATCACTGACTCTATTCAATGATCTATAAATGCAGATTAGTGCCCCTCTAAAGCCTGGGTTTGGGGGCGTGACGGGTGTTGTATATTTCATTACTTGTGATGAATAAACCCTATACAGCGTCTGTTTGCTTAGTTGCGTTTTATTCTTCTAAAAGACCATCTTACATGTCATGTTGTAAAAGTTCAATTTTATTGTGTACAAGCCGGCTCGGTGGCATTACAAATACAAAATGTTTCAAAGATTGTATGAAAGTATCACACATTATTTGTGTTTTAGGCACGTATGCGTTTTCCATAAGGACACATTAAATTTTCATATTAAATATACATGGATGAACTTTGTAGATATTGTCTAAATGATATTAACACAATACCCTACGGTCATTATGATTCAATCATAATAACAAATGCACTGTGCAATTTTACCAATGATTAAATATTACGCTCCTTGTTTAACGCCATGAGATTGTATCTCAATTATCACCCATGCAGATGTACATTTAATAATTGTTTGGAAAGTGTGTTTAATAGTCCACGTTATGACGGCTACATGAAATGAAAAAAGAATCTTCAGGAGGAGTTGCTGTTTTGAATTAATCAATATTTTGAATTAATGAATATTTTATATCTTTAGAGTTAAACAGAAATCGAGGTTCGAATTAAAGTTCTAATATCAGCGTCTAGTTATGCACCCTTCGAAGAAGCGGGCGTATATTGCTATGCCCTTGATGGTCGCGTCGGTGGGTCGGTCCGTAGAATGAACGGTTTCCGCCCAATAACTTGAGAACCACTTGATCCAGAACCTTCATACTTGGTGACCTGATTGGGCTTATAAAGTAGATTAACCCTATAGTTGTAGGGGTCATTTGGTCAAGGTTACAGGACCGGAACTTTGAAAACGGTTTCCGCCCAGTAACTTGAGAACCACTCGACCTAGGACCTTCAATCTCGATAGCATGATTTGGCTTATAAAGCAGATGACTCCAATTGTTTTGGGGGTTAATAGGTTAAAGGTCATTGTCATAGGGGTCCGCACCTTAAAAAGCGTATTCAACTTGACCCTGAACCTTCAACCATGACAGCATGACTTGTCTAATGAAACAAAAGACCCCTATTGTTCTTATGGTCAGTAGGACAAAGGTCAAGGTCACAGGGGCCTGAACCTTGAAGTTTTCTATCAGTAACTTGAGTACCACTTAACCCAGAACATTCAAGATATCATAAAAGTGTTTGACCATTGACAGTGCTATATAAGTTAGAATTTTTATGGCAAAATGCGCGATCAAGGCCTGAAAAACTTCTATTCATTGTTTTCATGTTAGGTTTGTATAGTATATTTTAGATAGTTTATTACCAAGGACCTTTTTGAAAAATATCAGTTGATAGAATGATCGATCGGTCAATCATTCAAATTAGAGCTAGTTCTGTTAAGGATGTATGTAAGTATCTTGTAGTTTGATTAAGCCTAAGCATGATTATGCCTATTACTGTAAATGATTCAGTTTTGAAATAAGAAACATTTAAACTGAATGATTCACTTTGACCACGTCGACATTATGTTGCAATACTGATTTTGAATGTTTAAGAATTAACAAACAGCAGAGAGTGTGACAGAGTCATTTGTAGCAAAACTAATCAGTATGATTTCAACGAACTGTTTGCATTATGCTAATAATGAGTATTCGTTAGACATTATCATATCCACTAATTATATATACATCTATAAAGCGAATTTACTTGCCTGCCTGCAAAACAATGTTTTCTTTACCCGAGGGACGGTTTAGAGTGCAAACACCGATCGTTAGCTACTGTCTGTTGGTAAAATAGCTGGCAACTTTAGGAAAACATGTTGTAACATTTGTCTTGCCTATAACGTTCTAAATAAATCGCGACGACAAAAAGCCTGGAATTATGTATGTAGTTTATGACCTTGTAATAGTGCCAATACTATATGGCGTCACTTACGTGTACGTAACTTAAAACAAACTTCTTTCGCTTGGGAAAGAGGAAAATCTACTCCTGACAATAGATCGGACAAATGTATACTTTCCTTGATAGGTAGGCAAGAAATGACCATCCGTTTAAGCATTTGATAGATAAGTTGATTTACTGGAACCAGTGCGGTGTCACTCAAAATTATCTTTGCTAATAGATTTAATGAAGAAATGACAGCTTCTCCATACAAAGTATATCTTATCTTATGTTTTCTGCTACAGTGCATTTGGAAAGGATTATGTTCCCGGCGAACAAATCAATTTGCTGCGGAAATGCAATGAAAGACATTATTGCATTTGCATACAGCAGAAGCATATGTATGATATAGTAATATCTGCTATTATCTGGTTAAGCCGGGATTTATGATAGATCCGTTTATATAACAAAGGCTTACCGTATCGCGTCTGTTTTGATTGATGACATTCATGCTGTAAAATTTAGAATAGCCATTTAGGAATTGTGCAATGTTTGCATTTTTTCTAATGTTTTCTGATATTGTTAGACTTTTTGGTTCCTGGTTGTTTCCGAATCATTGGATATAGACATTGCTATCATATTATTATAGTCACAATATTAACATTCACATAAGCTGTAAAATAATCATCATCATCATCATCATCATCATCATCATCATCATGGTCTAATGTAAATATTTAGGTGACCAAGACTCTTCTTTAAATTTCAAGCATAAAATTGCCTATCGTAGATAATAAGGACTTATAACTTTTTCGTTATATCAATAAGATGGTTTTACAATTTGTTTGACAGAACTGTTTTTCTTTTTAAATTGTAAAAGTGAATCTTCTAGATTCTAATGACATGTTTATATTTTTAGAAGAGTTTATAATGCTTAATTCTGGGAGATTAACACGGAGTAACACTGAAGAACAATTTATAGTTTTTTTCTTTTTTTATGACATAAAACTATAATATTCAAACTGTTGCTATTCCATTCTATTCCCGCAGATTTTTCACATAATTTAACACTAGTGAAATGTAACGGTCTTCATATTTTTGCCGACAGGTGAATGCGCAATAATGGGATAATATTTAATATATATTCTGTAATCTTAATGAACTTGAGAAGCATGAGGGAATGTCGTTCCACAACGAGTAAACTTCTTCCTTTTATCATTCACAATTAGTTCTGGATATGATTCACTTTTTGTCTTGTTTTGAGATAAATTTGATTATATCCGTAGGCCTACATAATCCTGAGTCGCACCATGAGAAAACCAACATAGTGCATTTGCGACCAGCATGGATTCAGACCAGCCTACGCATCCGCTCAGTCTGGTCAGGATCCATGCTGTTCGCTTTCAAAGCCTTTAAATTGCAATTAGAGAAACCGTGAGCGAGCAGCATGGATCGTGAACAGACTGCGCGGATGTACAGGCGGTCTGGATCCATGCTGGTCGCAAATGCACTATGTTGGTTTTCTCATGGTGCGGCTCATATATATCATTTTTTATTACAAAACCAGCATACATGTGTGCACTATACCCCATTTTTTATCCTCACCATTTTGCAAATATAAAATACCATAAGTACCATATCCGGATGCACTAAGTGCATTTGTATCTGACAGAGAAACGGGAGACGCATTTTAAGGACCCGGCAAAATAGGCCAAAAAGACAGAATAAAAACGGATCAGTCTCAGTGGGATCTGACCACTGCCTATCTTGGAGAGCCTTCCGCAGGTTCAGTTAGACACAAGCAACGAGGAAAGTCTAGTGTGTCCTGATATAAAAGGGCTGAACATAGAACATGCGGTATGTCTCAAAATTGTTGGACGATAACCTCTTTGAATACAACGTTCTTTAAAAATTGCCATGACCTAGGAACTAAAGAAGTTTACTAAACACTTGATTCGAACATGTATAACTCCTTCGTGCTACGAGGCGTTGTAGCATACTGTAAGCTCAAAATTACCAAATCAAACTTGTCGGCCCCTTAAGAACCTTGAAAGGTCAACAGCATGACATATTATGCTACCGTATTAGACAAAACTTCGCGGCCGTTTTGCAACTCAGCAAAATCTACATTATGTATTAAACTTAGTAGCATATCTACATCTTTGAAAAAAAAAAGCATTTTAGAAAAGTATACAATATGGTATTGAAGTTATTGTAATGTATCACACTTGACGGCCTATTTGCAACTTAGAAAAGTCTACAATATGTCAATTAATACATGATATCATTTATGCATCGTAATGGATCAAACTTTGTGATCCATTTGCTTTGTTTTGTTTGTTTGTTTTGTGTTTAACGCCGTTTTTCAACAGAATTTCAGTTATGTAACGGCGGGCAGTTGTTCCTGGATTCTGTACCAGTACAAACCTGTTCTCCGAAAGTAACTGCCAACATCCCCACATGAGTCAGAGGTAGAGGGCAAATGATTTCAGACACAATGTCATTTATCAGATCGTCACGGAGAACATACGGCCCGTCCGAACTTACGACCCAGCGATCCGTAGATCGGCCCTTTATCTATAGAGCTAAGCGGGCTGGTTTTATGTTTCATTTGCATCTTAGCAAAATCTTTTTGTTTGTTTGTTTGTTTGTTTGTTTGGGATTAAACGCCGTTTTTCAACAGTATTTCAGTCATGTAACGGCGGGCAGTTAACCTAACCAGTGTTCCTGGATTCTGTACCAGTACAAACCTGTTCTCCGCAATTAACTGCCAACTTCCCCACATGAATCAGAGGCGGAGGACTAATGATTTCAGACACAATGTCGTTTATCAAATAGTCACGGAGAACATACGCTCAGCCCGAGGATCGAACTCACGACCCCGCGATCCGTAGACCGATGCTCTACCTACTGAGCTAAGCGGACTGGGTTAGCTCAGTAGGTAGAGCATCGGTCTACAGTATGGGAAATACATTACCGTAATGGATTACACCTGAATGTCCATTCGCAAGATATCAAAGTCTAAGTATGTCATATAATTGATGTTCTCGTAATGAATCAAATATGGTGGCCTGTTGGCAACTTAGCAAAGTCTACAATATGCATCACAGGTAATGTTATCGTAACTGATCAAACTTGGCGGCCTATTTACAACTAAGAAAATATTGCAGTAAGGTTTATATGTCATGTTTTCGTAATTGATTTAACTTGGCGGCACATTTGCATCTTAGTAAAATCTCTAATACATGTTCCTGTGGCAAACATATGTAATCGTAACGTATCAAACTTTGTGACCCATTTGAAACTTAGTTAAGTCTACAGTATGGCAAATATGTTATCGTAGATATTGGGACCCATTTGAAACTTAGCTAAGTCTACAGTATGGCAAATATGTTATCGTAGATATTGGGACCCCATTTGAAACTTAGTTAAGTCTACAGTATGGCAAATATGTTATCGTAGATATTGGGACCCATTTGAAACTTAGTTAAGTCTACAGTATGGCAAATATGTTATCGTAGATATTGGGACCCCATTTGAAACTTAGTTAAGTCTACAGTATGGCAAATATGATATCGTAGATATTGGGACCCATTTGAAACTTAGTTAAGTCTACAGTATGGCAAATATGTTATCGTAGATATTGGGACCCCATTTGAAACTTAGCATACTTTACAGTAAGCCATATATGCCTTCGCGCTGGAATAGATTTGGCGGTTTATTTGCAGTTTAAGAAAGTGTACAGTATGACATACATGTTTTCATAATGTATCAAAATTTCCGGTCCATAAATTTGCAACTTCAAATACCATTCTTTAGACATGCTAAGTTCAGTTAGTCATGGAATATATTAGAAAATGTGTAGGTGTTTGATGATCGGCATATTTATACTCACGTAACATTTAGTCGTTTAGTAGGAAAATTTGACCAAAGCGAATTAAGACCTTCTGATAAGTTAAGAATTCAGAATGTGTCTGAAAACTACCTGTAAATAGAGACCTCTCCAAAATTGGTATTTGTGCAGAGGCTCGACTGTGTGTTACTAAGATACTCCATGAAAATAACTTTTGGAGAAGTACAGAAACAAAAATTGTTTCAGCTATGATAACTGTAACAGATTTTTATGCATAAAAGAACGAATTGAAAAAGCCTACGCACTTTTATCAAAACTAAGGACACATTTCAAGCCAAAGATGTAGAATTTATTGAAATGTAACAAGCTTCACAAAGCACATGTATAAATATAAATATTATATAAAACGCATCAAAAAGTTCAGAAGATTTATATGCAAACATCCGGACAATAACGTTTAAAATGGTAACTACACGTGATTCTCATGCCTATCCGCCTTATCTTTTCTGACAAGACCAATAAAACTTGCAAACTGGTTTGCAATTTCTTTGCCCCTTTGTTGCATAAGGTCAAAACACATAGCTAGGGTAGAAAGACCAATTAACAAATATAAAGAGCATGCAACCTGCTTTACTTGATTGTCCCAATCCTTGTCAGAAAATCCTGGTACAAAATCACCAAATCCGATAGTGCTCAATGTTATAAAACAAAAATATGCACTCTCAAAAATTTTCCAATTACCCTCCCAAAATTTGAACATTATGGCGCCAAAAAGTATATACAGTGTCACGAGGATTAGACTGATGAATATCGGAACCTCTTGGTGTTTGTGTATAACTACTTCCGTTTCCGATACGCCATCTTGATTCACTTTTTCAAGCTCAAAGTCGTCCGTTGCAATGCTGCTGAGGCGACGTGTTTTTAATGAATTGAAAAACTGTTGCCGGCATTCTACGCAGAAAGTCCCGCCATAAATTGCGCGGCAGACTGACGCCATTCCTCTTCCAATGTTTGTGATGCACAGTACAGTTAGAGGTATTCCGATAAGAGCGTATAATATAGTGACAGCCCTCCCTGCGTCCGTCTTTGGTGTGATTGTACCATAGCCTATAAGTAAAAATGAGTAGATGAGACAATTTTCATCAAGCAAAAAATAATTAATATAATAAATCTTTCTTTTTTGGTTTTCATTCCTTGCCTGCCTTTTATTCGTGCCCTTTACTTTGACCCACAATGGAAAGACAAATACTTAAAATATATCTAAATGTGTTTGGTGTATTATGCTTGTCTACTTATTACCGTATTATCAATGGCGCAAATGTTAAGTTTAAGCCTGCTGCGACTTCCGTGCAGACTGATCATGGTCAGCACTGTTCGCTATTCAGTCAGTAAATTTTCAGTGAACATCCCTTTGATAATAAGTGGCACTGCCCAAATTGAATGATGGACCAGTTCATTTTAGAAATTTAACAGGGTAAGGGTCATCCTAGAAACATTCAGTTATGACATGTTTGTACACAACTGTTTTCAAATTTTTAATTATTCATTGCTGTAAATCATATACTAAAATATACAGAGTGATAGAGCCTGGCCTATTTAGAGCTGCATAGCACAGTGTGTAAAGCACCAGGTGGGGACAGAGGCTCTTAAATGAAGTCTTTAACATTACGAAACAGTGGTTTGTCGTTGCGCTTCCTGCATTTCGGTTTCCCAATGCTAAAGATTTGTCTATGCCATTTCCAACACTTATAAAGATTATAAAATGATACAATTTATAAAGTATACTGTTGTACGCTGCAGTAAGACAGTACCTAATAACGTTAAACAGTATGTGTTGAAACCTTAAAAGTTGGAAATTAAAAGCAAAAGACGCCACTTTTTTATTTTATCATAAAACAGAGGTGGATAGTAATTAAATATTTCTAAAACCTACATAACTAATGGCCTAGGATTTTATTGATCTTGCCACAATATCTTTCTTAGTTGGAAACTGTCAGTGTTGTGAATGGAAAAGTGACACAACAGGCAGGAAAGACATACTAATACGTAGGTCATGTCATAGGTTTCTCAAAGAAGAAATATGTACTTACTAAGTTTCAAAACTATTACTTCACTCATATTTTTTTTATCCAATAGTTTTGACATAAACAACGATAATGATAAATTAAGATCATCGTTATCTTTATAATCATGAGTAGTGTTCTTATTTGGTTTACATTTTACTATGATTAATAATACTAATTATTATTATTATCATTATTATCATTATTTTTATAATAACATCTAAGAGGTATAAGCCAAACAAGGACACTTTGGTATTGAATTATCTCACGTATCACATATAGATTGCATTAATATCGTTCAGCGGTCTGTAGAGACTAATAATTTAGAAATATGAAAGTAACACGTCATAAACAATTTCCAACCAATAAATATCGGAATTCCCATTGAGCAAATTAATGATCCAAAATCTATAGCAAGCAGTGTACTAGCTTATTAAATCATCTCCATTTGCAGAACAAAAGAAGTGTTTTTACCGAAATTATGTGCATTGTTTTGTTTCAATTTTAAGAGAAAAAGAGAAACAGTCTATGGACAAAGCAAAGACATTACTCTTTGAAAATGTCATTTAACAAATATCAAACATTTAAAAATGAATATCACCTGTACTTTAGTAAAGAAAAATATTCCCCTTTCCAAATAGGTATATACAGTAACTGATCAACTTAAGTTTAGATAGTGTCTAAAGGCCAGACCTAGCCGGACCTATCTAGAGCCAGAAATTTTCTAGAGTCTTGATAACTTATATACGATTTCTTTGCAAACAGATTGAACATCGATTTCTCTTAAAAAGAAATGTTTTGCAACGACAAATCACCGATAGTGAATGACTAAAATGACTTCTGGTTTCACTACTGCATGCACATGCCATTAAAAGGGTCATGAAATTGGCCTTAATTTTTTCAAACGTTTTTAACAGAGTTTTAACAGGTCACCATTAAAATTCACCCATTAGTTCTTACTATTTAATGGGATTTTCACGACCATAGTTTTAATGCCATACATTAAAAAGCCATGAAATATGTATATTAAAACCCTGGTAAAATATACCTTGTTAAAATGACTTTGATGGCCATGAAAAGCTGCTTAAAATAAACCATTAAAATAAGTTAACAGGCTCCTTAAAACTCGGCATGAAATTAATGTGCCATTAAAAATACCCTTAATTCCCATTAATTAGTAAGAACTAATGGGCCATTAATTCTTTAATACTCTGTTAATGCCCATTAATTATTAAAAAATTGATTAATGGTCTCATTAAATATGCCAGATTCAATTTTAATGGGTCAGTAATATTTTAATGGTATATCATATTAAGGGCCATGAAAATTTGCCATAAGAATTAGACATCTTAAGATAATCAACTTCATATTTATTTTTGCCGTATTGATTTAAACTACGTATTACTACACGTGTAATAGTATCTATACATATGTACTGTTTTGTAAAATGCTAGATGAATATTTGTTTCTTCTTTTTTCTCTCATTATTTTGTAATGCAAACACATGCAACAGCCTCGTACATGTTGTCATATTGTATCCTTATTCTGTCATATGTTCATATGAAATGAGAAAATAAATGGATTTTGTATTGTCTTGTTTTGTTCTGAGAAAGGTTTACAGGTACCGGTTTAATAGATCAAGTGACCATGTGGGTAGTTTTAACTATTCAACATTATAATATTGACCAACATTCTGACCAAGTTTTTATTGGTACAGACATTAGGCATCAGGTGTATTCAAAAAGCAACTGTTGATGACAATGTCAGCGCACAATGGGCAATCACAACTTAGCTCTGCTTCAGTACTTTGTGCTCAGGTGCATGCACTTAAACAGCTAAGAGCAAATGTTTGATGGATTGCATCACAAGTTCCCCCCTCCCCAATCAAGCGTACCACACTCTTTGATTTATCGGAACGAAGAAGCGATTGATCTGCCCATGCCCCAAATGAATTTAAGTCAGACTGTAAATCTTCACAATCATGTGTACTGTCCACTTCTCTATAAACCTTAGTTTCTACTCAAGGATTGGAAAATTAATTTGAAAATCTAAACTGGTCTGAGCACATTTTATAATGTAAATTCCTTACCCCACCCTTTTTCTTATACAAATGCTAATTATTTGGACAGGAAAAACAAAAAAAAAACAGAAAAGTGGCATGCATCAATACATATTTACCTTTACCAAAATAATGTAGATTGATGTTATCAAATAAATTAATATGTTTTCATCCGACATTCATTGAAATAAATCCGATTTTTTGTAGGAACACAATTTGGCAAACATTTGAAAAACAATGGCGTAACTGCATCAAGGGGAAATAACTTTAATGCAACTAAATATAACATCATGATATATTATAGATAATGTGTGCATAGTATGTTTTAATTGTGATTAAAGTCCATTTTAGAACAATATGGGACTGGAATTATAAGCATTCAATGGGAGTGCAAGCCAAAAACCAAAAAAGAAGAGAAAATATACGAATCACATTTTACAGAATGAAGGATTTAGTGGGCATCACATTGCTGTTAAGGGCCATTAAGTTTATTTTAAATGAAACCGTACAGAACCTGAACATTTAATGGGCATTAAATCAATTTTAATGGCCATGAATAATCCTGTTAAATTCAAAATATACAGAATTTTACTATTTTTTTCAAAGCCATTAACTCTTTTAGCTACCAAACTTAATTTTTAATGGCATGATTCATGGTAAAAAATAGGTGTTTTAATGGTATTTTAACATGTAACCCATTAATATTGTGAAACCTGTTAAATAAAGTGATGCAAGAATTTATAGGGTTAATTTACGGTTTTTCCTATTTTAATGGGTATTTTACAGGGTTTTAAACCATGTTTAATGGTATGTGCATCCAGTAGTGGTTTATAGCAATTTTAGTACTCGGAGACTTCTGCAATAGTGCAGCCCCTTTATTTAACCCTATTCCTGAATACAAATGGTACTTCAAGTAGATGACAGCGTTTTGAAGAGTAGTATACACAAAACATGTATAAGTGACACTCGGTTTGCGTCAGTTGCCAACATACATGAGGTCTTCAGACGATATGAGTGTATATCACCGTATATTATCCACTGCTATTACAACAGACGACGTAGAACTCTGTATTTCAAAAGTATGTACTTCTAGATCAGTTTAGATAATATGAAAGAAGGAAATAAGAAAATTGAAAAGTTAATTTGTATATTCCATTTGAGTATGAAATACATAGAGGATATTTGTTTGTTTGCAGTGTGATATCGAAATGTATCTTCACCGATAAGGGAGACAATGGAATATTTTCACGAAGGCGTGTTTAAATAGCGTGTTTATAAATTCTTAAATATTTTAATGATTTTTTTGTTGTTTGTTAAATATTTAAAATCACTTTGATAGATGATGTCAACTGTCGGCGATCCTTTTGATATGTAATTTAGCATACGCTGCTTTAGAATAAAGAGTTCATATGTTCAAACAAACAATTAGAACCAATTAAGATTGGTTACGATGACGATAACGACACTCTGATCTTTCGTTGATAACATAACAAAATGTCGGCCGATATGATATAAGTGCGTAAATATGGCGAAATAAACAGGTAAATCACAAATAGTATATAATACATCACAAGAAATGTAATTTATTAAACTAACATAAGAATGATCCCTTATACATACAGTTTATGAAAGAGCCGGCTACCTTGACTTACATGTTCATATACGATATGTATATATAGAGCCGGAACCGGCTACCTAGCCACTGCCTTTCTTAATTGGTTTATGGTTCTGGCATAATATGGAAACGTCAGTCGTAAAGTGCCATAAACCGACTGTAAAAATTACGGTGACTGTATTTCCGCTCAGTGTTGTTATTCGTTCTGCTTCTTTGCGACTATAGGATACATTTAATTTTCCTCTACATTAGTGTTCAGCTCAAATCGGTATTGCACATTTCATAAGTTTCCATAAGCATGCGAACCCGATTAGAAATAGATCAATTTTGAAATGATCCAATGAAAATTTCCTCTCTTTCTCTGAACACTTCCTTCTTTTGAAAAATGTTAACTCCGAGATCAAATAAGGAAATAGGCTGGTCTACAACAAAGCATATTTCCTGAGGATATAAATCACCTTAAGTGACCGGTTTTTTTTATTTTTGTAGACAAGAAAATGCATTACTGTCAAAACTAATGTTCTCCAATCTTATCATTTAAACCATCCCCGAACATAACCAATTATCTTGATGCACTAGGTGAAGAAATTACTGATTTTTAGCAGAATTCCAGTGCCTACACGATTGAAACCAGTATTTATGTGTTTCAGTTACAAGGTATTGTAATATACGGGTGTGCTCTTATTCATTTAGAAAATTGTTAAAAGATAGATGACACTTAGAACTAGAAATTGATAGAAAAAAGGGAAACAATTAACAATTGAATAGGAAAGTGGCTACCAAAACTTTAATGGTATCGAATATACAAATAAAAGCATTTTACACACGAGTTACATGTCTTATTTCTCCTTGTAAAAACATCAAGTTGCTCGTTGTTTTCACTCTATCTTTTACTCACAGAGGATTTTTTTTTTAATGTGGACTTTCTTGTTTGACTTTAGTCCATGATTGTATGACAAACATAGAAAGAAAGCCAAGTCCATAGCTTTCCAACATCTCTTGAAGTAAATTACATTTCCAATCTTTCTTTAATATTTTATTTAAGATCTTCACCTTCATTTACTTTTTCTCGATAGTTCAATCATAGTTGGATGGGCAATTATAAGATTTTGTAAAAATGTAAAAGTATAATCAAAAGCGCATGTATCTCGTGATTTGATCGATATCAATACAGTCTATTGGAAGAAAAGTATGGCGGTAATTAATTTAAATCAAAGAAATTATATAACTGTCCAACCACGTTTAATCTGGAATACCTATTCCACTTATTCGTTGGTCCCCATTCACAGTATCATATATATTTATACCTAAACTGGATCCAACATCTTTAAAAATATTAAAAGAATATTAAAAATATATTAGACATAAATTCATATTTGAAAATCTGAACTATTACTTAAAAGTATCTATATTAACATAAAATTAACATATTTGGTGAATAAATAGTATCGCATGCCTGATGTAAAAACGTGTACAGATAAGCAAAGTACGAATGTGATATTAAAAACTGGAAGGTTGTTTTCTAAAATGACTGGTTTACATTGTTTTTGTTTTCTTTTTGCGAAGACACCTCTTTTAAATATTAAGTCAAATGAAATTCGATTGATGAGGATTTTCTAAGTTACTAGTTAGTACCTTAAAAACTATTTTAGTAAAGGATATGCACTGGGTATCTTTAAAAACTGAGTTCGAGGATCTGCTTAAATGTCAGTATGATATAATTAAAGCATCGTTCATACGTTACCTCTGTATTACCTACCTACTGAAGCATTTCATTTAGTTTTGTCTTACCATTGTCTATGTCGTTGATTGATTCCTACTTTTTTCAAACCGAGCAATTGAATGCATTGTTAATTTAAGTTAAATGTATAAAATGCACTTTTTATTGTTTAGATTAAATTCAAATTCCTCAACATTTATCGTACCAAATGAAGCAGCAAAGTTCTTGTACAGTACTATGTCACAAATAGATTTTTCACGTGCTTTTCCAGTGCTTTCAGTGATTTGTAAATGTGCAACATTCCATATTAGACCGTTACCAGAAATAACCACATGTCTGCAGTCAGGTACTTTCATATTGTGTAAAATATGATATAGAATGCTTCGAAAGTTAGTAGATTGTATTTCGACTTAACTCTTTTTTGCGGCGGGCCGCTTGCGGCCTCTGCCGCTTAGTTAACACTCACAGTTTCAAAGTGTGTCATCGCGCGGAAGATCGAAAATTGGAGACAATCCGAATAACACATCAAATTGAAGCGTAATAATTCTTGTAAAACGGATAGTTTAATGAGAAGAAGGGTTAGTGGTTACTGCGTGATGATTTATAAAGTATTCATATCTTGTATGTTAAACCTGTTTTATACAGTAATAAACCCATCAAACTAGTTCAATAACAGAACTATTTGACTTCGCGGAATGTCATTGGACAAAACCAAACAACACACTGTGACAAAATAGTCCACATTTTCATTGTTATTACACCGTAAAAATGCATTTGATGAAGTTTGTATTTTATCCTACTTTCGTGCATTTTAATAAGAATAAAGAAGAAAATCTAGGCGAATGATATTTTTTGTTTTAATAGGTATTACCGGACTTCTTTAATTATTGTTGTTTATGACGCCATCTTGTTTTTGTGAATGAAACAACAACAACAACTTCTAAAGGACATATCTGTTTATGCGGTGATTTTTTTTTATAAAACGAGCTTTTAATAGGAACGTGAGACCGTGTCAAGGTGTCACTAATATATAGCGTATGCCTTCCGTATTTGCAATTACCACAAAATAGTTTTTATAACGGAAACGTTCGAAGAAACGGAAAATGACCGATAGCATTATAGATTTCTGCACTTTTAACAGTTTAAAAAAATCTCAAATCAAGGAATATTGCATTTGGAATGGAATGTTATTGAGGAAAAGGTTATCTATTTTTCTATCAAGCAGCGTTATGGCTTGTGTATAGATTTAAATCGGGCCTTACGTTTGCTTGGTAAGAATGGTTATTCCAACTTGCAACTAGATACTAGAATCTAACTAGCAGAACTTCGGATACTTCACAAGTTCGGCATCAAATTAAAAGAAGATTACTACGTCATTCATGTTCAGCAGGACACAGATTGACAGAAGGCCGGTACAAAACACAATGTTAGCCATTGATTTTTCTGCTTTTATTTCATGATGTTTGGGATTTTTTGTCAGAGCTATTTTATGAAGGTTAATAATTTGTAGGGTGTATTGATTTTTAGCAAAGAAGTATAACTATAAATATACAGAATCGCAACTGGAGATCATCTCCCGCAGGCACGTATCCCCGCGATAACTGATGTTACCATCTTGAAGGGTTAATGCTGACTTGATCACTCCTGATCAAATCGATAGACGCTTATTAATTTAAAACTGGTGATACATGTACGGCCGTTGCGTAATAAACAGAATCGGGTCCAATTTTTAAACGAGCACTGTTGATTTCTCAGACTTCCAATCATAAACTCATTTCTTCCCTGTGATCTTGTAGAAAATACTAACAACAATAAAAAAACCCATTAACATTATAAACAAACGATCTTAAAATAGAAAGTTTTTCACGATACAAATTTTTATCCTTCTGCTTTCTGTTTCCAGAATATATCGTGATCGGAATTCGCCATTTTTTCTCGAGCCTTGGCGCTCAAATACGCTCGGTCTGACGTAACAATGCGAGGACTGTCGTTTTGCCTATCCAGTGTGATAAATCTATATAGACATAAATCTATATAATATAATGTAAACAGGTGTGAGGAGATATTTACCCCGACACCAGTTTCAATACGCAGCGGACGCGAACGACACTAACTTGCAGAAAGAAAACACATATACATTAAAAAAATGTCAGTGATGCAATTTTATGCTTTAATGTCAACATAAATTCATTATCAGAGATGTAATCTATACAAATACATTGTACATGTACCAGAAAACATTCACAACGGATTTCACTGGGGATTTCTTAAGTTTGGACGTGACGGGACAGCGACAGTCAGATTTATGTTATCACGCTGTCCCAAAATGTTCTGCTTTATGACAAGAAATCAGAACTTTTACCAGCAATTACCTTATACACAGTAATACAGTACATAATAAATTAATAGTACATGACTGTACATGTTGTATATTGATGCCCGGACTAGGGGTGTAGCGATATGCTTAGTCTCACAATACAATACATATCATGTGACAAAATTAAAAAAAATTTATGTTCCTTCTCTTGGAAAGTACTTGAAATTTTGCTTTAAAGTTAAAGAAACTGTAATAAATGATACATTTGTTTAGTTGCTATCTTCAACAGTGATTGTATGGAAGTTTTCATTCAATGTCGATCTCTACTTTTCACTGTATCGTAAAACAGACCTATGATACGATACTCTAAGTCTTATCGCCAGACTATATATATATATATGTATCGTGATACAGTGAATTTCGATATGTCGTTAATTACACCCTTAGCCGGACCTCTAGACCTTAATGTATTTATTGTGTGAAGTTGTGCATTTCCGTTTTGCTAAATGAACATGTACTATGATCCATAAGACATAACGTGATGAAAAACAAAAAACTTAAAATATCGTAAAAAATGAAGTTTAAAGGTAATATTAAGCTTACTTATAGAAGTAACACATACCTGGATACCAGCTGCTAGTTACTCTAGTTGTTGGGAAATTTTATTTTAAAAAAATGATATTAAATCAGACGATAAATAGAACAGTAGGTTTTTATAGTCCCCTACAGGTGGAACACCGGAGTGGATTATAGGAATGACGCCTGTTAGAGCGCAATAAGTAGATATGCATGTACTTGACTTATGCTTATAGGTCAAAGGTCAGTGTCACTATTGAAGGTCAAGAAAAATTTGTTTCTGCTGATGGATTATCTAGTGCTACACAAAAATGTTCCCCATGATGAGACAGTGTGTCAATGCTTGATCTATGCTTGTCGGTTAAAGGTCAAGGTCACTGTTCAAGATCAAGTAAAAATTTGTTTCTGCTACATTAATTGCATCAAAGGATATTTTTAGTACTACACAGAAATGTTCCCCATGATTATGCTATATGTCGCGGACATGACCCATTGTTGTCGGCCATAGGTCAAAGTCATTATTGAAAGTCAAGTAAAAAACATTTTCACCGGTATGGGACTTATGTATTGCCACGGCTATACTCGGTCACTTGTTCATACAGACCTGGTGTCTCAAGTGTTTTATTTCAGGCATTTTTCATCAACTAAAAGTTTTGTTTCTTTAAATCTCTTGTTTGATATTATTGCTATATCAGATGCACATATTATCTTCATATTCTGGTCGGATGATTTTTCAAAGTTATTGTCCTTTGATTACATAACATAGTATACAAAAGTTCCATTTCCTGGAATTCATCAATCTTTTATCGAAGATTTACTCCGAAGAGGAAATATGCATATTTCTTGATGTTCCAACTTCCAGCCAGATGATTTTTCACTGACTTATTGCCCTTTAGTAATTCAACTTAGTTTACTATAGTACCATTTCTTGTCCAGAGTATTCCTCAGCAACCACTGGCTGGAATTTATAGTAGCTTCATAGGAAGCTTCACTGCCAAGAGGAAATGCGCGTTCCAGTCAGATGATTCACTGAGTTACTGCCCTTTGATAATTCAACTTTAGTACACTATAGTACCATTTTTTTGTCCTGGACTGGAATCCATAGAAACTTCATCGGAAGTTGCATATTATCTTCATGTTTTGGTCGAATGATTATCACTGAGTTACTGCCCTTTGATTGTTCAACTTTAATGAACTATAGCGCCATTCTAGTCAGGATATTTCTTGGCAACAAAAGGTGGTGCGCATTTTTAGCTCATCTGAGCACGAAGTGCTCCAAGGTGAGCTTTTGTGATCGCTCTGTGTCCGTCGTCGTCCGTCTGTCTGTCAGTCGTCCGTTGTCAACAATTTGACTGTTAACACTCTAGAGGTCACAATTTTGGCCCAATCTTAATGAAATTTGGTCAGAATGTTACGCTCAATAAAATCTTGGTTGTGTTTGATATTGGGTCATATGGGGTCAAAGACTAGGTCATCAGGTCAAATCTAAGATAAAGCTTGTTAACACTCTAGAGGTCACAATTTTGGCCCAATCTTAATGAAACTTAGTCAGAATGTTACCCTCAAAATAATCTCGGACGAGTTCGATATTAGGTCATCTGGGGTCAAAAACTAGGTCACTAGGTCAAATCAAAGGAAAAGCATGTTAACACTCTAGAGGTCACAATTTTGGTCCAACCTTAATGAAACTTAGTCAGAATGATATCCTCAATAAATTTTGGACGAGTTTGATATTGGGTCATCTGGGGTCAAAAAGCAGGTCACCAGGTCAAATCAAAGGAAAAGCTTGTTACCACTGTAGAGGCCACATGTATGACCACATCTTAATGAAACTTGGTCAGAATGTTGATCTTGATGATCTATTGGTCAAGTTCAAATCTGGGTCAGGTGGGGTCAAAAACTAGGTCAAATCAAAGGAAAAGCTTGTTAACCCTCTAGATGCCACATTTATGACTGTATCTTCATGAAACTTAGTCAGAATGTTAAACTTGATGATCTTTAGGTCTAGTTTGAATCTGGGTCATGTCACTTCAAAAACCAGGTCACCGGGTCAGATCAAAGGAAAAGCTAGTTAACACTTTAGATACCACATTTATGACCATATCTTAATGAAAACTTGGTCAGAATGTTAATCTTGATGATCTTTAGGTCAATAGGTCAGGTGAGCGATACAGGGCCTTCATGGCCCTCATGTATCTTCATCTTATGGTGGGATAATATTCCAGTGAGGTTCTAATATTTTATTAATTCAACATGAGTATTTTTTAAAACTATATGTGCCCAGTCAGGAATTCCACTTTTTAGCTCACCAGAGCACGAAGTGCTCAAGGTAAGCTATTGTGACCAGTCATTGTCCGGCTGCGTTCGTCATGCGGCATGCGTCATCCGTCATCCGTCAACATTTACCTTGTTAACACTCTAGAGGCCACATCTGTGACCCAATCTTATGAAACTTTGTCAGAAAGTTTGTCTTGAAGATCTCTTGGTCAGGTTCGAAACTGGGTCATGTATGGTCAAAAACTAAGTCAGTAGGCCAGATCAAAGGAAAATCTTGTGAACACTCAAGAGTCCACAGTTTAAGTTGGAAATTCATGAGAATTGTTTAAAATGTTTGTCTTGATGTCCTCTAGGTCAAGTTTGAATCTGGGTCATGTGGGATCAAAAACTAGGTCACCCGGTCAAATCAAAGGAAAAGCTTGTTAACACTCTACAGGCCACAGTTGTAACCCAACCTTTATGAATCTTGGTCAGAATGTTTGTATAGATGATCTCTAGGTAAAGTTTGAAACTGTCATTAGGATCAAAAAACAGGTCAGCAGGCCAGCCCAAAGGAAAATCTTGTTAACCTCCATAGTTTAAGTTTGAAACTCATAAGAATTGGTCAGTATGTTTGTCTTGGTCAAGTTCGAATCTGGGTCATGTGGGTTTAAAAACTAGGTCACCCGGTCAAATCAAAGGAAAAGCTTGTTAAAACTCTAGAGGCCACAGTTGTAACCCGATCTTTGTGAAACTTGGTCAGAATGTTTGTCTTGTTAATACTCTAGAGGCCACAGTTGTAACCCAATCATCATGAAACTTTGTCAAAATGTTTGTCTTGATGATTTCTAGGTCAAGTGTGAATCTGGGTCATGTGAGGTCAAAAACTAGGTCAGTAGGTCAGATCAACTCTGGTGAGTGAGGTAGGGCCACCATGGTCCTCTTGTTTCTTTTAATATGCAATAATCATATTTTGGTGAGCATCCATTGGTTTATCATTATTTTCTTGTTATTCTATGCCTTTTATTCTCGGTAAAAAAGGAAAAAGACAATCAAACAGACATATGAACTCATCTTTTAGACGTATGTAACATTGCATTAAGTTGATATTCATGCGGATACTTTCATCGGTATATGGCTTTTATCGTTTTGCTAACATGCAGATTAGAATAAAAAATTTGCCTAGTCAAATACGGAATATATAATGGATCCAATACAGTAAGATACTGGACAGTCACGTGGTACAAATGTGATTCGCTGAGAAAAATATGTATTCAATGATATGTGTATATTCTAGATGCAAATTTATAATTAAAATTCAAAATCTCACTGTTTTGAGAAAGAGAAATTTTAAAATATAATCTTCCATTATATTTCATGTCTTCTATTTAAGCCCGCCGCATTCAGCACTTTTAGTGCTTTGATTAATAATAAGGCTTGAGCATACACATGTGAGTGAATGTACCGTAGCTCTTCTTAAACACAATGTGGTATCCTATAAAATGGCAGTAAATATCATTTCCATTTCCTTGTTGTTCATATCCTTTATACATATATACTATTATATGACAGTTAACATTATTCTTTCTCTTCCTCTTCATACTTTTTATAATTTATCCTGTGAAATGGCGGTAAATATTATTTACATATCTTTGGTGCATTTCAAAAATAATTTCCAGATGGTTCGTTTCTCCCTAGGAATATCAATTATTGACTTGTATTTAAATAAAAGAAGGACAACGTGAATAGAAATACTTCCTGTATGGAAAAGATTATGTATAATGTTCATAAAAAATGATTGGAATAGGTATGCTAAATTTATCAGCAAACAATTCTTAATAATTGTTTTGAGAAGTGGTTATTTATTAATATGAGTAACAGTAGTAGGTAGATTGTTCCATATTGTCTCATATTTAAAGAGAAAACAAGGAAAACATTTTATTGAAAAGGTGAATCAAATAGTAATTTTGTCTTCTTACCAATTTAGTTAATCAATTAAACAGCCTTTCTTTTGATACAAAGTTCATTTAGCACAAATGTCACCGATTCAAATATATGCACTCACACTAAATCCCCTAGTTTGCACATTAATCGTGCACCGCAGAATTTATTATATGAGAAGGAGGTTCCGTTGGGCCTTTCTTCGAATATGCAGCTTTAACTGCAATAAAGAAAATATCACACCATCTAGATGATATTCTTTATTTGATAATCCAATAGGCCTTTTACTGCACTGGTCAGAACTATTTAAACTATTTATCATAATGAACTCAAATCAGATAGTCTGCTAGCATTTTTTATTATATCTCTCTATATGATTTATATAAAAAGATAAATAAGAAATGTTGCTTATTCTACTATTGTAAAAAATCCTCATTTATCTGGGATGTACTCGTACCTGATGCAACATTTATTCGAGCATTATCTCAATTAATTTAGTGAACTAAATTGTTACTGTTTTAAAGGGAAAATGTCAAGGGAAAATATCAATAAATTTGTTAAAAGTAGCATCACATTTTTATCTTTAGAACGAATTTAGAGATACGGATCTTCAATAACATTATTTTAGATATGCTTTTAATCAACGAAGTAAATGAAATAAAATGAATTATTTGCACAAGGCAATTTTCAAATCAATTTAATTTGCAAACACAAATTACCTTAAAAGGGATGTTCTAAGTGAACCTAATTACTATATTTCTAATTGCTTCTCGCTTCATTGTGCTAGAGTGATAAAAGAGATTGCACGATGAGGTATCATATCAAAGTATGTTTGTGAAAATATTTTCTATAATAACCATCAAAAGAATACAGCATTTTATGTGAGAAAAGACTGTAAACCCTTTAATTAATAAATTTTAATTTGATTTAACATTTTTTCCATAGTGAAATAAACACATCTTTTTAAACCGAGTTTGTTCACTTTTGCACTAAAATGGCTCTGAATATTGTAAATAATTGGGTAAGACGAGTTTTGAATTGGTTTCCTTACCGCTATGGATATCGAATTCAAGGCTTGAGGTTATAGCTTTGAACTGTGTCGTAAATAAAACTAATGGAAATGTTAATTCGTCAGTAAAACTAATGAAAATGTTAAGTAAATAAGAAAAAATGTAATAGCTTGGACCTGTCGGGCATCTTCCAATATTGAATAAGATAGATACATGCTCTATCTATTGGGGATTACTGAATCTGTGGTATCTGTTGCGTCACTTAACGCCAACCTATTACTGGTATCAAATATGCACAACTTGTTTCTGCTTTGTTAAAATCAGTATTATAAAGAGCATGTCATACTTGAAAGTGCAATGACTCCTACAATCATACCTACATAATCATATACATATACGATAATTGCAATGCTAGTTCTGCCGGATTTTACTGTGTATCCAATTTTCCAACTCAAATGTCTCTCTAGTGTTAGAAATTATTTGATTTGCATATGCCGTTATTCAATTAGTGGTGTTTCCATGAACTTCCAGATATGGAACACTCACAGACAACAAATTAAGTTTGCGAAATTATTTATAGTGATTTAATGCTTTCTCGTAATTTGGACACTTTCATCTAATTGTATTGCTTTGCCAAGTTTTATGTTCATAAAATGTATAATAATGTATCACACAGACGGATGCTCATTTAATACATAACCTGGTCCACTAAGTACACTGATCATTACAAGAAGTAAACACTGATTTTAGATGAACATTTTAACACACACACACACACACGCAAGCACGCACGCACGCACGCACACACACACACACACACACACACGCACACACACACATATATATCTTATGATTGACTTATGCAAGTATCGATATGTATTAAGATATCCTTGTAACCGTAAAGCTATTTGATTTCTTCAGGATTATATTAGCTGACTCGTTTTATCGCACACCAAACTGTAAAACCAATGATCAAATAGAACTAACATGCTCTGAGAATTTCATGCAGTCCACCTTACACTTCATCCTAAAGAATTGTATGTATGGACACATAGAAGTTAAAAAAAATATGAAAAGAAACAGGTAGGCTGGGTATACTCTCTCAACACTAAAATATTTATTGACGTATTTGTTTCTGCTTGTAGCAAGGTCTAGCTATTGTGCAAACGTTGTCGATGATGTAAAAAAATATATTCTGATTACGTATTTCGGTTTAATTCGAATGTTTTCAATCCGTATATTAATTTCTATGAGACAATGGTGAAATTATTTCATTGATTTTGTTACTAATCTAAAAGAATTTTAGCTATTTTTAGATTGCATCATAACCAAATTATCTTAATAGAATCTATAAAACATGAACTTGGATTTTACGGTATATAAGACCGTATATTGAGTTGGTCGCAAACAGGTTCTTTTCGTAACAGGTTGTTTCTGATTAAATTCAAACCTCTTGATAATTACCTTTAATTTCAGTAAAAACATGCATGGAACGTATGTATACCGTCCATTATTCGAAGTCAGTGGTGTCAACTGACATCAAATAGGTTTTATTTTTTCTTTGATCTATTTTCTACAGATTCCTTTATAGAGAATTCTCCGATATTGCCTGTGTATTTCCAATATTTGTTAGAAATATTGCGTTTGCTCTATCGTAACAATATCAGTCTTAATAAAACGTTATATACTTATACATTGAATTTACCAATTTTTCAGTATTTGATATATCAATTTATAGTGTATCAACTGTATATTATCAAAAGCATGTGTATGACAAATTAACATAACACTTGATAAATCTCAAAGCATGTGTATTACAAATTAACATAACACTTGATAAATCTCAATGATTTACATCACATCGTTGAAGGTTGTCAAAGACATGTCCGTAGCAAGTCAGTAGTCTAACATTACCAATCTTCATCAAGCAAGCTGTAACATTTTAAAAACTAGTCCTGACCGCTCGTATACATTTATGTTCAGTTTCATAGTAATTATAGTGATTAGAAAAAATACCATCAAACAAATGCTTTACTTCTTGGTCCTGTCCAAATGAGATGTTTTGTAACATCTAACCTTTAACTGACAGGGCCGTGACAGTTTTCTTTCATGTTTACTGCTGTTTCAGAACAGCACCATTATTCCTGTATATAGCATAAAATCAGAACAAGTAGGTTTATTTAACATTTACAGAAACTGTTTCTCAAGTATTTTGTAATATGCGTATCAAATATATTTGTTCGGTAAGATAACTCAAATATTGTCAACATTCGGAGATATACTGGCACCCTATGCTTCGCCTCGGTTGACAATATCCTTGTCATGCTGGAAATATTTACCGCCCAGCTCAAAGAAATATGATATCTATATACTCATAGTAGTGACACTAATGTATAATTCTTGCCAACAAGACAAATAAAGATTTACAGGTTCCAGTAAAGTAGTATTGTATAATGATCTTTCATATGTTTTGTTACCCATGTGGTATTGCTTATCGAAATAGTGTAATAGTATAATGTTTCTTCCAAGTACGATTTGTACCAAATATTACCACTTCAGTAACAAATGTGGTGTATATCAAACAAGAAAGTATAATATTTCCTTTTCTTATTTGGAGGTATGAAAAGCTTTTGATCAGAAGAATTGTTTCTAAATTGGCTGTCAATTTACAAGATTTTCCCGTCCGTTTAAATTTTGACGATTCAAACCAGAGTGCATGCTGTATGTATCCATTACGAGTACCAGCCAATGAAAATTGATTAAATCAAGTTCATGAATATCAAACAAATGCGAAAATAATATATTTATAAGAAGTTCCGTAGAGGCATAGAACATAACTATGCAAAATAATAATAGATTTGTTTTGATTTCTCGTTAGATGTAATACACCATGTATCTGCTCGGCTCTTTATACGCCATTGACGCCGTTTACAAACAATTAAAGGTTTCTGAGAAAAACTCAAAGTAGATCGTCTCAATAAGAATTTGATTTATTCTTAAAAGCATGATGAAACAAGCGGGCTGATATGTACAGATGATTACTCAGAAATTCTCAGTAAAATTTTAACAAAGTCTTTCTCCAGGTATGTGTTGTGAGGGAAAAACTGGTTTCTTGGCTATAAAATAATAAAAACCCTATAAGACGATCCTTTCAAAAGCATAAAACACAACCATATAAGATAACAGCATACTTGGTTCATGACAGATGCATATCAAGCACATACTTTATAACGCAATAGTTAAATATCTGTCCGACATGAATAAAACTTTTATCGTCAATATAAAAACTAATTACTTAATCTTACTATATTTTAAAAAGGTATAATTGTTCAATAAACAGATTTATCCTACCTTCATGCAAAATAAAGGCAAAAATCAAGGGGTCAGATAAATTTTGCTTTATCTGGTCAGTGACTAAATAAAGCTTGGCGGACTACTTTTTGGATTTTTTTTAAAACGACGCCATCTTGTTTTTGAGAATAACTGCTAAAAGACATATTTATGCAATTATTTTCATAAACGCGCTTTTATTAGGTATGTGAGACCATCACAAATGTATAGTGTATGCATACCGTACTTGCAATTACTACAAAAAGTTTTTATAACGGAAACGCTCGGAGAAACAGAAAGTGACTCATGTATAGCGTTTGTTCAGAATTTTAGCTTTCTACTCGTCAATCTAGGAATATATTGCATCTGTTATGGAGTGTTATTGAATAAAATCATCGAGGAAACGGTTTGCCTATTCGTTTTGTCAAGCGGCGATATGGCGTTTATATAAGTCTCGTCAATCGTTTACTTGGTGAGGATGGGCAATCCGACATTCAACTGATCTTCGGACAAAACTTCACTTGGCAGCAAATTAAAATTATTCTTTAATGTTCAGCAGAACAGAGAAGTCAGACACAAAGCAGAACAAGGTTAGCCTTTGTTTTTCGGCTCTAATTTTATAATATTTTTATTTTAAAGACCTGTTTGTATAATGGTGGGGCGTATTAATTTCTGTGCAAGACAGACTCAGATCTAGTTGGTGGTAAATTTTGAATTTTAATTAAAGAATGATTTTAGATCAGAAGGTAGGATAAATAGAACATTAGGTTACTGTCTTATAAATTTAAATTTATTAAGTTCGTCTACGAAAAAATAAAAGTCTCGGCAGAGCCTCGACTTTTATATTTTCTCCGACTCACTTAATAAATTTAAATTTATAAGACAGTAACTTAATATCCTCTATTTATGTTGTAAGAGTTGTAACTTTTGTATTTAGAAGAACAATTTCAGAAGTTGTGACAATTAAGAATTTAAATTACCATTTATTGATGAGATCCGAAAGACGTCTGATGACAAAACTAAAAAAGTACATGACTGGTTAGTGTCATTTCATATTCTTGATAATTAGTCTTGGTAAATGTATTTCTGTCTGTATACTGTCTTTTATTATGTGAAATTTGAGTGGCGTGGTATTATTGCTGAAAATAGTACAATCAATATATACGGGTACAATATATATATTTGTTTGTTTCGGAGTATATGCTTTGTACAAAGAGACCATCAAGTGCATCTTGGCGTAGACACAACAAAAATAGTAAAAATTGTTATTGACGAATGAGCATAAATATCGTGAAAGCAAAAATACAAGTACTGAAAATATTTAGGAAATATCTATTTTCATTACAAATTGTTATTCAATATGTAAAATGCTATAATTCGGAAGCTATTCCGAAACCACCATGTATCAAGTAATTGCCTTTCATTGAACAGTATAATCTGAAATTATATGAGATAATACAATCCAATTAAAAAGCAATGACGACCACCGCGCTATATAATACGACGATAATTTATAATTCCATTTCTGTTTTATAGAAAATTTACTTTCAATGTATCATTTCGATTGATTGATCAATTAGTATGTTGAGTGCAGACCAATTGAACTATATCAGAGTTCAAGTAGAAATAAATAGGTGATGGAGATGTAAGGCACATATTATTTCGTGAAATAGACCCATGACTTATTGATAATATTTGATTTAATCAATTAAAGGAAACTGAAAGCGATCTTTTTATCGAAATAAGTCTCACAGGAACTATCAATTATTACTATAACTCAAGCCGCAAAGACATGTTACAAATCCGAATCATTAAACTCTGAATTATCTTACGTTTCCGGTGGCACAACTAGCTGAATTATAATTTGGGATGTGTTATTTTTAGCAACCATGAACATTTTGCATGTACGATGTCAAAGAAATTTATAATGATAAGAAGAATGTAAAAAATCATGTATTTTTTCTACGCATCTAGGTAATGTGAAAGAATATCGTGCGCAGCATTAAGGGGGAAGCTAGTTTCTTTGCTTTGCGCTAAGCATTAAGACAGAAACTAGCTCCCTTGCTATGCGCAGCATTAAAAGGGAAACTAGCTATCTTGCTTTGCGCTCAGCATTACGAGGGAAACTAGCTCCTTTGCTTTGGGCAGCATTAAAAGGGAAACTAGCTCTCTTGCTATGCACAAGATTAAAAGAGAAACTAGCTATCTTGCTTTACGCTCGGCATTAAAAGGGAAATTAGCCCTCTTGCTTTGCGCAGCATTGAAAGAGAAACTAGCTGCTTTGCTTTATGCACATTGAAAGTGAAGTTAACCCTTTTGCTTTGCGCTCAGCATTAAAAAGGAAATTAGCCTCCTTGCTTTGTGCAGAATTAAAAGAGAAACAAGCCCCCTTGCTTTGCGCAGCATTAAAAAGGAAATTAGCCCCCTTGCTTTGTGCAGAATTAAAAGAGAAACAAGCCCCCTTGCTTTGCGCAGCATTAAAAAGGAAATTAGCCCCCTTGCTTTGTGCAGAATTAAAAGAGAAACAAGCCCCCTTGCTTTGCGCAGCATTAAAAAGGAAATTAGCCTCCTTGCTTTGTGCAGAATTAAAAGAGAAACAAGCCCCCTTGCTTTGCGCAGCATTAAAAAGGAAATTAGCCCCCTTGCTTTGTGCAGAATTAAAAGAGAAACAAGCCCCCTTGCTTTGCGCAGCATTAAAAAGGAAATTAGCCTCCTTGCTTTGTGCAGAATTAAAAGAGAAACAAGCCCCCTTGCTTTGCGCAGCATTAAAAAGGAAATTAGCCCCCTTGCTTTGTGCAGCATTAAAAGAGAAACAAGCCTCCTTGCTTTGTGCAGCATTAAAAGAGAAACAAGCCTCCTTGCTTTGTGCAGAATTAAAAGAGAAACAAGCCCCCTTGCTTTGCGCAGCATTAAAAAGCAAACTAGCTTCTTTGCTTTGTGCAGCATTTAAAGAGAAACAAACTCCCTTTCTGCGCAGAATTAAAAAGCAAACTAGACCCCTTGCTTTGCACAGTATCAAAGGGGAAACTAAATCGCTAGCTTTGCGCAGCATTGTAAGGGATACTATCCTCCTTGCTGTGCGCATCATTTAGCGGGAAACCAGCTCCCTTGCTTTGCGCTGCATTAAAAGGTAAACAAGAGGGCCATGATGGCCCTATATCGCTCACCTGTTATCAATGCACTTGAGGACAAGAAGGTACTCAGAAAAAATATCTAAATCTAAAGGACAGGAACAACAAAAGGAAGAAATTTAACCAAAAAGAAAAAAAATCTTACAAGGTATAGATATGTTAAAATACATCTAAAAATTGGAGGTACCATCTATGTTGTACCACAGAAAACTGGTCTCATGTTTTCCCTACGGCCATTAATAAAAAAAAGTTACTAAAAATAAGCTTTTTTATAGTAACGTAAAAGGGAAGTAATTAAAAAAAATATTGTAAGTGGACAAAAGAAGGATCTGCCAAATAAATCTGTTGACATAAATGAAATTTCAGATCAGTATCTTCATAAGTTATGGAGATATACCCATTTTAATTTGAAATAAAGGGAGGTAATTTGACATAAAATCAGTCCATAGTTATCTACCCTGATTGTCTCAGTCCAACTAATAACAATAATGAAATTTCAAATAAGTCCTGTAAGTACTTACTGATATAAATCTATTTTGATTACAGTCAGGGGGGGGGGGGGGGGGGGGGGTAATCAGATATAAAATAACTCTGGAACCTATGACTATGATTGGATCTGATTTGTCATGGAATCCAAGATTTCTTGTTGTTGGAGGTATTTTGGAAGTTTGTATCAAATAAAACCATAAATGAAGTCTCTATATGGCTGCAAAAGCCAAAATAGCCAATTTTGGACCTTCAAGGGGCCATAACTCTGGAACCCATGATGGAATCTGGCCAGTTGAAGAAAGGAAGCAAGATCTTGTGGTGATACAAGTTGTGTGTAAGTTTGGTTAAAATCAAATCATAAATGAAGCTGCTATTGTGCAGACAAGGTCAAAATAGCTAATTTTGGTCCTTTCAGGGGCCATAACTCTAGAACCCATTATGGGATCTGGCCGGTTCAAGAAAGGAACCGAGATCTTATGGTGATACAAGTTTTGTGCAAGTTTGATTAAATTCAAATCATAAATGAAGCTGCTATTGTGCAGACAAGGTCAAAATAGCTAATTCTGGCCCTTTCAGGGGCCATCACTCTGGAACCCATAATGGAATCTCGCCAGTTCAAGAAAGGAACCGAGATCTTACGGTGATACAAGTTGTGTGAAGTTTGGTAAAAATAAAATCATAAGTGAAGTTGCTATTGTGCAGACAAGGTCAAAATAGTTAATTTTGGCCCTTTCAGGGGCCATAACTCTGAAACCCATTAAGGAATCTGGCCAGTTCAAGAAAAGAACTAAGATCTTATGGTGATACAAGTTGTGTGCAAGTTTGGTAAAAATCAAATCATAAATAAAACTGCTATTGTGCAGACAAGGTCAAAATAGCTTATTTTGGCCCTTTCAGGGGCCATAACTCTGGAACCTATAATGGGATCTGGCCAGTTCAAGAAAGGAACCGTGATCTTATGGTGATACAAGTTGTGTGCAAGTCTGGTTAAAATAATATCATAAATGAAACCACTATCGTGCAGACAAGAAATTGTTGATGGACGGACGCACACACGACGGACGAAGGGTGATCACAAAAGCTCACCTTGTCACTATGTGACAGGTAAGCTAAAAATCATCAAACGGTCTTGCAAAGTATGATTTACACAAACTAATCTGATACTAAAACATGTTCTTGGTACAATTGCAGCACACATTTATCATTTTGTCATAAAGGAAACTATATTCTTGGTAGTACGAATTTCAGATATTCTCGACGGGTTTTTCTTCAGTGATTCTCGGGGGTTGTTCACTGCAAAGAAAAGAAGTTGTTAGCACCACGTCATATCAAATATCGTTTGGATTAATCTGACGATGGACGCGAGCTTCAGCCTAATTTCTGTGAGTAATTTGATAAATTATCGGATGCGATCTTTTCTCTACGGGGATAAAGATTGATTTTGCCTATGCACCTAGGATATTTAGTCTGTTAACAAAGATAAAGTTCACACTGATCAAAGTTGTTTAACAGTGTACTTTACTGTATCTGAAATGTTGCCACTTGAGTAAAATGTCTGAACTATGAATAAAAATCATTAACCTCTTTGTCGACAGAAAAGACACACGGCCAAATCAGTGAAAGAATACCTTTTGTGAAAAACAATGATGTATCTACTAGTTCGTTATCATTAACCTTTGTTCATACAGACTCGCTTATCTGTGGTGGCAGATAAGCAAAGACGCTCATAAGATTCTCATAGTTTATTTCTATATCAACATTCAAGAAATAGTTTATAGCCAAAAGTGTGTTTTAATCAATTTATACACGACGAAGATAAATATTATTAGTAGAACAAATACAATGTGTCAACAATTAAATTACAACACTTTTCTGTAATGTATCAATCGAGGTATCGTGTTTCGTATACAGTAGATAGAGTATGGTAGCACTATTTCTAAGCCGCTTCAAGGAGGCTACCGCGGTGTCACCGTTAACGCGTGCTGTCAAAATTAAACATGATTCTCATGTTAAAGATAGTGTTTTCTTAAACAAATCTGCATAGATGCTATTGGGTCAGACAGCATTATTTATTTCTAAGACTAATTCGCTTTTCTCTATTGTTCAAAATGATTTGAGATGCTGTTTAATATCTAATATTGTGCTAGACCTTATACAGCTGTCTGTTTATTCAGAAGTCATAGTTTACTTTTAAATAAATTGCGGATAAATATATAGTTTACGTTTGGGTATCTTTTCTCCCTTTAACTTTTAAATGATCCATTGAATGTTGCTTATATTTTGAACTAGAGACATCTTAAATGATAGAATCGTCATCTAACATTTGTTGCATGAATAGCAATCATGTTAACGTAAAGCCACAAAACACTCTTACCATAGCTACCATTGCTAGCGCCCGATAAAGTACGTGTATCAAAAAACATTGAGACTATGTTAAGGGTCATGGCAAATCTGCCGTTAAAACTTCTTCAGTAGTCTGCCTTTACGTGACGTCACAACTATGCAACTGAAACTGGGAATGGGCCATATATATGTATATTTATCGTTCTGAATAAAGAAGCAAATTTAATATACTGCTTATTTCAAGTATATCAGAGATAGATACAGTCAATGACTGCTTCTTGTAATTTTACCAGTGTAAATAGAAAAAGTGGAAACTCCACAGGTCGCTCAACACGACAAAAACAGAAATGTTACAAGCTCGGTTTGATTGAGCCCGTTCATGGACGGTAGCGGAAATGCATGCTACCGTCCGCGCCCTCTAGCCCCGGGTTGAGCAGAACTCAATATTTACACATATTACAAGTAAAAAAAATCAATTTAGAACCATCCACAGATGTATTCATACGGCGGTGCACATGTAACCATCAATGATACACTAGCGTGTAATTCCATGAAAAGCGGCGTATGGTCCCCAGTTAAAATAAAGAGTTTGCACTAACTGAGAAAACAATGGGCAGAACTTAACAAACTGGAATTTAGAAAGGGAATCTGAGGTTATTGAGCCTGCATATCACAGGAACTGCCAAAAGACAAAATTAAAAAGCAGGCACATATGCAAGGGGGATTATACAATACACAAAGCTATGAAAGCGGGAGTATTGGAACCATCCAGGCCGAAATATTCAAGCTGATTAAATAAACAGTACCAATAACATGACATAAAAAGTTGTGTTGAACGAAATATAACAGCCCTGATTGAATGTGCGGGGAGACTTTTATGGCCGCCACACGGCACAAACAACGTTGCTGTGATGATAAAAAAGAAAGAGTGGAAACTCAACACGACAAAAAGTATTGCTGAGGTCACGTTCTAACTCCATTCTCTCCAGAATGCGAACAAGTGACCTACAGATCAAGAATCCAACGCTCTAACCCTGACTTCTTACTTTAGCAGATCACGAATATAATGATGGCTCTAATCAGAGTAAAGAACTAATGTTCTACGAGTAAAACACCACCTTGTGCCTAAAATAGCCTCGTTCTGATTAATTTGCACCTAAAGTTAACTAGAATTTTGGATGCAAATTCAATAATGAAATAATGTAAAAGCTTATGTCGGCGATAATTTTGTCATACATACCTATAGTAGTTATAATCGGTCTGACTTATCTGTGGCAAAAGTTAACTAGCATTTTGGATGCAAATTCAATAATGAAATAATGTAAAAGCTTATGTCGGCGATAATTTTGTCTTACATACCTTTAGTAGTTATAATCGGTCTGACTTATCTGTGGCAAAGGTTAACTAGCATTCTGGATGAAAATTCGATCATGATCATAAAATAATTTTAAGTTTTTTACAAGAAGAACGTGTTGACGATTTTTTTCATACATACCTATCGTAGTTATAACAGTAACAGCATATAACAGACCACCAGCGTAGGTCCATTTAGCGCCTTCCTCAGAATCAGGGTCTACTCCATTCCAACCGTCTCTGTTTACTAATTCATACGTGTCTAACTGAAACTTATGAATTTTGCTTGTATTTAATTTAAACTTGTTGTATTTAAGAGAATGTTTTAAGGAATCCTTTACAGATAATGATTTATATAATCTAGTTCTAATAGATTTGACGGTATCGTTTACCAAGTCGTTGCCAAAAACTCTGAACGCATCCTCGATTTGGTCTTGTTTGCTTCTTAGCAGGCCTCGCAAATGGTTTTGATCTTGATGACTTTGATTTTGATGATTTCTATAATCAGTTTGGTTTCTTTCGTTTAAATTAAACTGCTGTGTCACATCATTTTTAAATTTCTCCATATTTGTTTCAATTTCATCTTTTATAATTGCCAATGCATTCTCACGAAGTTTTGCAACTACTGGGTCTGAAAAACTGTGTAAAGCGCTTCTAAAATGTTCGCTGATATCATTATCGAGGTCAATACTAAACTTATGCCTTTGATCCAATGCATTTTGGTCAACTCTTTCTTCATTGGCTTCCTCGAGAGCACGAAACAAAAATCCACCTAGAATCGAATATCCGACTACTATACAAGTAAGCCCAACGTATGACAGCATATAAACACATGTTATTTTAATGCAGATTGTAGTCTTTTCCCTACAGTTAGGTATGTGTTTAATTCTAGGACGCCTTCTCTCTATTCGCTTTTGTTCACAGTAATCTTCAACGAATTCCTCTGGTTCGGCTATTGCCGCGCCCAATGTAGAGGTGTCAATTAGGCTCTGAACAGCACCATCAATGCCCTTGCCTTCCGTGTTAATTTCTTTCTCTGTTGACATTGTTTCCTGTACAATCAGACATGTAACTTTTTAACTTTACTCAAAGTTCAAACCAAATTTGTTTGAAATTGTTAAAAGTCCGAAAAATCGCAATGAAATTAGTGATACAAAGACACATAATTCTCGTTCAACAGTTCTTAGAAAGAATGAAACAGCGTGGGATATTATGCACATAATGTGTATATTCTTCAGTTTTCAATTTCATAATTAGATAAAGGCATTTTCAATAATCGGCAAACTGTATCCGCTTTTCTCTACAGTAATCTTCAACTCAGATATTTTAGAGATGACAATAAGGCTGCACCAATGCCCCTGCATTCCGTCTCAATTTCTGTGTGCAAGAAAATTAGTAATTTACTAACTGTATATAGTTTTACCTGTATTCAAAAGTATTACCTACTTCGTCTATAACGGTTAAGTTCCGTTACAATGATGTACATTACCAAATATCATTCATTGGTTTGTTGTAAGTATGAAAAAGTTACAATGATACACGTAATCTTATTACTTACAGTTTTCATTTATTATAGATAAAGGCGTTTTCCAAAATTAACCAAACTGCGTTTTAAGTTGCACATACGGTTATTAGAAAATTTATTTTAAAAGCTATGCTTACATTTCATCACTTTTATTTCATTAACACTAAGTCTTTTATCCCTGGCTATTGTAAAAAATTGTGGCAACGTACTCTTTTGCCACCCTGTATAGCCGTATAGGCAGTTTCTCTAACACATGCAAACCATTTCATCAAGTACATTTCACTTCACCTTGATTCACTGATAAATTTCTCATTTAATCAATCCCATCAGTAATTATCCTACCACAAAAATATTCCCATGCTTGCTTTTAACACAAATTATCCAGCTTTTCTGTGATCAAAAACACCATAAATAATATTCATTTATACGTTTGATATTATCAAGCATCAGAGCTAATGTTCTTTTAGCGTGTTTGCTTTTGTACAATAGATCTGCGGCATCCTGTTGCATCTCATTGAATTATTGAAAATTGAGAGAAAAAATTGATACGGTGACTCGATAGCTGGTACGCGGTTTTCCTTGTGGCGTCATCACAAATACTGCAAGAGAATAAAAGCAATATTGTTAAGTCATGCTACGTGTCTCCTCCTTTATTAGATATTTTATTCTATACCTATTCTTTCTTCCAATCAGCGATTTAACTTATATCGCCAGTCAATATACTTCTGTATTGAATACAATTTTATTTCATATTCTGACGATTCACCTTTAACTGATTCATCGTTTAAAGAAATTGAATGATATTTACGTAGGCCAAGCACGTCAGATTTGTTCATCACCATGATAAGCGTAGAACAAAAAGGCTAAAACTGATGCCAAATAAATTATTATATTACTTCCAATATTTGTTTTCAGCTGGATGGTCGTCCCAATATCTCTCCATATTGTAAGGAACAATGTTTATGAAGTTAAAATATTGTACCCCCGCCACTCCATCATTGCATAGTTGTAATGCGATTGTCCAAACTGTGTAATTTCTTTGCAGAGTAAAGCATTTGATCATTTAGCTGGATGAAAATCAAGGTGCTTTTTAGCCAAAAGGTGCATTGTTAGCTGCAGATTTTCCTAAATTTATTTGTACTGAAAAAAAGACGATCTTGATTATAGTATATATGTTAACAGTTGACCTACCCGCCCGCTTAGCTCAGTAGGTAAGAGCGTTGGTCTACGGATCGCGGGATCGTGAGTTCGATCCTCAGGCGGGGCGTATGTTCTTCGTGACTATTTGATAAACGACATTGTGTCTGAAATCATTAGTCCTCCACCTCTGATTCATGTGGGGAAGTTGGCAGTTACTTGCGGAGAACAGGTTTGTACTGGTACAGAATCAAGGAACACTGGTTAGGTTAACTGCCCGCCGTTACATGACTGAAATACTGTTGAAAAACGGCGTTAAACCCAAAACAAAAAAAACAAACAAAGTCTGTTACCAATATTCATGTAAATACAATATTACAAGTGCGAAAGATATTATTTTTGATCAATTCAGTTTTATTAACACTAGGGGCGAGTCTGCCATATCTTTGGTTGCTTGTGTGTGTCCTTTGCTAACAATATTAGGTTATTTAACATTGCTCTGTACAATACGGAGATATATTTGGACACGTACCCAGCTGAGAAAACCATATTGGACAAGCCGCTAGGCGAGTCCAATATGGTTTTCCCAGCTGGATACGAGTCCAAATACATCTCGTATTGTACAGTTCAATGTTAAATAACTTTTTTATTCTATATCTATTTTATTTTAGTTAAAATTAAAAATAATTAACTGAATATTGTATTTCTGCCTTCCTCATTTCAAGACGCATAATATAACTCTGTACATAGAGCGCCTACTTCACCCGGTTTACATTCGGAACATTTTCAAGCATTTCGGGCTTTATCGTATGTTTAACATGTGACTTTTTGAACCGCCCAAATATGGAGAAATACAAATATTTGTACACACGTGTGTCCAATAAGGTAATATATTGTACGGTCATGTGCTGCAAATGAACGTTCACGATTGGGTAAATAAAATAGATATAGAATAATTAGTCGTATTTACCATAACAAAAATACAGCTACGTAAACTAATTAATTTCCCTTATAATATTTCGAAATAAATTGTACACTATAAATATTTTCTAACATTGGTGACATCACATTGATAAAAATTAGATGTTTAAAATATTTATTGCTACAAAAAGTGATACAATACAACGTACCTGTCTTTTCCATAAATATATAAAGAAACATAGTATGGTATTTAGGCCAGTCAAAAATGTTTGTTTTAAAATGATGAAATCATGACGCCCATGGCTGAGTGTATATGTATACAAAAGATTTATATCCATTTTTACGAGTATATTTACAATTATGATTGATTTTACTGTCCTGATATCTAACTCATTTTGCACAAGAAATTAATATCTTTTACTTTATTAGTAGTTGTATAGACTGATTACATTTTACTGACACCGTGTAATTTTCAGGGACATTGTGGCCTTCAAATCAATAAGGACTTCATCTACAGACGAAATTATAAGCGATAAGATGTAGTTTTTGCTAATGATTTATATGTGTAGGTAGCTGCTTGTGGAAAGACAAATGAATAAAACGCCCGGATGTTTTCCGACCGCCCCAAAACAATTTAATTAGATAAACTGATCATATTCTTTAAAAATATCTTTATTTCCCATGACCACTGAATAAAACCACAATGAAATTTTGATATACTACAAACAGTTTAAAATTCAAATCTTAGGGCCACTATAAACACTAAAAGCACTTTTTGACTTTTTGTGTTTTTATTTTAGATAAATTTATCATGTCTTCCTCTATTAGATGCCAAACACTTATATTTCTAAAACCTAGTATAAAATCTTTATTTATTAAACACCTTCATTAGAATTTTATCGGCATTATGTAGGCGGTTTTCAGGGATTCCATTTCACTGAATATGACTGGAGTAGTACTTCTTTTCTCATAATTAAGACACGAAAATAAGTAAACTGTGTCCTAAATTAATAAAGTACCATGTTTATCTTACTTTCTGACAATGTATGAAAAGAATATGATATCCTTTGGTAGTTCTTGCCTCAATTGAGGTAGCGGTGTGAGAGTTGAATCTGTGAGAGAGTTGAATCTGTTTGAAGACAAATGAAGTTTTACTCATTATGTTGTCTCAAGGAAACAGCGTACATGCATATAATTTGGTTCTTAAGGATTTTTTTATTTGCAAGACCAGTATGGTATGAGTGAGATTATGTTCACCATTAACCGTTTTGTGTTGAACTTCATATTTTTCTTCTTGCTTTATTTTATCTATATATTGTTGTGTAAATGTTAATCATTTTCACGTTAGTATATTCACTGCTTTGGGGTGTTGTTTTGGACACACTTTGTTCTTTCAAACTGATCTTTGAGTTAGTTTCTCAAATCACAAATAAAAAAAAAAGAGTTGAAAAGTGATGTTAATATGGAAATTGAAAAAAAACAAAAAACAAAAAAAAAAAAACGTTTTGATATTTTTTCCTTTCGCATTGAATTTTCGTATGGATCGTCGATTTAATTACAATTCATTCTGCCTGTTTACCATTGGCTGTAACAGAATATGTGAATTTAGTGATTGAACCCCAGGGAGGTTTTATATAATAGCTAGGTAAGGGACAAAAGAGCATAATCGATAAATTCCATCTCTTCAATCAAACATTGAACGGTTAATAAAATAAACCATAGGAAATAATCAACAAATGCCATGTGATACAAAAGGTGAGAAAACACAAGCATGCACGATTGCAGTCACAGAAAGATTAAGGTTAAGTTACATAAAAATAAATGTCCAGTTAAATGAAGATTTAAGGTCCAGAAGTGAACAGAAAATTTTATAACCCATCCTATTTTTAGAAAGAAATACTACTTAATCATTTGAACGTAAGTGACTAAAATTATTGGATGCCTTTCGGTGTAATGTTCAGTGAGTGTTCTAACGTGACGAAAGTAAGCATGCCTCAGGGGCGTTTACCTTTAAGTACCTCTGATGAACATCTGCTTGGTTGCATGCTTTGCATCCAGGGAGATTATTAACACTCAAAGATGGCATTTAACGTTTGTTTTAGAATAGAATGTCTTAACATCATCAACTTTTGAACAAGGCTTCCAGCTAGTGATAAATCCCTACACCCAAATGTTTTACTGCATTTTACACAATATTTCCTGTTTGAGAAAATTGTGTTAAAGAGTTTTGAATAAAATCCGTTTAAAGTTTATGACAAGTTTCTCTACAGGTAAGGAAGGATAAAAGCTCTGTCTGTCACTGCGCACGTAAATGCACGAAATTAATTTGATACCGTTATGAAATTCTGTGACACTGTTCACCCAAGCCAAGCAGGGGATACTGTATCAAATGAAGTAAGAGTTTTGGGCATTACAGACATATGGCAAAGTATGGTTATAAGTTAAAAGTTAAAAAAGATCTTCCCAAACATGTGTAGATTTAAAAATGTTCTAGATAAATATAATATAAACGTCAATGTTTAGCGAATAAAATTTCATAAAGTGTTTCTGAATAACATAAATTCTTTTAAGCTGGCGCTAGGGTCATGAAGGTGTGGCACAGTTTAGTACATCTGATAAACAGACTCAGCCTAACCTGGTCTGCTGTTATGATTTATAATCAAGAATATGACCAGAAAGTAAACCAATTAAATAAAGGGAAAAATAACATTTATATGTACACAAGGTGGGTTCGATTCATGCAACACCGGGCTACCCCGATCATATAATCGGTATACCGAAATGCGCTATGATATTTCGCTCAAACTTTTCAGCAGGTGAATCGGATTGATACACACAGACTGAAACGAGAACATATCGAGGGAAGCGGGGTTCCGAGGGTGTGTGTGTTGGGGGGGGTGTAAATTTCCTAAGGAGGATATCCCTGGGGGTCAGATTTCCTATGAAGAAACATTTCCCTCCCCAACCCTGAAAATATTGCCATGGGTAGAAATTTTCTGGGAAATCTTAACCCCCACCCCGTCAAAAATATTGCATCATAACTTGTCTCATAATAGTGTTTAATGTTAACAACTTTTAGGCAGGCCGTGTATATTTCAAAAAGAAGCGGGATAATTTCAATATTTTATATTATCAACAAAATAGCTCTATACATTTAAAAATATGTAAAGGTGTTTTTGTTCCTAAATAAATATTTTAACAGAATATAAAAAGTGAAGTCGCTTAAATTTATGTGACCACCTTTAAATCAGAAAATGGGAAAGAACGGATTGAACGTTGTCCTTAATCTTTGTCGACTATTTTCAGATCATCAAAGTGAAAAAGTCTGTGAAGTTTCAATCCATTACAATCAGCGGATGCTTAGATACCAGCTTTCATACAAAACTTAACGGAACAAATTAAAAAGGGGCATAACTTTGTAAAAAAATCAAAAAAAGTTATGGAATCTATGTAGAGCAAGTCAAAAAATTATAAATGAACAAGTGTGTTAAGTTTCATTCAGATCCCACCAGCGATTACTGAAACACCAGGATAAGGGTAAATTTCCCGGGTGGGGGAATATTAACTTTTACACCAGTTGAAATCAGAGTACCCAGTCAACCCAACCTAGTTTAAACGGCCAGTAGGGAATCGATGAAGCAAATTGAAGCATTCCGTTTGCTGAAGAGATAAAGCCAAGGTACAATATTGGTGGTCAGTCTAGTGTTAACGGGTGTTCAACGGACTATTGCAAAAAGGAAAGAACTTTAGTTTTGACGACGGGTCGGGCTTGAATAAGTCCAACAGAAAACGAAATCTTTCCCTTTCTATAATAGGAACATTGCAATTATTTTAATATATGACTGCATTACACCAGGCAATGCTTTCTACCTGTTATCGATGGGTCCATTATGGTCTCAATTGAGTTGTACTGTTAGAAATAGTTTAGGACATAAAATGCTCATCGGAATTATTCAATAACCTGCAATTGATAGCCACTTTATGATCATTATTTCACGTTTTGTCAATATAATAATACTTTCAAATATTTAATAATACCTGCATGATTAAAGCTCTATTCATGTTTTGAGGCTATGCTACCCGCCTCCGGTGGTGTTTTGTATTAATTTCACTTTATTCACTTGAAAATGATGATTGATAAGGTAAACAGTCGCATTAATATTTTCTCATTTGATAACCAGTAGTACATTATTATTATGGATTTATCATTTTAAAATTGATATGTCTATTGCTATTTCACACCTACGGATGCCGATCGCGCAAATGTGTTTTCTGACCATTTACAGTAACGTGCGTGTAGAAATTTAAAATTCATCAACATTAACTTTTATTTTTCATTTCAATTTATATCAACTGTTAACCTTCTTTGCTTAGTTGAGTTTGTCATCAAATCGACACAATTTAAATCATGTGGCAATTTCCAGCTTTGATGATAGAGGAAAATACAAGGTGTCCCTCATAGCACTACTTCAGGCATGCACTGGCACAAAATGTTTTAAGCAGCTTACCTACTGTGTGATTGCTACAGGCAAATTTACCCTGCTAAATTTCTAAAATGGAAAGGTCCATCATTCAATTTGGGCAGTACCATTTATTATTCGAAGGGATGTTTAATGAAAATTTACTGACTGAAAAGTGAAGATTTACGTAACGTTGTTTATATCTTGACTGCAATTAGAATCAGAATAAGAGTCGCAGTTTGAATCACAGTTTGAGTCGCAATTACAATAACAATTACAGTCGAAGTCAGAATTATAATTAGAATCGCAATTAGAATCACAATTAAAGCAGTAATTGGAATCGCTATTAGAATTACAATTTTACAGTTGTACTTAGAATTACAATTATTCTCGCAACAAGAATCAGAATTAAAGTCGTTATATGTATCCGTATTGATGCATGACATGAAACAAAAACATTTAGCATTTTGCATCCGGGGATTGTTGCTTCGCTCTTCGTCAACAGAATTTCTGATTATCGAGTATAAAAGTATTTCTGGGAGTATCACGCTCACATCCTATAATTTCTACCCGTTTTGTGCTCCTTGATATTATCTATTGAGGACTTAAAATGTCAAATCAAACCAATTAGCTTTTACAGTCTTAAATAATAAAACAAGCAATATGACTATATTAAGTGTATTCGATTGATAAAACCCTTGAGTATTTTATCATTAGAAGTAATGATGTTTAGTGTTTTACATACAATTAAGCAATTCTGTTTTCCGCTTATAAAGAGGCTCGTTTTGCAACATATGAGTGTCTGTTGCTGACCCGATTTCTGTGTGAAAACAGTCATTCACTACCTCCATCTTAAAAATACAGATGAGCGGCTTTTAAACAGACGAAAAATTTAAAATGTCACTGAATCGTTACAAAGTTAATGTTGATCGATACGATTACAAAAATCTTATATAAAACCTTTGTGGGTGTAATGATTTATGATTTAGATAATTTATCAAATTAGTTCGGAATCCTGTACGCGCGAATTTAATTCATGCCTCACCAACATGCGACACACACAATTATTGCTCTAAAGTTGTTTTTCAAAAACTTTCTTGCATACGACATTTTTCAATCCTCGAGAAGTTTTTAGGGCAATTATTATAGGGCAATTATTATCATCTTACAAAATTCTCGCATCGGGAAAGTGCAATTTAGCTGAAAAATACAATTTCACGAGGCGAGAATTAGCAAAAGCTTGCGCTGTCGAATTATCGCATTCCGCCCGGTGTTAGTGATTCTTCTTATAAGTAGCGTGGACGAAATTTTCTGTTACACCGTTATACCGTGAGTGAGCAAGTCATTTTACTATTAAATGTATTTTTATAAAACATCGCGTCTGTCTTAAATCATCGCATCTGTCTTAAATCGGGCCATTTCATCACTAAGCTTTTCAAAAAAAAAAAATAGATAAAAAAAAAAAAATAAAAAACAACAACAATCAAGACATAGACATAGTATTACAAGTTAACATCATAATTCGACATGATAAGACACTATTTACACAATGTTACCTCACATTTTGATATAAAAGCTTATCTATTTAACATAATAAGACACTACTTGAACAAGTTATTTGACATAATAACATAGCGGTTTGACAGAATATCTCCCTGGATTGACAACCTAACAGAGATTGTCTCGACAACTGCGGCGTTCCATAGTTTTATTTCCTTTTTCTCATGCTTCTGCATTTGACATTATATTGTGGTGGTCATATATAAATAACGCTACCATATTTCTATCAATTCCGTCCAGAAATTTTGTCCCCAGCGAATACAAGACAATTTGACAATGCAAGATTTTACATTTTCTTTTGCCTCATAGACAATTCAAAATCAAGGACTAGCCAAGAGTCTAAAACTAATAAAAATATTAATGAAAGAGAATCACATGCTCTTTATTATAATACCATACCAAAATTAAATCTGAAAGTTATTTAAGAATTTTACCTATGAATGCACTCAATTGAGGTGTCAAATGTCATAAGGGATTCTCTTCATATAATGCTAAACGAGAGGCCACACAATTTTTATAGTTGTATAAACGCTTTCTGAGTTGTGAATTGGTGTACATTTCTTACTTTCCTGTTTTTTTATAGTTTACAAAATAAATAAATAAATAAATAAATAAGGCATCAAACAGTAGATGGCCCGTAATGAAAATCGGCAAATGACGTATTCTTATTCGTCATTTTTCGGGTTTTACGGAAAGTAACGAGTTAAATGTTTGCTATTCAATGCAAACGAATCAGTTACAATATAATTATTCAGAACTGTTTGCGTTTCTATCTTAAGGTTTAAGTGTTTGAGATGACAATATAAACTATTACGACAATATATATAAAGTTTAATGAAAAACATTTTGTTATACGAGTATTAACTGCATATGAAAAGATAAATCAATGAAAACTTAATCATTTAATTACTTCATTAATTACAAATTTTTAAAATGAAATATTCTAGATAAATAGATAGAAAAATAAATAATTAGATCAATGAACAAAGTTTGAAAAAAAAAGGCTCACCTAACCTGTTCAGTTGGAAAGTCTGTTACAATGCATTCCATTTCAATACAGATTAGATAATGCGCCGATGGAAAAATATTCTCTTTTATGAACGATAACTTTAAACTGTATATGGAGGCATGCATTAAAAATGTATTGCATACATTTATACTTTATTGCTTTATTCAATGACTTATCCTTACACCTTGTGAATATCGGCTTACGGTAATGTTCTCTGCATCAGACAAAGTTTGAATCAACTCCCATAAAGATACGGAGAAATCCTGTATACATTCATATAGAATTCGTCTAACACTATATCGTATTTCTGATACAAGTAATATAACCTTTATTGCCCAGCGTTCATGACAACCGATTTAGTCTAATTGCCTAAATTGAAGCATTTCAAAGGGACCTCTGGAGACCTTTTTGGTAATTCATCGACAAAATACTGTTTATAATTCCATTATTTACTAATCATGGAAATGTACTGCCAAATATTCAAATGTCACAACATATTCTTCGGAGAATCCGTAGCTTTCTAATTCAATTTACCAATCTCTTGAGCACTATCGTTTCGTTTCGTTCGTTCAACTTATGAATTTATTCATAGCACGAGCTTGAAATAATCTGGAATTGACATAAGATGGAAATGAGCCGGTGATAATTGCTGACCCTGCACTGGAATTGTCGAGCATAAAGTTTTCAAATGATCATCTTGTAGTACTGAAAAACGTGAACATTTTAAAATATTTCACATCACAAACAATGAAGTTTGATTAGTCGAGAGGTACACTTGACAAAAAATGTAGGTATTATCAAGACATATGTAATTGTACAATATTAGATCTGAGATAATTTTACAATGTTAAATATGAGATTCAAAAACATTGTCCAAAATAAACAAAACTGGTTTTATAGTTTGTGTAACAAATATATGATTTTAAGCTATTCTGAGCACGAAGTGCTCGGAGCTTACCATCCGTTGTCCATCCATCCATCCGTCAGTCCACACTTTTCTTCCGATGACATTTCCTTTGAAACCTTTTAGTCAGAATTGCACTAAACTTGGTCAGTAGCAATCTCTTCCTCTATCTAGCTTAGCCAGTATTAGGGGTCACTAGAGCTAAAATAGAAATACCTTTTAAGGGGCTTACTCGCACATTTTGGGAGAAAACTATTTTTTCTCAAACATACTTAAAAAGTGAGTACTCTTAAAGTGACTAGTGGTACAAAGTTACTGGCATAAAATTTCATAAAGATATTCTTACAAATAGCCAAAATGTTGTGCAGAAGGTAGTACACCATTGCAACGCTTTTGAAATAATGCAGAAAATTTACATTCTTCTTGCATTTTCACAATCATCTAACCTTCATTTTCATCCACTTTATCATTTGTCAGTGTCATATTATTATTTACATTATATACCAAACTTGGTGGAAATAAACCTATTGGAAAATTTCACCCAAGTTGTATGGGAGTAGCATTAATGTCAGTAGATGCATTTTCTTGATAAAAGTTCCACTTCGGATACGCTTCATGTCCGGATAAATAATAATATTTTCAAATGTAGCAAAGAGGGACAAGAATTACACTGTTACTTAAAATGTCAAGGCAGATTACAAATAATCATATTCATACAAATTTTAACCAATTTTGATAGCTATGTCTTACGTGACAAAGGAAAGTAATCATTTAAAGTGTTACTTTTTCATATTTTCATATACTAGTAAGCAGTTGCAAATTAACGTGACTTTCATGATATAGATGTGTTGAACCGTTGATCAATCACATAACAATAATAAAATTTTAAACACTATTCATTGTAGCTTTTTTAAAGGCATTTAGAATCAGTTCCGTGTTATGTAAAGTAATGTTCTTCTTTTGGGGAAAAATACTATGTGCAACACAGGATGTACTTTCTTTTCCTTACGTAAGATATAGGGATGTAAGTGTTAAAGTATGTTGTCTTACAAAGTTGAAAACGACAAGACAAAATAATCATATAGATTTAATGTCACAAAGCTATTAAAACTATTGCGTTTTCCAACAAGCTAATTATCAACTGTATGCATTATATCTTGCGGGAACTGAAATTTCTTCAAAATATATAAACATTAAGTCAACATAGAAAAATGTATAGATTAAAATGTACACAGTTTTTTAAGGCTCAAGCATATCTGATTAAACTGTATTTATATGAATGTATTACAACTGATTCATGATTCGCCGATATTCAAGATTTATTGGCACTATGGTAAATCAGCAAGCTATTTTTAACTCTGACATTATCTCTCGAATGTGGAAGGTCCTCATGTAATGTAATGAATTTGCTATAGTTGATTCGTGATTCGTCGACATTACGATAAATTAGTGCGACACTATGACTTTCCAATGGGTAGCGTAAATTCAAAGGTATTAATCACAGTTATGCATGTAGATGAAATATATACATTGTATTTCAATATCACGTTTGTGAAATATTCGCAAAAGTAGTATAACAATTTAATTTAACAGTATATTAACTTTTAAAGAAGTTTTATCTGGTGTTTCAAAGGTTTGCGGCCTCAGTTTGTGTAGCTAGTTATAGTTTACTTGTTTCAGACGATGTTTAAGCGGGAGAAAAAAACCTGGAAGGTCCACATGTGTCATCATGGAAAAGGTTAATGTTTCATTTTGATACAATTTATCAAATATCAGTCAGTGTTTATTACGAGTATTAGATAGCGAGATTTGTTGTACATATTTACCTTATATATTATTTCAACTGTCACTAAAAACGAAAATCAAACTGAAAATGCAGCTGAATCTGACATCTTCAACAATTTACAAATGTTAGAAGTTCATAAAAAGTCTGGGATCGAAATCCCTGCTAAAGTATGGAAGCATCATAAGCAGACACTTGCCTTTAGCAACAATATATATATATATATCTCATTTGGCTTGCCACTATATGCGGCAGCGACTGTCCTCAGTTTATTTCATTTCGAATGAGATACGAAATAAGAGATCAAGAATACTTGAGTCATAATTATTTTGATGAATGGTGACCGATATACTTGCATAAATCTTCAAAGGGCTAATGTCTATGGTTAAAGTACGTAAAAGGTTATTTGCACTACAGAATGTGTAATCAAACGTGAAAATATCATGATATCATTTACATATCAACTAATCCAATTGACATTTGGTTCTTTTGGAAGTTCACTAGCATGTTCTCTAAAGTGAAACTTACATGATTAGTCTTTTTAGATAACAGTTTTTTTCTGTACACCAATCGTTTTTTGAGACTGATTTCATTGGTATAACATTTTATCAATTTCTATAAACTCCATCATTTATTATGAAATAAGAATGAAATTCGATATGCCTGTTTTATTGATCAATTACTTGTTTCCTTTTTGAACGAAAACACATTAAAAGTTTACGGTATATTTCAGGGAAACACATAGCACAGCAAACTCATCCAGAGCCATGCATCGCAAAGGAGACACAAGAACAGGTGCATTTAAATTTCTTGCAAGATGCAAAGAATGAGTATGGGATAGCCAAAGTGGTATGGGTGTTAGGAGAGATGAGAAAACAGCGACAGATATTCAGCAGGGCAATCCACGCTCCAGCAACGCAATCTCCCTAGACCGCAAACCACTGCAGTGTAAACATGGACGCGCACAAGACAAACACACATACACGTGCGCACAGCCATAGAAAAGGCAAAACAACACAATTCAGTGGTGCATGACAAAGGGCTAGCCGGTTGAAAAGAAAAAGAAACAGTTGGGCGTTCCATCAGTATATGGTGGCTCATTAATTATACAACTACATTCCAGTAAATTGTTTCTGCAAAGTTCACTGACGTTTTCCCAAGGTTTCGCAAGTGCGACCTTTAATCTAGGGTAATGAAATTTAATAGATATATTAAGACATTTTAGTCTATAAAAAATTGCATATTTTGTTTCACCATCTTTACAAAAGGATTCCTGTAAAGTTTTCTGCTTCTGTAATGACATGACTCAACGAAGTTATTTTTTAGCTATTGCTATCTGCTGTATAATGATAATGATGCCACATTTTGTTTTTACCTATATTTCGATTGTCCCATTTGTTTTTTCTCTCCAAATAGAACAACTCACAATGCAATTTATTTGTAAAATTTGACCATCGTACAACAGAAACGTATTTTTGATAACTGGTTATAACCATTTACTTGTTGCATAACCTTGCATTTTATTGACGTATAAAGTCTGACCGCATGATCTCTTTCGGCCATTTACATTGCCTGTAACAAACAGAGTAGGAATTTTATAGAAAAACAAAAGGATATTTTCAAATTGCGATCAGGGTTAATGGATAATATTTTTTACTCAGGAATTAGCCATGCGGATTATTAATGTTACAATAAATCTAAAATAACATTCATTGTTACAATCCTATTAGACAGGAGGATAGTAAGCAAAATAAAACATTTGTTTACGCAACGTCTCATCACACACGTTATCCAGCTTAAATTCATTTCCGGTAGATTCAATGACCGTGTCTGAAATGTTTCACTATAAAATGTTACGAGTCATTTGATCTAAAAGCTATCATTGTAGGAAATTAATGTTATGATTGTAACACAACAAGATTAAGCTTTGTCTTGTTGTTTGATAAAAATACTAATCATCATTAACATGAAAATGGGATATGATGTACCCATTTTATACTATTATGATTCAGATACAAAACACACGAGAGAGAACAGTTTTAGCTGAACGAGTTGGGTGCACGGAAGATGGAGACTAATTGCTTTAGTTTGCGCTGTTGCTTTTTGTCTACAACGACCAGAGCTTAATGCTTATGGGAAATCGTTGTGCAATGCAAGAGACGCACAGCAATAATAATCAAAATACAGTTATATTTCAGCTTAAAGTTCCTGGATAGTTTACTAATAGTGTCTCTTAAGTGCGACTTAAATAGCGGGCAATAAATATACTGCATTTATAAATCACTTTTTGAAACAGATTTTCTGCTTTTATCAATTCAGCATGAAAAACAATGAAATTCAATTAACTGGTTCTATAACAGATTTCTTTTTCCTTTTTGCACAAAATCTCTTCACAATATAAAATAAAATGATAAGAACTCACTTATTTTATTATTTGAAACTGTACATATATGCACGGAAATGTGCATCTTATTCAGAATTATAACATACGTGATTATTTCAAATAGACGTGATAATTTCATATAACGACATTACTATTACAGTAGACTTACAAAGTCTGTTGAGATCAAATAATCTGTAATAATATTAATTTCTTCATACTGACACTGATATTTTCTCAGAAAAACATTTTCTCTCTAGGCTCATCTCAACAGACAGAGGCAAGAGATATTGTAAATTTTTTCAGAAAGTGGTATCAGAGAGGATTGATTTTATCATTTTATGGCCAGTGCTTTACATTTTATGACTCTAACGACTGATGCCAGTCTACTATTACAGCTGAATTTCGAATTCTGCCATTAAGATACAGCTGTAAAAAGGAATAAATACAGCTGTAAATATGACGAAATTGTAATAGCTGTAAAATGTTTATTGGTGTAGGAAATTGGGACATTATTTTCAGGGATAAGAGTAGAGAAACAAAAAGTAAAAAGGCAGTAATAGTTGCTACGAAGCAGGCTGATTGTAATAAAGCCGATATGGCACTAGGCAATTTCCTTGTGACTAAATATAGCTCAACACACAAATGACTTTAAGCAAAAACCGACCGGTGAATGCCGAAATTACATACAGAGAGTACATAATCTACCGACTGTCAATACTGGCCCACCATCAAGTGAGCAGATAAATAATCAAAAAAATGTTTACAGTAAATCTACTGCAAAAATCTTAACTAAACTGTGAGCATATCTTTATATAAATCTGTCTAAGTCATGGAACTGAATTACATTCTTGTAGCTATTACTTTTATACCTACGAGCTCCGAATTATTTTGAATTTTACTTATTGTATTAATTTTGTTTATAAATCTCTCTTCGGCGATATTTTAGCTTTTTGAGTCGAGCAATATGAACTGTAAATTTGCCTTTCATTAATTGAAGGTCTTATATTGAACTCATTTACAGTAAAAAAAAAAACAAAATCTGTCCGCTGATAAAGCTAAGAAAATGTCTTCAAATTTCCATTACAATAACTGCAAGCCAGCGTGAAAAATCCCTTTTATTACTATTACTGGAAAGCTCATAGAATATATCATTGTCCAGTTAACATTTCAGACGGTTTAATGACATGGTCTCAAATGTGCCGCCGTTAACGACAGTAATGACGCCAGTTGTGAGAAGCCATAATACTTAATTCCTCATATCAATCACTATGCGTGATTTTTATAACAAATGGTGCGAAGTAAGTTTTATTACATGTATAAATTCTCTACAAGGGTACATACAGAAAAATGTAATTCGATACACTGGTTTTCTAGATACGTTTTTCTTCTATTTATGTCACGTAGCAAAATCCTTTTAATTAGAATATTCTTTGATAGTCAGAATGCCCTTTAGACATGGTGCGAGTGAAAAGTGTATTGGGTTAATCATACAATGTATCCCAGAATATATGTCGTTTTTTTCACGTTTGAATTTTGTTAAAGAAATCAAGACTGTTTATTTTCTAACACAATAAGGTTTGCTTTATTCTTGTTTTATAAAGTCTAGACAATTCATTTATTCGGCATTTTCCATATTGTCCGTTATCCAGAATGTTCCGTTCCGAAAACTAAACAGACCTCGATGTCCTCGATGTCCAGGTTTTCCATGGTTTCTGTCTTCCATTGACCTTGTCATTTCCCTTCGAACCCCTGTTCTATTCTCTAGATTAGTTTCTTGTTAAGATACATCAACTTTAGATATCTCTTGTTATAGTATAGATTACTAGTAGAGGTGCTTTGCTTTGATAATAGAATGTTAAATCACGGTTCTTTCGAGTTTCTCCCTAGCACAAAACTCTGCGTCAGCGTATGCACGATGTGTAAGTGATTGACATTTACATACAATCAAAGCCAACAATTTTTAAGAACAATTTTGGAAACACAAAATACAACCAAGTAAATAATAGCAGACTCGTGCGAGATAATGAATTCTATCACAATATAAAAGCACTAAATCTATGTACGAAGAGATAGTTTACAGGTGCCATACGGTACTTAAAAGCTGGCGTTGTGATAGATAATAAAGCCTACAAGAGGATCAAGTAAGACAATATACAACATACACAAAAAAAGCAAAGACCAAAAATGCAAAAGGTAAAGGTAAGATTCATTTAACATTCTAAGGGGAAATGGGACAGTTGCCTATATGTATATAGGCAAAAATTTTCCTACAGGCAGAATTTCTTTAAACTTTGTGTACTGACTGAGAATCAAGTTTAAAACGGATATATGTATTAAAATTCATAAGTTTCCAGGTTTGATCTTGAATTATCAGCCCTTGAAAATCAGCAAATACTAAAAAATCCAATTTTCAAGGGCAGATAATTCAGATCAAGGCAAGAGAACTGTGTATTTTAAATTTTATTTCTGTTTCAGACTTCATTTGCAGTCAGTATATAAAGTGTAAAGAAATTCGGTCCATGGGAAAGACTAGGACTTTGCGGTATCATTTTGTCATGTTCATAGTTAAAGACATTTGCCACAGTTTATATATTGATATGGAGCAAAAATTTTATTACAGAAGGAATTTCTTCTTTAAGGTATTGGACCCGTAATAGAGTACCTCCTTTTTGAAGAGTATTCAATTCCTACCATAAACCTACTTTGACTGCAATTTTCAGGGTGACCAATTTTTTTCCCCCATATTTTCCTTTTTTTTGTAAGTTTTTACTTCTTTCAAGGCTTATTATGGATGTAATGTACAAAAGTGGAATTTTTTCATTCTATAAGCGATTTCTTGCTGTTCAAGTGAATTTACCTCTGAATCAGGAGGGGTAGAGTTAGACATCTTTAAAAATACTAAGTTACATGCGGTAAAAGTTCTCTATTTTGCCTTCATTCTTTAGATTACATATTGTGGAAGAAATACAGGTAGGTTTTACTTCTGCCCCAAGGTTATTTTTGAATGAAGTGAGAAAAACTCAAAACAGACCCACAGGATTCGACCTTATTTTTCAATGTTGGAGTAAGAATTCTGTCTCATAAAATCAGTTTACCTGAGGCACCCTAGAAAAAAAAAGATATTTACAGTTTTATTTTGTGTTTTATAGTTGTTTAACAATAGTTTGATTTTCTTGTATCAAAATTAATGCTGTAATGAATTCTCGGCAAACGTTTTAGATAGTGGCCATCAAATTGAAATTTGTCTCTACTTGAGTTTGAAGAAATACCATAAATTATACAACATTTACAAAAAAAACGGCATGGTAAAAGTTGTTTAAAATTTGCAACACAGTGCGAAACATGGTCAACTTTAAGAATATACCAAGCTAATGCTATTTTCTAAACATTACTATTAGGGGTCCAATACCTTAAACTTTTTTTTACTGACAGAGAATCAAATCAAATACAGAAATATGAAATAAAACAAACCATAGGAACCCAGCCTTGGTCATGAATTATCTGCCCTTGAAAGTTGGAAAATACTGAAAAAAATCTACTTTCAATGACAGATAATTCAAGATCAAGCCTGGGTACCTATGATTTTTGATACATATTTCTGTTTTAAACTTGTTTCCCAGTCAATACACAAAGTTTAAAGAAATTCTGCCCGTAGGAAATTTTTTGCCCTATATACATATAGGCAACTGTTCTTAATATTGCGCATCAACAGACAGCATGAGCTGCAAAGCTCTTGTACGGTCAACAAAATACATGTATCCAATGACATATACTTACACGGTTTATTTTACCTCCTAGTGCAACCCTGCTACAAGATCTGAGTGCTGAGCAAAGGAGCTGCCAATACCATTTTTCTTGTCTTTAATATAACACGGTCAGAGATCAAACCCCTGACCTCATGCACTCAAAATGGATAATTACCACTGAGGGCAAATGAAGAAGGTTAATGTACGGGCAGTACATTTTTTTTTCAATAACCTCTTGACCTTTCCTTCTAGTATTTTTTTTTCTTTTTGGCATACTTTTAAAGATTAATGTAATCAATTGTAAGAAACAGCATGAGAAAGAAAATCTTGGTAAAAATTGTTTTAACAGAACTTCATCTTGAAAATTATTATTTGCTATCCTTAGGTACATGTTAATCACGAAAACTCTTAAAAATACAATATAATTCGATTGAAACCAAAACATTTTTTACCATATATTTACTTCAGTCTGTTCAATAAACCTGTCAATGAATGTTTGTATTTTTTTTCAGGAAATGTTTCAAAATTTTAAAACTACATGGCAGCTCGCCCGCTTAGCTCAGTAGGTAAGAGCGTTGGTCTACGGATCGCGGGGTCACGAGTTCGATCCTCGGGCGGGGCGTATGTTCTCCGTGACTATTTGATAAACGACATTGTGTCTGAAATCATTAGTCCTCCACCTCTGATAATTCATGTGGGGAAGTTGGCAGTTACTTGCGGAGAACAGGTTTGTACTGGTACAGAACCCAGGAACACTGGTTAGGTTAACTGCCCGCCGTTACATGACTGAAATACTGTTGAAAAACGGCGTTAAACCCAAAACAAACAAAAAAAAACAAAAAAAAAACAAAAAAAAAAAAAACAAAAAAAAAAAAACAAAAAAAAGTACATGAGCACAGACTGGGATTGTATTGAAAAAGAAACGGAAATCATGATATCGAAGCTCTTGTACGGTCAACAAAATACATGTATCCAATGACAGATACTTACACGGTTTATTTTACCTCCTAGTGCAACCCTGCTACAAGATCTGAGTGCCAAACAAAGGAGCTGCCAATACCATTTTTCTTGTCTTTAATATGTCACGGTCAGGGATCAAACCCCTGACCTCCTGCACTCAAAATAGATAATTACCACTGAGGGCACATGAAGCAGGTTAATGTACGGACAGTAAGTTTTTTTTCTCAATAACCCCTTGACCTTTCCTTCTAGTTTTTTTTCCTTTTGGCATACTTTTAAAGATTAATGAAATCAATTGTAAGAAACAACATGAGAAAGAAAATCTTGGTAAAAATTGTTTTAACAGAACTTCATCTTGAAAATTATTATTTGCTATCCTTAGGTACATGTTAATCACGAATAATTTACCAGGAAATGTTTCAAAATTTTAAAACTACATGAGCACAGACTGGGATTGTATTGAAAATGCAAACGGAAATCATGATATCGAAAACGCCCGTCGTCGAAAGAGATACACTTGTAACAAATTATAAGCCTAACAATTTAAATAGGTCTGATGAAAAGTGCTTGAAGAAATTCAATCGTTTCCTTCTCAAGCGCGTCTACTTGTACAAAAAATAAGATACATGTCAGCCTAAGTAACTAATCAAATCAATTTTGACAACATATGTAACATGAGAGGCAATTTTCAAAGCATATATCGTGAATAATAATTGAATGAATGTTAACGCGTAGCGATGCGGGATATTGGAGATGTTTTGTGCCATGTTCCTCAATAATTAGTCCTGGGGTCGCTTTTGTACTAGTTTAAAGAAGACATTGTGTAAGTTGCAAATGTTTTGTTTTAAGCTAAAATTGAATGACGAAATATTAAATAAGTGAAATTAAGAAAACAATGACAATAAATGTTGATTGTAATGTCTATCACCATTTCTGTTTATGCTAACACTTTCCAGTTTTGGGTGAAATTTATATGAACAAAAGTGTTGAAAAGTACTTTCAAAAGAATTTTCATGTGAAATGAATATGTCAATAAAACTATATTTTATGTCTTTTTTTCTTTCATTTCTTCCGCATCAGCTAAAGATATCATTTTCGAGCAGAGCCAATTACAATATATTCATCTGGAAGACATAGCGCATGCAATTTTGGTTATCAGAGGAACTGCTACACCAATAATTACAACAATACGAAAAAAAAACGTGTAAAGGCAACACTAAGCAAAAACATAAACACATTGAAAAACAATATTGAGATATATGCGCGTTTTCCTTAAAGAATAATAACAAATGAAATATGAATGGGTGAACTTTCTACATACGTTTCTAATTAGATTAATATGATGTTATAGGACAGTTGCGTTGTGATAAATATGCACTGTTGGCTGCACACAATAAACTATTAACGTATGAATTGATCTTTTCTTTTAATTTCACAAAAAAAATGTAATTAGAACTTTTCACTTTGTTTTTATTTATTCTCCATATAAGCATAAATAAAGTAGGTTAAATTCATCAATAGTGATATGATGCAGCTTAACTAGTATTAAAGACATTCATCAAATGAAGTCTTCAACTAAATACATAAAAAAAAATCTTCTGTTTACCTAAAACAATACAATACTATTTGTTAGAACATCTGATCGCAAAGTCAACTTATTCATATTGTTATTTAATCACATGTCAACCTTTATTAGTAAATCATTTTAAAACATTTATTTTCAGATTGCCCAAATTCTCAATCTAATGAAGACAAAATGTAATATAAAAACTAAAAATAAAATGAAATATCTTGTGTATCCCTTTACATTTTTCAATTAGGAACTTTATTAGGACAATAGTTTTGTTCATGTCTCGGGAATGTAACGTATTCACACTTTTAGGAAGCACGTCTTTTTATACATCTAATACGGAGAGAAAATATTAGCCTTTCATATAAGATAAAACATTTTATTATCATTTTGTTTCATAAAAAACTGGATTCCTAAATATTGTTAACTGAACATCGTAATTTGAAGAAACAAAGGCTGTTTTCATTTTAGAAGAGTTTTGAAGTTTGTAGTAAAATTTTCTTTCACTTATTGATGATGATCTGGTAAAGCGACTGAAAGCATATTGAACTTTATCCATATCTAAGGTTGAACTTGGCGATAATCATACAACGTTAAAAACCGATTGTGATACATCATTATAGGTTATTCGATCTGTATTGAGAAATATGCACAGGTTCTGCTGCTGCGGAAAGGATGTTATATCTAGCATATCAATCATATACTTATTGTCTGAGCAAAATTGAAAATATCGTTGTTAGCGACTTGTTAATGCAATGAAACTGATACCACAAGCTATAAAATAGATATGAAATTTCAACGTTGATATGGAACCAATATTGATGTTTTGAGGTTCAATTGTAGTTTTTTTGGGGGTTTAAAATATGATGTATGTCATTACAGAAGTAGAAGACGCAGTTGTGTATTCATATATACGTCTAAACACCTTAACAGCATTTATCTGTTTCCTTAAATGTACATATCAATACTTTATAAAGGGTTTTATTGTGAAAAAAGATAAAAATCCCCCTGTGCTTTTAAGCTACCGATGCAATCATTCTGGTCTGCAAGTATGAGGTTGGCTTTCCACTAATGCTTCGAAAATCTAATACGAATTGGTTTTGTTCATTTTATTTGGCGATGACGGTATGGCAACAGATGTCTCTGATAACCATTGCTCTAAATAAGAGGAAATAAAAACACACACGCGCTGCAAAAACAATTTAGTTAAAACGATAAAAAATAATTTTGTTTGGTTGTTTGTTTCTTTCTTTCTTTGTGTCTTTTTTGTTATAATTGTTGTTTTTCCATAGTGTTGTCGTTAATTAACAGCGGTCAGTTAACCTAACCAATCTCTTTTGATTCTGTTTTAGTACTTATCTGTTCTCCGCAAGTAACTGCCATATTTTCGACATGAATCAGAAGAGAAGGAATGGTTTCAGACACAATGTCTTAAAATTTATTCAAATCGTTACGGAGAATATACGGCTCGCCGGGGAATCGAACTCATGCCCTGCAATCCGTTAATCTACGTTCTCCATATTGAACGAAGCGGAAGGGCTAGACAATTTTATAGATCAAAAAGCTGTCGCAGATTTTCCACACATTTTTATCTTTAATAAAGACAGAACAAATTGATAATGTCACAGTATCTGAAATTATTCTGCAAAATCAGCGACTTTATGCAATTAATGTGACAAAGTCAGATATTCGTATGGAAACAATAATGCGACTCGATTATGTAAGAAAGTACGCCATTTAAAACGCTATCATATGAATAAGATAGAATAATGTAATTTACTGTATATTTTGTTTGTGTGAATAATGCCAAACATATTTAGAAGACAAAACGTAAGCAAGCCATTGAACCTATGGACATTGACAGACTGACAAAACCACCAACCAGTTGCGACAACAGAAAACTATCAAATTTCTATTCCAAAAGACGAGAATCTTTCCGACAAATTAATTGCACCATAAACGCATGATTATTATTCATTATACATGTTTTACTATTTTAAGTATGCTACCATTGGATATTTCATACGGGTAAATGTGAATAGCAAGTTATTTATACTGGCAATATTACCTTCGATGTATTTATTTGTGTCGGTGTATTGTATAAGTGTATATATTCGCGGATAAAAAAGATCGCAAACTTTCGTTTCCAGAAGTTTCGCGAGCGGAAAGCGAATAACCAAAAACTGAAGTGCCAAATATAAGCTTGTTTATATTTACTTGTCTATAATTACGTGTCTTTGAGAATGTGGACATTTTTGCGAATTTCTTGAATTCGTAAACATTTCCGCATTGCTACCTTTCTTCTACCTATACAGTATATAGCTCTGACTGAGTGAACACCAAGTGCAACATTTTCAACTGAGGCACAGACACAGCAAAAAGTAAATTTGTTATTGACAAGTTTGCAGGAAATATCGTGAGTGTAAAATTGCATATTCAAACATATTTAGGAAATATCCATTTCCTTACATATTAATATTCATAATTTAACACTCTGCATTATAGAAGCTGTTCGGAAACCGTTTATTGAATAACTGATTTACATTAAACAGTTCATATTTGAAATTATATGAGATAATAAAATCCAATTAAAAAGCAGAGGCGGTCGCCGCACGCTATGTAATACGGCGATAATGATTCAATACATGTTTCATGGACAATTTACTGTCAATTATCTATTTTGGTGAATATATCGATTTGGACATTTAGTGCAAATCACTTGAACCAACATATTCTATATGTTTTAGTTGCACTCTGTAGTAATATTTAAACTGTAAGGAGATGGATATTTCCTAAATATTTTTGAACGGACGTTTATTGAGTATTTGTATTCCCATTTGGTTCTTATGGAAATTTACTTGCATGTTCTCTAAGTGCAACCTAAATGATAAGGTTTTTTTTTAGATAACAGTTTTTTTTCTGTATACCAATTGCTTTTTGAGACTGATTTAACTGGCATTGCTAAAAAGAATATTGCATTTCATCAATTTCTATACACTCGATCATTTACTAGGAAAAAAGAATGAAGAATTCGATATTCTTGTTTATGATCAATTACCTTTTTTACATTTGAACGGAAACACACATTAAAAGTTTACAGTAATTTTAGGGAAACACAGAGTGCCCAGAGCCTTGAATCGCAAAGGAGACCCGCAACGAAACGAAATTGAAGTGTAACTGTTGCTGACCGGTTGCTTCAAAAATGAAAATGCAAGAACAAGTGCATTTATCTTTCATGTAAGATGCAAAAATGAGTAGGGAGTAGACAAAGTGGTATGGTATTAGGGGAGGTTGGAAAACAGTGATAACTATTCAGGAAGGCAATCCACGCTCCAGCAACGCAGTCTCCTCTCTAGTCCGCAAAACACTGCAGTTTTAACACGGAAGCGCACGAGACAAACACAAACACACATGCTCGCGCGCACAGCCATATACATAGCCAAACAGCACAACACAATGGTGCATGGCCTCGGGATAGACGTTTGCAAAGAAAAAATAACAGTTGGGAGCTCCAGCCACGGTGGGTCATTAAATATACAACTGCATTGCAGTAAATTGTTTCTGCAAAGTTCACTGACATGATTGTTTTCTAAAGTTTTCACAAGTACGACTTTCATTTAGGGTAATGAAATATAATACATATATAAATTAAGACATTTTAGTCTAAAAAAAATGCATTTTTTCACCATCTTTACAAAAGGATTTCTGTAAAGTTTTCTGCTTCTGTAATGATATGACTCAACGAAGTTATTTTTTAGCTATTGCTATCTGCTGTATAATGATAACGATGCCACATTTTGTTTTTACCTATATATTTCGATTGTTACATTTGTTTTTTCTCTCCAAATAGAACAACTCACAATGTAATATATTTGTAATGTTTGATCATCGTACAACAGAAAAGTATTTTAAACAACTGATTATAACCGTTTACTTGTTGCATCACCTTGCATTTTATTGACGTATGAAGTCTGGCCACATGATCTCTTCCGACCATTTACATTACCTGTAACAAACAGAGTAGGAATTCTATAGAAAAACAAAATGATATTTTCAAATTGCGATCAGGGATTAATTGATAATATTTTTTACTCATGAAATAGCCATGCGGATTATTAGTGTTACAATAAATCTAAAATAACATTCATTGTTACATTTCTATTAGACAGGAGGATAGTAAGCGAGAAAAGATACTTGTTTACGCAACGTCTCATCACACACGTTATCCAGCTTAAGTTCACTTCCGGTAGATTCAATGACCGTATCAGAAATGTTTCACTATAAAATGTTACGAGTCATTTGATCTAAAAGCTATCATTGTAGGAAATTAATGTTACGATATTAACACAACAAGCTTTATCTGGTTGTTTGATACACAAACATATATGATGTACCCATTTTATACTATTATGAATCAGATATAAAACACACGAGAGAGAACAGTTTTAGCTGAACGAGTTGGGTACACGGAATAAGACTGATTGCTTTAGTTTGCGCTATTGCTTTTTGTCTACAATGGCCAGAGCTTGTTGCTTAAATCGGAAAACCTTGTGCAATACAACAGACGCACTAATATTGTCACTTAGGTGCGACTTTAATAGCGGGCAATAAATAAATAGTATATATAAATCACTTTTTTGAAACAGGTTTTCTGCTTTTATCAGTTCAACACGAAAACAATTAACTGGTTCTATAACAGATTTCTTTTTCCTTATTGCACAAAATCTCTTCACAATATAAAATACAATAAGAACTCACTTATTTTATCATTTGGAACTGTACGTATATGTACGAAAATGTGCAGCTGTTTAAATATTTTGTTCAGGATAACAGACATGATCATTTCAAATAAACATGCTAATAAATGACATTGATATTACAGCTGAATTTCGAATTCTGCCATTAAGGTACAGCTGTTAAAAGGAATAAATACAGCTGTAAATATGACAAAATGGTAAAAGCTATAAAATGTTTATTGGTGTAGGAAATTGGGACATTACTTTCAGGGATAAGAGAAGCGAAACAAAAAGTAAAAAAGGCAGTAATAGCTGCTACGAAGCAGGCTGATTGTAATAAAGCTGTAATGACACTAGGCAATTTCCTTGTGAGCTCGTACTTGGCATTCTTCAAGGGTAAATATAGCTCAACGCACATATGACTTTAATGCAAAAATCGGCGAATGCCGAAATTACATACGGAGAGTACATAGTTTACAGATTGTCAATACGGGTCCTCCATCAAGTAAGCAGAAAATGTTTACTGCTAGTCAACTGTAATAATCATAACTAACCATATCTGTATATAAAAATATCTATGTCATGAAACTGTATCACAATCTTGCAGTAATTACTTTAACATTCACAAGCTTAGACTTTTTAAAATTTGTACTTAATATCTTTGTTCAAACATCTCTTTTCGGTGCTATTCTTGCTTTTTTGAGTTGAGAAATATGAACTATAAATTTGCCTTTCATTCATTGAAGGTCTTACATTGAACTCAATTACAGTAAAGAAACAAAGTCTGTCTGCTGTTAAAGCAAAAGAAAATGTCTTCAATTACATAACAATAACTCCAAGCCGGCGTGATAAATCCCTTTTATTACTAGAAAGCTCATAGAATATATTATTGTCCAGCCAACATTTCAGAGAGTGTTTAATGACATGGTCTCAAATGTGCCGCCATTAACGACAGTAATGACGCCAGTTGTGAGAGAGAAGCCATAATACTTCATTCCTCACATCAATCACTGTGCGTGAATTTTATAACCAACGGTGCGCTAGATGTATACATTTTCAAGTACATACAGTAAAAATGTAATTTGATACACTGGTTTTATGACTAGATACGTTTTCCTTCATTTTATGTCCCAAAGCAAACTCCTTCGAATTAGAATAGTCTTTGATAGTCAGAATGCCCTTTTGACATATAAAAAGTGAATTGAGTTTATTATGTATTCCGTCGTAAATGTCAGTATTTTGCACGTTTGATGGTTAATAAAGCAACAAAGTAAAATAGATCAAGTTTAATATTCAACATTTAGACACAATAAGGTTTGCTTTATTCTTGTTTAATAAATTCTAGACAATTCATTTTTTCTGCATTCTCCAAATTGTCCGTTATCCAGAATGTTCCGTTCCGAAAACTAGACAGACCTCGATGTCCGGTTTTTCCATGGTTTCTGTCTTCTATTGACCTTGTTATTTACCTTCCTGCCCCTGTTCTATCCTCTGGATTTGTTTCTTGTTCAGATACACCAACTTTAGATACCTCTTGTCACAGTAAAGATTACTAGTAGAGGTGCTTTGCTTTGATAATAGAATGTAAAATCACAGTCCTTTGGAGTTTCTCCCTAGCACAGAACTCTGCCTCACAATGTGTAAGTGATTGACATTTACTCATAATCAAAGCAAACAATTTTTAAGAACAATTTTGGAAACACAAAACACAACCAACTAAATAATAGCAGACTCAGTTTGACTGTTCCACCACTCACACCTCATGGCACCGGCTTAAGCTGAATTCGATCTCAATATAATAGAACTAAATCCATATACGGAGAGATAGTTTACAGGCGCCATTCAGCACTTTAAAGCTGGTGTTGTGTTAGATAATAAAGCATATTAGAAGATCTAGCAAGACAATAGACAACATACACAAAAAAGAAAAGGACAAAAAAGTAAAAGGTAAAGGTAAGATTCATTTAACAACACGTATGATCAACAGACAACATGAGCTGCAAATCTCTTGTACGGCCAACAAAATATCCAGTGACAGATCCTTACACGGTTTATTTTAGCTCCTAATGCAACCCTGCTACAAGTTCTGAGTGGGGATCAAACCCCCGACTTCCTGCACTCAAAGTAGACAATTACCGCTGAGGACATGAAGAAGTTTATGTACGGACAGTAGGTGTTTTTTTCAATAACTTCTTAACCTTTCCTTCTAGTATGAACTTATGTTTTTTTATACCTTTTCGACATATTTTTAAAGATTAATGAAATCAATCGTAAGAAACATTATGAGAAAGAAAAGCCTGCTTAATTTTTTTTAACAGAACGTCATCTTTAAAATTATTATTTTCTATCCTTAGTTACATGTTTTAAAATTACGAAAATCTCTCAAAAATACAATACAAATCGATTGAAACTAACAAAAATCTGATACCATATATTTATATTAATCTGTTCAATAAACCTATCAATGAATGTTTGTATATTTTCTTCTAGAAAATTCTTCAAAATTTTAAAACTACACACAGACTGGAATTTTATTGAAAAAGCAAACGGAAATCATGGTATCGATAAAGCCCGTCGTCGAAAGAGGTACATTGTAACAAATTATTAGACTAACATTTTATACAGGTCTGATGAAATGTGGTTGAAGAAATTAAGTCGTTTCCTTCCTCTCACAAGCGCGACTACTTGTACAACATGTCAGCCTAAGCAACTAATCACATCAATTTTGAAAACATATGTATAATGAGAGGCATTTTTCGAAGCATATATCGTGAATGATAAATGGACGAATGTTAACGCGTAGCGATGCGGAATATTGAAGATGTTTTGTGCCATGTTCCTCAATAATTAGTCCTGAGGTCGCTTTTTTACTTGTTTAACATTTACCTTCTACAGTTACTGCACTTTTCAATTAACTAAATTAATACTTTTCGAAATAATTGGAAACACTTCGATAGCTCTTCATTTATTGTTTATTTTTCCTCAGGTTATTAAACCCGCAGTCTATTTGATCAAATAACTAGCACTTAGAAAAAAATCATCAAAGAATCGTTCTAATGCGTTGTTTCCTGATGTGTATTTCAACTCTATTCACAAATTGTATGTCAGACGTTTGTTTTATGTTAAGTTCACATAACGCAATTTCGTTGGTGTAGTTTTTTACAATTTATTCACACACAACTAAGATGCGGATGGCTGATTAAGAATGTCTATTTTCTCAGATTTTTAATAAATCTTAAAAAAGCAGCTGACATTTCTATATTTTAACAATTTCTTTAAATCGTTTCATATTTACGAGAAATTTAAATAACCTGTGGTGAAGAAATTTTCAATGCATGAAAAAATAAATATTGGAAGGCATGAAACATCTAAGTCAAAGTCTGAAAATATTTTCTATCAACATTTATTATTACGCATCAAAATACTTGGAGGGAATAAAATACCGACTTCCCTTAAAACATTGTGTAAGTTGCAAATGTTTTGTTTTAAGCTAAAATTGAATGACGAAATGTTAAAAAGTGAAATTAAAAAAAAATGACAAAAAAGGCTGACACCATTATCAGAAATGTTGAAAAGTAATTTCAAAAAATTTCATGTGAAAGTAATATATCAATAAAATTATATTTTATGACTTTTTTTGTTTCATTTTTCCGCATCAGTTAAAGATGTTATTTTCGAGCAGAGCCAATTACAATGTATTCATCTGGAAGACATAACGCATAATATTGTGGTTATTAGAGGAGCTGCTACACCAACAATACGAATAATACGTGTAAAGTCAACACTAAGCAAAAACATAAACACAAATACATTGAAAACAATATTGAGATATATACGTGTTTTCCCTTTAGAGTAATAACAAATGAAATATGAATGGGTGAACTTTCTACGTACGTTTCTAATTAGATTAATGTGATGTTATAGGACAGTTGCGTTGTGATATATATGCACTGTTGACTGCATACAAGAAATTATTACCGTATGAATTGATCTTTTCTTTTAATTTCACAAAAATATTATTAGAACTTTTCACTTTGTTTTCGCGTGTGGTTTGCAATATTCTCCATACAAGTATAAATAAAGTAAATTGTATTCATTAATAGTGATACGATGCAGCTCAGCTAGTACCGAAACCATCATCAAATGCAGTCTTATTTATACTAAATACATAAAAAATCTTCTTCTTACCTACCAACAGTATAATACTACTTGTTAGAACATTTGCTTGCAAAGCCATTACATAATCATATTGTTATTTTATCACATGTCAACTTTTATTGATAAATCATTTTAATCTTCAATCTGATGAAGAAAAATTGTAATATAAAAATAGAAATAAAATGAAATATCCCCTGTCTTTACAGTTTTAACAGGGAATTTGACTCGGGAATGTAACGTATTCACAGTTTTAGGAAGCACATCTTCTTATACAGCTAATACAAAGAGAAAATATTGCCCTTTTATATATAAGATAAAACATTTAATTATCATTTCGATTCTTCAAAGTTTGGATTTCTAAATATTGTTAACTGGACATCGTACTTTGAAGAAACAAAGGCTGCTTTTCATTTTAGAAGAGTTTTGAAGTTTGTAGTAAAATTTTCTTTCACTTATTGATGATGATCTGGTAAAGCAACTGAAAGCAAATTGAACTTTATCTATATCTAGGTTGAGCTTGGCGATAATGATACTACGTTATAAGTCGATTGTGATACATCATTATAGGTTATTCGATCTGTATTGTAAAATCTGCTAATGCGGAAAGGGTTTACAGTTTAAGGATCGCAATATTATACTGAGACAGAATAATATTCTTCGGTGCAAATCTGGTACATTATAACATACACATGTACTCTTGTAACTATTTTATGAATCATGTACATTTTGTCTTTGAGTAAAATTGAAAATATCGCCGTTAACGAGTTTTCAATGCATCGAAACAAATGAAACAAATATCACAAGTTGTAACTGATACAATGTTGATATAAAATTTGAACGTTAATTTGGAACCAATATTGATGGTTTGAGGTTCTGTTGTTGTTAAGTGGAGTTTAAACTATGTATGTCCTTACAGAAGTAGAAGACGCAGTTGCGTATTCATATATATGTCTGCATGTATCTGCTTCTTAAAATATACATACAGAAACAAAGGGTTAGGTCGTGAGAAAATATTTCAAATCCCTTTGTGCTTTTAAGCTACCGGTGCAATCATTCTGGTCTGTAAGTGTGAGGTTGACTTTCCACCAATGTGTTGAAAATCTTAATACAAATTGGTTTCGTTCATTTTATATGGCGTTCGATTAACAATGACGGTTTAGTTGAAATCTGTGTGAGGGTGTGGCAATAGATATGTGTCTTACAATAACTGACCTAAATAAGAGGAAATGAAAACGTATTCACGCTGCAAAAACGATACAGAAATGTTTTATTTTTATGTTGTTTGTTAACAATGTGTCCGTTACTTAATGGTGAGCAGTTAACCTAACCAGTGTTCTTGGATTCTGTACTAGTACTTATCTGTTCTTCGCAAGTAACTGCCAACTTCTCAGCATTAATCAGAAGTGGAGAACGAATGATTTCAGACACAATGTTTTAAAGTTTAATCAAAACGTTACGGAGAATATACGCCTCGTCGGGGGAATGAACTCACGACTCTGCAATCCATAAATATGCGTTCTCCCTAATGAGTTATGCGGAAGGGCTACACAATTTTATAGATCTAAAACCTGTCACTGATTTTCCACATATTTTTATCGTTTATACTTATCTATTCTCCGCAAGTAACTGCCATATTTTCGACATGAATCAGAAGTGGAGAAGGAATGGTTTCAGACACAATGTTTTAAAATTTATTCAAATCTACGGCTCGTCGGGGAATCGAACTCATGCCCCTGCAACCCGTAAATCTGCGTTCTCATATTGAATGAAGCGGAAGGGCTAGACAATTTTATAGATTAAAAAGCTGTCGCAGATTTTCCACACACTTTTATCTTTAATAAAGACAGAACAAATTGATAATGTCACAGTATCGGAAATTATTCTAACAATTCAGCGACTTTATGCAATTAATGTGACAAAGTCAGATATTCGTATGAAAACAATAATGTGACTCGATTATGTAAAAAGCAAAGGCTGCCATTTAAAACGCTATCATATGAATAAGATAGAATAATGTAATTTACTGTATATTTTGTTTGTGTGAATAATACCAAACATATTTTGAAGACAAAAACGTAAGCAAGCCATTGAACCTATGGACATTGACAGACTGGCAAAACCACCAACCAGTTGCGACATCAGAAAACTATCAAATTTCTATTCCAGAAGACGAGAATCTTTCCGACAAATTAATTGCACCATACACGCATGATTATTATTCATTATACATGTATAACTATTATAAGTATGCTATCATTGGATATTTCACACGTGTAAATGTGAATAGCAAGGTATTTATACTGGCAATATTACCTTTGATGTATTTATTTGTGTCGTTGTATTGTATAAGTGTATATATTCGCGGATAAAAAAGATCGCAAACTTCCGTTTCCAGAAGTTTCGCGAGCGGAAATGTTCGCGAATAACCAAAAACTGAAGTGCAATATATAAGCTAGTTTATCTTTACTTGTCTATAATTACGTGTCTTTGAGAATGTAGACATTTTTTGCGAATTTCTTGAATTCGTAAACATTTCCGCATTGCTACCTTTCTTCTGCCTATACAGTATATAGCTCTGACTGAGTGAACACCAAGTGCAACATTTTCAACTGAGACACAGTAAAAAGTAAATTTGTTATTGACAAGTTGGCAAAAAATATCGTGAGTGTAAAAATGCATATTCAAAAATATTTAGGAAATATCCATTTTCTTTCAGATTAATATATATAGCTTAATACACTGCAGCATAGAAACTGTTCGGAAGCCGTTTATTGAATAATTGCTTTACAACAAACAGCTCATATTTGAAATTATATGAGATAATAAAATCCAATTAAAAAGCAGAAGCGGTCGCCGCACGCTATATAATACGGCGATAATGATTCAATACATGTTTTATGGACAATTTACTGTCAATTATCTATTTTGGTGAATAGATCGATTTGGAAATTTAGTGCAGATCTTTTGAACCAACATATATATATTCTATATGTTTTAGTTGCACTATGTAGAAATATGTACATTGTAATTCTATCAGAAAAAACTTATGTTGATGCGGTTATTTGCTTTTTTTATCAGAAAATTTCACACAAGACCTTAATTATCCTAAGAATTATTAGAAAAGGACCAAGGTAAAAATACTCTGTTTTATTAAGTTTTCTTGTCTTTGGGACAATTAAGTCTGTGAATGCTACTAAATAGAAAACAGGGACTAAAGTCCAACACGAAAAGAAACTAGCCACCTATACAGCACTACATATGAAAACAGGTGAACATGAAAATGAATACAAGAGCACATCCACAGGGCACATGTATACAAAAGCACAAATGCAATAACAATAACACAGAAATAACAAACAGAAATAAGCACAGGCAAAGAAGGAACACTAATGAACTTCGTCTTGGTACGGTCAGGTGTAAAGCCATCACTGGAAAGCTTGTACGAATTTACCGAAGCCAAACTAAGTCAGTGCTTAATGTCGTGAGAGGTGCTGCATATGCCACTACCTGTCACGAACAGTCTCAATTAAACAGAGTTTGCTTTTGTCTTACGTGTTTGCATTCTGTGTTTTCAAATAAACTTGTTCTATATATTTAATAATTTTTACGATAGTCAAGGTGGACTTTAACGATTTCGTATATGTACTTTCATACAAGACCAACACTGTTTAATAAGGTTTTAAGTTTAAAGGTGACATTGTTACCACAAGCATAACACAATTAAACGCATTTAAATAGTTGAAAGACCTTTCTTGACAGCATCAAAACATTTGCACAATCGCAGGCACTTGGGCAACAAATAATTAAGAAAAACATTTATAGAAATGCTTAAAGTATTAAATACGGGAAAAACACTAATGATCTAAGCTAAGTTATTATGCCAATCTGTAATAAACCAGACGCAATTACTTAAGAAATTAAAATAAAGACTTCAATATTTGATTTGATAAATGAATTAGTGCATGTCTCAAGTTCACCTTAATCGATTGAACTATAGCTGTCTCAAATTGAAACATTTTTATTTGTCTTTTATATTGGAGCATACAAAAATACAATTGTCTTAACATGCAATTAATGATTGCAGTGATGATGCAAAATATTGTAAATGTTAATATTACTTAAGGTTTAGCAGTATATCATAAAACCACCAAAATTTTTAGTAAACAAACAACATCTTTATAAACAACCCATCTGTCCAATACATTTTTACCACTCTGTCCCGTAGAATAGGCTACTTATAATATTCTAAAATAGTTGTTGCCCTTTAAAAAAGAATACCATTTGTAAAGAAATAAAAGTAAACGCTTGTCGAAAACTCTGTCAGCCTAGTTATGTAAAGTTTAAGCACTCGTACATTGTTGCAAATGCATCAAAACGAAAACATGAAACAGCTTTTTAAAAATGGTGAGCTTTTACAGGTGTTGAACTGTCCAGAAGTGCGGCACCTTCATGCATTCCCTTTCCGAAATTCAATACATATATAAGTAGATTGACAGTGTTTTTGTAGAATAATATAAATGTTTCTTATATTGTTAAATTTTCATGTAAAACAATCCTTTCTTTCTATGACTGGGTGATGTTCGAACTTTCTTCTCCGAAACATGGACCTACCTCTTAATTGAATATAGAAGAATTATTCTTCTCCGAAACATGGACCTACCTCTTAATTGAATATAGAAGAATTATGTATATATATATATCTAATGATTCGAGGACAGCATGTACACAGCACTTTTGTAATACCAGAAAACATCTCCTGAAATTGATATTCTAAATCTTATCATATTTAAATCACCAATCGAACAGATATTCATGCCAAAACTTTGTGATACAAGCGGATCTATTTAAACACTTGACATAACCTGATATTTGCAGATATTATTACATCATAAATTTGGTTTTGCTGTATGCAAATGCAATAATGTCTTTTACTGCATTTACGTAGCTAAATTGATTTATTCGCCGGGAAATTAATCCTTACCAACTGCACTGGAGAACAACAAATAATATATGACATGCTTTGTAAGTAAAATCTGTCTTCCTTTACATCTATTAGCGTTAAAATTAAGCCTGTCTTCTAACTTTCTACAAATGCACTTTATCTATGAAATACGTTTACTATTCACATATTTAAACGCTTAGTGAAAGCAATAGATATCAAAAAATGTCAGCCTGTATCAGAGGTATGTATGAATCTGGAGATGCACTTACTGATGTTACCGATATTTTTAAAGAGCATTTGCCTCTGTTCTATTTACATGCATGCCCATCTAAGTGGAGAAAAACATTAAAAAATGTCATTTTAACTGAATATATCTAAATTCAACTTTGTACTTTAGTCACAAGATGAAAACACTTTCTTACTTTTAAGAGGCTTATTACGTAAACCATATTCAAAATGATTTAAAAAGTTCGTCACTATTTCTACAGCTAATCATTTTAAGAAACACCCCTGTTTTTATAAACCTACTACTAATAAAGTAGTGGAGATAAGTGTAAAATATTATATTAGATGGGAATAGGCACAACTTTTACATTGAATGTAGAATCTAACAGATTCATTGATCTCAATTACTCTGTTATAGTATGAAATTCAATCAAAACTTCCAGCTGCCTTAAAGATCTACGCTATAACCATTTCTCTTACTAAACAAAGAAATTTTATCAATATTCTTTCTGCGAAACGGTGGGCATTCAGAATATGAATTTGAAATAAATTTCCAAGCTGATTCGATTATTTTATTTAGCTCAATATAAACTGATAAGATGTTTTAATAAGACAAAATGGGAAGACAAATATTCCAGCAATACCTTGAGCTTGATTTTATAACATGGGATATTGATAATGTTATCTCATTTTTTCTTTATCCTTAAAGTAGTTACAGCGTAATATTTAATCCCGCTAAACTTTTGATGTCGAATGCTTAACATACATGGCACAAATATAAATTTCATGTAAATTTGCATTGGTAAGAATTATGCATCAACCACATGGAGTTTAACAAATTGTCACAATGAATAATGCTTGTTTGTTGTCATCAGTGAGTCATATTGACCGTAGGGTGTCGTTGTAATCTCATTTATACGATATCTATAAAGTTCTGTTATTTATAATTAATGTGTTAATGTCCTACTTGAAAAGGTAAACGCATAGTGCGTGATGATTTCATAAAATGTATGAAGAAAAACTTATTTCTGTGCCGCCAAACTGTTTTTAATACCACCTTGCATTGTCAATTCATTAGAAAACTATTTCCATCGTGAATTGCATTTACAAGTGATCTGAATATAATTCGTCCCGGCGTTCATTGAAATGGCATTTATGCCAATCATTGCCCTAAAACATAGAATGAAATATGCACATTTTATTCTAGCACCTATCACTTGTCTTCTATATAGCATATATAGTCTATACACGGTTACAAGAGTAAAATTCATTGTTCGAATATGCTTTGTTTGGGGTGCTCTGTGCTTCCGGGAAATCTACCCTTACCTTTATCTTTTATCCAAATGACTATCACATTTAGGAGTTCTGTATGTTTGGATCATTTTTTTCTACAATGTAGAATTTAATTAAACCCTGATTTAAAAAAAAACTTCAGAATGTACTTAGAATATTGAGCAAATAAAAAAGATAGGGTCGTGTGCTTGGGTTTTTGCTAGACTGATTTGAAACAGTTGGACCTTACGAATAGAATTTTTTCTACGATGTAGATTTTAATGAAACTTCTCAAAGTTGTGAATAAACATATAGCCTATAATATTTTGAAATGAAATGTATAGTATGTCCGTGTATTTGTTTTGGAGGTATTTGCTCATAACTAAAGTGATCCGCACATTTCAAGCTGGTTTTAAGACATAAGTTTGAATCATTCAACGTGTGAGATGTTTTAATACAATATCTTAACTTTAGAATGACAGTAACGTTGCCATGGTAGTGAACTTACTCGCGGGTTGCCATTAATTCATAAAATGATTTTCATTTCCGTACGCCGAATCGAGGCTTTTATCTAGTATGTTATCAGGATAAATGACGTTACGCCATCACTTTCTGTTTACCAAACGTGCAGAACTACCTTAAATACTACAATTGTTTTATTTGCCGTGTAACATATCAAGGGTTTGTAAAGAAATATTTGCATATGTTTTCCTTGAGTTTTACGTGCACAAAATATTTCGGAAAATAGATAACTAGATTTTAAACATTTCTTATTCTAGGATGGTATTTTCTGACAAGTTTAGTGGGTTAAAGAAACGGTCCATCTTAAGACTACGTTTTAAATAAAGCTCAGGCCACAGACGACAGGTCAAACAAATATGAAAATATTCTGTTTTGTTTATATGATTCATTGAAGGTAATGAAATATACAACATCCTGTATTCCCCGTGTATCGGCATGAGCGATATTCTGTTATATTGTTGACCGCATGAATCTAAAGGATCAGCCAATATAACAACAGTTTTACCAAGACCAAGGAGATATACACTTTACTGCTTCGTGATGCATCATATTGATTCCTGTTTTTTTTTCAATTCATTATTATATATATATATACACTCCTCTTAACTTTACACAAGTACTTAAACTCCTAATATGACTTCGCACAATTATTAACACCCCTGTTCTGACTTAAGGCAGGCATGTACGCCCTTTATAAGACTTTTGCAAAACTCAAAATAAACAAAACCAGGTTTTAACATCGAGACAAGAAACAACAGAAATCAGCGGGACCAGCAAACGGTGTTGGTTGGTTGTCCACAGAATACCTTTACATAATTTGTGTCTGTCCAAATTGTATTAAAATCTTTCATGCACTTTAATATAACTTGCAAGAAATTTTACCCTTCATTTATGAGGAGTGTCGTGACTGCTGCGCAATTGAAGAACTAATTAAACTCACCTTAGGAAAATATTAAACTGTATGGAAATATTATTTATTCCTACATTCTGGAAGAATACAATGTATGTCGCAATCTTGAAAAACAATTCTTTTCTCTTTAATGATTTACCAGACAAACTCTTTTTATAACAAAGTATCTGTTATAATATATAAAAATAGAAAATACACACATCTTCAGGTATATATAATTGTACAATACAGTCTAATTAGCTAGAATAGCAGTCGTAAATGTTACATTGTTAATTTGAATGATGTATGTCGCGATTTCTGTGTGTTCAATTTAAAATGTTTTAAATAGTTTCCTTGAAACAATTGCAAGCTTGAGCAAAATCATAACAAAAACTTAATGCATTCTTACCGGTGCGTGAACATTTTTGCTATATTCTTCAAGCAGTTGTAAGCAATAGGATAGGGTTTTGTCGATTTTTGATGCATCATATTGATTCATATTTTTTCCAAAAAGGATTAAATATATAAATTGTTTGTATATTGAATAACTGACCTACAAAAACCAGGAAAATTGTCAAGTAGGTCTAACTTTGAAATTTAATACATATTTCATTGATAATTAAGGATCTGAGACTCACAATTAAAAGTTAAAAAACACATACGAGAAAACTTGAAGGATTTAATAATATATCTTTAGGTTTTTGTTCTTAGTTTTCTAACATTCAGTAATAATGTAAGGAACTATCTCTAGGTTTTACCAAAACCTGAGCAATTCGAAAAGATTTTTCATGGTTTTTATTTTATATTTACAAAGCATAATCACATGTTTATGCAGGCAACATATTCTTTCACACATAATGTTTTGGCTAAAGGATTTACAATTTCCTTTTGACATATCTGAATTGCAGTTTGTCAAAGTTGACTTAAAGGGAGTGAAAATTCATTAATCAAAAAGAATGCAAAACTTCTTCAAGATAGTCGTAATTTCGTGATAAGCGCATTTTGGATATCGAGATTTAACAGTATGCACTTAGAAAAGAACATTGGTTAGTTAAACAGGCAAAATTGTTAGTTTCGCATTTTAGACTTACAAAACTTACTACATGCTAACTAATTCACACACCACGTGCTATGTTTTTTTCCAAGGCAAACAAAAGTTTAAGTAAAATTAAGAATTATATTCTTGGACCAAATGTAGAAAAATGACTTTCTAACAAAAGCAACCCAGATGTGAAAGAATGATTATCTTTGTATCGTGTAAGTGTTCATTAGCGGGCTAATATTTCAAGAAAACAATAATGATATTGTCAGTGTTAACTTTCGGCATTGCAGTTACGTTTATCTTTTATTTCGCATTGATAAAATTAAAGCCCTGCTCCGCGGCTATTCAAATTCTATTGTGTGTATGCAACCCATGATTACAATAGGTAACAGTTAACGGCCACGCGCCACACTTTAGCACGCAAAACCACAGGTATTTTATACAGAATTTCATGTAAAATACACTGTATTTTGACAGGCGTCACTGTTCATAGTCAGGATTTTCATGCTTTTCAGTGACAATTTCAGGTTAAAACGTAGGACTGGAGCAGGTCTTTAAGTTAATCTAGCGGACTATCGTCACATTGTCCTACATCTCATTTAAACAAGCCAAACTTGTTTTTGACATGTAATCAGCTTTCGATCAATCTCTGATTCAAAGAAGTGAGTACAACTGTGGGAATAACACATTAAATTCTCTTTGACTGTTTCTAATGAGGTCGTGTGTGTTTGTTTGTTTAAGTTAATTTGCGTAGTAAATGCATTAAATTTTCCTCTCCACTGAATAAACCGAACATAATTGAAGAGTTTCATCTCCTTTAAAGTTAGAGATGAAAGTAAAATGCGGCCAGAGTTAGGTTTACATTTAATATTTTTATATTCATTTTTGTTCTACTGTTTCTGTCCTATTTATTTGAGTATTTGCAGATGCTCTTGCTTATGTTTAGGTATTGAATAATGCGTTTTGATATGTCAGACTTTGATTTATGTATACACACCATACCGTTTTAAACCATTACTTGTGTAACGTATTCATCTGGCGGCGAGAATACATCATTTTTATATCTTTGAAACATTGTGGGGATTCAGGGTGAGTTCTGGTGCATCGTTAACAGGTAAAAACTCCAGAGTGTTTTGGCCACTGACTGTTCCAATGCGATTGTGTTCTTTCGTTTTACTTCAATTATGTCTTCTTGTGTATATATTCAGGGTGTACCCATTCACATATTTACTGTTTCATATAGTTTCAGTGTGAGTGAGAGAAGGCCGCCTTCTTTGGAAGTGGCTGTTCTTAATGATATTCTTACTTTTTTATAATTATTTAAGCGAATAATTGTGCATGCTCAAATCTACTGTTAAGAACAAAGTTGTTACGACCGACCACGTTGCTGTCCATTTAAAACAAAGTGCACCTCCCCATCACCTTCGCTAATATGAATGCTTAATATAAACAGTTGTGACCTCGATCGTTTATACATTTTTACACATAATGAATTTAAGAAACAAGATTTTGAAAAATCAAATTCAGCGTAACGCTTACTCGAATTCGTCCTTAGCTAAAGGAAACTGTAAATTAAAATTTCGTATTTATTTATTTCAACAATTTTGCATAAAAAAAACTTTTTTTTTTTTGCTATGTTTCTGTGTTATAAGTAGATTTAATAAAAGAAATCTATATAAATTTCGGACGTCTACGTTGAAACGGAGTCGATAGGGAAACCTGTACGAAATTTTACAGCTGTAAAAGACCTGTATTTTTGTTCAAAATAACAGTCATGCTTATTCCAAATTTACACCTGTAGATTTTATATAACAACATTGATTTTACAGCTGTAGATTTCAATTTACAGCTGTCAAACGACTGTAAAACAGTTCGAAATATGCAAATGAGCTACACCTGTAAAAAAAGTTACAGCTGTAAACATGAAAAAAGTTACAGCTGTAAAAATGCCCAAAAGTTACAGCTGTAAAAATATTATAGGTGTTGAAAAAGAGGGCATTATTTTAAGGGACGAAAGTAGAGGTGCAAAAAGTTTTAGGATGAATTGCAATTCTCTAGATAAGGTAGCAATTACTATGAAAATGGCAAAATAAATGATCTAGTACGTAAAGTATATGTCACATGTGGTATGATTACAGTATAGCAACAGCAAAATTCAAGAGAAGGATACAAAGTAGAACATATGCAGATCTTGTTTATATAATTTTCTTTGTCAGTCATGAAAACATATGACAATCTTGTAATTATTTCTTTTAAACTTATCGGCTTCTAGTATAGAGTAAATAGTTAATGTATGTACTTACACATGTCCTTTTACAACTACAATAGATAATTAAACATCTGTACTTACTCTAAACCGCTTTAAATTCAAAAATTTTTAAGATGTGATGTCTGTGTGAATTTCAGTTATATCCCGCCAAAATGCATTAAAAAAAGATGGCTGACATTTCTCATGTTTCCCTCCAAAAATGTTACAGCTGTAATTTTGAGACATGACCATTTTACAGCTGTAACTGTCAACAGTAAAATTTTTTCAGCTGTAAATTGAGACCTTCATATTTTACACCTGAAAATTTCAACTGTATTTCGGATCATTTTTCTACTTACAGGTCTTTTACAGTTGTAATTTCAAAATACAGGTCTTTTACAGACGTTTTACAGCTGTAAAACAGGTCGTTTTTTCGTACAGGTAAGGAAATTACCAGGGTATGATTAACTTGTATAATATAATTATTAAATGTAGTCATTTCAGTACATGCTTCAAAAGTACACATTTTTTAAGGAGGCCCTACTGATATAATAGTTTCAAGTCTCGCATTTATATCATTGAAGGAATAATCTATTACATTTACATAAACACTGTAAACGCTAATTTTGAGACATTATTTTGAATTATTCAACGTGCCGTATGATTTAATATCATATTTTGACTTTAGAAATATCGTAACAGTGATATTTTAATAAATTTACTCACATGTTGTCATCAAAGGCATGTATGTGTCGATTATGCTAATACATGTTGTTGTTGTTGTTGTTGCTATTTGCTAAAGTTTACGAAGCTTTATTGTATAACAACCTGCAAAAAACGATCGATTCATCATACTATTCGTTCTGTCCATATCATTAAAGAATCCAAGCGCAAACACAAGTCAAGTATCTTGAAGGCAGCTTGAATCCGCTTGTATGAACAACAACATCGTAAAATCTACACAAATCATTACACTTTCATGAGAAGTGTCAACGCTAAGTTTTTGCTCACGCAAATCATCTGACTTGCATCAAAGACTCAAGAGGATTTATAGATTCACTTGATATAACAGGGTATTATATTTGATAAAGCAGAAATAAATATATACTTGAACGAAAACTTGATGCAAATTCTCTCGCTTTTTATTCGCTGAGATATTGATTTAATCATCACTGGACTTATTTGAACATAACTCATTAGCATGCAAATAGAATAAACTATGTTTTAAAACTGTTTCCTCGTTCAGTCTTAATCAAATTGTAGAACAGACCCAGGTCTTAAATCAGCAGACATAAAAGCAATACAGGAAAAATCAATGTTGTTCTACAAGGTTGATTCAATACATTATCTCACGTATGGCTTCCATAGATACTACTGTACATAACAGCAACTAGATAAAGGATGTTTTACTCAACATTTCTGTGAAATATTGATGTAATCCACTAATGATTTACCAAATTCTCAAATAGTGAATTATATTTAAATTTCAATGCTAAACTGGAACGTGAAATTAGGGCTTATATTAAGCCCGGACCTCTTTGTTGGTAACTCCAATAGAGATATTTTCTGAATTGTGTTGTATCCATGTTAGTACTGTAGTGACGTTAAGAACTGCCCTTTGTTATGTTAAAAAGTTACAAGTAGGTCAAAATAGTCTGCAAGACAGTATCTGTCCAGGCAGGCATGTTGTGGCAGCAACAAAGAAAAACACCGCTGCCGTTAGGAGTATAATGAAAGAAGATGACCGAATTACTATTTTTTTCATATAGCTCACACTATAGGCATTTTACAGACCGTCGATCATATTATGATTGATCCTTTGAAATTAAAAAAAAATTACCTAGGTAAGTCCCCAATTTCTTTGTTCCTCGCTGGGGATTTACTTGGTTCTGTAGAATCTATTCAATGAAAGATTTGTTAGTATACCTTCCATATCGTTGTGACAATAACTGACTAATTTCTTGATGTATTCTTTTTCTCTGCAGCCAGAACGATTGATTCTCTTTCTTTCAGTTAGTCAAGCAGGCTAGTACTGGTAGAAAACACTTTTAGCTCATACAATTATAAGGCATTCCCTTTTTAGAAATATTGGCTACTGACAAAAACTGAATGCATTATATACACTCTGAAGATTAAAACACGGACCACTTTGCAAGCTTTTCCGAATACATAATTTATGGTTGGGAACTGATAAACACGTTCAAATTCATTAACAATTACTTACTACAATACCGGTATCAGACTTCTTGAATGCTCATTTGCATAAATATCGAATGTATCTAAATGTTCATAACGTTATTATGTCAATATTCTATCATCTGTATCTAAATGTTCGTAACGTTATTATGTCAATATTCTATCATCTGTATCTAAATGTTCGTAACGTTATTATGTCAATATTCTATCATCTGTATCTAAATGTTCATAACGTCAATTATGTCAATATTCTATCATCTGTATCTAAATGTTCATCACGTTATTATGTCAATATTCTATCATCTGTATCTAAATGTTCATCACGTTATTATGTCAATATTCTATCATCTGTCCACAAAATCTTAGAGAAATAAGAGCATAACATTTAATGGTTTTGCAAAGTAAATCCGAAACATGAACAGTGACATGTAACATGAAATCATCCAATTTTATGTTATGCTTTATGAGTCATGAAATATGAATGACAGATCCTCCTCCCCCAACCCCTTTCTACCCCTTACCACTTCTTCCCCCTCTATCTATATTTGGCATAAACTTATATGTACTTGTTAGATTTTTGAAGCAACCCGTCTGTAATATTTTTCCGTTATAGCTTCTTTTTATTGTGGGCCTACTTTGCAAATGCGTGGCTCTGAGGCTGTGTTTTTAGTGCTCCGTACTTCCGAGAAATCTACCCTTGCCTATTATTTTCTGTTATAGTTTAAAGCTTTTTCATCTCATCACAATGTTTTTCGCTTCATCACTTATATCTAACTTAAATGCAAAAGCACAGAAACGTTTTACATAGTCAAAAATATTACTTGCATACCACCATTTCCAGTCGAATCAGTCGAAATTTCAGGAATACGCATATACAGAAACTATATCTGGAGCTTCTCTGATAATTTTATATTCTTTGTTGTGCATGAACTTGCATATGCGTTTTACAGAACAATTGAAAACAAACACACATATATCATGATCAACCAATCAAATTTCTATGTGATTGACTATTCCGTGTGTTCCCTAAAGACAGCCGACTTGATAAAAATATGAAATGATGGTGCATTAAAGCCTTAACGAAAGTTCTTAATTCAATTAATGGAATACAATTAATTGCAAAAAACTGGGAAATTAAACCCGTGCGAATTAAATTTGATAGGCTGCATATTGATTAAAGGACTATTGGTGTCCTAGAAGAAAGGATAAAATGAACGGACAAATGATTTGTTTCCACTCTAAATCATAATTTCCAAGTGTCTTCTGATGTTGAACAATTTTAGAGAATAACAGCATAGTTGTATGTTACAATACAAAATATATAAATCTTGTCAATGAAACACATAAATATAGTCTGAAACTGTACAGATACTGGAACATTATTTACGAATCCTGCTAAATATCAATGTCGTCACCTCGTGTATCAAACCAATTGCTTCTGTTCGCAGAATGGCTTAGAATGATATATTTCCGGGAACATTAGTTTTGACAGCAATGCATTTTCTTGTCTATAAGAAAAGAGATATCAATACAGTTGATTCAAGCTCATGCAACAAATGGAAAATGGTTTTGCTTGTAGATCACCAATTTTAGCTTTTAATTTAATCTTGTATCGATATAAACTGTTGAAAAAGCAATAAAATTTACATAATAACTCTTATTTGAAATATTTTTAAAACCAATCTACCCTAATAACATTTTGCTTCAGTAGGGTTCTCATACATTGTATACAATTGGTAAAATGTTGTGTTATTTTATGTAACTTATAGACGTAGTGTTTCAGTCCATCACATAGATATTGATGTCAATATTGTAAACTCAAATGATTGACCTAATGGTTACCTCTCATGAACATACTCAATCAAATCAAGTCTTCTTTTGTTATGTTTTGTTGAATGAGATATGCTTCCACAAGATATTTGTACCGAAGCTAGATTTATTAACTATAACAATAGCAGTTTGAGAGTGCCGTGTAAAGGTAGTAAAACGTGTCTACGTAAATGGACTCCTATATTTCTCAGTCTGTATAACAGAGACCCGCTAAGCCGGTGCTGGTATACGTGAAGGGTGTTGCACATTTCATTACCCAACAAGAACATACTTTATTAAACTGAGTATGCTATATTCACAAAATTAGCTCTATGGTACCGTGTAGAGTTGATATAAATGCTTGTCGTACATGGACTTAGTGTTGTTATATCTTCTGTATAATAGATGTTCACTTTAGCCGGATACCTCTCAAGAACATAAGCTAACCAAATAAAGCCATTTTTCATACATGCCAATCTATTTTCTTTCCCGAAGGAAGTACATGTTTCTCTCTTTTTTTAAAAAATAAAGTAGGATAAATTGGGAGGTCTCTAAACGTAACTTAAAAGGTTTTTTTATTGCATGAATTCGATCATCGATGTTTACAACAAATACTAGTTAAAACATCGATTGGATCAAAGTATCCCATTTTATATTAGACTAAATTCATTTTCTTACATTCACTGTAACGTAGTATTTAATCCGATCAAATTATCAAAATAAGCAAATACTGATGTATATGCATTTTGATACTTAAGAAATTTTATTTGTTATTTTCCTTTATGGAAACTGCATATAAGCGTATGAATTTAGGCCAAATTAGGTTGGGTTTTTTTCTTCGCCGAACCGTTTTACTATACAACTTGGCAATAAATATTAAAGATATCCAAAGGCTACCTTTCATTACAATATTTTTAATCCCCCGCCGTGGCGGAGGGATTATAGGAATGGTCTGCGTCCGTCCTTCCGTCCGTAACAAAATCGTGTCCGGTCCATATCTCCTAAACCCCTTGAAGGATTTTCATGAAACTTGGGTCAAATGATCACCTCATCAAGACGATGTGCAGAACCCATGAGTCAGCCTTGTCGGTTCAAGGTCAATGTCACAACTCAAGGTCAAAGGTTTGAGCCTGCCATTTTGTGTCCGCTCTATATCTCCTACACCCCTTGAAGGAATTTTATAAAACTTGGATCAAATGATCACCTCATCGAGACGATGTGCAGAACCCATAAGTCAGCCATGCCGACTCAAGGTCAAGGTCACAACTCAAGGTCAAAGGTTTGAGCCTTCCATTTTGTGTCCGCTCTATATCTCTTAAACCCCTTGAAGGAATTTTATAAAAACTGGGTCAAATGATCACCTCATCGAGACAATTTGCAGAACCCATGAGTCAGTCATGCCAGCTCAAGGTCAAGGTCACAACTTGAGTCAAAGGTTTGAGCCTTCCATTTTGTGTCCGCTCTATATCTCCTAAACACCTTGAAGGATTTTCATCAAACTTGGGTCAAACGATCACCTCATCAAGGGGATGTGCAGAACTTATGAGTCAGCCATGTCGGCTCAAGGTCAAGGTCACAACCGAAGGTCAAAGGTTTGAGCCTTCCATTTCGTGTCCGCTCTATATCTCCTAAACCCCTTGAAGGAATTTTATAAAACTTGGGTCAAATGATTACCTCATCTGAACGATGTGCAGAAATTATGAGTCAACCATGCCAGCTCAAGGTCAAGGTCACCACTAAGGGTCGAAGGTTTGAGCCTTCCATTTGGTGTCCACTCTGTATCTCCTTAACCCCTTGAAGGATTTTCATCAAACTTCGGTCAAATGATCACCTCATCAAGAACTTATGAGTCAGCCATGTCAACTCAAGGTCAAGGTCACAACTGAAGGTCAAAGGTTTCAGCTCTGTATCTCCTAAACCCCTTGAAGGATTTTCATGAAACTTTGGTCAAATGATCACCTCATCAAGACGTTGTGCAGAATTCATGAGTCAGCCATGTCAGTTCAAGGTTAAGGTCACAGCTAAAATCAAAGGTTTACCCTTTTACTATTCATAGCAGTGGCGGGGGATTTAGCTGTGTTTCAGACTGCCTTATATGTTTAGATAGTAACTTCAAAAGTAGAATTACTAATCAGATATACTTAACTTTAAATGCCATTTTATTGTCGATTGTTTAAAAAAATATTCCAGATTGATTGTACACATTTTAAACAATGTTCAGCTATACATGTATACTGCGTGCACTATTTTTAACCTAATGTATAGTACTCTTTAATGGAAATTCAACTGTGTGGTATTGTTCATAATTTAGAATGTTTTTTAAATTTTCTGTTTCACACACAAAGTATAATGAAACTTATACTTGGAAGTTTTTTTCTGTGTACTAAAGACTTCCTGGGTTGGCTGATGGAGTTTTGTAGTAGACAGACGAAGGATTCAATGTAAAGCTTTCAATATACTTTGTGTTAGAAATAGAATTTTACATAACATTCTTAACTAATGTATAGTACTGTTGATGCACATAAACTTGTTAATTCTAAAACATAAGCTTTATGTAATACTTAGACGTGAAAATGGGTATAGTATGATAATTAATTGGTATAAACAAGTACCTGTCTCTTGTCTTGTGTACATAATACGGCAATATAGTATATATAGTATTTGTTTGATTTTTAGTAGTTTGGTAAATTGCAGATACATGTTTGTTCTATAGCAAAATTACATCCTAGTGTCTTTTTTTACAACTGCTGCATTTTATGTTTTTCCATTTGTTTTTATATACTCGCACTATTTAGTAAGCCTTTGACAAAAATATGATGTGGTTTCCATGGTGATATTAACTGACTGTTAGCTAGTCGATCATTCGCGATCTCTTTACATTCTCGGGCGCGAAGCATTTTTTTTAGGTTTGTAAAAATTTGAAAGTTTGAGTAATGTTTTTAACACACGTTCAATGCATTTTTACCAGGGCGTGAACTTTTTTTCATTAAGTTTCATTGAAATAATTGCAAGTTTGAGTAATGTATAACAAAGCATTAATCTATTTTTACAATGGCATAATTTTTACTACGTGCAACTTCAGCAAAACATCATATTGATTTATAACAATTGTATTCAATCTGGAAAAAAATCATTTCACAGGAATTGATTGTATATTTGAATTACTGGTCCTGTAATACAAACTTCATTTATTGAAAGGTAGCCTCTTTTGTGATTAATCACGTATGACTGTTGACTTTTTTACTTCCAAGTATGTAGTAATATATAGTTGTTTCTGCCAGTGAAAACGGAAAATACAAATGAACTGAATAATGTGATCAGAAAACGCAGTAATTTTAGCGTGTTTTGTACATTTCATGCTATATTAGTAAATATCTTTTTGTCATACATTCCTAACTTCTACATCATTTATGGAGCACGCAGATGTGTCATACAGCTAATGTTTAACTATTTGAAACGATTTTACTAGTGGAATATATTTACAATTTAGTTTATTCTTCTTTTCGGTAAGTATTTTGAACAGAAAGTGAGGTTCAAGCATTCTTTATACGTCTGTACATTTTTATAACCTGGAATAAGCCTGTTGAAATATCATGGAAACAAAGATACCGCATTCAGAGAATGAAGCCCCTAACCTTGAGAGCATCAAACAAAACATACACTTAAAACAGAGAAAATAAATAAATTTGAGGATACAATAAGACTTAAAGGAACGAAGAGTGGCTTTTGAACGGCCAGCAACATAAACACTTCTTAATACCATCCTAGTGTTATAATACGGCGTTATCGGTCTGTCTTGTTTTCCCTCCAATTAATGAAATGATTATCTTATTGTATGATACAGCCATAACGTTTTGTCTGTTATTGACAGATACAAAATAATTAGATTAGGTAGATATCAATCACAAATGTGACACTGATTGACAATAATAGAAGATATCATATTCTTGATAAAATTATAGAACAATGTCAATGTGATGCAATCAACTCATTTTCTTTGTGATTTCTGTATTGTCTGACGCCCAATTTGATCTGCTTAGATCAGGCAAGCAAAACGCAGCTCTTCATGGACACACGTGTTTTGTCCTCTCTTCTGCAAGACGCTACTTCATCTTAAAGTAAAAAATGTGGTTTACAATGTAACTGACATATGTTTTAGACGCCAATGGGATATATGAAGTTGCATTTCAACATCAGATTCTTCATAGCTATGTTTATAATAACCTGAACTAGGTATTGTTCTATAACACCAGTTTATATAAACAAAACACTAGTATGTAATGGCACGAACGCTTTAGACATACGCTTACAGCCTAACAACATAAATACAATGTACTTATTTATTGAATAAGAAACATCGAAACTGTGTATAACTTCAAGAATCTATGAGGCAAATAAATCCCAACGTGATATAAAAAGAACAATCTAATAATCTTTGGTAGGTTTGATATAAATTATATTGATCTGTTTTAGCATCCGAAAATTCAATTCAACTTGATTCAGTCAACTATTTTTGAATTTGCAGTCAAATTCAGTACACTTTCCTTAAAACGTTCGGCTTGTACAGTTACAACCATCGGGACAGAGACGGACAAAAGCCCATTGGATGTAAAAACAATCTTAAAATAAACGCATGTCGGATATCTGATGTCAAGCTTTAATCTGAAATTTCAATATTGGCATAAAACTTGAAGACTATTGTACAGTTTGAGCCTATGCAGAAATAAATTGCATTCATCGGAATGATATACTCGTACCTGTATGTACAGTATGACGACTATATATATATAGTCCATCACTGTGTATTGAGCCATGAGTTATGGGGATGTTTGGTAATGTGAGCAAATGTAGTTAAAATTACGTCATCTGATAGTAGCGCATTAAGCATACACTGAAATAATAAATGTAAAACGGCGTTAAACCCAAACAAATAAACATTTTATGCAAGTAGAATCACATAAAATGTTGGTCCATGGTTCGAATCTCTCTCCACTATTTTATCATTATTATTTATTTTAACTAATTAGTTATGTATTTGAGATTCCTTACAATGTCTAGTGCTGCTGACTGGGGATGTGGATGTAAAATGCACTGTTGAAAACAAATATCACACTTAAGATATTCATGAAGAACAAATGCAAGAACCCCAAATCATATACCTAAAAGATGAAAACTGTCTAAATTGTCAATATAAAAAGAAAAATGTTTAATATTAATCATGAGGATCGGATTTGAACCTATATTATATAGATCTGAAACCTGGCCATTTTACCTACTGAGCTATCCACACCCTTTTCCTAAACACTAGCAGCTTATTTGATAGGTACCATATTTTGCATTCATATCCGACAATTCGTTCAAAATAAACCAGTCTAAAGGTCAAGCTCAGAGGTCAGTGACGAACTATATTGTTCAACATAAAGTTATTATTTCGTCACTTGCATTTGTGTACTAATCTATTTAAAACCACCAGGTTATATGTTCGTTATAACCTCTCCGATTGCTTGTTGAAATAAATCCTGTTCAAAAAAATATAAAAAAGTGGAAAACTACAGGTCGCCAAACACGACATAAACGAAAATGTTAATATTTTTTTATTTAGCCTGTTCATGGATAGTAGTGGAAATGCAAGCTACCGTCCACGCCCTCAAGCCCCAGACTGAGCAGAACTTAACCAAGTAGAGAATGATATGTAAATGACTTTAATAGAAAAGCTAACCAGATGAAAAACCAATTAAAATACTCTTCATTGGCAAGAGAATATTGAAACAAGATGGTCATAGTAGCCTTAACTCGCCCACCTGAGCTTGACCATTTGATCTGGAATATATTTATAACATATAGAATCACGAATGGTAACAAATTTATTTTGTATAAAAAACACAAACAAGGTCAAATACACACAATCTGCACCAATCTGAGGGTAGAAAATACAACCATGCTACTGGCCAAGTTTAATGAAGAACAGTCAAGCGGTTCAAGGAAAATGTTATTTAAAAATATTTGTTTTTTATCTCCAGTGGTTCCTTCAATAGGCAAATGCTTCTATTTAAAGAAATTGAATAGAGGACTTTATAAGATCTATCAAGCGCTACCTGAGAATAAGCTGTTTGTAAGTTTTTATATTTATAGATCTAATGTCACAAAAGGTTCCTTAGTGCAGGAATTTCAACAAAATGATCATATACACGGCTATTAAACCCTAGCGCAACCACCAAAAGGTGGTGATAAGAAAAAAGAGCTATCGACATTTCCGTGCGTGATGCAACTATCGCCGGTTTCAAAATGTAAACAGGTGAGTAAAATTTATATTTTACGTTACATTTTCGTTGATATAATTTATTTCAAAAATCAGCGAATGTAGTTCCGCGTAAGAACATTTTTGCTGTATGTTGACTGTAATTTCTGTAAGATATTATGTAAATTGTGGTGCCAGGAGCTTCTCTTTTGTTTCTGACGTTTGTAAATTTTGACATCTGTATGCATTCCAGCTAAATTTCAATTCATGGACACACTATATGAACATTATCGCGCATATAAATTGTCTAGATGTGTATGATACTCACACAGACATACATTAGTATTAATAAAATATTCTGTAAAAGAAATACACCTGCATTTTTAGAAGTGGTGGCGCTTTCGCATCAGTGATGGCGCTTTACAGAAGTGGTGGCGCTATGGCAGACGGTTATTGTTAGAACGTCTTTGACTACAAACACGTTTGTTTGTTTGTTTGTTTTGGGTTTAACGCCGTCTTTCAACAGTATTTCAGTCATGTAACGACGGGCAGTTAACCTACCCAGTGTTTCTGGAATCTATACCAGTACAAACTTGTTCTCAGCACATAAATGCCAACTTCCCCACATGAATTATCAGAGGTGGAGGACAAATGATTTCAGACACAATGTCTTTTATCAAATCGTCACGGAGAATATACGCCCCGCCCGGGAATCGAAATCGCGACCCCGCGATCCGTACACTAACGCTCTCCCTACTAAGCTAAGCGAGTTTTATCCATTACTTTATCTGGGGACCAAACGCCGCTTCTCATGGAATTACACGCCACAACCCGTGTATCATTGAAGGTTCCATGTTCACCGCCGTTTGAATACATCTGCGGATGTCTCTAAATTGCTTTTTGTACTTTTAACATATGTAAATGTTGAGTTCTGCTCAACCCGGGGCTAGAGGGCGTGGATGGTAGCATGCATTTCCACTACCGTCCATGAACAGGCTCAATCAAACCTGCAACATTTTCGTTTTTGTCGTGTTGAGCGACCTGTGAAGTTTCTACTTTTTCTATTTTATTCATGAGAAATAATGAAGTATGATTACAGGGATTGTCCTTTAACTTATTGAATTTAAAGTCTTAAAGTTATTTTAGAATTAAGAGAAGCATGTGTGTGATCAATGGTTATATAATATATAATTATATAATTTTATTATAAAACTGTTGTATGTTCAAGTATCATGCAAGACACTGTTTATCAGTTGCAGTTGGGAAGTCTCAAGCGAAACTCCTAACAACTATAAAAACTAAAAATATCTTGCCAAGCCTTTTTCTCCGAATGAATTAATTCAAATGAGCACACTTATCCCACTGAAGGCAAGTTCTACAACAAGAACAAATGCTCCTCGAAAAAACGGTCACTCAAAAACGCTTAATTTGTTCACCGATCAAACAAGGCAGTCTGAAAGACAGCTAAATCTCTAATTGCCCCAACAGGTACCAAGTGAACACCATTTGAACAATGTAAGGAGATGACCTTATAAATGATGCTAAAGATATAAATTGATGCCGCTCCATGAAGCGGTACATGAAAAGAAGTTGTTTATATTTGTTTCTATATTTACGCAGTCCGTAAAGGAGGACAAGTGCCTCCATTTGAACAGAAGAGGGAGAGAATCAAATGATGATCCTACAGACCATGTCTGATGATGGTCCATTATGCATTTCATGAGTTTTTACTCATAGTTGCCCATGAAAGGGGCTAAGTGTAGCCCCTTCAAGTACCTACAAAGTTCTGAAATGATGCTATATACTAAGTTTGATGAAGATCTAACAAGTTGGTTACGAGAAGAAGTTGTTCCTGTATTTTAGCTCTAATTGCCCCTGGAAGAAGTCAAGTGCCCTCATTTGAGTAACTTGGAGCCGCATTTACAACGATGCTACGGACCTAGTTCGATAAAAACCCATCAAGTGATGTATGAGAAGAAGTATTTAAACGTATTTCAGTTTCCAGCTGTAGTGACTCATAAAAGAGGCAAAGTGTTCCACTGAAAAGAGAGAACCTTACCATGCTATTACAGATTTATTTTGATGAGTTGTCTATTGTTTTCGATTTAAGATCTAGCGGCCTCATTGAATACATTTGTGAGAAGATTTTATAGTGATGTTACAGACCAAGTTTGATGAAGATTTATTAAGCGGTCCATGAGAAAAAGTCGCTTAAATGTATTTCTATGTTTAGTTTAGTGGCTCCTAAAAGTGACCAAGAGCCCTCATTTTAATGAATTTTTGAGTGGATCTTACAAAACTGCTACTGACAAAGACAAAAATTCATCATGGTTCATGAAAAGAAATCTTTAAAATATTTTTCTGTTTTTAAATCTATCAGTCTAAAACAGGAACTACGTACCCTCATTTTAGAACATTAGAGTGACCTTGTCAGGGTACTACATATCAAGTCTGGTGTAATTCTGACCAGTAGTGTCAGAGATGTTTACGATGGACAATGGACAAAGGAATATGGACGATGGAGACCGGATTATCCATCCATATTAACAGGAAAAAGGCTAATATTCTTCAATTTTGCATTTAATCAATGGGGACATATTGGTCTTTTATTTGGTAATGGTTAAACATGGTGAATATTCGGTACAATTCGTAATGTTACAGTGTCTTCAGTATATATTCGTATCAAATGCTGAACACACTAAAAACTATTTTAACCTCGGCTTAATTGCAACAACAATTATATGTTACGTAAATAATATCATTCGATCCATCCCTTGTACAATAACAAGGGGGAATCTTTGAAAATATTTATTAGATTCCTTTTAACTTTTGTAACAAAGCAGTGTGTGTTTGCACTTCAAATTAGTTTTATTAACTGACATGAGTACAGAAATCATTGACATTCATTCATATTGCAAAATAAAGAGATTACAGTTTGTATCGTTTTCTCTTTGAACTGCAAACAGTGTAATATTAAATTTCCTTTATCAGTAATTATTACTGGGATTATGTGATCACTTATCGGTAAAACAATCATAGATATCTATTCCCTGTATCCAATTTACATGACACTCAACACGAAAACATAAAACCCCCTATCTCTCCAAAGATGGGACCGTGCCAAAAAGCCTTAGTATTAACTTAATTGTTTTATATAACAATTACAAGGCATTGCTGACTTACGTTATCCGTTCTGATCAATTCAAGTATAGTTGTAGGCACCTTTTTAAGTTTGTTTCAACAACGACATAATCGTTTCATTTAAACTAGAAACGTCAAAAATGTATGTTTTAACTGGCACCAATCATCTGACTTGCATCAGTTTGAGACTTAGTCGATTGTAGAGGATTATTGGATCACTTGACAATAGAGAATTATATTTGATAAAGCAGAAATAAATATACACTTCAATGAAAATCTTTAAGAAACATAAATAAAGACCCATTACTTAGAGTAAGATCCCTGTCGAAAATATGCATTTTATTACTTTTTACGATATTTTAAATTGCCTCCAATAATATTAAAGTATTTAAGAAGTGGAATATTTCTTTTGATTTCAATATAGTGTCTAGTTTTACATTTGCATTTGATACATTCAACTACTTGAAACAAAGGGCAAGTTTTAAAACAGCATGTAGCTTCGGAGTTCATTTATTTTCAGTCGATCTGATTAACCACCTGCAAAGATTGTTGTCGTGGTGAAAACTCACATGCATTGCTGTTTTTATTAATTTCCGTTTAGGTATGAAATGCATTTTTTGTTACAAGTTCACACAAAAGACTATAATTAATTACCGAACTAACTTTCAATGCTTCTTGATATTCCTCATAAATCTGTCAAAAATAAGTGCGTAAATTTTGGTTTTGAAAATACTTTTAAAGTATTTGTATATAACAAAATATCATCCATTTGTCTAACGCAAGAAAAAAAACATATTAGTAAAATACTCAATTATTTATGACAAAAACGTGTGAAACTTTAGAGGAACATTACGGTCACAAGTTGTATAAATGTACAAATGAAGAAAATTAGTCGTTTAGTGCCGTGACGGCTGTAAAAAGTATCCCCGAACTTGGATCCAAGGTTTTAATAATTTTCTGCTCCTTTGTGACCATAGAGTCCTTTCAAATTTACTTTGATTGAATTCCTCTTAATTCGGTGCTAGGGGGCGTGAGTGTTTCTGAAGACTCCATCAAACCGAGTTTCCTTGAAACCAAAACTATAACAGTTAATTTTTCTATCTGTTAAAATTAATATAGAAAGATACTCCCTGAAACGGGTAAATGTAAATAATTCTCTTTTAAAAAAGCTTATCTCACTAATGCACAGCTGGAAGATAATGAAACAATATTAAAATCTTTAGATTTAATGAGTGTAGAATCTTTTATGAATTTAATTTCAATTTCAAGTGAAGATGTAGTGAATATTGATCATCCTGGAAAAAAAATCACCTAAGGTAAAGCATTAAGAACTATAAAATTTTGTAATCAAAGCAGCTTTAAGTGTTCCTTAAGATATTTGCGAAACTGACCGGCCGCTTTATATTTACGTTTTATTTAAACAATAGATAATTTTATTGGTGTTATGGTTGTTACTAATGTTTAAAAAAATCTGAGCACTGCAAAGTTCAAAAATACCTATTTGGTAATTTTAATTAATTCTGGGCAATAAAAAAATTCGAAAGGAAAGGAAAGGGAGTATTTTAGTTTATTGTCCTTTATATATATTTAAGAAAGGTGTTTTTCAATTTAATTTGTTCCATTTATCTCCGATCACGCTGATTTAACTAGGAACAAAGCACTACATTTTCGAATTCCCTACCATTGTCAATTATATTTGAAAACGATCGATAAAACTACCTTATTTTCAAAGCTACCTGATAATACTGTCCTCGTATTTGCATATAATCGTTGGGTAGTTAAGTAGTTTAAAGATTTTAATTGGTTCATCAGTTCGTGGTTATTTATAAACAATTTCACTTATTTTTGAAAGCAATGTAGCTATTTGGTGAAACGCAATCATGTGGTGCATGAGAAGAAGTCGTTTAAAAATGTATGGAACGCGTAGACTGCCTTGACATGATATTTTTTATTTAATTACGTGGTCATTCCAGACTGTGTTGTGCTTTTGTTAGTTTGTGCTGTACAATTAATACTTCGCCGTGTGCATTTTCCAATATATTTGGTACAAATTATAATTTGTTATGTAGATAAAACAGTTTGTTATGTACATTTATTAGTTTGTCGGGTACATTTCTTAGTTTGTGTTGTGCATTGACTAGTTTGTTCTGTATAATTAATAGTTCGTTATGTGCATTGTCCAATATAGTCGGTACAAATAATAATTTGTTATGTAGATAAAATATATTCGGTACAAGTCATAATTTGTTATGTAGATAAAACAGTTTGTTATGTTTATTGACTAGATTGTCCAGTACATTTCATAGTTTGTACTGTCCAATTGATAGTTCGTCATGTGCATTTTCTAGTTCGGTAAAAGTTATGATTTGTTACATAGATAAAACAGCTTGTTATGTACATTTATTAGTTTGTCCGGTACGTTTCTTAGTTTGTGTTGTGCATTTAGTAGTTTGTTCTATACAATAAATAGTCCGTCATGTGCATTTTCCAATATATTCGATACAAGTTATAATTTGTTATGTACATAAAACAGTTTGGTATGTACATTTACTAGTTTGTCCAGTTTATTTCTTAGTTTGTGTTGTGCATTTAGTAGTTTGTTCTGTACATTTCTTAGTTTGTGTTGTGCATTTGGTAGTTTGTGCTGTACAATTAATAATTCGTCATGTGGATTTACCATTATATTCGGTACAATCATAATTTGTTATGTAGATTAAGCAATTTGATATGTACATTTACTAGTTTGTCCGGTACATTTCTTAGTTTGTTATGTGCATTTAGTAGTTTGTTCTGTACAAGTAATAGTTTGTCATTTGTATTTACCAATATATTCGGTACAAATCGTAATTTGTTATGTAGATAAAACAGTTTGTTATGTACATTTATTTGTTTGTCCGGATTCGATTTAGATGATTTTTAACGCGTAAACATTACAACTCGACCATTTTATAATAGTGAATTCTAGATGCCGTGTAGAAAAATGCAATGCAAATATCCTATACATCTGTTCAATATCAGAGCTATAAATATATTTTCCATATCCTTGTGGCAATAACGGACTAATTCGTACATGGATGCTTTTCTCTGCAGACAGAATGATTGATTTTGTCTTCTCCAATTAGATAAGAAGCCAGCTTAGTTATTATCTCTTACCTTTGGTAGAAAGCCGTTTTAGCTTTAATAATTAAGAGACGACGCAACACTCAAATCTAATTATTTGAGAAATATATACTCCGATGGATATTGTACTAAGTATAACTCAAATTGGGGAAAATTATAAGAATCTCCCTTAAAAGATAAAGCAGTTTAAATCAAGATATTAATCAGAGAAATATGTAAATCCAAAATAATGCATTTAATGAACTGAAGCTTTTCAAAGATGTTGTTTTCTTCTGACCATTGCAGAAATAAGAACATTATAGATAATCAATGTTCAAAATATCTTCAAGACAGTGTGATGCGATGCAAAATACAGTAATGATGTCCGGCTGCAAATCCGAAGAAGGGCTCAGAGTAAAATCTTTTTCATAAAGCTACAAAAATAAATGTGCAACAGGTGAAACAGGCTTAGTTTTGAATCGCTTAATAACGGTGCATAAAAGAGTGCGTGTCCGTTCATGTCCATGTAATAGATAATTATACTTTTTGGCAGAGGTGTGTATAACTTATACCTAATTATCTAATATATGCGCTATACAATTATATGAGGATCAAACGTCATTTCATAACACAGGAAGTTTTAGCCATTATTTTGTTTTATGTGTCGCTAATTATGCAAATTAATATCAATTCACTGTTTGATAGTACAGACAGGTGACTGGAAGTATTTAACTTTTTCAGACGTCTTGTTTTTGATAAAATCTTACATTTGTTTTAAATTTTAAATAGAAAGTGCACCGACATTCCTAAATGGTTTTTTAATTGTATCAGACATATGACTTTTGTATTAAAAGCCTAGCTATGTAACGGAGAAGACTACTTGACTAGTTGACTTAGTAAGAGGACAAAATCTATTGTCATGCCTATGGAAAAATAGAACCCTTATGTAAATTAATCATTTAATACAAAAAAGATATAGCTATTATATTTACTCCCATTTAATTACATAGTTTTAAATAGGATGTAAAATACTACTGTACATTTTCATACTTATAACCGTTTTATTTGTTTCCGTTGGGTTTAACGTCGCACCAATTATAGGACACATGGCGACTTTCCAGCTTTGACGGTGGAGGAAGACCCCGGCAGGTGTCCCATCATGTATTATTTCATCACGATAGGACACATGGGTAGAACCAACCTTCCGTAAGTCAGCTAAATGGCTTCCGTACATTAAGAATTCCACGTCCCAAGTGAGGCTCGAACCCACATCGGTGAGGGGCAAGTGATTTGAATACTGTAGCATATATTGTATATTGTTGCACATAAGTGAACCACAGAAAGCATGGAAGAAGCATACACAGAAAGTAGTTGAGAAATTATTTTAGATTATTAGATTTGTATCAAGATATATGCATAAGTTCTGCAATGGAAATATTGCCGTCTAATATCAAACACGACTCAATCAAACCGAGCCAGCAACATTTTCATTTTTGTCGTGTTGAGCAACCTGTGGAGTTTCCACTTCTTCTATTTTACAATCTATAACTATTTAGCTCATGCAAAGAACGTTCAGAAATTATACCATGTTATTGTAAGTTGTATTTCTGCTGGGAACGTATCCAAATACGCTTGCATATTGCATAGAACAACCCTGTTGAGAACGGCTCTAAAAAACTTGTAATGTGCGTGTTGTATAACTCGAAAACAATCATTCCACCCTAGAAAATAAGTATTTGCCATATAATAAATTTGTTATTTGCATTATTGTCGACTTATTACATTGGTCCTAACAGTATAATGAAATAAAAATTATCTTTACCCCATTGTTGGCAATAATTGTATCTTTCAAATGTCATAGTGGTTAATAGACCGAGGATGGAAATGAAATTCCATATCTGAAATGTATACAGTTAATTGCCTACACTAAATGTGATATGTTTACCAGTTCATAAATATTTCATAGCTTTTTGTTTTCGTAATTTTTTATGTCAATCAATTTATGGCAGTGGACCCGTCATGATAATTGATAAGTCACATATACTCCGTGCGCGGTTTCGACATGTACTTATTTTGGAGAATCCTGTGCGCGTTCAGTTACATAAACGTCCGAATAATTCTAAATTACAAAACAAGTACGTAAACACACGGATATTTGCGATCGCCATTGTGAGTCCACAACCTTTATAAAAACTTGACAATAATGTCTAAAATATTACTTTATATTTTGATCGTAACTTCTGTTGATGATGAAAATTTGGAACATAAAAAATTCAAATTTCTAGGGACCTCCGTCACATAGTGGTTAAGATCGCTGACTTCGAATAACTTGCCCATCGCTGACGTGAGTTCGGGTCTCGTTAGGAATCTTCCAGTGAAAAAGCCATCCAGTTTGCTTATGGAAGGTTGGCGATTCACCCGTGCCAGAAACAGTGCCCGGAAAACCACCAGGGATCTCCCTCCTCCATCAACAGCTAGAAAAGTCTCCTTGTGACCTAAATTGTGACGGCGTAATGTGTTAATAATGAAACACAATAAGAGTTAAAATATGAAAACATGTCTGAGAAAATCAAAAACCGAATAGACATTGATGTATCATATAAAATGACATGAGAAGGCTAAAAAGTAAAAAAAAAAGGTCTACAGGCAACAAATTCGGAATGAAAAAAGCTTGCTCTTATAAAAAGTGCTTAATTAGTTTTAGAAACAATTGAACAAACAAATTCACACATTTTTCAATTACTATTCAAACAGGAAAATAAAGCACTTTTCCGAACCAAAAAGATTGCTACAGTTTTTAATGGAAACAGCAAAGACATGGCTTTATTTACCATGAACAAGTTGTGGTGTTGTCATTGACCGTTTCAAGAAATGCCCCACTTTGTTCCATAACTTGTTCGTTTTGTCCTTGTTTCTTTGGTATGTTTTTGTATGTGGGTGTGTTTTTCTATGTGTGCTGGTCGGTGTAAATGTACGTTTGATGTTGGCTGCGCTTCGTGGAGGCTGCGTTTTTTAAATGTGGCAAAGTGTGCACTTCTGCGTGGTGTGGGTTTCGTTGAGGAAAGGCTGCGTTTTTGGAATGTGGCATTCTCTGTTTGATATTTATCCTTGATTTTAACCTTTTGGATATTCATCCTTGCTTTTTACTTTAATATCTTTGTTTCAGGAGATTTGCATACTTTATACAGAGCTGAAAGAAGATTGTTTTAGAACGATGTTCATGTGATGTTCAAACAAACTGTGACAGATCATTCAGAGGCTTCTAGGGAATATCAATATTTATTGGTTCAAAATTGTTTATGACGTATTGCTACAACTGTTGATTATTCTGTACCGACTGTTCAGAACACAATCGATATATGGGATACGCATCAGGCATGAAAAAATGATATGAAATGATGTCTTTAATTGTAGTTGATTTTTATACATGTAAAACATTCTGTTAATGTGTGGTATTATGTATAGGTTGGATTGCGTATTATCCATTTTTTACTCATGAACAATTTTTCATATATTTTAAACCGGTCTTGGCAATATTTTACATATGAAATACCCAAATCTATTGTATGTTTACAACTGCTGACTGTCAAACAGAGTTCACAGTTTTGTAACCACAAAATACTAATTACATAATTTTGATACAATATATTGGGATTTTTCGGTCGTTCCTTAAATAAGCTTTGCGTGTGCGCTCGTAACTACAAACAGTCGAGATTTTGGTTAATGAACGACTGGTAAATCTATTTTATTGCCCTGTGTTTTTACTAGGAGAATAAATCAATAATAAATGAAAGTGGCATGTCCTGTTAATACATTCAAGTTGATTTTTACAGCTATTGTAAGATATGTGATGAAATTAAGTTCAATATTTGCATTTTATTTCTCTTTAAATCGAAAGGACATATAACACAGTGTCGCCAGGTTCAGCATATGAAACGGGAGAAGTTGAAAACACTCAGACTTCAATATCACAATTTAAGATATAATTTTATAACGATAAGTTCATTACCAAAAGCAGACTGATTTATCGGTGTCCTATTCTTTTTTAACCCGGCAGATCAAATAAAGTATTAAAAATGGCGTTCAGCAGACAAACTTATTAGTTTTCTCTGGGTATCTGAAACAACATTATTAACTTTTCTTTGTCACAATATCTTTGATTTAACATTTCATTATATTCATTCATAGATAACACAGTTCAACGACCTCTAAATTGATAACCTGTAAGTCAAATATTACCTTTGTACACTGCTGTAGAATAACAGAGGTTCGGTGGTTCTACAAAGGTACCCGGACCATACATATAAACATATATAAACTGCATTAAATATTAAAGTTGTTTGCAGCCTAATCTATGTCAGGGCATGACTTAAAAACCGAATGCATTCGAAACTCCGTCCAATAATTGTCTACTTGTTAACGTAAGTTTGCACGTTATAACAATTATATCGATTCTGATTATGAAATACAACATTACTCCGCTACGAACTAACCCGTTTTTATCAATAATAAATAAGTACACGGCTTTAACATGCCGAGCCAAGCCTTGAACAACACATGTCACATAGGACCGCTAGAATATACCAGAACAACATTGAAATGTAATAACCCAAAAGGAACAAGATATTAACCAGTTTGTGATATTTTTAATTAAAGTAATTTTGAAAATACATATAAAAGTGACCCACATTTCAGGATCTATAATGTGATTAATGGTTAGGAAGACCTTTTACGCGATGCCGCAGAAGGTATAAGAATTATGAATAATGTTCTTCAAAGTCATTTAGAATAATTTTCTAGAAAATGCATGTATATACAATGATATTGCATTACTTAATTCTAATTTGTCAAAAACATCAAATGATCATCCTGTCGTGTTCTTTAATCCCCATTTTGTTTTAATTTAAAACACATTAGCATATATAAATTAGAAAAACCAGATGCATACAATATGAACATCATTGAAAGAGACAAAATTGAGGCTGTTTGTGACCATCGTTTTACTTGTGTACATCACAGCCTTTTCCAGGCACTAGTTCTTTTCAGTGACAAATATTTCTCTCTTCATTTACATTTATTTTTCTGTTCCGGATTACTATGTTGCATGTTAACCTGCAAAGTGAAAAAGACAACGAAAATCAAAGACTATCCCCGTTGTGTTGTTACCCAGTAAGACTCCAATCAATCTTGAAAATGAAATGCTCAAAAAAGTTATATTTTATAGAAAAAATATATTTATAACACTGAATGATGACATATTAAGAAGAGTAAATTTTGTTATTAATGGTTCTCATATTAACTGTTTTCCTTTCATCTTTTTACAGTCATAGAGAGTATGATTGGTATTTAAATATTCTGTTTCACCAATGAAGTGAATGTATTCATTGGAAAGTTACGCGCAATCTAGTTTTAAAATCAATTTCAAAATGCAACAAGAAATTATGTTAGAAATAAATTCAAAATATTCTAATTAATATTTGTCTTTAAAGTTTGAAGTTTGTAAAGCTCTTTCCTTTTTATTGAACAACATTTACATCAGGTTTGGGAATGCAGTTTTTAGACAAGTAGTTGGTATTCCCATGGGAACAAATTGTGCACCCCTTTTCGCAGATTTGTTTTAATATTGTTATGAAAGAGACTTTATGTTGAGCCTTTCTCCAGAAACGCAGACAGATATTATAACTGCATTTTATAATACATCACGCTATTTGGATGATATTCTTAATATGGATAATCCGTTTTTTGGTCAATTGGTGGGTACCATTTATCCTAGGGAGCTTCAGTTAATTAAAACTAACAATTCGGATACTGATGCTTCATTTTTAGATTTACATCTCTCTATTTATGACAATATTATACATACCAAAATATATGACAAGAGAGATGATTTTAATTTTAGTATTGTAAATTTTCCCCATTTGGATGGGGATGTACCTCAGGCTACATCTTATGGGGTATATATTTCTCAATTAATTCGGTTTGCTAGAGCGTGTAGTCATGTCAAACATTTCAATGAACGTAATCAATATATTACAAGTAAACTTCTTCAGCAAGGCTACCGTTATTACAAATTGCTTAAATATTTTGCTAAATTTTACTACCGTTATTCTGATTTAGTTTTAAAATTCAATAGTAATTTAAAGACACTTCTGCGAGAAGGTATTTCTAAACCCGTTTTTATGGGGATGTGGTTTACAAACTTCGCAAGATCTTGGGTCATGGTAATTTTCCAAATGTATTTGGTAAAATTATAAAACGTTTTATAAAAAGAGGTTACGACCCAACTGTTTTGAGACATACCGCATGTTTAGTGTTCAACCCGTTTACAGTTGGACACTACGCTTCCCTCTTTGATTGTGTCTGACGGAAGAGGGGGAGGACTCTATGATGAGCAGTTTTTAAATCCTACCAGGACTGAACTGTTTTGATATCTGTCTTCTGGCCTGTTTCGTCGGGCCCTGAAGGGTGTTTCTCTTGTTGCTCTGTCTTCTGCAAAGGCATTGAGTACGTACGTTTTTGGTTCTAAAGGTTTGCTTTTTATATATTTATACACGAGCATTTTTGTGTTTTACATGCCATGCCTTTTTGTTTCCATTACGTGTGTTAGAGATTCACCTGGAGTGGATAACTTTTATTTACACTGTCCCGTGTCTTTGGAACATGGTGGGGGTAAGAGTGAAATTGGGTGCGCACCATAAACCGGTTTAAGCTCCACAGTGGTGTTTTTGCCACTGACCGTTCCAAGGCGATGCCCCACAGTGTTCCTTTGTTTGTTCGTTTTGTCCTTATGTGTTGGCTTTGTGTGTGTGAGCGTGTATGTGTATGTGTGTGTGTGTGCTTGTGGTGTACGCGTCTGCGTGCTGTGGGTTTCGTTTTGGGGAGGCTGCGTTTTTGGTATGTGGCATTCCCTGTTTGATATTTGTCTTTGTTTTTTAAGTTTCTTACCGCATCAGAGATGAAGAAAATTTGTATGATTAGAAAATTAATTAGTGATAACGTTTGAAGATGTATGTTCACATTCTCTGCAAACGCATATAACATTTGATAAATGACAAGATCGAGTTTACTGTGACAATTATTCTCTTGGTGCACTGAGTTTCAAAGTTATTTATTAGCATCTTCTACGACGGATATCAAGGAATCGATATGATAAAAGATAGAAATCTGCAGCAAAAGTTTACTTGGTTTACTGGGTTTAATCATTATGATATAAAAAATATCTCCGAGGCCTATCAACAATTTTACTAATATAATATCACTTTCTGACTGTAATCTGGATTTACTTGCGTTTTAAAGTTATTTTAATTAATCCGTTTACCTTATGAAATGGAACAATTTCGTAATGAAATTTTCGGTAAATCCCAGCATTTTGATCAAGCAATAAAAATAGTATGCAACCATTTCACTTGATATTAAAGAAGGTGAATGTATATATGTTGCACATTTGCTTTAAAATGTTATCAGCTTTATTCACCCTTAGCAGCGGTTCGAGCGAAGATATACAGCCCATGTGTATATCAATTTGAAATAAGTCATTGACAAATGACTAGAAAATTACAGAATTATTAATACTAACAAAAAAAATTAGTTTAATCTTATAATAGTATATGCACAAAAATAAGCATATTGCGGGCTTAGAGCAAAACGGTTGTAACTTATATGACCATTTTTCGCTAAACCCACGGTATGCGTTAGGCACAAGTTCCTGGCACGTTAGTAAACGGCCTGTATTGCAGACTACATGACTATACATCTCAACTCATATAGGTACGACTTTGTTCAGTTATATTTGTTGATTGTCTATTTTCGGTGTGGAATAAATAAGATGTATTGAATTTCTTAAACTTAAAACAGTTTTGATATCATTTTAAATTACAACACCAACAGAAGACATAGTAAATGGAATTTTTATAAACATGTTCTTAGTTTGCTCTTTTTACGTCGCATCAGCGGTAGATCAAAAGCCAAATGAATATCAGGAACATACTTATGTGCATTGACTGTTATGGCATTTAGCATTTATTATAAAAATCACGACACTAGACAGAATACGCTGAATACGCTGAAACCAATTGTAATGAGTCAGTCATCCGGGTGTTATTATAACGAAATGAAATATTAATATTTTTCCAATGCCTGATTAACAAAATTGAATAATATTAGTTTTCTATCGATATTGTCTGGCTGATGAATAGCACTGGAATTCAAAGATTCGGATGGCTTGCTCCTGCTTTAAAGTCATTATGTTTTTATTATTTTCATTTTTGTTATTTGTTTCTTTAATATTTTTTTAATTGTTATGGTTTATCAATGTATACTAAACGTAATAGCTATTCTGCCATTTTTCATTTTTATTTTACCATCTCCAAATTCTAAACAATATCGAAATCCACAAGGATATCATGTTATTCAGTTTACTACAAAATCCTTTTTTTTTTTAAAAAAGTCACGAATGCAGAGTCTTCAAAATGATTTGATACTATTTATTAAAATACAGAGGTAGATATTAGTTTAGTAAAGTTTAGTATATACTAATTTATTTTAGGTCGACTGTGATTAAAATTTTGGACTTGAAAATATAAACTGTATTAGAAACATTCTGTTTTGGTTTGACGTCACATTTATGCGTACCTTCGCGATTTCACACGTAATTGTTTTCGGTGCAGTCAATACGTACTTACGGCTCAGTCCATCAGTCAATACCATAATTTATCACAGATCATTCGACCATGTTAAACCAATCGCAATCAACAAAAACAATCAATTTGATAATAATATAGCACGTGGCGATTCAAAAGAGCTTAGTTTATATAAATGTAAAAAAGAAGCAAATGTGTCTGTCGAACAATGTTCATCTTGAAATACTTTTGATGAATATAATGATGTACGCATAAGTTCTTAACCCACATTTTGCGAAAGGTAAAGAAGAAAAACAAGTAAAAAGATCCAACAGGAAGTATTTTAAAACAATGCTAAACAAACTGTGTTTAGACACTGCTTTGTTTGACCTTGTTACTTGACTATATTGACAATATAATTTCTTCAATTAATGTCAGTAAATGATAGAGATGAGATTGATATATACAAGTTTTGGTTGATAAAATATTATTGACATCAAGAAAAGGCAATTTGATATTTTGACATTTTTAATGTATTTTCGTTTGAGTATGAAAGTTATGAATAAGGCACATAAGAACTCACAATTAAAGAATGAAATAATTAAAAAAGATCTTAATGTGATAAACCATATATATATATAGAGCCGTACAGATAAATTTGCATTTTGCACAGAAGTCAACAAATAAGCAATGGTTACTGCATGCATTTTGAAAAAATATGAGGATCATATGGTGTGCATACCTCAAGGTGACTTCAAAAATAAACTGCATGTAATTTTGTCGTTAGCAATCAGCTTGTGTACTTACAAATATAAATGTCATAATTCCAAAAATTCTTAAAACACATTAAAGAGTCGTGTACCGGCCGTTAAAGTCGCCATATACTTGTATTCTATATTGTTACTGCTTTGTCCTTTTGAATCAGTTCTTGTGCCCTGTAGCTTATAGTGCAAATCCCACTTAAACTGATTTCTTTCTTGTCACAACCAACATCGTAGAAATAGTTTTCTGGTAAGTTATGAATACAGGGTTCTAATTACTTATTTACGAAAAGTGCTATTGGGAAATTGGCTACTTATAAATGCAAACAGTGCGTGAAATTTTTTACTTGAAGTAACTTGATAATACAAAGTTGCATCAGATTCGTTACCAAGATATGAACACGAGCTTATATGAAATATATTTCAGTGAAACATCTCGCATCAATTTGGAAATCGCAGTGGACAAATAAGGACAAATAATATATAAAATATAAATGAATAAACTTTGTTAATATCATCTAAATGACATTACGACGATACCCAGTGGGCATTTTAATACATTCGCAATGCTCACTGATTCAAGCAAATCAACGCTATGCAGTGTGCACTTTATCAATGATATCACATCATGTTTTAAGCTTAATTCTATGTGACTGCTTTTGAATAATCAGCCATGAAGGTTTTTTGTGGAATTTCCTAATGTATTCCACGTGTTAAGTATTCCAATTGCAAATCAAATTAGTCTTAATTGTCATATTGTATTAAATACTATTTATAACTGTAAAACAACACATGGACCGAGAGAGATCAATACATGCATTTCACTTCTTAACAACAGTTATAGTATTTGATGTTCCAACTAAACGTCAAATTAATCTTAGCAAATTTTTTCACCACTTTCTTGCTTACTCAATCAATCTACATCTGCAGAGGACAACCATTGTAAGGAAGAATTAAATATAAGTGGAATGAATTTTATAACAATTGTCACGTCTCTACATTGCAATAATGTCTTAAGGAACATTGTGAGGTGAAAGAGTTACGGGCAATGACAATGTCTATTTACCGCCTCATTCTTATCCTCATTCTTATCTATATCTACTATAAACGAAAAAGGTGTTTTATATATGGAAAAGTCATAGAAGTGTTTAACGTGTTTGAAAAAAAGTGTCTTTAATGAACCAAAGATTTGAATGAAAACAGAGGACACTTTTTTCGCATCCACTTATATTGGGTAGTCATATATTGTGAACAAATGCCCCTTGTTACCATAAAGTAGACACAATTTTGTTACTTGACATGTAATACTTAAAAGGTTCTTTTCTGTCTATCCTTTAAGTGCTTCTTGATAAAGGTTCATCTGCATAGAAAATGAGCCTGTTCCCGATCAAAAGTGGAACCTTCAATGATACACAGAGTGAAATTCAATATAAGGGGCATATGTTCCGTAATTAAAAAAAACAAACCTTAATTCAGAGAGGGGATCTGATGTTATGGAGCTTACGTCTTACAGAAACTACGAAAAGACAAATCTTACCTAAAGCTATCCTGGTGTTACATAAACATGACAAAATAAGCAGATAATGTTGATTTCTGATGCTGGTTTTTTAATAATATCTATACTTAAATACGAATTTTCGCCACTCTGCACGACTTTCCCTATCTTGCCAAAGAAAGTTTTGATATATAAATGATCCATGGTTTTGTCACAAATCCTGCCAAACCAATTTCCTTAAATGTGCATTCTCTATGAATACGTAATAGGTTTTCACTGTGAAACCCCTGAATAAATAAGAGAGGGGATAATATCTCTGGCCTGTTGAACAGCTGGAAGTTTTGAAAAAATAATGACTGGATATAACTGTTATACCACGGATTCTATTGGAATAAGTTGCTTACTTTAGAAGATTTAAAGGGGATGTGGTGAAAGATGCAACGGTCTTTAAATCTTGTATGTTATTGTATTATGAACATTTTGCAAACTTCATTTTGTTGTCGTATCACTTTGGATTTTTATAATTAAGTCTATTTTACTGAACTATCCTACGTGATCACTAATTATAAGACTGTATGATGTAACAAGCTCGGAACAATCGATTATCTCTAGCAAACTGTGTTTACATTTAATCGAGGCACATTTTAGATAATTGAAATTTTGTTATTTCCCGGATCTTCATAATTGCGTTACAATAATGTAATGCTAATAACCAACAAATCATACTTAAATATGTTACAGGGCTAAATAGATTAGCAATCCCGGCGTAGGTTCTTACTCTCTTTATTATTCCATAATATAAAAAGCCTACAACATAATAACATGATATTTGCAATCATGATAAAATAAAGATGAAATAATACAACATTGCACAAACAATAACTCACGCGTTGGGTGAAGAAATACAAAATACAATAATAATTAACAATATTATTATTATTATATCTAAATATTTCTTACCACAGCGTCTGGTGAATCGACTAAAAGTTATCAAATAAATTCCAAATGCTTTGAATTTGTAATTAAGATTTTCCCATCTTACTCGTAAGAGTAGAAAGTGTACTAAAGCCGAAGGATTTTGGCGGTGAAAAGTGCAAAGAGAATAAAACATGTAAGACAAACAAGACAATTGCACAAACGTGATAAGTGTTCACAAAACTGCACGGAAAAACGCACGAATGATTGCCTCGGAAACTTCCGTTAATATCCGTGATATAACGTACATTACCGAGAAGCCCCGATTCAATAAAACAGTAGACAATACAACATAATAAAACCTGACGGACATTTTCCGAAATTTGGCGCATGCGCGACGGTTAAGTATTATATTCCCGCTCTGGAAAAGACTTAATGAACGGCGCACGTTACTATTAAGGATAAAACAGTTTATAAAAATTACGACCCGTGACATATATTCAGAACAGTTACAGAAATCAATTTTGGTAATATTCTGTCATATATCAACGTCGCTCTTGTGCAGAAATCCTTTTATTTCCTTATGTTGGTGCCTCCGTGGCCGATGGGTTAAGGTCACTGACTTTGCCCCTCAACGATATGGGTTTGAGCCTCACTCTGGTCGTAGAATTCTTCATGTGAGAAAACCGCTGGCTTACAGAAGGTCGTTGGTTTTACTCAGGTGCTCACCCATGATGAAATAATACACGGAAGGACACGGAGGGGCATCTGTGGTCTTCCTCCACCATCAAAGTTGGAAAGTCGCCTTATGACCTATATTTGTGTCAGTGCGACGTCAAATCAAACAATGATGATGATGGTGATGCGTATGTCATTATGTCATTATCCAGTTAGAATAGTTCACACTTTCAGATACTGAACATTTATAGACCCAGATTTGGATTCGCAAAATGTTTTTAGTGACTGCAAAACTTTCAGAATATCGTTTATTTTGTTTTGCTGTGACTAGCCGAACATTAACAAAGTATATAAGTATGAAGAGCAAAAGTAAAATGATTTATTATTACTTTATAAAATAAGACCTGTAATGCAACTAAGCAAAATGATAGCAGAATCTGGTCATGAAAGGTAATGAAATGAAAAACACCCCTCTAGCCTCTTTTTAGGCTAAAATTATCTCTTATGATCTAAAAGGACAAGAAAATATAACAGTACTGATTTCAAGTACGGAGATACTTTTTATTAGAGAATAGTGCTCATTTGTTGCTTTTTAGAAATTAAAACTGATGACTATATTTATACAGTCATATACAATAAAAGAAACTGAGCGATGATAATAATAAGTACGTGTACAGTTACGAAACTTCAGCAATTATTAATACGCTTGGTGACGTGTGGCTGTCACACCTAACTCTTGCACTCGAACTTCTTGTCGGTGAACATATTAGGCAAAAAATATGTTTAGTTTCTCAGGCCCTGCCGCATCTTTATTTTTTATCAAAGAAAAATTGACGAAATACTCGAAAAGAGAACATTCAACAAAAACTGAGGACGAAAGAACGAAAATAAGTCAGTACGAACAAAACATCAAGAACGGTACTCTGTTCTTCTCGGTTAATAGGCGTTTGGTGTTCTATTTATAGCGTACATTTTACGCCCGTTTTCAACATTATTTCAGTTATATCAGGCGGTCAGTTCACCCATCATCACCCCTGGGAAAGACCAGTACTAGACCCTAAAGTTCGTAAGCAACTGCCTACTTTTCACACAAAGAATCCTAGTCGGTAGCAGGGCTCGAACCTATGATTCTCTTTCAGTCAGAGGTTTCAGGGTTTACAAGTCTAGGACTGTATCCCTACACCACGAACCCGGGCTTAATATGGGCTGCCGGACATGGGATGAATCTACCAACATTCCACCATAGTGTTCCTAACAACACAAATTGAAAAACATCATCAAACATATTATATACAAACTTTCATGGTGCTTTCATTCCAGTTTCTTTTAATAGATAATGTCTTTTAGCTCAATTGTCACGTAGTGACAATGTCGTCAATTTCGTCTGGTGTCCATGCTTTAATGATATCTTGTTTGATATATATAGTAATTTTCTTATAATATGAAATGCAACCTTCAGAACAAGCATTTTTCTTATAAATGTTTATCTACATAAGATGCAATGTCTTTAAGTGTGCTAAAAATTGATGTACATCACTGGATTCCATGTATAAAAAAATCCACCTCATTAAATTTTGCAAAAAGTGGCTTGAGAAACTAAACATTTTTTTTTTGCCTAACATAATCTGATTTATGTATCTTACACGAGCATTTAACTAAAATCTGTTTTAAAAACAGATCTGTTATAAAAATGACTTAAGTGCATTTGACATGTTTCAAGACGCAATCCCAGAAACAAATTCCCGTCCTCTTTGCAAGAACGAAGTATCATATCGTAATTCGGTAAATAGATAATATTATTGTGTATGCAGGTGCACATTTACACATGTATATTTAAAACATGTATATTTCTGTGCAAGCGAAAGAATTTGCACGATGTAAATAACGACTTTCAGTCAAGTACCTCAAGCTGTCATGCAATATAGGAAAATAGTAGCTGTTACAAAAGTTGTGGCACAGGTAATTGAAATCTTTTTATAAAAAGAAATAATGTAATACTGTCTGTCATAATTATAATCTAATTATATTACTTTGATACAAAACAAAGAACGGATGCGACCTGAAAAGCTTTTTTATCACTGCACAAGATCTTCCAATCCCCCGGATATAAGCTATAATGTTTCAATGAATGTTTAAATTGTGTTTAATTTCATTAAACTAATTTATAGTAAACAGTTTGTTTCCACACCATTTTCAACCGTTCGTTCAGTTCAAATAAAGCATAAAAGAAATAGCGCTGAACAAATTTGCTTGTTACTTTTCATCTGTATTATTAACTTATAAACATTTTCTAACTAAGCTTCACATTTTGGTTTATTAATTGTTCATATACTTCAATATCCTCAAACCTGATCATTTGTACGGCGTATATCATCATTTGTAAAATTCTGTTTTCTAAAAGTAAGGACGGTTGATGGTGTCACACAGTTACTTAGACCATAGCTGAAATAATTCCCGTGTAGGTATCTGTGAAATTTTCAACCATTAAATTTAAAACGTCATGACGAAATCATTAAATTTACTTAGTATTGCTTCACTTTACTAGTCCCAATTATATCTATTATTACCAGAACAACGCCAGCAACAAAATAACTTTCGATTTTTATTTTTTAGCCATGAAACATAAACTATTAACGTTTTTTTTTTTTGTTGCATGTTGTTAATGAATTTGAATGTGAGATTCTATTAATCGCTCACATGACCTTGATTGCTTGACCTTGAATGTGACCTTGAATATGTATGTTGACAATGTGTATTATTAACAGTAATAATTGTGCGCAGTACGAATGAAATTAATTCCAGTATATGATAGATAAGACAGAAATTAACGTACTAATCACCTGGAAATGACCATTTAATTTTTACTTTAAAATGGGTAAAGGCACATTGTGTCCATAATTGTATTAACTACATAAGAAGCGAGGTATTCAAGCAGACCATTTCTGCACATAGGATGCTACACCCTGACTCGTTATGGGTAAAATTTACCACAAGTATTTTGTTGCGCGACAATAGCATTGTATCTGTGATGTGACCAAACATGCATTAAATGGATTTATTTTCATTCCGTATTAGAAAAAAATATGTATGTATCGTCCTAGGTTTAAGACAGAAATTAACGTACTAATCACCTGGAAATGACCATTAAATTTTTACTTTAAAATGGGTAAAGGCACATTGTGTCCATAATTGTATTAACTGCATAAGAAGGGAGGTATTCAAGCAGACCATTTCTGCACATAGGATGTTACACCCTGACTCGTTATGGGTAAAATTTAAAAATAGACACTCTCGTTAAATATTGCTATTATTGTGTTTATTTGTAAAGGTTATTTCATACTTGTACTATTTGTTACCATGCATTGCTAGTATTTACCATTGTTTATGTCTATATGCTGTATTATGCATTCGACTAATAAATTCTCTGTTCTGTTCTGTTCTGTTCCGGTAAAATTTACCACAATTATTTTGTTGCGCGACAATAGCATTGTATCTGTGATGTGACCAAACATGTATTAAATGGATTTATTTTCATTCCGTTTTAGAAAAAAATATGTATGTATCGTCCTAGGTTTAATCAACATCTCTGCGATTAAAAAAAAAACAAAGCGCAGACAAGGTTTTCACTTTAACAATAAAAGTATTTTTAAATACCGCAATGGAAAATGCACTTTTTCTTGGAGTTTTAACTCTTAAGTAGTTAATTAACAGGTTTTATTTCCTGTTAAATTTTCAAAAGGGAAAAACAACTATTTCCTCTTGTGGAAATAACCTGAACCATGAGGATGAATATGTAAGCAATAACAGAAAGCTATTGCCATATCTATGTGTACTTGAGATGCATATACATATGACAATTAAAATCATTTTTTTCCATGTAAACACTATACAGCACACTATACGATAATCTAGCTAGAGTATAGCAAAGACATACTATTTCCAATGTAAGTACCGCTGTCTTTTGTTAATATCGGCAATCTATGAATTCCACATATCGTCACCTTAGTGCAAAAACTCAATATTTTAAAATTTTCAGGAGAGCATTAAAACTGTTTATTATTTATAACGTGCACATGCTCTTTATCTTGCCAACATTTTTTAAAACTTAATAGTAAAGCATAATACTTAATATTATTTGATAATATCGATATCACTTCCTTGTAAATATTGAGATATTTGAACATATTGCACTTATCAATTTTGTGCGCTAAATTTGTTTAGTGCAATAACTGAATAAGAGCACTTATCATTATATTTCACTCAACTGTCTTAGTGCAATAACTAAATAACAACCGTTATACTGTTATTGCACTGAACATAAAAATTAAATTCTCAACTTTCTTACTGCAATAACTGAATAACAAGCATTATATTGTTTTTGTACTGAACATAATATCTAAATTCTAAAAAATATTCAGTGAAAAAGACATATTTTGAGACAATAATATTAGAGATTCTATTCTTATTGGACTAACAGTTTGGTTTTTTCATGTTATAAACATTAGGATGGTCTACAATGTACTTTTGTACTGTCAGGAAGATGAAGGGTTTACATAAGACTTGAAACCTCAAGTAAAATAAATCTTATTTTTATTTTTTCATTTCGTTCAGTGATATCATGTTGGCAATTCACCTAACCATCATTCCTGGGAACTGTGGGAAGTACCAATACTGGAGCACAAAGTCTGTAGCTACTGCCTATTTTTTCATATAGAGTCATTGTTATTAGTGGGGCTCAAACCTATGACATTCCTTCAGTGACTCAAAGATTACAAGTCTATGATGGTATCCCCACAGACCCGTATGCCTTATTTTTACAAGATCTGACCAATTTCAGGTCAAAAAAAGTTTTTTTTCAAACTCTTGGTCAAACAGTTTATAACCAGATAAAAACAACAGGATGCAATATTAACATTAATCAGTAACCTTTATTAAACCTTTATAATTTCATTTTAAGTATTAATATACTTTATAAGATTGACCAGAAATTATTGAGATGTTTTCTGTCACAGACTGTGGTATCGTTCAGGAGTCTAATACCAGTATTGTGGGATCATCACTTCTATCAAATTATATTGTTTTAATAAAAAAATCCAAGGTGAATCTCAATAATTTCAGGTCACAGTACTATTTATCAAATAGAATAAACTTCAACTTTATTTCTGAAACATCTAAAATCTGCATAATAAATTAATTATAAATAAAACAAAGTAAAACCCTTCTGATACATGTACATTGTACCATATCTTAGAATGAAATACTTCAGTTAGCAATGACATAATAGCAAATGTTTCTTTTCACACTTACGTACATTAAATCTGCTTAAACACTGCTTAAGAGCAACAATTTTAAAAATTTGATACAATAAGATCAGTAAAAGTTATTTCATATTTCATTTATTTGTTTTGAATCATCACTGAAATGTGCACAATTAGGTGCTACAACCATACAAACAGGATCAGTAAAAAGAAGAAATACATTATGTACATATTTTGGTAACATTCAACCAAACTATAAGAAAACCTTAATTTAAAAGTCTAATGACTTTCAAATTTTCAAACTTGAAACAGTGTCAATTCACATGTTCTCAACTACTTATTTGTCTGCGGGCAAGTTTTTATAAAAGGAGGGATAGGCCTCTGGTATTGTGTTGTTTTCACACAGCTTGTTCAGGTCTTCAAATTTTTGTTTTGAAAGTTTGGGACTATCTTTGTGTCTAAAAAGAGTTTTATACATTGGCAATCTTCTGTCATTGTTTCTTAGACGAGGTTGTACATTTAGATATACCAAGGGGCCATCATAGTCATATTGAATGACAGCTGTGTCTGGGTTCTGGCTATTGAATGTCACTGTTTTAATTTCCATCCATTTTATTTTAGACCCTTGACTATCAGTATCCAGGTTTCGTACACTGAAACCGAGTTCCTTGAAATAAAAAAAGTTTCCACTAACCATTTCAGTAACAATGTACGGTTTGGAACGTCTTGCTGTTCGCATTAAAGTAGCCCACTCAGATGTCGTATAGACTGGGACATTTTTGCAAGCCCGCTCAATTGTGGAATGTACAGAGTCATTCTCATTTTCTGTATGCCCACGCTCTAAAAATTTATGAGAAACATTCTGAAAGTGAAGTGCCTTAACACTGTACCAGAGCATAGTTAAAAAGTAGCTATTACGATTTTGTCCAGTACAATTATCAGAAAATGTAGTCACAGATTTTACATTTTTGATGCCATTGTCTTTAGGAAGTTGAAAACACATGTGGCTATCTCGCATGACCCACGACCCCCAACAGTTTCATTCCAAACATAACAGTAACCGTTGTTCGTACCCAGAGAATACACAGAAAGATTATAATTATTCAGCTTACGGGAATAGTATAAACAGGATTGATTGGCCTTTGGAAGCATCATCACCTGCTGCAAGTTAAAACAAGCTGCACAATAAGAATCATCTTGTTGTGCAGATGCTTTAACAAGTTCTTTAGCATTTCTTGCTTTGTCTTTATTGCGAATATGCCTGTTGTATTTGTTTTTGCACATTGCCTGTTCCTCGGGGCACATATTGTCATATTGGGAGCAAAAATCACACATATCCTTCATGGGCTTGTGAAACGAAATATTAAACTGTGTGTTAAAAATATACCTATACATGGACTCTTTGACTGGACAAACATTATTTGAATTACACTGAGCAGCATACAGACTATACATTTTTGATAAACTAAGTCCCCCTTCTAAGTATTCTTTTGAGGTAGATTTACGACAGTAGTACGATTCTATCGGAGGAAAACTTTCAATATGATCCTTAAAATCCTGAATGACAGAATCTGTGACTTTATTCGGCCTTTTTGTGTGTTTACCTCGTTTGTCATTAATACTTGTGTGTGTAAATGGTGCATGCTTGTGCGTTGCCGATGCAATAGTACTGGATGATATGTCAAGTGTATCAGTGTAAAACTTCTGACAAACATCAACTTCTTCACCTTCAATGTAAAATTTGTATTTTCTAGAAACTTGTCTGCCTTTGTGAATTTCATCACGGACATGAATGCGCTTTACTTTTGAAACTTTAACTGTATTGCATATAAATTCCTTCTGTTTCGTATAACTGCTAGATCCCCAATATTCATGAAAGATATTTTCCCTTTCATCATGACTAACTTTACTGTGACATTTTTTTTTGCATTTTTGACCACAGCCTGGTTTAATCATTTTAGCCTGGTGCATTGGCCCCTTCCAAACCAGACGCAGACAGAAGTGACCCGCCAATCTGATGTGGCAAACCAGAGGAGTTGGCCCCTTCCTGACCAGATGCAGATGGAAGTGACCCGCCAATCTGGTGTGGCAAACCAGGTGAATTGGCCCCTTCCTGACCAGATGCAGATGGAAGTGACCCACCAATCTGATGTGGCAAACCAGGTGAATTTGTCCCTTCATGACCAGATGCAGATGGAAGTGACTCACCCATCTGATGTGGCAAAACAGGTGAATTATTCCCTTCCTGAGCAGATGCAGACGGAAGTGACCCGCCCATCTTGTGTGGCAAACCAGGTGAATTGGCCCCTTCCTGACCAGACGCAGACAGAAGTGACCCGCCCATCTGGTGTGGCAAACCAGATGAATTTGACCCTTTCTGACCAGATGCAGATGGAAGTGACCCACCCATCTGATGTGGCAAATCAGGTGAATTGGCCCCTTCCTAACCTGATGCAGACGGAAGTGACCCTCCCATCTGGTGTGGCAAACCAGAAGAATTGGTCCCTTCCTGAGTTGACACAGCAGGACTGAATGTTACATTTTGTTCATCATCAAAATCAAATGAATTGAACATATCTATATCAATTGAGTCTATTAATAGAGAGCTGTCATTTAAATTTTGAACTGACACCGTAAAGTCAGGTATGCTTCTGCAGTAAGAACTACTTGATGAACAAACACTGCTCACACTAGATACGCTTGAAGCATCGGACAAAATGTCTTCCTGTAACATGTACAATCTGCATGCAAGCTCCCCCTCACTGACATCTGAAAATCCGTCAAACTCATCTGCTATAATGTTGCTATTGTCAACAATTGCAAATACAGATGCAGCCTCAAAAGCTATATTTTTACTCTTGTTTACCAATGCTGATAAATGTCTAATAAACAAGCACAATGATAGAACAGCCAACCCGTCTGCTGTGGGCATCCCTGCTTCATTCCGGGAATGTGGATCAAACAAAATTTACTGAGAATCATCATGCAACACAGCTGTACTGTAGCATGGGGAAGACGCCCCCATAGTGAACAGACACACAGATGTTTCAGAGAAAATTGTCCCCAATGCCTCCTCAAGGGTATAATAATGCCTATTGTTACTCCGTTGGCTCATGGTTGTTCCAGTAAAAATACTTGGAAATTTTAAAGAATAATAAAATCCGTCAACATCAGCTTTTAAATCATCAAGCATTAAGTAACCATCTACAGAATGCAATTTATACAACTGATCTCCCCTTTCAAGAATATGGCCCAGCACACTGGTTGACCATTCTTCAACTGGTGTGCAATAGGACTCCAGTATTGCAGCTACAGAGTTTGTCATACACTGCCTGCCATGCCCATAAAATTTCGAGCTTCCCTGGTGGACAGTTGCCCGTAGCATCATTGAACTATAAGAAATAGTTTTAAAGGTAAATTTTGTGTGGTTGTTTGAGCTGAAGAATATTTTCATTTTAAATTATGCTTTTTAATGGGATGAAAGTGTGCGTTATTGAGCAACTTTTGTTTTTAGATTGTACTGGTAGGAGCCTTAGCATGAGTCAAAAATTATATAAAGTAGTGTTGACACATCACTACTGTATATCATCTCTGTAACAAGCAGTAAACTTCGAGTGTTTCGTTTCAACTGAACATTGGTACCATGTCTATATCCTGACCCAAAAGCTTGTGACATCTCAAAGATAACAAACAAATAAATTTTGGGCATTTCAAATTGGTCAGGTTTTAAATTCTGTAAGATATATTTAAACATACGAATTTAAAATCCACCAATAAACGAGACAAAATGGTAATTAAAATCCCTAATACATTTGATACTGGATCTCTTTTAGGTTTCAAAATTTTGATATTGGTATGAGTACTTAAAATAAAAAAATCTTAAGATTTCAAAATCATAAAAAAGAATTAATAGTAAATTTTTATTGGTTTTTACAATCAACATAAATGATAATACACCTATCCTTATGCTACTGTTTAAACTGACTAAAAATGTTTTACTCTGATCATTTGTAACATGATGACATTGTGGACCTAATAAATTATTTTTACTGCATAAACAGGGATATGAATTAGCAGAGGCTCAGTAGCCCATTGCCCCCAGATTCTGGGTTGGGCCCCTAAATTGTTAGAGAAAATGCCTATATATCAAATGTTAAACATTTATTTTTTAACATTCTTGGCCCCGAAATAAAAATATAGCTAATTTATATCCCTGCATAAATTTGTAACTGCTATGATGCTTATAATTGTAAAATATATTCATGTATAATAATTTTCATCATTCAGAATTGAATCAGTTTATTAGCTCTATAGACATATCGATCATATTAAAAATTAGATTACATTATCTTAAAATTTTTTAATCACTTACCTATAGCCGGGCTAGTAGTTATACTTTGCTCTATAAAATCAGGCAAAAAAATGCTGACTTGCACTTTTAGAAAGTTCTATGGAATTCCAGGACAATAGTGTCATCTTAAGCCTTCATGATATATAGGAGAAAATGTTCGATTATTATTTGAAACGATAGAATATTTAAACACACGCAATGAACCTGGTATTTTAATGTTTGCAGATTTCGAAAAAGTTTTTCCTGGACATCAGAGTCAGCTAGTTCACTTGGTATGACATTTACAAATAATGCAGAAGTGAACCTTAATATTAATCTAGAGCCGAAGCTCAACAGCTTTAAAAACTGTCTTAAACAGTGGTAACACAGGAAACTAACACTCCTTGGAAAAGTTACAGTAATTAAGACTTTTGCATTGCCAAAACTTATTTACCCTTTTACAGTTCTCCAAAGTCCAAAAATAGAAACAATTAAAGAAATTATAAAAGCCATGTATAATTTTATATGGGATAGAAAACCAGAAAAAATAAAAAGGGAAATATTGCAACTGGACTATGACAAAGGAGGGATCAAAATACTTGATTTAAACAGTTTTCTTAATGCCATCAAATCTTGTTGGGTGAGAAAATTTAATGAAAATCAAACAAGCAAATTATGGGAAGTTTTTTATAAAAAATATCTGGAAAAAGTAGGAGGAAAACTAGTTTTTCAAGGTAATATAAATGAAAATGAAAATGACATACAGCAAATTGGTAAAACACATGATTTCCTATCTGATATCATTATTGCATGGCATAGAGTAATGGGAATAAAATGGTCAAAAGGAATTAGCAAACAAGTTTTATGGAACAATTCAAAGATAAAAAATGGAAACAAAACTTTATTTTTCAAAAACTGGTATGATAAAGGTATCAAATATGTGAAAGATTTATCTGATTACAGAACCAATAACTTTTATTCTTTTGAAAACTTTAAATATATATATGATGTAGAAAATAAAGATTTTTTAAAGTATCATCAACTTATAAACAGTATTCCTTCACATTTCAAAGAACAACTTAAAACCGAAGATATGAACCCTCCCAGGGAAAACCTTATAGAAAAACTTTGTACATCAAAAACGCCAAATAAATTCCTGTATGAGAGGCAGATTAAAGATAAACCAAAACAGAGAATAAAGTCTGAAGAAAAGTGGGAAAACATTTTGAACAGAAGCAATATTGAGTGGAAAAAAGTATATACTCAACCTTTCAAAGCTACAATAGATACAAAAATCAGAAATTTTCAATATAAATACATCAAGAGAATCTTGCCAACAAATACAAGATTATTTAAAATGGATATATTCCCTACAAACCTTTGTGATTTTTGTAATATGCAGCCTGAAAACTTAGAGCATTTATTCTGGGAATGTTGCCATGTACAAGTTTTGTGGAACAACTTAACTCAATTTCTTAAACAAAAGAATGTTGAAGTAAAGTTTGATAAAGAAAGTGTAAGTTTTGGTTTTTTGCAAAATAATGTGAAAAATAGTGTATTAAATCTTATCATTTATTTGGTGAAGTATTATATAGTTCAAATGAAAAATAGAAAAAAAGTTCCATATTTTGAGTCATTTATGCATTATTTGAAAATAAGAATCAATATAGAAAGAGAAATAGCCTTCATGTGTGGTAAAATGAACTATCATGAAAGAAAATGGTCCATGTTTATGATAACAGCAGATGAAAATGATATTTAAAGGCAAAAAAAAATAATAGGTATATGCATGTTTTATAAATATATACATATTCCTTTGACAGTTTTATTTATAATTTAGAACAGTGTAAGTAAATAGAAACTGGAGACGACAAAACAAAACAAGAAAAACAAACGACAAAACAAAACAAACAAAAATTTGACGACAAAACAAAACAAAAACAAACAAAAAATCCCTTTTTTTTTATCTATTCCAAGTTTTTTTTGTTTCTTTTTTTGTTATTATTGTTACTATTATTACAGAAAATTATTTTTTTTTCTTCTGTTGTAAACTGAACAAGAAATATCTTTAAAAATGATGGTCGGCGAATTGTAATAAGGAAAGAAGTTTATGAATTTTTCATCTAACATTCATCTTTCATCTAACATTTTTCAAATTGCAAAACTAAACACCGCATTTTAACAATTAAAATGGTTCTCTTTTAATTTTTCGCAAAGATTTCGTAGGGTTGCAATTTTGTTTCGTTAATCCTTAGACGAATAATTACAGCAGTAGATTGATGAAGATTCATGAAGCGGTTCATGAGAAGAGGTCATTAAACGTGTTTATATTTTAGCTAAATTGGTCCCTATCCCCATTTGTAACAAAATAGCAGGAGACCTTACGATATTGTTACACATCGAGTTTGATAAAAAATCCATTACATTTTAGTGGTTAATGCGAAGAAAGGCATATCTACTTTTAGCTATAGTGGTCCCTAATAGGGCCCAAGTTCCTATATAAATAAATTTGGAAGAGAACCTTATAATGATGCTCCAGACCAAGTATGACAAAGATCCACCAAGTTGTTCATGAGACGCTGTATAAAGGCATTTCTAGTTTTAGCTCTAGCAGCCCCTAACAGGGGTTAGATGTTCCAGCTGAACAAAGTTGTCTGCAGGCCTAATAAAGATGCTACAAATCAAGTTTGATTAGAATACATGAGAAAAAATCAATTAAAGGATTTTTTTTATTTATTATTTTTATTTATTTCTAAAATAGGCCAACTGATCCCGCTTTAACAAATGCATATTCGCTATTCATGAATGACGTCACACCAATAAAAATGTGAAGGTCAAGCAAAACATACAATTGTAATTATTTCAATATTTCTGTTTCATAAGCAAAGTTTGACCGTAGTCATATCACATAGATAAACTGTATGCAGCTTACCTTCATTTCAGTGTAATGAGATTCAGTCATTATATAGCATATATATAATAAAACAGATTTCAACTGAGTTCAATATTTGCATACCATACTAAAGAAAAATATTCATATATAATAAATCAGTTAAATAATTTATAACAAATATATCAAAGCAAACAAGTACTCATTTTAATATGCAATCTGAATAAGTCAAAAAAGCAAGAAATCTTTTCTTATACAGACGACAATTGTAACAAAGAAAATCTTTTTAAAAGCACTTCTCTACATAAGACTCTTATCACACCCTTATTCATGTGATACGCAGACCGTATTCAGCTCTTTTTTTAATTTGATATATGTTGGTATTTGAACAGGTTTTTATCATATTTATTAAACTTACTTATCATTTTGAGATATATAATATACTGAGCCAAAGTTAGCTTTACAACTGTGAACAGCGTCGTTTAGGATAAACGCTTTGTCTACATTTCACTCAGCGTAGCACAATCAACAGAGTGAAAGAAATTGACACTCACGTCCAATCAGGCAGAGTGTTGCATAAATCTTCCATTTTGATAAATTATCTATAATGCGTTATCAAATAGTTTGATTTGCAAACTGAAGTCACGTGGCATAGGTAACGAAAACGAATTTAGACGGAGTCGCCGAAAAAAAAAATCATGACATATAGAAAACGATATTTTTTGAGAACTTAAAAAAAGAAATTTGTTATTATTCTTCTGTAGTATTTAGATAATTATGTATTAATATGTATCATGTGATGATTATATTAAAAATAAATTATAAAAAAAAGCCTTGATGATGTCATGTGTGATGTCATCCTTGCAATTATAACATTACTGCACCAACTATTTTTACAAGAATGGATATAAATTTTGAAGCAAAAATAGATAACATCACATTATCTACTTTTTGCACTGATTTTTTTCATTGAATTAAAGGAAACTTGTGCAAATTATGGATAAAGGTTTTTATTCACTTTTTGCACTAAACAAATACTCAAGTGCACTTATTGAGTTTTTTTTTATTTCAAATATCACATTTTGCAATGGAATCTATTCCCAATTTTTTGGGAGGACATATATCTCACTATTTGACATCGCTTTATGTAAAAAAGTGATTTTGTGAAAAATTGCACTTATTGAGTTTTTGCTCTAGGGTGACGATATACTGTGTTAGTCTCATTTTGACGATGCATTAAAATCTGTAAAGGTCATTTGGAAGTATAAAATGCATTTAGGAAAACGAGTAGTAGCCTCGGTTAGACTAAGTCTATTTATGAGAGGTAATGGAAAAGGCAACACTCTTCACATCCTCTAGCACATTCTATTCCACAAATATTAAATGGACTCCATGATGACAAAATGACCGGAAAATATAAGAGCACTGAATCTAAGTGCGGGGAGAAAGTATACGTTTACAAAATTCTTTCATACTGCATTTTCATGTTACGGTTGTCATGGGTGTTTTAAGACGACCTGTTTGCTTAATAGTTTAAGAAGCGAAATAGTTGATTTATTTTGCAAGATGGAAACTTGCAACCACTAATATCATCAACGCCAAATTAAAATTCTAAACTTACGAGTCAGCACGGTGTGACCTCAAACATCTGACTTGCATCAATTTGAAATCTAAGAGGATTTATATAGCTTGTCATAAAGGGCATTACATTTTATAAAGCAGAAATAAAGATACACTTGAATAAAAATATTGTCTGCATTAGACAGATACAAATCCTCACTCTGTCTATTTGCGTATATATCGATTACATTGTCACTAGTAATACAGTAATAAAAGTTCATTTATATATAGTTCATTTGTCTTTATGGAAATGTGCTATACTAAACTTTGTGTTTAAGAAACTGTGATATACAAACGAAACTTTAACAGCAATATCATTTCTATATCAAGTGCAAATATATTTTATGACTGAGTCAAAGTTCAAGTTAATTTGCATTATTATTGTTAACCTCATTTACTACTATTCATACCTTCTTTACAGAAGAGCTAAGTGTAGGACAAGCAGAGGCATTTAACTTGCTACAAGGACAAGGTCTTTGCTTAGTCTGTTTCTCTACAAGTGTCATAATTACATTTGCCTTTCCTAGAACTTTCAAAGAAAGCGTCAAAAGATATTCTTATCTGTTTTCCTATGCTTTTTTTCATTGTATCGGAGGTGGATCGAGAGCCAAATGAACGATATTTCTTTATGTGTCTTATGTCAGCGTGCATTACATTCAGCAAATGAAATGAAAAAAGATTGAATACACTGGAACAACAGGTCCATCTGGTTTGATTATTACGGAATAAAAGATCGATATTTCTCCAATGCGTAGGCGAAGGGGTGCGGGTTGGGCAGTTGGACTTGGTCACTCCAATTTTTAGGATGGGGATTGGGACATCTAATGTTCAATGCATGTTAATGTTATGCCCCTTACATTTTCTAGAATGTTATTTGACCCCTGTTTCCTTGACCTTTCAAGTAGAGGAAAGCTCTAAAATGAACTTTGACCTATAAGTATGACATTGACAGTTTAGGTAGGATCTTGGAGTTGCACGCGACATTCAGTCTTATTGAGACAAACATTTATAAAAAAATAAAAGTAAGATTGCTCAATGCATATCAAAGTTACGACCCGGGAAACTCTAAAATTACTTTTGATCCCCAAGTGTGACACTGATCGGAACTTGGGGTTTGCACACGGCACTCCGTCTCACTTATGCAAAAAATCATGCAAGGTATCAACAAGATTGCTCCATGCATATGACAGTTATTTTCTGGACAAAAAAAAACTGGACGGACGTACTAACGCACATATACCGAATAAGTCTTTGGACGACTATGTCTCGCTCACCACAAGCGGGCTGGACAAAAATTGAACAATATTATTTTTTCTAGTATTGATATTCTCTTGCTTACTAAAAGTATTGAAATTCAAGGATTTTAAGTGAGTTCAAATGTGACATGCTTTAACTACACTTATCTACGGTTTTATCTTGTATGTTATCTTCAAAGAATATATTAGAACTAACCTGGCGTTTTAAAATAACTTACTTTAATGTCCAGAAAAAAAGCGGATGCTTCTGTTGAAAGGGTCATTATGAATGTATATTATTTATGCGTTGAATTTGCATTAAAGAAAAGTTTTCTTTTAAATTGTGCCTTATAGAAAGGGTCTTATCTTTTTCAGATTAAAGCCTGAACTACGACATGCATTTTGTTTTTAAGACAACTTTTTGTTTTAATAAAGTAATGTTTATTATTCAAAATTAATAAATTGTGCTTTATTTAGTAAAGAATGAACCAATAACCTCAAAGGCAAACAATTCTAAGGCTGAGTAAAATCTATTAGTAATGAACATTGTGTGTCATCCTTTCAGAGGACCATGTTTTCCTTCTATGTTACAAAATCATACACATTGCTGTATGCACTTTTCCCTTCTACAACTTCCGCAACTTTCAATGCTGCATTAGAACTATCAACATTTACATGTAATCTTCAGTGAAGGACCATGTTACTCTGCATGGGTGGTAATTAAATAGCAACCACATGGAGTTTACATTAAAAACATAACACAATATCAATGAAAAAGTGATATTGTATATTGTTTATTTGTATGAAACAGTAAGAATTGCAAATCTATTAAAATCCCCGCTGGGTATCGTAGTTATCCCATTTATATTTTATATGTTATTTGTCCTTAAGAAAAATGAATACGTGGAACAGCATATACAATGCATGATGCTTTAATACCACTCTGAGGTCAATCTATTTTCAATTTACCAGGAAACAATTTAATTCACAATATTATTGACAAGAAAATGAAAAACAGTTTTATAACAAAAATCAAGAGACGAGAAATAATAGTCTGTGCCCAAGTGCAACGGCCAACTTATGATCCCGCCCTAGAGAAAATACGAACCTATTGCATATAATATGAATCCATTTAAGATAATAGTCAGGAGATCCAGTCATACAAAAACCCATTTACAACATGTCCTTATGGAATACGTATTGGACTCCGATTGTTTATCTAAAGAGTATCACTTGAAGGAAAATTCGAAGTATCAAATTGGCTGTTATCTCCTAATAATGAAATGATGATGGGAATATTATTTTCATACCACCCCAACGACACATAATATTATTTTTAATACATGTTTGTAATTTACTTATTCAGCTAGACAACTGTATGTCTAACATGTTATCGGGACGTAGTTAACGACGAATAAACGTAAAAATAAAGGGATACATTGGAACAACGCCTTTAAATGGTCTTGAAATAGGTCAGGAGCAAAACACTACCAACATAATTTATATATTATGTGTATGAATAACCTTACAGGTAAGGAATGTTATTTTCTAGTCCCGGTAAAGGCAAACAGACTTTTGAGACTATAAATGTCATCAACAATCAGTTTACCTTTTTCTCAAGTGTGCCGCAAATTAAGCTCTGCGCAACAAGATAATTGAATTGGATATAAATAAAAAAAAACAAGACCAAATAAAAGAGTTTTTCTAGTGGATTCAGCATTTAATATGGCATTCCACAATTGTTTACCTGCTCCATTGGGTTTTATAAGTACGAAATAAAAGATAAATATATTTCCGATGCCTATTTGTGAAATTGGTAACTATTATTTTTCTATCATTATTATCTTGCTAATGAAATTGAATGGTATATTGAAATTCAAAGATGTTAATTGATTTCAGGTCTGGATCGCATTTATTTAAAAGTCAATTTACTTCATTATTTTAAAGGTTTGTTTATGATCACATTTTACAAGAAATAAACGGCAGTTATCTTGGCATTGCATTATTTGCCCTAGTTTAATCATAATTAGATGACACTTTTTATAATCATATTTGCTTCTTCCATGTTTCTATATGAATAGAAGATTATAAGAAAATAGTCAATTTGTGTTTCAATATAGAACACAGTGGACAACACTGTAAAAGACTGGTTACATGTAATGATTAAGCATTAACAAATTAGCGGTCTGTCTGAGTATGGGCCGTTTCTAAGTCCTTGAATTTTATTCAAAGGTATATATTTACGCTTAACCTGAATATTTTGTTGTCACAGCCGTATCAACTACCCTCTCACCCTTAGCTCCAACGTTTGCAAAATTCTATCGTAGTAAAGTTAAATGTTCTCCATGATCCAAAAGAACAGGGTATCCTTTGAACAGATTATGATACCAAAACATCTGTGTGTTTTACACATTAATCAAACAAAACTGTTTAACGCCTTTAAATGATTTACAAATTTACGGATGCCTTAGTATAAAAGCAATATTGATACAGAAGTTCTTGCTGTTAACACCATAAAATGATAGAGTAACCATCAGGTCTTGTGATCCTCAACTAAGTGGGGGTGGGGGGGGGGGGGTGGTCAAACGGGAGGTTTTCAATATAATCGAAGACTCAAAAATCTAACTTTCTGTGCGACATTCACATCAATTTCTGAATTTTGCCGTCTTTGTCATCACAAAATCTTATAAATGCATGTGCTTTGGTTAGTAAAAGTCTTTTAACTGTGAAAATAGTTACCAAATTAGAAGTCAAAGAGTTTGTGCTTTTGAAGATTATCCTTTCATGTATATAATTATCGAAGATGTGGTAAATTAGCTCGTATTTAACATTACAATATATTAGTCATGATTTTGGTTCAAAAGAAATGATACAAGTGATATTCGGGAAACGTTTCAAAAATGACATGCTACAGCAACTTTCTTTTACTTTTTCAATCGCTAAATCCCTAAAGACAGATACGTTACTATCGGAACGTTTCATGTTTTCAACATGCTGAAAACGCTGCGGAAAATGCATGCTTCTTGTGTTCAACACTGCATAAATCATAACGCAAAGGGCAAGCCTCTGGAGGCTTTATAAGATAAAATGTGCAATAGTTATGAGAATATTTTGTTGTTTCTAATAAGATTAGGTTCTACTCAGAGGGAACATCTGGACAGACACGGCTGTGTTATATCAGAAAAGATCGTAAGAAATCTGGTTTTTGTGGTGCGGACGATTCTAGGCAGTCGTAAAAATATGTACGATAGTGTAGTCTGAATGCTTTATGGAAAAGTAATCAGTGCAATTTTAACTTTTAGGAGGGACAATGTATGGATAAATGTGCGTGCATTCTGTTTCCAGAAGAACTTTCATATAATTCAATATGTGATCAATTCATCACATCAAGCCATACATCCAAACAAACATTGGACTACCTGAAAAAGCAAGGACAAAAGGGAAAGTCAAAGTTCAAAAACGCAACCCCCTCATTACCCAGCACGCGGATGTGCACATGATCAACGCAAACACTCGCACAGAAAGCAAACACATGAGGACAAAACAAATAAAGGAACACAATGTAGCTCCGCCTTAGAACGGTCAACGGGGAGCTTAAACCGGTTTAGGGTGCACCTTACCCTTATCTCCACCATTAAACCTGAACTACAAACACAATTCATCTCCCAAGGAATAGATGTCATAAGAATCTACGTTTATGGCAAATCATAAAAACACAACTGCATAAAGGCACAATCACAATAAATTTATATTAAGGGTAAATTGACGGAACTGAACTAATAAACTATTTATACAAATGTCCTATCTTTGTTAAAGCGTTGCAGAATGATTTATTAATGTAACGGCTCTCAACGCGAACATTTGTTACACTAAAATAGAGATCATTGAACATATACATATGTACATATGTTTGTAAAGTGTTCACACTTATCATAAACTTTCATAACAATAGCAATGACTTATAACGTGAGAGGATAGAGGGCAATAAGACATATGCATTTTTATGCACTTTGTAATTCTTTAAAATTGTGTTTTTGCACATGACAAAAACATCTTGTAAAATGAAACGACTTCATATGTGAACTTGCGCCCAATCGTCCTTTTTAAAGATATTTTTTGTTTATTTCCTTTCTATGCACTTTAGTAAAATTGCATCCGCTTGAATCAACTACAACATGAAAAAATCTACAAATTATTTCACTATTTCGGGAAGCGTCAAAAACTGCGTGTTCTCTTATGCCACCAATCGACTGCGGGCGTCAATTTAAGACGTACGGTATCTAGCAGGATGTTATCGGATTACTGCGCGTAATAGAATATTATATTTGATAAAGGGTAAATGAACATATACTTGAATGAAAATCTTGTCTGCATTTCTCTGTCGGTGCTTATTCAAAGAAATATTTATTAACATATGTCATAACTGGTTTTATTTTGTCTTAATTCATTACGTTCAAGCATACCAAGCTGGGTAAAGCATGTATGCAAAAATCTAATTCATGTAAATGGTTAAGTAATTTCATGTTGGGTATGAAAATTATGGTTTTTGTAAGTTCGTGTGGAAACCTTGTACTACTAAGCTACTTAACTCCTTTTAAATTATATAAAAGCTATGGCAACAAAAATAAAAGATATTTTTAAACACTCAATTTTATTTGAATACGTTTTAAGTTTTAAAGTTCAAAACTTTTATACAACAAATCATTTAGAGGTAGCATCTGTCCGAACTGTCGTTAAAGGTAATACATTAAAATTTGATAATTGTTGAACGGAAGCGAGGGTAACTTTAGACATATTCGTTTTCATTTCCAGCAGACAAAATGCTGCATAATGTCATTACACTGATTAAAATGGTGTGGAAAACCGAATATTTCGTAAAGGAATTATTCCAGTTCACAAGTTGAACAAATGAAGAAAATTATACTTTTATACAAAAGCCAGCCAGGTGTAAATTCCATTACAACATTTAGATTACGGCATTGTGATTGTGTCAGGAGACCAGTAGAAAGGATGTTTTACTTGATCATTAAGGGAGGAAGATATATTTATCTTTTAGTTCGTAATGATGTTACTTTGTAAACAAAACAATCGTATCATTGATTTCGATGTTATTTCATATCAATTATTTGAAAACTCTCGTAGAAAATGATACAAATAAAGATAATTACTAGTGAACCAAGATAAAACCAAGATAAAAACTATTTCAGGGAATTTAATATCTTCTGATCTTTTCTTGTATCAAATGATGTGTGCCTTTTCTAGAGATGGGCATCAACATATTTTAAACGTAATTATTAATCAATTTTTCTCATCATACAATTCCTTTCATCTGTGATGCAATGAAGTGAGAGGGTTTTTTCAGAACAAATTTAATCAAATTCTCTTGTAATGTTATTAATGCAGTTGCATTTTCAATTGATTTAAAATTCATTTGCGAATAAAAGTTCTATGATATAAATCACTCAAATGATTAAATAGAATATTTAACTAATGTAATTAAGTAAATGGCGATTTTAAATGACGCTTAATATGCTGACTACAAAAGAAGTTTTTTGTTGTTTTTGTTCGGTTTAACGTCGCACCGACACTATTATAGGTCATATGGCGACTGTCCAGCTTTGATGTTGGAGGAAGACCCCAGGTGCCCCACCGTGCACTTTTTTATCACGTGGGTATAACAACCGACCTTCGGTAAACTAGCTGGATGGCTTCCACACACGAAGAACTCAACGCCCAAAGTGATACTTGAAACCCATTTGTTAGGGGTAAGTGATTCGAAGTCAACGGCAACTCGGCCACGGATGAATCACAAAAGAAGTCAAAGTTGTGTCAGTCATACAAAACAGTTGACGAATATAAATCAACGGTAACAAAACATTACGAATGTGTTCCACTTTAATGGAAATCACTACGATAACATAGTAGTGCGCCTGCTTCGAGTGCGGGAGATCGTGGGTTCGATCTGGCCGCGTCATACCAACGACGTGAAAACACACATACACACACGCAAACACACGTTTTTAACTGAATCAATAAAGTCAACATAAGGAAATAACGTTTTGGTATTTTCAGATTTACGCAATCCAGGCGGTTCAACTTCCGTATTACAGAGTATTAGACCTAATACTAGAAGATTTATCCAATCCATTCTGATTAATTCGATCATGATAAACTAAATACAATACTGCATAAAACATAGACAATTTGCAACATATGATATAAAAGGTTTTCCTGAGGAAAATTGACTGATAAAGACGGGGCGAGGCAATGGATGAAATGTCATAAATTATAGTCATATATTATATATTTTATAGTTTTTTTATTATTTTGATATTTGGTGTTAATAGACAAAGGTGATTTTGTTCGACAGAAATGTATTTCTAAATTGAAATTAGTGTGCAAACTCCAGAAGTATTCAGGCGTTTATAAACATTTCCCTCTAAATGCTGCGTTTAACAATCTACTAATCTTGTTGATGTGTATAGGCCATTAGCGATTCTGAATATGACCATCACAATATGCCCAATCACGTGATCGCGCTACGTCATTTTGTTCCCGCTACAAGCTCGAAAGTGAAAGTGGAAAGGTAAACAAAAATTATAAACAGGGCGTAAGTTTGTTATTCAATATATTGTATAAATATCATGCACATGATTCGAAACCTATTTGAAAGTGCTACCCCCGGTACTACCATTTCCACACCAAACCCTATCCGTTTTAATGCTATTCCTGTTCAACCACTTTCGATATGTGTGCTCTGAGGTGTTCCCACTACAAGTCAATTGCAAAAAAATACAAAAAAGCACTTTCTTGTGGATAAAATTCACAGCATAGGTCATCGCTATAAACCATTGATTACTTTAAGACCATGATTAGCTCGGATATTTACTCGTAGTCGCATATTGGACAGAAAATGCCATTTTATGGAATGTTCCCACAACAAGTCCATCGCAGACCATGTTCTCACAGAAAGCAACTTTGTAATACAATGCAGGTATAAAGATTAAATCTTTTAAAAAAATATGAGGCGGCTTCAAAAAGTATTTTCGACTTCTATAATTTGAAGGGTGTTTCTTTTTTTTTTTTGGTGTTAAATAGGTCTTAAAGACGGTAGAATGATGCAGCTTAAAGAGCGTGTTTTTGTTTTTCTTAACATGCACTCTATGTTAAATATAAGAACTTGATATATAAGGATACAATTTGCATATAATAGTAGAATTGATGTGTAAGCCATTTATTTTTGCTAAATAATTCGTAAGTTTATGTAATTCAGTGATTATAAGTATGATTTTGCTGAGAGGGCACGCTGGATTCAGAAAATGAAAGTGACCTCAATAAAACGTGAACCCTAGGCGATATATGACCATTTTGTATCAATTCGCCGTAAAACCAAACTCACTCAGCCATAGCGTGAACAAAAGTCATTTAAGAAGTGTGTCATGTGAGTTAGATATGACCGGTTGTGCACGCAGAAATGATTAAATAATTCTACCTACTCTGGAGATGTGTCTTGACGTATAAAATGATACTAAAGTGAACGAGGATATGCTTATCTAGATGCATTTTACTTTTTGTATGAAATCTTGGTTTTGTGAAGAAGCATGAAGTATATCATTTCTTTCTTACAATTCTTATTTTCGAATAAAACATGTGCCGCATGTAAAATACAAATAAATTATGTTGATAAAGCAAGAGGGTCATCACAGATGATCCTCGATAGCTGACCTGAGAAAGTGCGCTATCTAATGAGACTTTTAATGAGATATTCTATCACGTGTTAATAGAAGGTTAAAGATCCTAACATAGTTATGATTGAATTTCTAAAATCATATCACCCAATGAAGCTGGTTGCGTTTCTCTCAATTGAAATATTCTGTCAAAAGAATGATGAATTAGAACCGTATCTTAGTGATCAGAAATAAGTTCAATCTGGGTTCGAACGAATTACACGTTTGGCTTATAGCGAAGACCTTGGAACACTTTAAAATCTAGACATTACAAAGTTAAAATACATCTTCGTCGCAGCACAAATGTCAATCGAAAATATTATCAACTTTCATTTGGCAAAATTTTATAAAAATCCGCTGAAAATCGTTAAGTGGCGCATATAACCTTAAGTGTACCGACGTTGTCGCCAGACGGCTCTACTTTAACTCAATCGAACCTAGTGAGTCTATCCTATGAAAATGCTTATGTGTTAGTAACGTAAAATAATCAATTTTAGGCACAAAAAATGTCTGTGTAAAGGAATGTAAACTTTCGTGGCTCATTTTTGTATCAGTGTCAGTTTAACAAAGGGACAAAGTATCACCCAAACACTTGAATGGTATACAGTATGATATAAACCTACATCTTACGTAGATCAAGGGAGAACAGCTTAATACTACCACTCATTCTGGAACAGTAATTTAAACAAAGTTTGTAATTTTACTCAAATAGTATGGCAAAGACCTTAAAAAGGTTTAAATTTTCGAAAATGATTCAAACTAGTTTCGAAATTCTTAAAGCTACTCCACTGAGATTTTAACACTAGAGGACTAGAACAACAGTTTGTGATTTTTACGTATTAGAAAGATTTGTTTCACTAGGAGCTTCGTTTTGTCAGAATGAACATAGTAGTGTAAAATCGCTGTAAAAATGAAACGTTCAAAGAGAAACATCACATCAGTCTTTCTTGTGTGCCGTCCTGTTGCTTTCTGTGAGAACATGGTCAGCGATGTACTTGTTGTGGGAACATCCATAAAATGGCTATTTTCTGTAGTCAATCAAGCAAACTACAGAGTAAATATCCCGGAGGCTAACATGGTCCTTAAAGTAATCAATGGGTTAGGTTATAGCGATGACCTATGCTGTGAATTTTATCCACAAGAAAGTGCTTTTTGTATTTTTTTGCAATTGACTTGTAGTGGGTACACCTCAGAGCACACATATCGAAAGTGGTTGAACAGGAATAGCATTAAAACGGATAAGGTTTGGTGTGGAAATGGTAGTACCGGGGGTAGCACTACTTTCAAATAGGTTTCGAATCATGTGCATGATATTTATACAATATATTGAATAACAAACTTACGCCTTGATTTATAATTTTTGTTTACCTTTTCAACAAGGGAACAAAATGACGTAGCGCGATCACGTGATTGGGCACATTGATCAACGCAGTTTTCTTTAAAAAGATCTTTCTTAAATATGAGGATATGACACATTAATCTACCTATTATCTATAGTCTAAATATCTCAAGAGTTACGAAACATCTGTTACAAATACAATATTTACTGTAGTAATGAAGAAAACAGCTGAAATATTAAAGCTTTTAAAATTGGGGAAGGAGTGACATATTTTCTTGCATATAGTGTATTATCTTCGTAGCATTTTTATATGGAAGTAATAAACTTTTCCTGCTGAAGTATATCACGATCATAAATATTACAATATCATAGCAGAGCTACAGCGTCGCATTACGGTTAGACATGTGAAAAAGAAAATGAATATCTACCTAATGCGATTCTGTTAGGTTTAAAAATTTCACAGTCCAAGCTTTTCAATCTGAAGCAGTTATCATTTATGACTGGTTTCTATGAAAATAATTCATGTAAAATTGTTGATGCAGTACGTTTTAATATGAATAATAGAAATTATTCAAATACGTTTTTCTCTTCATCTTGGTGCAGATGTAAATCTATATCAAACTTTCTTTTGTTTAGAATATTAGTCGAGTTTTCACATGTCGCGATTTAATCTTAATGCAGTTTAAGACATAACAAACGTTAAATTGCATTCAGAAATCATGAATAATCATTAATACAAATGATTGTAATAGATCTAATAGAACATAAACTTCCTAAAACAGATCCATAATTCCAGATATTTGCAGCCACTGCAATAGCACCACTCCTTTAACTTTTTATGGAGCACTGGTGATTTTTCAAGGGAGCTCTGCCTTTTTGGTAGCACCTTATTTCATATAATAGATAATTTATAGATTGCTGGCCGCGAGAATATTTTTTGTGTGTTCTCTGAAACATTTTATATCTACAAAAGCCTTCTGTTCATAGAATGTTGTAATATGATAACATATCTTTCTTAAAGCTTTTGATACTTCTGTATTCTGTTGTCTGAAAACAAATAGAAGTGTCACTCATATATAAGATGCCCTTTGTAAAATGATCGGAATATTGGACAACTGTCTGAAACTAATATTATATAGGCAGGTTGATGAAATAGTTTTAATCAAATTTGCAACATATTCAGAATGTTTCTTTTAACCCTCTGGGAATTGTTTCGGCATATTCTATATTATTTATAAAAGACGTCATTGCAAGAATGCATAACAAGGGTTTTTGTTTGAACACTATTGTTACTGTCAAATAACGTCATTAATTTGATATATATCGTACAATCAAGTGTAATGTTTTGTCAGTATCAAAAATTAAATTGTAATAAAGTTTATAAGTGAAGTCATCAGATTTACATATATATTCTTTATTTCCACTTTTCTGTGCTGTGTAATTTCAAAATAGCATAAATTGCAGATAAGAATGAATATTAGCAACCATCTTCATGCAAAATATATAGATTGTAATAGAAAAAGTATTAAAATCATACTAAACTCGTTTATATACATATAAAGCAGAGTATTTATTTATTTATTTACCTGACATGATTCATTACAAAACACATATACTTGATGATGAAATTTATTTATCACTCATTTATTAAATAATCGCACAGTTCATGTAATACATTCTCACCAACTGTTTGAATGAGCAGCATGCACTGGATATTGTTGTACGTTTATTCGATTTCATTTTTAGTTCGACGATCAAAAGATAAAAGGTAAGGATAGATTTCCCGAAAGCGAAGAGCACCTCAAATACAGCCATAGAGCCCTGCATCGCATCGTAGGCCCACAACAAAAAGAATCTGTAGTATATTGTAGACGTGTTGCTTCAAAAATCCAACAACATTTACATTATGAATATATGCAAAATACAGGAAAATGGGGGTTGAGTGGTGAGGGGTAGATAAAAGAGTCGGATGTTGGAGGATGCATATTCAACAGGGAAAGCCACAATCCTTAAATGCAGTATTCCTACAACGTCTCAGACATGCACGTCTAGATTAAAACACCATTTTGTAATAAAACATGTTATGTGACTGTCAGATAGATGTGTTTCCATTGCAAATCATAACTATGGGAACTAAATACAAGAACTTTGTGAAGATAATCTTAAGAAGACAATATAATATTCTGATAACGTGTGTAATAGACAACACAGTCATTCTAAAATGTAAATACATTTTTTTCGCGTTTATATGTTGAGCTATTCCATCATCTTCTTTTAAGTAGATTTCATCCCATGCAGAAATTTATGATTCTGCAAACTAGTGATTGATAACTCTCATTTATCGGGTTCTCTTTGTCAACATAGGCCCATCCATTAATGGTCTCTTTTTACTGTCAGGCAGTTACCAGTTCATTTCTGCTTGCACTTTAGCCAGGTTTAATTTGTCTGCACTCAACGTCCTAATCAAATAATCCATCAAATGGATAACTGAAAGTAAATTTCCCCTAAAACATGTATGGAATTATAGATTACCTTCGTATTATCTAGCGCATGGTTGGTTTTGATTTTTATTTGCGAGTATTGTCTCATATAATTTCTAGTGCATACTGATAAAGGAAAGGAAATATTATATAAAGTGTTTCCGAAAACGTTCCGTGTTGTATTGTTTAACACAGTGATTCCTGATCTATTACAGGAACTGATATTTCATGAATACTCGTATTCCCAGTTTTAGCACTTTATTAATATCATTACCTTATCTACTCCGGGACAATTACGTTCCAACGTAAGTCAAGTCTCATCGATGTCGTGTTGCAAAATATCACCGACACACGAAACGGTATCTCAAAATTACGTTACCTTGTCGCTCCGAATATCTACAAAATGACAACAATATCATAATTTCAACATAGACGTACAAACAGCATGGTAAGGAAATCTTTCCCGTTACACTTTACTTTCATAGTATATCCGTGTTTGATTTATATTTCACGCTTGTATTTTCCTGTAATTGTGTGTGTTGTTGTTCTGGGAATCTCAATTGTTACAAGTTATGATCTTGCAGTCATTACTAGGCATGTAGTATAGAAATAAAGCACGTAGATATTCTTTACAACGTTACCATGTCTAACAGAATACGTTGCAAACATCATCAATAGTTGCAAACATTATGACATCCAGAAATAACTTTAAGGATATATGACTGACTTGAAAAACTGTGTGACACAAGGTAGAAGGTTTTGCATATGTTTCTGAATTGTTGATTCTTCTGTTAATATATGTTCCTCCTCTTCAGTTTCGTCTTCAACAAGCATTTTAGTTTTCAGAGTACTACATGATTTTTCAAAACCTTTTTGATAGTGTTTGGGGCATTCGTCACCTTCATTTTTGATGTTGTTTTCCGGAACAATTTCATCAAATAATTCACTGTGAACAGATTTTATTTGAGTGTTCACGTTTGGCATTTTTTCTTATAGGACTGTTATTAATATCTTTCTTTGGCCAAGTAACGAGTTTTCCAGACTCATTGATATACACTTCGTCAAGGCCACAGGCAACTTCTTTACCTTTAACTTTGAATGTCGTACATTCGCATATCAACTGACCATTCTTTATCGAAAACGTAAGAAAGGACACCTGTTCATTACTATGTCGCACGAAATTAACTTCAGTGTCAAACCAAGAGTCACGATGTCGGCATTTGATATTAGAATTCTGAAAAAGAAACACGAACTATATTAATAATTTTCGTTGCGAATCTGTAACATTATTCTTAAAAACATCGATGATAGCTGGTGACATATTATCATGTAATCGATCAGAGTTTACAACGTATTCTGTTAGACATGGTAACGTTGTAAAGAATATCTACGTGCTTTATTTTTATACTACATGCCCAGTAATGACTGCAAGATCATAACTTGTAACAGTAGTTGAAAATACAAGCGTTATGTTTTGTTTTAAAATAACGTTCATTTATTTAAATTGTGGTAAAACATAGTCTTTCTGAGTGAAATATAAATCAAGCACGGATATACTATGAAAGAAAAGTGTAACGGGAAAGATTTCCTTACCATGCCGTTTGTAAGTTTATGTTGAAGTTAAGATATTGCTGTCATGTTGTAGATATATTGAGTGACACGGTAACATAATTGCTGAGATACCGTTTTGTGTGTCAGTGATATTTTGCAACACAACATCGATGAAACTTGACTTACGTTGGAACGTAGTTTTCCCGGAGTGTTATCTACGTTAAAGTTTAAACATATTGCACACACCTAATGTTCAGTCGAAAAATATATTTATATGGAAAAATATGTATCCACTCTACCTTAGCAGAATAGGTAATAAAATAGTGTGCATCTTTTTGTAAAGAAATGAACAGCACTGTGTCCTTATACAATACTGAAGTAACATTTTTTATAAAAGGCAGAAATAGGTCATAAAATATTTTGCTTCTTTTTGTAAAGAAATGAACAGCACTGCGTCCTTATACAATACTTAAGTAACATTTTTTATACATCTACATATGTCTGTTTGTAAAGAACTTACCTTAAGTATTCACTTCACGAAGTAGATTGCTGTCTATGACTTGTCGGTCTTGCATTTGTATTTCGCATTATTGTTATTATTATTATTATTATTATTATTATTATTATTATTATTATTATTATTATTATTGCAGTTTATGATATGATGTACTGTACAAATTTAGGATTACGATGAATCATTGTACCTGACATTGCCTTTATTGTTTTTGTCGTAATTAATTTGAATTTCACTGGCACACAATTCACTTCATGACAATGCATCGTCTTTTCCAGTAGCTTAACCTTAAACTGTTTACAGTAAGGTTAAAATAATTGTGCTTTTTTATAAAAATATGTTGCTGTCCTATCAATTAAATGACTGATATTTTTTCTGTTTGAAAAGGTGTTGATGAAACATTGAAATTGGTAAAAATATAATGAAAATTTAGAAATATAGCCATTCAAATGTTATCGAGGGAATAAAATGGCAGACATGTTTGGCAAAGTGACTCTATTTTTTTCTTTTATAAACATGACTATATAACTTTAATTCATGGTATGCACTTTTATCAAAAATTATATCGCATTTTGATTACGCTAAATCATTTATTTTGTTGTTATTCTTCGATTTACCAAACAAAGTCTTGATAATATACTTAAACAACGAGGATTTCACTATGCAAAAAATCGTTTCAGTACATAGATATTATGGCTATATCGTTTATTGTATTTAAGTCCGCTTTTTGTGAGTTTACCTAATTGTACAAAGCTTACCGTTAAAAATGTTTTAGAAATTATAGCTGAAGTATAACAACCATAAAGAATAGGAACGCATTTAATAACAATAAAGCATTTCCAAATGCGTGAACAACAATACAACGCATTTCAATCTAGACAAATATTTTTACAAACGTGTTCAATTTTATAACAACAATTATTTCCGGTTTCACCCGAAAATGTATGCCTATTCATTTTCGCGGGAACACTAACCCAATGGTTTTAAACGCAATAACTTGACCTTGGAGGTAATTCTATACCCCTTAGTCAGTACTTTAAGTGCCACATTAGAGTATACTATAACTGCTGGTGTTCATTTTCAGCATGAAATATAAACATTTCACGTAGGGCATACTAAAGTTCTTGTTGTTGATGTTTTGCTTCTAACGTAATCCAATTCCATAATTGTGTATGTACGGATGTATGGCTTATCAACATCGATGGTTACGCCGGATAGATTTCCGATATTGTAGCATTTTATATCTGTTTCATTTCTGATGCAGATAATGCCACAAAGAAAATCAGTTGCAGCTTCCATATTTTATCAAAGACAGTGGATTGAAGTTTTAATTGTTCGTCCAACTATAGAAAGTCAAAACGAAACACAATTTATTACCCATTTTACAATATGTCGCGACACTATTGATGTATTTATGCAATAAATGAATACAACCCCATTTTGATCAATTAAAAATATATTTGGCAACAGTTGAATTAACGAGAGCTAAACGCGAAACCAATGAGTATGAACATTTTTAAAAGACTCCTATCTAACCTATTATATACATTATATACCAAATCATAAATGAATGTACATTCCATAGCAAAAATATCACAAAAAGATCACAATGACGTTTCAGCGACAATATGTCACTAATTATATAATTGTAGCATATTCTTAAAGTCATTCAATACACAGACAATCCAATGATATTAAATTTTTGCGTATTCACCATTGCACGAAAAAAGGACAGTAAATATATTAAGATAACAGTGGACAACAAGCATAAATATCAATTCAAGTGTTAAAGACTATTCCCTCAGCTTGTTTGATCTAAATGACAAAAATACGCGTATGTAAATTAAACAATTGTCTACCCATGCAATTTACTCATTGCTGCTAAGTGTCACTGAAGATACAGAAAACTCTGGTAAAGAGAATATAATTTTTCAATCATAATATTATCGCCTTATTGCGTGTGTACCTCAAATATAACATCAAAGGACTTTCAAGTCGCTGTGCTTCTTGTAATTTTTCTCATCCCCTTCATGTGCATGCACTGTTACATTTAGTGAATCTGGGTTGCCTGTTTCGGAAAAACTGCGAAATACATAATCACTATGAAATTTGTTCATTGTTTCCCGACGGTATTCACAGTAGCGTATATGTGATCATGATTACCCTTTTGCGTCTTCATCAACTCAGCAAACGTAAAAGAATACCCGCTTGCTTTGTTCCTTGAGGTAAACAAGTTAAATTTCATTTAAATAGGCTTACCAGAGGTTCGATGTCAAGGTTAGTGTTTACATAAAGCCTGAATGCAAAGTTTGGTTAGAAACTCTAGTGTCATAAAAATGGAAATAAATGAAATTGGCTTTTTAACTAGATTGCCACAGCCATATATCCAAATTATTTGCAACACATACAAGATTATCCCTTTTGGAATATTCATGTACCTGTTTTCTATTGATGTTATATGATTAGCTTGTGGGCTTTTGAAATCTAACGCATTGGCCCTAAATGTTACAAAAGCTTATTCAAGTGAACATTTTCAGTCAAACTCACAGAGCAAATATTGCATTTAATCGATATCATGTTCTCATAAATTCGTCATATTGCATCATAAACCACGTGAAAGAAAAGATAGACTTAAATGCAACACTCATCTTGCCCCTTCCACCACATAGCACCTTCTTTCCTCCTTTCTTCCGCTCTGTATACATCCAAATTATCCAGTACATACTTTTGCCACCTTTCCAACGCAAAGCAATCACAATCTTCCACTTCACCGCTTCTTTGATCATAGAGGGCAAGGCAAATTAAACTGGTCTCCGCCATGTGAATATCTTGTACACACAACGATAACAAACGGTACTTATGAGTATATATATAAAATTAAAAACATTATATCAAGCTGTATAACATAAAAACATTATATCAAGCTGTATAACATAAAAACATTATATCAAGCTGTATAACATATAAACATTATATCAAGCTGTATAACATAAAAACATTATATCAAGCTGTATAACATAAAAACATTATATCAAGCTGTATAACATAAAAACATTATATCAAGCTGTACAACATAAAAACATTATATCAAGCTGTATAACATAAAAACATTATATCAAGCTGTATAACATAAAAACATTATATCAAGCTGTACAACATAAAAACATTATATCAAGCTGTACAACATAAAAACATTATATCAAGCTGTACAACATAAAAACATTATATCAAGCTGTATAACATAAAAACATTATATCAAGCTGTATAACATAAAAACATTATATCAAGCTGTATTACAATCAAAGCTAAAGATTCCTATAGGCATATACTCAATGTCTTTGCAGAAGACAGAGCAACAGGAGAACCCCATTCAGGATCCAAAGGAACAAACCGTGAAATAAGTATCAATACCATCACTTATCAAACACAGGTCATCGCGTTGATGATCACATGCATTTCCACTACCGTCCATGAACAGGCTCAATCAAACATTCTGCAACATTTCCAATTTGTCGTGTTGGGCGACTTGTGGGTTTTCCATTTTTAGGTTTGTGTAGTAAATTAACGCACGAGATAATCTTATTGTTTTGTATTTTGAATCGTCTAGTTACTCCTTGAGAATTTCAAGATGGTTCCGTGGTTCAAAGTATTTATGACGTGTTATTTCTATACTACTAATTCGTCAGCACTAATTGCTAATAAGAATGAATACAATTAATACTTATGATACATGACAGGCATTAAGTACCTTTACCTGGCAAAGAGGTTCTTGGCCAAGAGATACAAACTGTCAAAATGATACTTACAAATCATACCCCAATTCTAAAGTAAATATATGTTCCATAAAAAGAAATCACAAAGTTAAAAAGTATCAAAGCAGCAAAATACAACTCTTTCAATACAGCAGGGGTCTCCTTAGTGAGAGTTTTCATAAGCTAGTGTATCCATACCAGCCTGAAGATGACTAACCATATGCATTGAAATCCTCATTTTTTTTCTTAGTAAAACTTTCAATATTTGGTGCCATGATATAAAAATATAGTGGCCGATTTTTTTAATGTGTGCCCACAACACTGTTTCACTCAGTAAATAAATGCATGTTTCAAAATTTAAGAGGCATTCTTTTAGCTAATAATTACTAGTGAATGGAAATTCCTCTGTACACTTCGTTTGCACGGAGCAGTGAATTGTGCGAATAAATCATATTCTTGTGGAATAAATAGTCTTATCTTCATACCATCTGATATATGGAAATATGAACTTTTTCTACTGAATTACATCACAGTCATAAATATAACAGTATCATATAAATAATAAGTTATTGATGAAGAAACGCAAGAATATGATTTACGTGTTATCTAAAACATTAATATCGTCATCTTTCATATCTAGACAAAGTTTCTGTTTACAGAATATTGAATTATGATTACATAAATTTCGGGGAATTTATGACACTAATGTAATATCTTGTCTGCGAGACAAATAGAGTTTTCACTCAAGTTGATATATGTCCACAGTAAATGGTCGTTCTATTGAATATTTTGTTTTTCTTTACGTTATTAAATTATTAGACAGTATAATATATAATGTTATTATTTCAATTAAACTTGACAGTTTTGCAAGTACACATTCGATCACGTCTCGCTGTATTACTCTAGCTTAGAAATAACATCATGATTTGACGTCCACCAAACAAACAAACAAAATACTTTGTTGATATCAATGTTAACTGTATTGAAATCTGAAAGTAAAGTAAATCTGAAAGTAAATCAATGTTTATAACAGAGTAAAAGCGGTCATTAAGAGGAAAATAACTTGAACTGGTACAGAGAAGTGATTGCGATACAATATTAATATATAAAAAATGTATATACCTGTTAAATTTCTTACAATGTTAGATCACATCCCCATATTACGTTTGCTATTATTTGGAAAATGAACGTATATAGAATAAAATATACTAGTATGCCAGCTTTCTCACAGCTTCTCAGGATCATTCAAAATACAGAAAATCTACAGAGAATGTCTTACTTGCATACAAACAAAAACACGAAAACAACGTATAAGGATATTGGGCTTGCTTACAGAATTAGTAAACCCTTAAAGTGCCTTCAACACTACTGAAAGAACTAGACATGACACCTAAGACATTGAGAAGCGTTGCTTGAACATTCCAATTTTATTTTTTATCAGCAGAGAGAGATCAAACATTTTCCATTTTGGTTTGATTTTTTAAATTTTATTTTTTTTTTATTTATTTTATTTTACTTTACTTTATTATTATTATTATTATATATATATTGCTTTTTTGAGGTGTAATGCTTATTTTTCATTTACATATCCCTGCAAGTGGTTCGGTACCAAGCGCAAATATCAAACGGTTTACTTTACATATAGCTCGTACAGAACTTTCGTTACTACACCTTGTTCTCTGCATCTTCACGCGGATATTTACATCCGTGTATTCTTTTTTTATATAAAACACAATGAATAGATATTCAAAATTCTTTAAATCAATGTGAATTCTATGTTTCCTATATTTTACTGACAGGCTACGTTAAATTATATCAATTATTTCTTACTTTGACGACTAAGTTCGCATTTTGCCAACCTGGCCTACCTATGCCAGATTTGGAACGCATGTGACAATTGCTTTGAAATGTCATTTAAAATGTAAGTCATTCTTACTATGGACAAAATAACAAGATAAAATAGTTAAACTATTGCTATAATAATCGTCATATGTTTTCGCGACCGTACATATTGTCGCGTAGTGACTGTCAAAGCAAGATTTATTCAAATGAAATACCTTTCTCTTATTGAATAGTTTTGAACAAATAATTCATGGCACTATTTCTAATCACTATATATCTAGACAAAGTTTCTGTTTACAGAATATTGAATTATGATTACATAAATTTCGGGGAATTTATGACACTAATGTAATATCTTGTCTGCGAGACAAATAGAGTTTTCACTCAAGTTGATATATGTCCACAGTAAATGGTCGTTCTATTGAATATTTTGTTTTTCTTTACGTTATTAAATTATTAGACAGTATAATATATAATGTTATTATTTCAATTAAACTTGACAGTTTTGCAAGTACACATTCGATCACGTCTCGCTGTATTACTCTAGCTTAGAAATAACATCATGATTTGACGTCCATCAAACAAACAAACAAAATACTTTGTTGATATCAATGTTAAGTGTAGTGAAATCTGAAAGTAAAGTAAATCTGAAAGTAAATCAATGTTTATAACAGAGTAAAAGCGGTCATTAAGAGGAAAATAACTTGAACTGGTACAGAGAACTGATTGCGATACAATATTAACATATAAAAAATGTATATACCTGTTAAATTTCTTACAATGTTAAATCACATCCCCATATTACGTTTGCTATTATTTGGAAAATGAACGTATATAGAATAAAATATACTAGTATGCCAGCTTTCTCACAGCTTCTCAGGATCATTCAAAATACAGAAAATCTACAGAGAATGCCTTACTTGCATACAAACAAAAACACGAAAACAACGTATTAGGATATTGGGCTTGCTTACAGAATTAGTAAACCCTTAAAGCGCCTTCAACACTGCTGAAAGAACTAGACATAACACATAAGACATTGAGAAGCGTTGCTTGAACATTCCAATTTTATTTTTTATCAGCAGAGAGAAATCAAACATTTTCCATTTTGGTTCGATTTTTTAAATTTTATTTCATTTTTTTTATTTATTTTATTTTATTTTTTTATTATTATTATATATATATTTTGCTTTTTTGAGGTGTAATGCTTATTTTTCATTTACATATCCCTGCAAGTGGTTCGGTACCAAGCGCAAATATCAAACAGTTTACTTTACATATAGCTAGTACAGAACTTTCGTTACTACATCTTGTTCTCTGCATCTTCACGCGGATATTTACATCCATGTATTCTTTTTTTATATAAAACACAATGAATAGATATTCAAAATCCTTTTAATCAATGTGAATTCTATGTTTCCTATATTTTACTGACAGGCTACGTTAAATTATATCAATTATTTCTTACTTTGACGATTAAGTTTGCATTTTGCCAATCCTGGCCTACCTATGCCAGATTTGGAACGCATGTGACAATTGCTTTAAAATGTCATTTAAAATGTAAATCATTCTTACTATGGACAACTCAACTCAACTCAACGTAGTGACTATCACAGCAAGATTTATTCAAATGAAATACCTTTCTCTGATTGAGTAGTTTTTGACAAATAATTCATGGCAATATTTCTAATCACTATAAATCATGGCACTAATCCCTTTCAATCGTGAAAAGGCTAATTAATTAAGTGTAATTGCTGAATGTTGTTAATTCATTTCACAGAGATAACAAAGTATTAAAATCGTTCCCATGTTCTCATTATTTTCTTTTAAAGGAAGACAAATTACTGCAATCAAAACAAAACTCTTCAGGACTATAATCAATTTAGTTTTGAAAACAAACAGCGCCAAGTGAGTAATATAGCAATAACATTACAAGACCACTTACAACCGTCTTCTTATTCACAGAATTATGAATAACTGAGGATGAAATTTTCTCACTGTTCTTCATGGTCATTCAAGGCAGAGTAAAATTTGTTAAAAAATGGACATATAATGTAAATTCATGTCCACTCAGCTGCCCACGTCAAAGGATATCCTTATTCCTTGTAGTGTGAAATTCTAACATACTCATTTGGCTGCTTTTTAGCATGACATTTTGATTTGAGATTTTCAAAATAGAATCTGCACATTTTTTTGCACTCTGCTAAACAGCCATTGCACTATTTTTAAGGAAAAGAAGTCTGAAGGTTTCGTCGTGTCATTGACAATTTAGTTCTGATTGAACTCTAGCCCGGTTTGATTGATCTACACTCCAATTCCTTACCAGTCAGTCTTTTAAAAGGGATTAACGAAATTTGTATGGAAGATAGATCACGGTCGTATTATTTAGCGCGCGGTCGCAATTGACAATTACGTTCTAATAAATGAAAAGCAATTATTTCATAAACGGTTTCCGAATGGTTTCCATATTTTATCGATTTACGTACTGAATTCTAGTATGTAACGGAAATTGATATTTCCTAAATATTCTCAGTATTTGCAATTAAACAATCAGAATATTTTCATCTTTCACACTTAGTGCCAGATTCTACACTCATTTGTGACTAAGCCACATTTGAAACATTGAACCTGGTGTTCAGTAGGTGAAAAGTGTTTGCACGAAAAGTACCCAACGCTGTTACACGGATATATAATTATTGATGTATTTAGATGAACGGCACTATATTAAGTTATATTTTATACACATTCAAATACATGATTTACTTCAAAGAACATAATTGAATACCGATATGAACTATGTGGGCCAAGTTCCTGCTAATGAATAACAGCTGTTGCTGTCATATCTAGCTCACACTAATCCGAACATTTTTCTTTACCAATTGCACGAATATGCTGATTTTGCCGAACAGACTTTTGATACATTCATGTCTGTTTCTAGAAGACGTCATTTTCACACTTGCACTAATTGTCTGTCAGCATCAGTTACTTGCATACGCTGATTTTGCAGAGTAGATTTCAGATATTCAGTCATTATATATCAGTTTTTGACATATAAAATTCAAATAACCTTTATAATGGCCTGTAAGCACTAAGTACATGAACCTATTGATTTTGCAGTATACATTTCCCATATTTCGGCATTACATACCAGTTTCTGACATATCAACTTCAAATAACCTTGGTGGTCTGTCAACACCAAGTGCATGAATCCGCTGATTTTGCAACGTGCATTTCAATATTTGGGCCTTATATATCAGTTTCTGACATATCAGCCTGAAACTAACAGTAACTGTATGTCAACATAAAAACATGCATCTGCTGTTTTTGGCAAATAGATTTCTGATTCCGTGGCGTAATACATTTATTTATGACATGCCTACCTCACACTTACTCTAAATTGTTTGTCAAATTTGACTGCGTGTGACCGCTGATTTCCAGTACCTAGATATTTCTGTTTTGTTTCTATAAAAGATAGACGCCTAATAAATCGTTGAAAGCTTTCAAATTTAACAAAGTCAAGTCCGTGGATTGCAATTTGATGTTTTATCAAACATAATAGAAACGTAACCCGCAGCATAATTAACGCAGCCGTAAACGTCTCATCATACGGTATTTTGTCTCAACATTGTTATTTTTTCTGGTTCTCTTGGATGATGTACTTGTATTAAACAGCTGTGCTTAATCCGAAACTAGGGGTGTTTCATATTTCCATACTTCTTTTATGAACAGACTCAGTATTCTTTTGCTTTGTTGTGAAAAAAACTTTCCTCGTTAAGGAAAATGCGAAAGTAGTCTATCTGCTTATTTTTTATTTTATGAGTAACGTCATTAGTTTAGTGTAAATCATATTTTATTCAGTAGCAACTCATTATCTTTGAATCTAAGTAAGATATGAAAAAAAATTATTTCACATTTTTCCATTAGAAGCTAAAATATTCATCATAAACATGGGTGCAGTTTGAAGTGTATTTTGAGACATTTAATTACCTTAAACACATAGATTTATTGGTACCTCATTTTTCTGATCAAAAACATGCAAGGTATTGAAAATGGCGTACAGCAGACAGACTTTGTTTTAATTGTTTTCCGCAGTTATTTTTATTCATTAGCCTGAGGATCGAGCTCACGACCCCGCGATCCGTAGATCGGCGCTCTCCCTATTGAACTAAGTGGGCGGGTTGATCCCAAAGAAGTGACATCCAGATAAACTATCTAAAGTTCATCAAACAACCTCTGCATATATTAATTCATAATGTTATTTGTTAAATAGCACATACTTGTATCGTATTACCAAAACGATTTTTAATACTTTTTTAAGTAAAATATTGCACATTCATCACCCAAAATACAATCTGTTCGTCTTCATAGTAAAACGCCGATGAAGCCAACCAAAGTCTCTTTAATAGAGTAAAACATTTTACATTTAGCAATGAGTATTTTGATATTTCGCAAGTAGCACGGCGCATCGGCCTTCCGTAGCTTTTCATGTTTATTGAATTCAATTTCAGCAAATTATTCATGCAAAATGCTCGTTGTGACCCTACGTCACTCAAAGTACAGACAATATAATGATTATGCCGTCTTTCTTCGTGTTTACTTGTCCGGGGAAAATGACAGCAAGCATCAATGAATGCTCCTGTTGTAACATTTTGCCTCTGTTTATAAAACGCTTTGCCAAGTGCGAAACAAAACATTTATTTTTGCATAAAACACAGTGAAAGATTGAAACTTCCGATTCTATAAAGTCCTTACTCAGACAAGATGGCGGACTTAGGACATATGTTTCCTTTAGAATCTGATAATTCTGTAAAAGTAAATTAAAGCTAAACGTTTAAAGCTGTCACAACGCAAATACTCAACAACTGTTAATTTTACATAGTTTGAAAGCCTTTAAGATGTTGATGCGAAATGTTATCGAATGCTTTACCTATATCAAATAACAACACGCCTCATTTCTAACCCGTTATCCAGTGAATACAGAAAGCGTTATATGAATACATGAGCTGATCCGAAGTACTGTAATGTCACATATGACTAAAAATATACATCAGCGGTTTCCGCTTACCAGTTTCAATATAAAAAGCAGATCATTAGGATCGCGGGGTCTAGAATTCAATCCCCGTATGCTCCTTATGACGAGTGATAAAGGTCAATATATCTGAAAAACAAATTGTCACCCACCTCTGATTCATGTGTGGAAATTGGTATTTACTTTAGGAGAATGCGTAAGCACTGGTACAGAATCCAGGAATACTTGTTATGTTAACTGCCCGTTGTTACATTACTGAACTACGGATGGAAAACGACGCTAAACTCAAACAAACAACAGCGGAGCATTTTCAATTACATTTACAGAGAAAATGAAGTCTCATTTTATGATGCAAAACAGATACTCTGCTATCATAAATTGTACCATCAAGGATTCTAAAGAATTTTATTGTTTTAATCAAAAAAATCATTTGTTTGTTCAGCAACATAAATTACTTGAACTTAAAGTTAATTCAAAAGAAAATTTTAATGGTCGAATTTGTGTTCACTGAATAATAACATGTTAATAATGATATTTCTTGAAATTGCTTAAAACCATTCTTTTTGAGAAAATGGAAAGGGGTCATATCACATAACTGCAAGTTCTCTCACACAGAGAGAAACATCAGACATTAAATGATTACATTACCCCATGCAGTAAATCATCTGTCTCCATTAAACGCTCTTGCAACTAGTTTAGTTGCAAACGAAAATAAGAAGTAAAATTATATTGTAAGAAGTCTGTGTATGTACATTGAATGTTGCTGAAAAATGACTGATTTTTCAATGAAGAGGTCTACAAAAGTGTGTGCATGGTCAAAACTGTTAACACAATGGTATGGGCACATTCTCCTATTCAATACTTCAACAATAAAGTTGAATGAAATGCATCAATGCGCATTCAATACAAATATAAAGAAAACAGATGATTAGATTCGTTTATATTGATATTTATATAAGGAATTGTCAATCTTGTGTAAATAACCATTGATATTAACTCTGCGAATAAATGTCCGGTTGCGATATATAGGCATATTTCTACTTCTTTAAGCAACTCATATTGGAATTTTCGCTTGATATATATTGTATTACACCAGATTTATATAGCGGCATTTTTCATTGAAAGGCACTTTACATAGCGCAAAGGCAGCTACCCAGGGCGCCAAATTCATCTTCTACTAGTAGAGACACAGAGCGATCTGACTGGAAGGAAGGAATTAGAGAATACAGAGAGCGAGATATCCTTTCAGATTCAGACCTGCTGATGCTCGACCATAGTTGTTGAATTATTCTTAATTTACTTAAATTGCCATTAAACATGTTTAAACGTTGATATAGTGTAATTATCCCTAGTCAATTGTCCAGTTCTACATGCAATAAAGGTTATTATATCCTGTCGTTTCAGAAATAAGAAAATGGTCATAAGTCAATAAATTGGCATTTCATTGGTTTTTCGATGTCTATGTCCTATTATAGTAAATATATTGTGTGCACTTGCCATTGATATATTTCCTAAATATTTGTGTTCTAAAAAATCTCATTGAAAAGTTGTTAATATTTTTAATATTTGCATTATAACATAATATTTTGTTTATATTTGCTAAATGGGTTGTATCTTATATTTGCATTTAAACAAAAATGTTATTAACCTTTGTCTCAAAGTATTGTTTGTATTCTTTAAGCCATCGTATTGATATTTCCTAAATATATTTTATTTTTGCATTTTGAAAAATATTGATAAAATGCATTTCATCTATGTATTCTAAATATACTTCTGTTTACATTCTAACAAAAATTGAAACCGATGCTTCAACAGTGTACCACTCGCAATGTATTTACGGTTTATTTGGGATTTTTTCTAAACCATTTAACTTACGTATTTGAAAAACGAGAAATATGAAAATCGTTAGTATGCTGTGAATATTTAGGAAATGTCAATGATTGAAACAAATATTTAGATTTCTGGTTATATTACTTTACATGCATGTTTTTATGTAAATAAAAGATAAATGTAACGATTTACATACATTTTTTGATTTTGTATACACCAAACAGGACTAGGAATGCAATAGGATCTCGCGTGCGTTCATGTGTGTCTGTTCGGCTCGTACACGTGCGTGTTTGCGCTACTGTGGTGTGCGGTGTAGGCAGACTGCGGGTTTTGGAGCGAGGCCTTCCTGTTTAATATCCATTCTTTCTACAACAGCCTATCCTATTATCTACAACTTACCAATTTGTGTACTTTGCATTTTAATAAAATGTACTGGTTGTTAAATATTTTTGTAGCATCCCGTCTGCTATATGTTTTCACTGTAGTTTCCTTCTGTTGCTGGCCTACTTTGCGATTCATTGCTTTGACGTTAAAGCCAGCAAATTGAATTAAATTCTTTTATTTAGTCATTCTAAATACATTTTATACGAAGAGAAAACATGATTGTTTCAAACATTGCAACAAATTTTTATTACAACAGAGGTACATAAACAAGAAGTTGTATTGTTATAAGATATTCTGAATACTGTTAAGACAACCCATTGAAGGAAGTTCCACATTACTGTTAACTAATTATTTAATTTTCTTTCCCGACTGACCGGAAGGTATTTGGAACTCTGATTATTAAAAAGCTATGAACCACTTAAAAAGTTTTTGTATTCCATTCCAAAATCAAAATTTCTTGAAAGCATAACGCATAGCAAACACATTCAGAGCCAGATAACGAAAAGTAGACCTGTTTACAGATGTCTCTCCGTCAACATTTATAAAATTGGATCTTATTTTAGACACAAATTGAACTTTCAGTTTTAAAAATGAAATATGTTTGATATTTGTAGTGAAGAGCATAGCAACAATAACACAAAGTCTGTCACATCACTATTATATAGGACGAGCCCGATGTACACTACAGAAAATTTCCTTATAATGTAATGCAAATGAACCTGAAATGGATTAAATGGTATTTTTATATGGTAGTCATACATCTGGTATAAAAAAAGAATGGATGTTGAGTTTATTTGCTTTCATTGAGAGTATATTGCATTATTGTGATAGTTTATTTCTTAATTATGTTTTCTATTACGTTGAGGTCTTGCATTCAGGTGTGCTTGTTGTCGGGAGTTAAGAAATGGTTTCCAATGAGTAACTTTGATGTAGATAGTCATAGTGTTGCTAGATTTTGTATTAAGCAGACACGGAGACATTTATAGCTTATATGTGTATTGGTCTGCTGGGTTTTATATAATTCATGTTCGGCTGGTTTCTGTTAGGAAACCTTAAAAGACAATACTGAAGAGGACAACGATGAAGGGGACCAGAAATTGCCAGTGGAAATTAATCACGTAAGTGTCCTGATAAATACGTATATTTATATTATTATATATCATAAATTTATAAATTATTCAGTCTGTCTGTGTAGGATAATAATACCATGTCTCCAAGCATTACCTTTAAGTCATATGCATTTAAGATGAATGAAGCGGGTGGTTTTGCATTAAAAATTACCTTCAGTGATATTCTGAAGTATTACATTATTTTCTGTCAGTGCTAATGAACTGACTGGATTTCACATGACTGAGCTAGTTATTAACTTAGTTGCTCTGTGAGAATCAATTTTGATTCCTAGATTATATAAACTTAGTTAACTGAAAATGGAATGCTGCTCAAATCATGCCGATAGGGTTTCAGTTTACTGTAAAGTTCTTGTAATGAACACAAAAGAGGTTTGGTCTACGTTCTTGACTAAATACCTGTCAGCAGTGTGGATTTCAGTCATACTGGGATCCAAGATCTTTCATGTTAGGGGTTATCCAGCTGCCTTGCCAAATATATGTGGTTCTACCTAGGTGTCAGCTTGTGCATGAATACTGAAAATATTCTGCCACTCGGGACATAGTGTTATGAGTACTAATGAACTGACTTGAGTTTACTTGTCAGAACTGGTTTGCAACTTAGTTGCACTGTGTGAATCAATACTTCTTTCTAGATGTATTAATCATCTTTACTGTATAGCTAGTTCGATAATAAAACATTGTCTCAAACATTGTCTCAAACTTCGTACACTACAGTTATCTTGTAATTTATTTTAAGAAGTCCAGTTCAAAATTGGAAGTTATATCGAGGTGGAGTATGAGCTAAACAAAGGATAAAATATATGATGGATAAGTAAATGCAATTGCCATACTTCTGCAACAGTTTGTTACATTCATCACCTTTAAAGTAAACATGATAATATGAGTTTGGGCACGCTGACATTGTTAGCTGGACTATGTGAAGTATATTGAGAGCTGTCCTACTCGTCCAACACCTTGGTTAAAGTTTTGATGCGCTTTCACTTTATCTTTGTTATTACTCGGCAGATTTGTTTTAAACTTTTGCCGTTACTCATGCACCAATATTTAATATTATTGAATAATATCACAATTTTAAGCTCAGCTGAATTGAGCTCTTGTGATCGCCAGGTGCCCGTCTGTCCGCCGTCTGTCTACACTTTTCTGTAAACAACGTTTCTTTTGAAACCATTTGGTCGAAGTTGCTGAAACTTGGCCTGGAAGATCCTGGGTTATGCCCTTCCAATTATTTTACGAATTGGCTGCACATAGGAGGTGCCAGTGCTCAAAATAGAAAAATGTTCAAGCGACATCTTCTACTTGACAGCTGGTCTGATTTTGAAATAATTTCACTCAAACGGGCCTTATGTAAGCCTCTACCAAAATTGTTCAAATATCCAAATTTGTCAACAACAAAAATGGCCACCAGGGGGTGTGTTCACTTTTCTGTGTATGTATATATTTGAAACTTTAAAAATCTTATATGAAACTGCTGGCCCAATTCTAAAATAATTTTAAACAAGTTGTCCTTATGTGGCTCCCTACCAAGATTGTTCAATTTTTTCGGATTCGTCAATGAACATGGCCGCCTTTTCCCTGTATGTTTAAAAATATTCTTGTATGAACCTGCTGACCTGAATTTTACGTTATTTTCACACAAATGGTACTTCAGGATCATTCCCACATCAATGATTCAAGGTCTGTAACTCAAGCACAAATATTTCATGAATTATGCCCCTTTTATCTTAGAATTATATGTAAATTTTAATGCACTTTCACTAAATCTTTGTTACTTCAGTTCTTAACAGATTTGATTCAAATTTAAAATAGTCTTTTCGTACATCATCCTCTTCATCATATGACACAATATCCATAATTTAAGCACAACTATTTCATGAATTATGCCTCTTTTTACACAGATTATTTTTAATTCTGGTGCTTTTTCACCATATCTCTGTTGTTGCTTAATGTATTTGATTCAAATTCAAAAGCATCAACCTCATCATACGCCACAAAGTTGTTAACTCAAGAGCTCTGTTTTCAAGATGTAGTAATTATCAAATATGGCTTTCTGACAAAAAATTGTTTAATACATAGAGGATATTTGTTTGTTTCAGTGTTAAACTGAAATATATATCACTGACTGAACACCATATTAAATATTTTCATGAGTGGTGCAGCCACAAGTAAAGACAAGAGCTCCACCAAGCGGGTCAATATACGCCCGGATGGTTACATCAGAGGATGGGAGCAAAATTTAAAGAACTTGACTGTTGAAGCCAAACGGACAGGAACAACAAAGATAAGAAATTCCAATATAAATTTTAAGTGAAAAAATCCTTACCAGGTAAAGGTTTGTCAAAATACACCTAAAAATTAGAGTACCATTCATGTTGTACCACAGAAAAGTGGTCTCGAGTTTTCCCTACGGCCAATAATAAAAAAGTTTCAAAATAAGCTATTTATAGTAACACAAAAGGGAAGTAATTCAAACTTTTTTATTGTAAGTGAACAAAAAAGAGAGTTTGCCAAATAAAAATAAGAGTTCTGCAATGCAGAGCAACATACACAAATCAAAGTCATATATGACATTTTGCCCCTAAGTGTGACCTTGAACTTGAAGTGAGACATCCGAAACATGTGCTCTGCGCGTCGTCTCCGAAACATGTGCTCTGCACGTGTGGTGAACATTTGTGCCAAGTTTCTTTTAAATCCTTCAAGCAGTTCAAGAGTAACAGAGCGGACACGAAACAAACTGATATGACCTTTGACCCCTAAGTGTGACCTTGACCTTGAAGCGAGACATCCAAAACATGCATTCTGTACGTTGTCCGTATGATGAACATTTGTGTTAAGTTTCTTTGAAATCCTTCAAGGGGTTCAAGAGTTACAGAGCGGACACGAAATTGCTAAGGGACGGACGGACGGATGGACGGACAGACAGACGGACACCGGGGGTATAACATAAATCGTCCCTTCGGGCGTATAAAAAGTGTTCTTGATCGAGTGAAATATATTTTGATCTTACTTGTAAAACAAACCAATTTTCTTTCTATTTTATGATTTTCAATAGTTTAAACCAAATTAAACCCATCTTACTGCTGCCCGCAACGTCATGTGAATTGCATCTTGAAGTCACCGTGTCGTAACATCACGATATCTATGTTGAAAAAATTATAAATTAGCTCTATGAAGTTTCCAGATTTCTTTTTCATTTTATTACGATAGAGAGTATATATCTTTATCTCCTTGTAGGTATTTGTATAAATCTGTGTTGTTTTTTTTTTAAGTATATTTTGCAAAGAATTTCTGGTTATTCATGATTCGTATTCTTTTGCATTCAAGTGTAATTCTGTACCTGTGAAAAACATAAATAATATTTTCAATGTTTGAAAGAGTGAAATATCAATTGTATTTTACTGATATATATCAATATTTCATGGATAAGCATACAATAAGATAAAATATGGTATTTCAATTAAAGAAATACTCTTATTAAAACTAAGATTTATGTAATGATCATCATAGTTGTTATTCACCGATTGATTTACCGTATACGGTAATAGCAATATAAGAAAAGAACAATGATCTCACTGTGTTCAAATAGCAATATAAGAAAAGAACAATGATCTCATTGTGTTCAAATAGCAATATAAGAAAAGAACAATGATCTCACTGTGTTCAAATAGCAATATAAGAAAAGAACAATGATCTCACTGTGTTCAAATAGCAATATAAGAAAAGAACAATGATCTCACTGTGTTCAAAACAGGTGCTATATCATTACATGACTAGTATTCAACCTGCAATCTTTCTTGTTTGTCTATTTTACATTATATTTTTGTCAGTTTTAATGTTCTTCTAGGTGTACAGCTAAAGTGATCAATAAATCTATAGATTTTTCTTGACATTCAGAATTCCGAACATGGAACATGAGACTTACAAAATGGTAAGATCAAAATTTTTAGGGCACTATTTCAATCTTGCATAATGAAGTGAAGAAAAAAAAAAAGAAAACTGCTTTAAGGTATAGGTCCATGTTTCGGAGAAAAACAATCGAACGTTATCAAATCATAGAAAGAAAACATTGTTTTACATGAAAATAATACAGCATATAAAACATCTTTATTATTGTACAAAACCATTGTCAATTTATTCATATATATATCGAATTCCGGAAGGGGACTTCATTCTGGACAGTCCAGCGCCTTTAAAAACTCACCATTTTTAAAAAGCTGTTACATGTCTTCGTTTTGATGCATTTGCAACATTGTGCGAGTATTTTAACTTTACATAACTAGGTAAAACATCGTTTTGACAATTGTTTACATTTATTTCTTTACAAATGGCATTCTTATTTAAAGGGGGACAACTCAGTTAGAATATTTTAGGTATCCAACTCCGTGGGACAGAACAGTAAAACATGTATTGGACAGATAAGTTGTGTGTCAAGTTGTTGTTCATTTGCTAAAAAAATCTGTTGTTTTGTGATATACCGCTAAACCTTAAACTCTTACCATACAGGAATTTTCACTTTTAAGGGCCATGCTTAGTCACAATTGCAGTGTATCAGTCGGTAATGAAAAACATTTCTCCAATAAATTTTGCTTGGATAAACTTTCCATGGCCGTGTGTTTGCTTGGCTTGGTAACTTGTTAATCTATTTCAGTTACTGTGTTGAATTTAAATAATCATTTCCCTTTGCTTTATTTTATTTTCAGATCATTGCTGAGTCGATGATGAACCATTTATTAGCTTTTTAGATAACTCGAATATTACAAACATTAAGAAGAAAATACTAATAGAATATAAAGCCTTAGTGGCACCACCAGAGATTGTGAGGCATTTGAATATTCCAGAAGAAATTAATCAAGAACGGGCAAAAATGTTGTACTGTAAAGATTACCCCGTTTAGAGCTAAAAGATAGAAAAACAATTTTTAAACAAAGTCCCATGATCAGCTACATGGATTTTTATCAGCCTTTGTCTGAAGCATCATTATAAAGGTTCCACTTCGAATTTGTGCACCAGGGGTTATAATTTGGATCTCACACACCCGGACTAGAGTTATGGCCCTTGATGGGTTTGTGTTTATAGCATGTGAAGTTGCGCACCTGGTTTTCTGATTGGGTTTTCTCTCAACCAGACTTGAGGTATGGTATGTGACTTAGTGAAAAGGAAACATAAAGAGCTCAAAAGTTCTTGCATATATCTTTAAAAAAATATTTCACATAGAGTTATAAAACCATGTAGTTATATTATCCAGCATGTGGCTTCGTGCAACTGAGTCTTCTTTTTTCACTTTGCAAGAGAGTAACGGCCCTTGACTTCGTTTATGTCCCATTTATCTCAAAAATGTAATGGACCTAGAGTCATAAATTATCGGAAGATAGTTTTATAGCATGTGTTGCCAGAGTTATGGCCCTTCACTTAGTGAAAAATACAAATAAAGTTCTCAAAAGTTTGTGTTGCAAACATCTTAAAAATATTTTACATAGAGTCAACAAACCATATACAATGACATGAGTAGGGGGAGGGGGCATCTGTATCCTATGGACAAACATCTAGTTCAAATAATTTCTATTCATGATGTAACGATTGCATATTTTAGGCTGTCACAGCAAAGTATATAGAAAAAACTGTAAATAAATTGCATTTTAATGAACTGCTTAAAGGCTCTTCACCAAACTTGGTCAGAAGAAAGGTCAGATGGTCAAGGTCCTCTTTAGGTGATGGACTTAAACCTATTTGCGCCTCAGGTTTGTATACTGTTGTTTCTCAAACTTGTTTTCATATGCTTTTATTTGCATTTGTATATATTGATAAACTGTTTTAGGCATATATATCCATTAGTCAAAAGTAATTTTTTTCCCGTACAATCTAGGGTCACGGTAACACACTTGATTAGGGACGTTTTTGTTTTTCAAAAATATTTCATACAATATTTCTCTTAGTAAACACTTTACTACTGGAAGTAACTGCATTGTGCTTTATCTGTGCTATTCAAAGAAAATGTATAGCTATTGGACTCCACCATGCGTCGGCGTCGGCTTCCTGATATGGTTAGGTTTTTGTATGTAAGCTGGTATCTCAGTAACCACTTGTGGGAATGGATTGAAACTTCACACACTTATTCACTGTGATAAACTGACTTACACTGCACAGGTTCCATAACTCTGTTTGCTTTTTCACAAAATTATGCCCTTTTTTGTCTTAGAAATTGGTTAAATTGTTAAGTGTTTGTATGTAAGCTGCTATCTCTGTACACACTAATGGGAATAGATTGAAACTTCACACACTTGTTCACTGTCATGATCTGACGTGCAGTGCACATGTTCTATAACTCCACTTTGCAGTTTTACAAAACTATGCCCCTGTTTTGACTTAGCTGTTTTTGCTTAAGTTTTTTTTTAAATGTAAGCTGGTATCCCAATACCCAGTAATGGTAATGGATTGAAACTTCACACACTTATCCACTGTCATGAGCTGATATGCAATGTACATGTTCCATAACCCAGTAATACAAATGTACAAAATTATACCCCTTTTTCGACTTTTACATTTATTCAAGTTACACCGAAGTTGAATAGTCGAACGTTGCTGTTCTCCAACAGCTCTTGTTTCAATTGTGGCACGTTTTACATATATATGTGTACATTACAAAATAGAGGCAGTAATTTACATGTTGTGTTAGAACTTTGGATCCATTGTTTTTTATTGTTTTCTTTTCACTGTGTCAACATGGTTAAGGGAAGATTATTGATACTGCCAAAGAAATACTAAATAATTCCTCCTTATGTTTATGTTTCTTAATTTGTGCTTATATGCTTTTGTCTTTGTTCAAGTGATATGTACACATTGTATACTGTTAACACTCTTTTTATGCATGCTTTGATTAAATTTTATCCAATAATCAAAATGTCGTACTCCTGAAAAATTAGTTTCAGGCCATATCAACATTACTAAGTTTAATTTAAAAAATCTCGCTTTCCTTCCTCGTTTTGCAGATTTCGTAGTTTTCAAAGACTTCAGATTACTTGGTCATTAAAGAAGATAATTTGTTTCTTTAAAGTGTTTGCAATGTTTGGATGCTGTTGGGGTAGAAAGCTTGAGAAATGGACTTGTTTTAATTGTCTTCAAATGTAATATATTTGTTGTTGTATGTTGTTGTTTTTAGCTTGGTAGTATTTTTAGTTGTCGTAATATTAGTTGTAGCTTTTTGCCCCTTTTTTGGCACATATTTAAAAACCCTGACAAGGTTGGTTTGGTTCCTTGCCAGATATTTTATATTGCTGTAAATGACATGCGAAACCTAAATGTTAAGCCCTGTTGGCATCTAAAACTTGTACAGTACACCGTAAAAAACAAATCAATTCAACTTCACCATTTACAACATAGATTTGGGTATTATTTTAGCCATACAACACTGGAATTAAAATATATTTACCATCTACCCTGTGTCTGTGTTTGTGGGTCAATAATTTGACAGTTAACACTCTAAATGTCGCAATTTTAGCCCAATGTTAATGAAACTTGATGAGAATATTACCCTCAATTACATTTTGGATGAATTCATTTGTAAATGATTTTAGATCAAGTGCTAGGTCACCAGGTCAGAAAAGCCTTGTTTACACTCTAGAGATCACATCATCTAATTTATTTTCATAAAACTTGAATGTTTGTTTCTATGAAACCTAGGTCAAGTCTAGAACTGGTTTGTCTAGGATGAAAACTAGGTCACTAAGTCAAATCATAAGATATAGTAAACGCTCAAAAGCAACATTTCTTACCTGATCGTCATGATTGTAAGACCATTTGTCAGTTTAAATCTAGACTAAATTTGTGACTTGATCACTTGGATGAAAAACTACGTCTGTAGGTCAAATGATCGAAAAACGTTGTTAATGATCTACCTGCTAATTTAAAACTTGATATTGTTTAAAATAAAGTTTTTTGTTCAAATTATTCCAGTTTGTTGAATGCATGGCCACCAGAGGGCTTAGTCACTTTTCCATGTTTGTATACACAGTATTTCCTGTATGCATTTATTGGGTACTTAAAAAAAGTTTCATTGTTGAAAAACTGGTTGTGATAAAATTGCATGATTTGCACAAATAATAACTGTGATAACTTTGCACAAGTTTTGTTATTATTTAGTCATCTTCAAATTAACAAGGACTGGTTATGTCATCTACAAAATGGCAATAATAAGGTTTCTATGATAACAAATAGACCAGAAATAAGACAAGACGTGGGATCCTGTGATGATGTAAAAAGTACAAGTGATATGAAATTTGGTCGGCAATGAAGAGGTTATGTACATCCTATTTTGTGGCAAAAATAAACCAGAAATGTGAGAACAAGTTTATTTTGTAAACAGTGGAAAATGATTTAACATTAAAACTGATTTGCAGATGGACATGATTTTGTGCAAATAATCCAGCTTAGAAGTTGGCAATACCTAGCTAACAAGATAATGTATCTCATGAAAAGGTGATTTAAAGAGCAAATTCAATTATAATAAAAACAGCCCAATCTGTGATAAAGTATAGATGTATCACTTAAATTGTCTATCAAATTATAATTCTTTGTGATCACTTGTTAAAGTGTTTGTGGTATATCAAGGGATGAAGCTACTGTAAATAAATGGAACCGTGGTAACAAAACAAGAGTTATCCCCCGCTTTAATTTGATTCAAGAAATGACTTGTTTCAGTGATTGATGAAGGTGGAAGTGATCACTTATCTATGTAATGTTGATCTGTTAATGAAAGGGAAACAACTCTTACAACTAAACGAACGGGCAAAAACGTGTTTAGTGATTTGTCCGATCACTAGTTTAAGTAACTCCCCTGACTGCTAAATATTGTAAAATTCCGAGTTTTGTTTTTGTTATTTTATTGTTTTATTTATTTTCTCTCATCCGTTAACTCTTTTACAACAAAATGCGACCAAACTAATTTGTTGGCAAGTAACTTAAATCTATTAAGGAAGTCTATGTTGTATTTATCATCTAAACCAGTACTAAATCCTAATGTTGAAATATCACCTTTCAAATGCACAACTCGATTAATTGCACCCAACCCAATGCCATCTATGGGTCTACATCCGGCCAAGTTGCCGAAGGAATACCCTCCTTTCATGAAAAATAACGGACCTCTGTAATATTTTAAATCGTTGAATTTCCAGACTGCTTCTGGTACTACTAATGGGTGTGATGTATTCCATAACCGATAATACCGTCCATTGCCATAAGGTTTATAATGGGTCCAGTGAATTATCTCGTCTTTCGTTTGGTTACGTGCACTCATAGTTAGTGTCTTAACGTGGACGGGCCATGTCATAATCATCGTTGTTTTTGCATCAAGTGGCCCATGATTGTTTAAACGAATAATTACATTTTCCTGAGGTATACTCACGTTGCCTTGTCTTGCAACCAATATAATGGGAGTTCCATCTTTCGGCAATAATCCCATTTTCTTACGTAATGTATCTGCTGAGAATACTGTTTTATTGCGCAACACCTCTATTCGCGTTTCAAACAGGTCTTTCCACGAACTATTCCTTTTTTTAAAGCGCTTTGCTATCGATGTATCTATATCACAACTCCACAGTGAACGTGAATTATTATACGATATACGGTATTTATTTTTAGACAATCGTTTTATGGGTATTCCTTTAGTTGAAACGTATGAATAAAACCCGTCGTCTGCTTCACGAAGATCTGGTGCAGTAGCATTTTCTGTCGTAGCAATGAAAAAAACAAAGCAAAAACAATATTAACTTTCATATCAAAGCGTTGTCATTTTTTTCTGTACATTATCTGAATACCAAAACATTACAAGGCTGGACGACTGTTAAATGTTTTATATCAAGTATATGATATATGTCTTAGAGATAATCTTTGTTATTGACCATCAATATGCAATAAGTAAATTACTGGCAAGTAAGACATATTTTTGACTACATATTAACCCTTATCATGCTAAAGACCACTGATTAGTGCAGATCATGATCAGCTTGCACATCCGTACTGTTCACCATTCAGTTAGTATATTTTTGGCAATCACCCCTTTTAATAGTTAATGGTACTGTCCAAATTGAAAGATGGACAATTTCATTAAAGAAAGGAAGCAGGGTAAGGGTTACAAGTGATACATTTTGATAATGTTGTCCTTTAACTATATACAACTTTCTTTTCTGCACTTTCTTTTCTAACCCGCTTTATACAGAACATAAATATTTTATTCCATTTTCTGTGTGTTGGAAGTCATATCTCAGACATGGTTTAAAGGATTCACTAAAGCATCACAATAATGTTAATTGTAGTTGGGAATTGTTGCCCTACAAGATTTATTGAAATTGCTTCAGGAACACATGAGTTATTGCACATAGTACTTATATAATGCAAACTATATAAGACATTTCTTTGCAAATTTATTGTCTTTTTAAGGTCGATTATTGCTATGGAATATTGTTTAGTTCATGTATAACTTTCTTGGAAACTGATTACGGTATGCTTTCCGGTCAATTAGGTCAAGGTAAAGGTAAATGTTTCTAAAGATAGAAAATTGTTTCAGATCAATAACTCCAGTAAAGAAATAGACCATTGCGTCGAAACTTGGAATTTAGGAAAGCTTGGAGGCCATGGTTTTAAATTTATTTTGGGTTCCTTAGGTCAAAGTCAGTATCACCGTTACTAAAAGTAAAAAAATGGTTTTCTCACCATAACTTCCGTTAGAAATGAGGTAAGCAATTCAAACACGTTAAATAGTTAACTTTCATAGATACATGTTTTTGTTTCGTTTTTAGAAGCTAAGGTCAAGGTCATTGTTACTAATTATAGTAAAACGTGTTTTGATCCTTAGGTCAAAACGAAATCTTTCAAAAAGACTGAAATCACATTGCAGGTAAGTGATTTTCATAGGCAGAAAATGCTTTTTCAAGGGTGAAAGCTTATCCCATTCGACGGGGGACCACCAATTCACTGAATTTGCTTGTTGGTTTTTTATTCTACCCAGTAATCCATAGTAACAAGAGGGCCATGAAGGCCCTGTATCGCTCACCTGACCTATTGACCTAAAGATCATCAAGAATAACATTCTGACCAAGTTTCATTAAGATATGGTCATAAATGTGGTCTCTAGAGTGTAAACTAGCTTTTCCTTTGATTTGACCCGGTGACCTAGTTTTTGACCCCACATGACACAGATTCAAACTTGACCTAAAGATCATCAGGATTAACATTCTGACTAAGTTTCATGAAGATACAGTCATAAATGTGACCTCTAGAGTGTTAACAAGCTTTTCCTTTGATCTGACCTAGTGACCTAGTTTTTGACCCCACCTGACCCAGATTTAAACTTGACCTATAGATCATCAAGATCAACATTCTGACCAAGCTTCATTAATATATATTATAAATATGGTCTCTACAGTGTTAACTAGCTTTTCCTTTGATTTGACCTGGTGACCTAGTTTTAATCCTACATGACACAGATTCAAACTGAACCTTGAGACTATCAAGATTAATATTCTGACTAAGATTCATGGATATACAGTCATAAATATGGCCTCTACAGTGTTAATTAGCTTTTCCTTTGATTAGTTTTTGACCCCAGATGACCTAATATCGAACTCGTCCAAGATTTTATTGAGGGAAAGATTCTGACCAAGTTTCATTAAGATTGGGCCAAAATTGTGACCTCTAGAGTGTTAAAAAGCTTTTCTTTTGATTTGACCTGTTGACCTAGTTCTTTGACCCCAGATGACCCAATATCAAACTCGTCCAAGATTTTATTGAGGGGAAGATTCTGACTAAGTTTCATAAAGATTGGGCCAAAATTGTGACCTCTAGAGTGTTAACAAGCTTTTCATTTGATCTGATCTAGTGACCTAGTTTTTGACCCCACCTGACCTAAATTTGAACTCGACCTGTAGATCATCAAGATCAACATTCTGACCAAGCTTCATTAAGATTTGGCTAAAATTGTGACCTCTAGAGTGTTAACAAGCTTTTCCTTTGATTTGACCTGGTGGCATAGTTTTTGACCCCAGATGACCCAATATCGAACTCGTCCAAGATTTTATTGAGGGTAATATTCTAACAAAGGTTCATTAAGATTGGGCCAAAATTGTGACCTCTAGAGTGCTAACAAGCTTTTCCTTTGGTTTGACCTGGTGACCTAGTTTTTGACCCCAAATGGATCAATATCGAACTTGTCCAAGATTGTATTGAGGGTAACATTCTAACAAAGGTTCATTAAGATTGGGCCAAAACTGTGACCTCTAGAGTGTTAACAAGCTTTTCCTTTGGTTTGACCTGGTGACCTAGTTTTTGACCCCAGATGAATCAATATCGAACTTGTCCAAGATTTTATTGAGGGTAACATTCTGACAAAGTTTCATTAAGATTGGGCCAAAATTGTGACCTCTACAGTGTTAAAAAGCTTTTCCTTTGATCTCACCTAGTGACCTAGTGTTTGACTCCACCTGACCCAGATTTAAACTTGTCCTCAAAATCAACATTCTGACCAAGTTTCATTAAGATATGGTCATAAATGTGGCCTCTACAGTGTTAACTAGCTTTCGTTTTGATTTGACCTGGTGGCCTAGTTTTTGACCCCAGATGACCCAATATCGAACTCGTCCAAGATTTTATTGAGGGGAACATTCTGACCAAGTTTCATTAAGATATGGTCATAAATGTGGCCTCTAGAGTGTTAACAAGCTTTTCCTTTGATTTGACCTGGTGACCTAGTTTTTGACCCCAGATGACCCAATATCGAACTCGTCGAAGATTTCATTCAGGGGAAGATTCTGACTAAGATTCATTAAGACTGGGCCAAAATTGTGACCTCTAGAGTGTTAACAAGCTTTTCCTTTGATTTGACCTGGTGATCTAGTTTTTGATCCAGATAACCCAATATCAAACTCACCCAAGATTTTATTAAGGGGAACAGTCTGACCAAGCTTCATTAAGATTAGACCAAAATTGTGACCTCTAGAGTGTTAACAAGCTTTTCCTTTGATTTGACCTAGTGACCTAGTTTTTGACCCCAGATGACCCAATATCGAACTCTTCTAAGATTGTATTGAGGGTAACATACTGACAAAGTTTCATTAAGATTGGCTAAAATTGTGACCTCTAGAGTGTTAACAAGCTTTTCCTTTGATCTGATCTAGTGACTAGTTTTTGACCCCACCTGACCCAGATTTGAACTAGATCTAAAGATCATCAAGATCAACCTTCTGACCAAGATTCATTAGGATATTGTTATAAATGTGGCCTCTACAGTGTTAACTAGCTTTTCCTTTGACTTGACCTGGTGACCTAGTTTCTGACCCCAGATGACCTTGTATCAAGCTCTTCCAAGATTTTATTCAGGGAAACATTCTGACCAAGTTTCATTAAGATTGGGCCAAAATTGTGACCTCTATAGCGTTAATAGGCTTTTCTTTTGATTAGACCTGGTGACCTAGTTTTTGATCCCAGATAACCCATTATCGAACTCGTCCAAGATTTTATTTAGGGGAAGATTCTGACCAAGATTCATTAAGATTGAGCCAAAACTGTGACCTCTAGAGTGTTAACAAGCTTTTCCTTTGATTTGACCTGGTGATCTAGTTTTTGACCTCAGATAACCCAATATCAAACTCTTCCAAGATTTTATTAAGGGGAACAGTCTGACCAAATTTCATTAAGATTAGACTAAAATTGTGACCTCTAGCGTGTTAACAAGCTTTTCCTTTGATTTGACCTAGTGACCTAGATTTTGACCCCGGATGACCCAATATCGAACTGTTCTAAGATTGTATTGAGGGTAACATACTGACAAAGTTTCATTAAGATTGGCTAAAATTGTGACCTCTAGAGTGTTAACAAGCTTTTCATTTGATCTGATCTAGTGACCTAGTTTTTGACCCCACCTGACCCAGATTTGAACTCGATCTATAGATCATCAAGATCAACATTCTGACCAAGATTCATTAGGATATGATTATAAATGTGGCCTCTACAGTGTTAACTAGCTTTTCCTTTGACTTGACCTGGTGACCTAGTTTTTGACCCCAGATGATCTAGTATCAAACCCTTCCAAGATTTTATTCAGGGGAATATTTTGACCAAGTTTCATTAAGATTGGGCCAAAATTGTGACCTCTATAGCGTTAACAAGCTTTTCTTTTGATTAGACCTGGTGACCTAGTTTTTGACCCCAGATAACCCAATATCGAACTCGTCCAAGATTTTATTTAGGGGAAGATTCTGACCAAGATTCATTAAGATTGAGCCAAAACTGTGACCTCTAGAGTTTTAACAAGCTTTTCCTTTGATCTGATCTAGTGACCTAGTTTTGACTCCACATGATCCAGATTTAAACTTGGCCTATAGATCATCAAGATCAACATTCTGACCAAGTTTCATTAAGATATGGTTATAAATATGGCCTCAACAGTGTTAACTAGCTTTTCCTTTGACTTGACCTGGTGACCTAGTTTTTGACCCCAGGTGACCCAATATCAAACTCGTCCATGATTTTATTGAGGGGAATATTTTGACCAAGCTTCATTAAGATTGGGCTAAAATTGTGACCTCTAGAATGTTAAGCTTTTCCTTTGATTTGACCTGGTGACCTAGTTTTTGACCCCAGATGACCCAATGTCGAACTCGTCCAAGATTTTATTAAGGGTAACATTCTGTCCAAGTTTCATTAAGATTTGGTCACAAATGTGGCTTCTAGAGTATTAACAAGGCAAATGTTGACGCACGACGCACACCGCACGCCGACGGACGCCGGACAATGACCGGTCACAATAGCTCACCTTGAGCACTTCGAGCTCTGGTGAGCTAAAAACGTACTGACTCGTAGTGTTACGTAAAGAATCGTAGCAGCTAAAGGTATTTCTGAGTCGTTTCGTAAACTGGACATAACAGGCAAAACGCTGTACCTACAATATATTTTTCTCATACGCAGTACTTTTTCTCCTTCTTTTCCTACATGCGACATTTTTCTTTGGCGTAAAAAATACATACTACTTGTTTAACTAAATAAAACATGTTTCTTCTACATCTGAGATTTCCCTCCCTACGTAGACCATTTTTAATATGGTACAATTTTGTTTATGGACAACTTGTTTTCTTCTATGTACATGGAGCTCTCTTTGTCCTATGTATGATTAATTTCCCTTACCTTTTCATACGCAGGATTTTGTTTCTGTTTACATGACAAAAGGCTGTGTAAAAATCATACAGACAGAACTTAGATCATATCGTGACTTTTCCAACGTCTCATGGTGGATGAAGAGTCAGGCATAGACGGGCACGAACACGCATTGCCGAAAGACAAGTGATTCGAAATCAGCCTTAATAATTCGGCTTTGGGAGCCCGAACACTAGTGTGCTTCCGTACAAAACTAATCGAAATATCACCCTCTTTCAAACACTTATGCTCTAATTCTTACTTGGTGAAGAAGACATGTTTAGCGGCTGTAAATGCAATTTGTCTGTGAATGGCATGCTACCTCTTCCGAACAAATACAGCCCATTTGTAAAAAGTACCGCGCATAAAAGAAATGTGGAATCCAATCTTATCTTCATTCCCATATCCGTGCTGTTCTGCAAAAGAAGTTATTTTTGCCAGTGAAATTATTTCACACTGTTAACAGTTAAAAATATAATATGAAAAGGATTTAATTTTTGACAAGCAACTTGTTGTTGCTCATTTCTTACTTTTATACTAACTCAACCGCTTGAAAACTAAACTTGTAATATATAATGGTATATTTCTTATAAATATATGTTTTTGCTAGCTATAAAATCTTTTCTAGATGTTTTATATTGAAGTAGGCTGATAAATATAGTAATATTTTGGCTATTTTCGTACAAACTTCGTGTTGAGAGAAATCTTTATTTGAATGCGGTGTTATTCAGAATTTAATGTTAGATTCAAATTAGCAAATGACGTAACTGATTTGAAAGCCGTCTGCCGACCAATCAGCGGAGCACCGATTCAGAAAGAATTTGTAGACTAAGCCAGCTAGCTGGATATAACATACAGTTCAAGCAAGCACAATTTTCGTTTCTTTTTCTATTACAATTTTAATGTTTAGGCTATACGTATGGGTTACTCTACTGTAAACAATGGTTTTATTTTGAATTCGGTAGTAAGCAAACTAGATAAGAAGGGCGGAAAAGTGTATGTGGCATTTGTAGACTTTATAAAGGCCTTTGATATGGTGAATAGACAAACTTTAAAATGTATCGAACAAAGAAGCACTAGTTGGGAAGTTAGATGAAACTATTCCTGAGATATATAGCATGTGTACGTTCTAATGAGGGTTTAACTGACTTTTTTATTGTCGTTCTAGTTTGAAACAGGGCTGTTTGATTTCGCCTACACTTTCTATCAATTATATAAATGAGCTGGTTAATAGACTTAATAGCAGTGAAATCAGAGGTATTTAATTTTTTCCACCAGATACAACGGAACTTTAATCACTCATTTTCGCTGATGTTTTGGCATTGAGTAACAATACAGTGGCATGATTACATAAATTATTGAATGTCCTAAACAGTATTGCATTGAAACAGGTCTCCAAGTTAACACCATTAAAACAGAAGTTTTGGTATTTAAAAATGTTGGTAAACTCTCATAACATGAGCACTGTCATTACAATAATAAGCAGATAGAAGTGGTGTCTAGCTTTTCTTATGTGGTTGTAACATAGACTAAGCAATTATTGTTAAACGAAATGGCAGAAGAGTTTTTGCATTATTGTCAAAACTTTATAGTCATGGTCATTTTCCAAAATCTGTCTTCTTTAATGTATTTGATACTAAAGTGGCAACAGTGCTTCTTTACGGTGCAAAGAACGCAATTCTCTAGAAATTGTTCACAACTATGCATGTAAGAGATATATGTACGTTAAACAAAACACTTCAAACGCAGCTGTATTAGGAAATTGTGGTCATTACCTAATGTTTATTGCAGCAGTCATCTGCCGTATAAAATATGGTTGAAAATACTATAAATGCAAAATTATAGACTATATGTTATAATATGATGTTATTATTTGACGAGATGGGTAATACAACATTGGCTGCTGTTATTAAAGATCTAAATTAATGGATTTTGGATATTTTTCAAACCAACAGTCAGTTACCAACAAAACAATGTTTATCAAGCCATTTGTTAATCGGTTGTGTACAATACAGACACAATTGGAATAGTCATATAAATGACAGTCCTAAGTTATCGACCTATTGTTTGTATAAGTAGGACTTTAAACATGAAGATAACTTATCTGTAATTACAATACGTCAGTTTATGAATGCTTTAGCAAAAATACGTGCATACTCGCATGGCTTAGAACGAGGGAGGTATATTAATACAACAATAGAGGATCGTATATGTAAGATATGCCAGATGGCAGATGAAACAGAATACCATTTGAGCCGTGCCATGAGAAAACCAACATAGTGCGTTTGCGACCAGCATGGATCCAGACCAGCCTGGTCTGGATCCATGCTGGTCACAAAGCCACTATGTTGGTTTTCTCATGGCACGGCTCATTTTATTATGGTATGCCCTTTATACGATGATACAAGACGGCAGTATTTACCGGCAAAATATTACATTAATCCACCTGCACATATATTTAATATTTTTATGAGGACAAGGTCTGAGATAATGTTAAATAATTTGGCAATATTCATGTACAATACTTCTGTAAAGCAAAAAGATACCGGAATTAGTCAACCACATATATAAAATGTGTCTGAGAAATTGTGTTTATATATCTCAGAAAGTATTTGACCCAGGATTATAACACTTTATAAGAATATTATTCCTGTGGAGTTGTGCGCCTCGGCTTCTGTTTAAAGTTTCACTCGGTCAGTCTTGACTTAGTCAAAAATATGCATAAAAGGGTATTAAATATTGTGTCGCATACATCTCAAATTGTACGAATTTAGAGTCGTAAAACATTACAAGATTTTTATTTAGCATGTTAAATTGTGCAGATCATGATCTGTTTTGGGATATCATTTTGCCAAATCAGAGTTAAAGACCCAACAGGGATATAAAAGGGGGATAATGGCGGGTGGGTGGATTCCCTTGTTTCTGAAAGCATTTCAAGTCGGAGACACTTTGTTTTAGATTAATACAGTTCAAATCAAAATAATTTTCATTAAAAATAATTTTTGGAGGAAGGTAGATCTATACCCCTGAGACATCCATACTTTGTACTATTTTTCAATCTAAGGTGACATTGTTGTCTTGAAAGCCACCAATAAACTGTCATTAGAAAGAAAATTTGAATTTTAAGGGAGGAGCTTATATACTGGTTCTGTCATGTGATTTCTGTTTGTAAACAGAAGCACATGGTACTGCAGTGAAGAGAAGATAGGTAAACAGTAACAGTGTTGCTACTTGATATAAAAAAATCAGGCAAATAAACATGCATTCACTTACTTTATTGATAAAGCAGGTTATGTTGTACAATAATATATTTAACAAATAATCTAGGCCTTCGAGTTGTTTATCGTCTGATATACCACGGTTCAGAGTTTAGATGCGTAGGAATTAAACCACGAGGGCGTTAGCCCGAGTGGTTAAATACTGAAGCATCTGAACGATGAACCGTGGTAAATTAGACGATAAATCACAAGAAGGCCTAGATTATTTTCATTCTGACATGCTCATTGATATATTTTAACAAATATTATGCTGGACTTCATTTACGCGAGGAGTAATGTATCAGGCGTCATGCGGCAATTTGACGTCATAATTGACGTCATAATGCTCTCGCTCGTCAACCGTTGTTTATCGCAGAATATACAGAGCTTGATTTCCTTCTTTGTTTAACTGGAAATCAAACAGAGTCATGTTAGAATGAAAATTCAATGTATTTGATAATCCATGACACAAATGTACGTGTATTGTTTTATAATGTCTGGTTCCTGTCTATAATTAGGTTGATAGGCAACTATTTTTGTCATATCATTTTATGATTGAAGCAGTTTGTAAAAAAAATAAGGATGTATAGATTTTAACACTGAATTATAAGAATAATATCGGAGTTGGCTACTATTCACCATGTTAATTATTATTTATCAGCTGTGTCCAGTGAATGAACACCGGCTGGGTTTGGCTACTTTGATCTTACAAGCTGTAAAACACATTTAGGCATGACTTCTCTATGTATCCTTACCACAGATTCATCAAATGTTTTGTTTTTTTAATCAAACAAACCTTTTTTCGAAAGTAGTTTTTTTTCGCCATGCGTTTCTGCGATCTAGAATCAATCAAAACTTTTTGTACCGCAGCCTAGGATTATTACTAACAGAAACTAACTTTATAGCACTTTGACAGACCGAAAACAGTTTAGCGTTAGACAAATTGAAATTGTCTTTAAAATCTTACAACTATTCAAACTGAACTAAAGAAAAAGTTGGTTTCACGTTAAGAATAGCATCTACCTACTGGCTTTAATCTAACTTGCATATACAGAAAACTTAAGCTTTCCCCTTTCTTGGCATTTATTTATTAAATGAGATACTAAGGGTTATTAATTTGACATGCTTTTTTAAGAGATACGTGAACCAACTTTCGTAGAACATATACCATCTTGTCACTGGACCAACAATTTATTTGTGTAATTCTTTATTTTAAGTAATTGGTTAAAATCCAGTGTTTTGATAGCTATGTAACTGAGTAGCGTTGCTTTATGGCTATGTTACTTTACACGCACACACGCACGCACGCACGCAATACTTCAATATGAGCCTTCTTGTTTTTCAAGTCGTATTTGTATTTTTCACTTGCATGTATGCATTCAAGTACATAGTGTTTTTTCGGAAGAAATACTGTTTAAACCAACATGTATCTTTTAACCAAAAATATGCTAAACTGCCTGACATGTCAGTTCGGTGAGTCAAATATTGGAAGTTCTTCAGCCTCCATTACCGTATAGCGGGTTAATTCTGCGGGCAAAATATTCTTCGGTTTTGTCCTAAAATGGGCTTAATTTATTTCTATGTTTTTATTTCTGCGACCTTCGAGAAAAGCAGGAATTATTTTTGCGGTTTGTATATATATAGGAAGTAAATTCTGCGCATAGGAAATAGCTACAGCATTTACTACATCATAATTAATGACTCAAATGCATATCGTTCTAGTTCTGTGGTAGTGCTCCATCACCATAGGGAATAGGGTCCTTCTTTTTAAAATATCGCAAATGCTCATTTTCATTTTCCCAAATTTATATAACATATATCAAACGTTTTATAAACCTAGCGTGTTTTGTCATATACACTTGTTAGAGATAGTACCTAAAATTCAAATTGCATCTGATATTACTTTTTGTTGAAAACTTAATACTGGAGTACCTCAATTATATAATGGTTTAACTTTCATACTTCATTTATTTAATCCGAAAAATTTGGTCCTACTTGGAAAAGTGAAGCCAGTGACAGATAACTCTTCTAGGACTATTTAGTTATCTGTGTTTAGGATGTGTTTCCCAAAGCTATAGTTTACTTCAAGATCTATGAATAATCATTCAAACAAAAAAGTGAGCATTATCTTTCATTTTCAAACGAACTCATTTAAAGACATTCTTTTTATTTATTACTGCCGATAATTTACAGGTATGGTGTGATCATAAAGATTAAACATTATTTGTGAGAAAAAATATAAATAGACTACATGAATTTTACGACATCGAATCCCTCAACAATATACAAAATTTGTTTGCCAAGAATAATCAAGGCCTCGTATTGTACGAGTTAAAACAGAGCGATATAAAAATGCATATTCTATCTCATGGTCACACCAAAACCATACCAAAAACTGTGCCGAAAGAAGTTATTTCACTTTTTATGACACGTACCTTATGTTTATAAATGTATCTAATTTGCATATTGACCGAGGCGTGCGAAATTGCATTTACCTTGCGGAATCTACCGTTACAGAAACTTCGGTTAATATAATGCAGACGTTCTTTAGTATAAATAAAATGATAGTGTTAGTTAATAAGAAATGACAATCACCTTTCCTTAGCTTATCAACCAAAAACAGCGAAGCTGATGTCGCTGTCAAAAATCCCCGTATTTACTGCACGGTGCTATGTTTAATTATTGCAAGTGGGAGATAAGCAATATGCGCTTCAGTTTTGCACATGATTTGTTGTTGATGTCGTTGAATAAATAGCCTTATGTACCATCTCTACACTTGTAAAGATTACACGCCCGAAACGGTAACCATTCATTCACGGACAATAGATTAATACAATGGCTAAGTTCACGTCGGAGCTCCAGGGAAGGCTAGGCTGGTGTGTAAATGATACTTTCTCCCACCTGTAAAGTAACTGACCAATCAAAAATTTGGCCCTGGAAATATGTAAAACTTTTTTTTCCCCTGCACATTGAGCGCTGTGATGAAAAGCCAGGAACCAGTAAACCCTGCCTCGTAGCGGAGTTTGAGGAGTTCAGCTCTTCAACAAGGAAGGTACGAATGGTGTACTAACTTACACCGTTCAAGTGGGTTATCGATTATAGAATCGGTCTCTACTCAACCCCAGAGTTCGTCGTGAACTTAGCCAATAACAAAAGCAATCAACCACAATCGACATGGTGTGAATAACTCAATCTGACTAAAGTACTTGATCTTCTAAACGCAGATCTGAGAATTACCCATTCACATTCGTCTTCTGTATATTTTGGATTTCCAATATTGCTATTTTCATTTTCGCAAATCTGTTTTTTTTTTTTAACAAATCAGACGACTTGTTTCAACAAGCATTTGGCTGAACCATCAAAATAGCGTCGAATGTCAAGGAGTAAGAAAAATGTGCAATCAGTCCGGGGCTCAAACCCGGGACCCCTCGCTTACAGGGCAAGTGCCCTACAGACTGAGCTAACCGGCTATCTGACATTTTACGTGACCAAGTCCGTACCATGACATATGATTTCTCTCAAAATTAAATATGAAAAACCCAGGCTAAATATAGATACTTTAACCTTACAAAATGTTGTAAGTAAGCCTTCTGATTGGCTAGCGGAAGGGTCGTCAGAACGAGGGTATCAATAGCTCGTCTTCAGATTCTAAGCGTAGCGTAATAGGAGATGTACTTTAGTCAGACTGTGAATAACTTGACAGCAGACGAAGACTCGTGAGATAAAGATAACGGGTCATTATATTAAGCGAAATATCAAAGTTTATTTCTGCATCAAAAATTTCTGCTGTTAGTTAGCCTAGACCCGCAGAATAAGCAGAAATAAAAACCCGCAGAATTAACCCGATATACGGTATGTGTGTGTACTTGATATAAATAAAAGTGGACTATGTGCTGGATTGTCTGCTTCCAAGAAGAACAGAGAAATGTTTTTCTTTGCCAAAGGTCAGGCCTTTTTTCATTCAATGCTTTAATAAAAGTTGTAACTTTGTCGTGCATGTTCTTTCTTCTGATGCAAGCACTTTTTACATTAGACAGGTGTGATTAACTTAGAGGCCGTCACAGGAACGAATGTTACACAATAAGACAAATGCTTTAAGATCTGTACCATAGTGGCATACTATGAGACATTACAGTTTTAGTAGATGAATTCACGATTTTACCGATACCAGCAATGCGAAACCTAAAATGATTGTGCAACGTTAATAAGGCGTAAAAAAGTGTTCGCTCCGGTAACATGCTCAAAAAAATAGGGTAGGTAAGTCGGTAAAAATTTTTAAAATATTATAAAAGTGGGACTTTTCATAAATTATTTTTGAATACAAATAAGGGGTTTATGCCTTTAGAGCTTTAGTAAGTTGATTTCTTACATCACTGACCATGTTTAAAGCATAAAAAGTGCAGTTTTGCATCTTTTTCTTAAAACGTTGAAAAAAACTCTCAAAGGCCATAAAAACATTTAGGGTCGGGCCAAAAGTTTAGGGTAGGTCGGGATACCGGAAACAAACAATTTTTACGCCTAACTGAAAATGGCACCAACTGTTCTTCGGCGCTATAAAAATGTAAACGCGTGATCGTAAAATTGTTAACAACAATGGAATATAAAATAACCGCATGATGAGGTTTATAAAAAGAACGTACAAACTGGCCCAAATGTATAAAAAGCGCATTATGCCTTTTATCAAACGCAAACCGTAAAACTTTTCCGCTTGATCACCCGATCAAACACCCGATCAAAATGTCTATAAACAGAACATTACCTGTGTCTCCAAAGTACATTAAAAATCCAATTTTATTTCACATATAAAAACATATCCGCCATTTGTTGATATATTTTGTCCTTATATAATCAAGAACTAAACAAACTTCTTATAAATGATTAATTGACGCGTATTTTGGCCTTTAATCAGTGTTTCTACCTATTCTGACTATTGGTTGTTAAACTATGAAAGTATGTACACATGTAATAATAATAATAATAATATATGTATATGTGCACGCCTAGTTGGGTTTTGACAAGTGAGCTGTTAAATAGGATCATATCTCTAACATTTTTATTACAGTATCCTAAGCAATATTGGCAGGCGATATGGCTCACATTTGAAATATATATAAAAAATACTATTTTTATATTTGTTTAGTATACAATATAGCTTGTTTGTATGTTTTCTTAATTTTCTTACGTTAGGAGGAAATTAAGATTTGTATCGCATGTGTAACGTTAAAGCCACAATTGAAGTGTGTAAATGATTTTTATTTAGAAAATCAGGTTCATATTATATTAAATACATCTGTCAATTTAGATCAAGGAGAAGAATTATATAAGACATGTTTTCATTCTTATCCTTTTCTTAATATCATGTAAACTTGTTGTTGTAAATATACAAATCTATGTTGTGTATTCTTGGGAATAAATATGTTAAAACTAAATTAAACTTATTTAGACCAAAAAAGCATAGTCGATCCCAAATTATTTACGCTCAAAATTTTATCAGATTTTTTTAATGAAGCAATAAAGTTTTACTTACTGTGTTTGTTTACATTTTAATGACCTGGCACAAAGGTCGTCTGCATATTTATTGGAGATTGATATATATTTAACTATTGGTAGATCGCATGTGATTACAGGATTAGCCGTGTTATTTATACATATAAAGAAACAATATTCACCCTTAAGTTTTAGTTATAGAAATGTGTGTCTATGTTCGATTTTTATATTATGTTCAACTATTTATATGTCCAATAATCGAAGACATATTTGATACCTTTGTCACAGGATAGGAAAATGTGAACCAGACCGGCGCCTCGGAATACCGTTCCGATGCTCTACCGACTTAGCTACCCGGCCGCCTACGAATTTTTTCCGTTTTTAATATTAAAGTCCTATACCGTGACATATTTCCCCGCCATTTTGAAATTCGTCCTCGAATTTCAGCGGTTTTTTATATATATAAGGCAGACTAACAATTGCAATGCCGTCATGGCCCCACGTTAGGCGCAAAATGTCACAGGGTGAGAAAAATGTGCAGCCAGACCGAAACTCGAACCCGGGGCCTCGGAATACCGTTCATCTGGCCGCCTACAAATGTTCTCCCCTTTTTAATATTCAAGTCCTATACCTTGATACATGGCTGTATGTATGCGTTCAATAATCGAAGACACATTTGGTAAAAACTTCTAAATGTGTGTCCAGTAATAGAAAACTTATTTAATGCATGCTACTATATGTGTTCGATAATCGAAAACGTGTTTTATACATACTAAACGTCGTGTAAGATATAATATAATTTACCAATGCGCATTATTGGAAATTCATTTTAAAAAATCGGCCAATTAAGAAGACTCGGTGACGTGACGTTTGATGTAATCTCCATCATTTGCTATTCAGCACTTCCTGTAACAAACGGGAAGCGAAAGACAGATCCAACTGAAAACGTAAGATTTTTGTTCTTTTTGCGACCGGATTTCCACCTGTTCTGTATTTTCTTTAACTCATGACTGTCGACAAAAAGTATAAAACTTCTATTTTTGAATTAGTACGTTTTTGTCTTATTCTGACTTGTTGTTGTTATGTGCCGAAATATTTAAAGAAATATGTATTGTTTACAAAACTGGGACTTTAGTCTGAAAGTACATACAATTGTCTGCAAATTGATGTGCATAAGCCTAAATCTACCCGAAATGTCACAGCCGTCAAAATTAGTTTGTATATACTATATATAGTATGTGTATGAACTTGAAAATGTACGTAGAACACTGACATATGTAAGTATATATTCTTGTTTGTGTAATGTTATTTTCATATACTAATTGAATAAACATTATATATACATCTATATCAAATGCTTCTTTAAATATTGGAACGACATGATTTATGGGAACTGTAGCCTAAACATTCCAATTAATCCTTTTAACGTCAAAACGGTTAATAACGTCGGTTACGCTAATGTACACCAACAATTTTTGGGGGCAATGACCCCAGATTTAACAAACCGTCTTTCAACTTTCTTGTCGAGCTTATGACCAACCTGACAACACAGAAAACAAGTTCCAAAGTATTTACCAAACATAACTTTCATATTGCACTTTGCAATTATATTTTTGATCCAGACATGATTAAATAGATCTACACATTTTATATTAACAACAGTATGTGACGAAAACTAAACTGCATTATAAATATAAATTATATTAGCTCTTCGTATGCGTAAGAATAACAAAGACGCTTGATTTGATCACGTGATCGATTCTAAAACCGACACTTGTTTTGATCATGTGACCTATTCTGAAATCCAATAACTAGTTTCAATACGCTCAAAAAAAGGTGTTCATGATTCTGCGTGAAAATAGCAACTACTATGGCATTGCAACGCCACTGATAAGCCGATAGATTATTGATTTTTTTTCATCGCCGTGCCTCGACACTGTTGTGGATGTGTATAGGTTACATTCTACCAATTCAATTCCTTATTTATTTCATATTAATAACAAAACATTCAGACCTCATTTTCAGCACTTTAGAGCATTTCAATGATATGAAAACCATATATGGTCATTTAGTATAACATGTCTTCTTATCAAAAATAGAAAAATATTGACATGTTATGTTGAATATAAGAAAAATAATCTGTTCTGAGAAACATCACCCTCTAAAAAGCCCCATGAAAACAGCCGTTTAGCAGTTACGCGTAGGTAGACATTTTCGCAAAGAATAAAACTTATTCCAAGAAATTTACAATGAAAATGGTCTAGATCTATTCTCAATACTATAAGCAATAAAGATAAGCCAAAAATTTAACTGTCACCATCCTCATGTCACTCATTATACCAGATTCATCCATAGCATGGAACTACATTTGGACTACTTCACATGTAACACTGAGTAGTCACTCCGGTTTGGTGTAATCCGTCCTTAAAGAAACATTTTCATACTCAAAATGTGTTATTTTCACTTAAATTGTACCAGTAACCTAAATGCATGAAAAAAATACCAGTTCAGTTTTATACAATCAATTTTCAAGGTTTTATGGCTTTTCAGTAACGTATGCTAGCGCGCCAAATTTCCTGGAAAAAAGCTGTCGCAACATCATTTGTGACCACTTTTCCTTGCTTGAGCTTATTTTTGCCATATTTTATCAAGTTTTACCATAAACTGCATTCAAATCACACACTGTTACTGTGAAATATACTCAAACTCACCCCTGACACCTAAAACATACCAATATTTAGTCAATAAATATGCATTTTTTGAAAAAAATACATCCAAAACAGTGATTTTGAAATATTTTTAGTTTTTCTTCTTTTTCTCTGCTAAATTGCACTGAAATTGTCATCTTCTATCATAATCTGGCCAAACTAGCCTGTTTACAGCCACATCTAAACAAGTTTAAATTTTTACCCCTGCACAACTTATAGGTTACATTCTACCAGTTCAATTCCTTATTTATTTCATATTAATAACAAAACATTCAGACCTCATTTTCAGCACTTTAGAGCATTTCAATGATATGAAAACCATATATGGTCATTTAGTATAACATGTCTTCTTATCAAAAATAGAAAAATATTGACGTTATGTTGAATATAAGAAAAATAATCTGTTCTGAGAAACATCACCCTCTAAAAATGCCCCCATGAAAACAGCCGTTTAGCAGTTACGCGTAGGTAGACATTTTTCGCAAAGAATAAAACTTATTCCAAGAAATTTACAATGAAAATGGTCTAGATCTATTCTCAATACTATAAGCAATAAACATAAGCCAAAAATTTAACTGTCACCTCCTCATGTCACTCATTATACCAGATTTCATCCATAGCATGGAACTACATTTTGGACTACTTCACATGTAACACTGAGTAGTCACTTCCGGTTTGGTGTAATCCGTCCTATTGAGAAACTTTATCAGTTTGCGGCGGTCAGTACCGTTTATCAGTAGGCGAATCTATAAATATGCGCAACATCCTATAGATCCCGATTCGCAATCTGTTAAAATATCTTTTCTGTGCAGGTGTTTTTACTTAAATATTATTTCAGAAAATACAGTGCTGAAATGAAATACTTTTCGCATGTCTAAGAAAACATTTTCAAGAGATATGTTATTGATAAAAATTACTACTATATAAAAGGTAATTATAAAAAATAAAATAAAAAAACTGTGTTTTACTTGAAATAGAATAGGTAGAAAAATCAATATTTATTCGTCAGTTTGAATTTATGACTTATTTGGTTCGGGGGAAGATGGAGGGGGAATTAATTTGACAGTTTGATTTTTTGTAATTATTATCTTATCTAATAATCGTCAGTAGATTTTTTCTCTCATTGTTCGAATTCGTAAAATCAACTATGAACAGATTACTTCTGTTTTACACGAACCATTAAGAACATTTTAAAGCTTAAAGGCGTATTTATGTACTTGGTCGGACCGTCCTTATTCGGGATTTTATATTATGTATAATTACAGATTTTGATCTCGAAATCAACTGTAATTCGTTAATCAAAATGTCTTGTCCACAAAAGTTGCATAAAAATGAATTGAATTTCAAATAGTTACTAAAATTTAATACACCATTGCACAGTGCATATCCATATCGGCAGACCCTTTGTGAAATATGCTTTATCGGCGGTTTCTTGCGTCGGCACCGGCGATTCTTTGCTATGCTATAAACAGGTTGGCAGTTATAAAAAGTCAGATAAACACAACAAATTAATTAAGCTATAATGTTTCCAAAAAGTCATTAGCCCTAGAGCCTCTCTGTGCAAAAAAGAAGAAGAAAAAAACTGGTATGCAGAGAGACTGCCGGTGCCACGACAAAATCGAAAGTATGTGGTTTTAAAAAAAATCCATTTGCATTTCGGCCTATTTATCTTTATTATTTGGAAGAATATTGATAAATGAATACAAATAGTGTGCTTGATATGTATGATATCAAAGCAAAAACTGGTTAAAGACTGTGGAAAAAGTCGGGCTAGTGTTCCCAGTCAGTACACCATCAACAAATTTCATCGAGTTGCGAGCAAAATCGCTGATAATTAAAAAGTAAAGTCACTATAAAACATAGAAAAGACAATCTTATGTTCCGTGCTCTACTTATTTTTGAGCAGCATTCCTATGATCATGGATGGCAGCTCAATTTTTCGCCTCCCATACCTACCTGGGCACTGTTTATAGCAAAAAATAGCCGGTGCCGACGTAAAGAAACCGCCGAAATTGCAGATTTCGCAGAGTGCGTCGATATGGATATGTACTGTGAATTGGAGAGAGCATCCTGAATATACGCTGATCAAACTGGTCTTTATCTGCAGGAAAATTATCGTTTAACGTAAAAAGTGCGCTAAATACTGTTATAACTGCGCGTACACATACGTTTTCATCATTTTTCAGACCGAGTAATTTTTGCTATGGGAGGTAATCCACCATTCCGCGATGATAACTTGCCACAGGTGCCCGTTATATTTTGGCCTCATTTTGTTGGTAATCATCCCTGCAGATGTACATTTATGTTACTAGTTTAATGTATTTCATCTATCTGAGGGTGCAAATATTTTCTGATGGTGATATTCGAAGGCAGAACCACCAGAAATCTTGTTCTTTTTCCACGGGCGTTTCGTATCCTAATTTACTGGAACCTAACTGTATACGCCAGTTCGGTAGGTTCATTGATATGACGAATCACCGTTTTCATAGTGTTTAATGTATTTCTTATATTATGATAATGATAGTTTGAAATACAAGTGTATATTAAATAACTTAAAATTGAAACAGACAATGTTATTTTGATCAACAAGTATAACAAACAATATGGATAATAATATGATCATATATCATGTGTATTTTTAAGAAAACAGTTACTGAATTTTAGCAATAGCTGGAATGGAAAAAAAATCTATAAAAATATTTTTACAGGTGTTTGTGTGTTAACTAATGACGACTCCTTATTAAAATGATGCTTATTTGTAACAAAAAAAAAAACATTCCTTGACCTTTTTAATTGATAAGTATTGTACACATTAGAAAACATAGCCTAGATTTTTTTCAATGTCAGTTCACGGAAATCCTGTTCCTTTAAACTTTCACATATTGAAATATTTTGACTTTCTTTCCAAACTTTCATAAAGTGTTACAAAGTTTACCTGTTTCTGTTAGACTGTCAAGAACACATGATGTCAGGATATAGAGTGCAAACAGAAGTATTGAAGAGATTGAAATACATTGTCTAGCTTTATCTTTTCATTTTATCAAACCTGGCAATGAAAGGTTTTTGTTTGTCGATGAACAACTGCTATTGGATAAGACTAGATTTTTTATCTTTACCTTTTGAACAAAATATAGAAGTGTATTGAACACAAAGTTAATAATTTTTATTGTTGTGCACTGTTAAAGTTGTGATCACTCCATTTCTTGCCACACACAAGTGCATTACATAATGCCTGTATGTACTTCCCTGACATGAATGGGTTACATCAAGTCATTTAAACTGCAAAGCATTGCCCCCATCAGTCCTCTCAGTACTTTGATTATTTATTTTGTTGGGTTTAACGTCGCACCGACACAATTACAGGTCATATGGCGACTTTCCAACTTTGGTGGTGGAAGAAGACCCCAGGTGCCCCTCCTTGCATTATTTCATCACGAGCGGGCACCTGGCTGGGTAGAACCACCGACCTTCCGTAAGCCAGCTGGATGGCTTCCTTACATGAAGAATTCAACGCCCCGAGTGAGGCTCGAACCCGCATCGATGAGGGGCAAGTGATTTGAAGCCAGCGACCTTAACCGCGACCGCTAATACATATTACTTATAGGCCACGTACAAAATTCATCAAACAGAATCATTCTTGTTAGTTATATAAATAATCATTCTATAATGTTAAATGATCTCTTGAATATGAACTATTTGTTACACATTGTGTACTTAATAAGTATGTCTGCTGATGTTGAAAGTAATCCGGGTCCTCTTATTGTAAAGAACACTACCTTTCAGTATTCCATCAAAATAATCGGAATAAATTTGATTTCATCACAGAAAACTTTTTTAGAAATGGATATCATATGCTTCACTGAAACTAAACTGGATTCAAATATACATGATACAATTCTACAGTTACCGGCTTTGAATATATGTTCAGGAAGGATAATTCTATTCGTGTCATTCAGGGGGCTTTCTAGTTTATATATCCGCATTCTTAAGGCCTAAAAGATTATGTAACTTAGAAAGTATACTTCCAAAATCAGTTTGCGTGGAAATTAGAGATGAAAACAATCTTATTCATTATGTTCAATATATAGACCACCTCATATAAGGCCGATTTTTGGGATAAATTGAACAGTTTTCTTGAAATGGCATTAGAATTAAGGCAGCAGGTAATAATTGTTTGAGATATAAATAAAGATCAATTAATAGAATATAAATAATCTTAAACTTAAAGACGTACTTTTAGTAAATAACATGACCAAAATTATTAGTACACCACCAAAAATACGCAAAATACTCAAACTTAACAAGATCCAATTGCAGTAACAAATAATATCCGTGTTTTTTACTCGGGTACTTTTGAAGCAAAAAGTGAAATTAGTGACCATTTCGGAACCTATGTTTACCTCAAAGTTGATTTCGATTCTAACAAACCTTTCAAAAGAAGAGTCTGGAATTATAAAAAAAGCCGACTTTGATAAACTTATTACTGTAATTAGAAATACAGATTGGACATTTATACAAAATAATAGTGTAGATGAGTCTTGCTCTGTTTCTACAAATAAATTTATGGAACTTGCAAAGCAGTGTTTTCCAAAATTTTATGCGCTATTAAAATAGCCAAAAGATAAACCTTGGTACAACATTGGTTCCTGTGACCTTGACCTTTGACCTAAAGTCAGTAGGAGTCGTGTACTCAATAAGTACTATCAGCATGTGAGGTTTGAAGGTCCTGGGTGTAGTGGTTCACGAGTAAAGAGCCATCATGCCAAAAGTTAACATTTGCCCCTGTGACCTTGACCTTTGAACTGGTGACCCCAAAGTTTCTCTTTAACATTCTCTCAACCAATTTTGGCATCGGATTTCGGTTAAGAATAACTACAAAAGGCTTTCGTCCTCATCTGTCTGGACTTTCAAGGTCAGCATTGCTTTCAATAAGGTCAAAGATCTCCTTGACAAACAGAACGAAGATAGCGGCTTGACCAAATACATTCCGCAAATTAACATCGATGTTATTCTTTAGAAGAATGTCAATATTATTACAAAGGAAACTGACCCCATCTCTTCCAACAACTCTATGAAGAGCAGTGTTTCCGAAGTTGTCTGTAAAATTAATAGAAACGCCGTATATTTCAACAATTTTCTTGACGTTTTCCGTGCGCTTATCTATCATACCCCGGTGTGGTTCCAAGTAAATCTCTGTAATTAAGAATCTCCTTAAGAAGTGTCTTATCTCTGAAATGCAGGTCTATTTCAAATAGAATATACATGTTGTTTTCGCATCTTGTATTCTTAAACAGGATATGAAGGGCATTTTCTTCCGAAGAATTTGTCGCAGTCCACACTATATCAGGAATGTGTTTCAATAAATGAACAAGAAACTCCGCGCCATGCTGTGTAGATGCTGCAAGGTGAAGAACACTTTGACCGTAATTTGTTTTAGCATTTATATCTGCATTTGCTTCAACAAGGAGTTTGAGTCCTTCGATCCAATTGTCACTGATTTTGTCGTTAGAAGCACGAACACGTGCAGTGGAGTGTACCCATTTACGTCCTTGCAGTTGACATCAGTTCCACGTGCTCTTAGTAGAGGCTTCATTGTGTTTATATTGTTAGATTGGGGAGCATAATGCAAAGGTGTTTGGATCCAATAATTACGCTTACATCTGCTCCCGAACGAAGGATGAAATGAGCAACTTCGGATTCTTCCGGATTTGTAGTGGCTATGTGAAGAGTCGTTTCACTGTAAGTTTCCATTGATTTAGCATATAAGGGTATGCTTTAAGGAAACTTTCACATTCCTTGACACGTCCTTGTCTAACGTGCAAAAGAAATAAGTTGATGTCATTCACAACAAACGGTTCACTTGCCATTTTTCCAGATCTGTCACAATATAAACAAGCATTTTTGTGTCTATATGCTCAACAGAACTCAACATTTCTAGTACGTAGAAAATGCCAACTATACAAATTATTATTATTGTTTTTTAATTGTGGAAACCAACGGAAAGTTATTAATAAATAAGATTAAAGCAAATATTTGTTTAAACAAGGGCACCGCCTACGGGTGCCATCGCTCGTCTGCAAGTGCTGGACAATATATAAGAAAAGAGTTCTAGTTCAGATTTTCTAAGTATAATAAGGGCCATACTTTTGACAAATGCATAGCAGAGTTATGGTTCTTGGCCTACACAGTCAACTAATGAGGGTTAACAATTGTGCGAAGTTTCAAAGCTGTATCTCTTACAGTTTTTGAGAAATTGTGGACCTAAACAATAATTTAACCAAGAAACTTAATTTTTCTAAGTACAAAAAGGCCATTATTTAAAAAAAATGCAAATCAGAGTTATGGTTCTTGGTCTACTAAGTCACCTAAAGATGCTTAACAAGCCTGCAAAGTTTCAAAGCTGCAGCTCTTATAGGTTTTTCAGAAAAGGTAGACCAATACAAAATTATAACAAACGCCGACGCCGAAGCTGACGACCAAGTGACGAAAATACCTCGTAGATTTTTTTTTCAAAAATCAGACGGGCTAAAAACTGGTATCATTTAATACAATTCAAATAGCAACAATCTTTCATGAATCACGTATACGTAGGATAGACACGGTCACGATTTTGTCTATCCGACTTAGGCCACGTGACATAAAAGCTGCAATCACTCAAAACTGTGCCGTATAGGGTTATAATATAATCTTGTTCAAGCCATTCAAACAGAACCCGGTGTTTGTGTTTATTTTTCGGTGAACGCCGACTAAGAACGAATTCGTGACCTGGACTGACCAATGCCACGTGACTGAAGTTTGCAAATCAGACTACTTGATAACGCATTATAGATAATTTATCAAAATGAAAGATTTATACAATACTCTGTCTGATTAGACGAGGGTGTCTTTTCTTTTCACTCTACGCTGAGTGAAATGACAGACGAAGCATTTGTCCTTAATGACGGTGTTTATAGTTTTAAAGCGACCGTAACCCACACATTGTGATTTGTGTTGGGTTTTTTTAAAATTATCACCGAAAGGCAAAATGACGCCACTGTTTCATATATTTACATTAAACATAATAGTTGACCGGTTTATAGTTTCCAGAATTACGGAAACATTAGATTTTTAGCAGCTTTTCTCATAAACTTCTATAAATCGTTGCAACGCTTTATTTTTTTGTAAACATTGATAAATATAGGACGAGACGCGACAGTACTATTAGAGGCTATCATCACGTGGGCAGCAAACCAAAACTGCGCATGCAGTTTGAGGGTTCAATTTATAGACTCGTCTACCGATTGGGAAATCAGCACGATTTACTTTGCCTTATTTAGGTGTGAACCATTATCGTACTGAATAACACTACCTAAACTACGGACCGTTCCATTAGTAAAAGTACAAAAAAAACATCGCTGACCTCAAAAATATAGGTAGTGCACAGTATTATGGCGTTTAGAATAAGAAAAGAAACATAAAGTTAAGTCAATACGCTAAGTTTACGATTTAGTCAGTGATTCCTCGTTGGCCGGGCGGTTGCGGTATTCGTATTATACCTTTTCGTCGGGAGTTCTAACCCCATTATTTTCAGATTGCATTACGTGCTTTGTATAAGTTTGTTTTTCTCTGGTTTCTAATTTATTGTTTTGTTTCTTATTTTCGTGTAAAATTAGTAATATCTTTAAATCAATTGATCCTGAAATTATGGCTGGATAATAATTTTATTAAAGTGATTTGTAGGATTTTTATTAAACTTATAAAACTAACCCGTACAGCTTTAAAAATCACAAGAAAGCTTAAAAAACATTAGATCATATTGGTGGAGTGTATTAAAACATAATTACGTGTCAATTGTAACATACATAATTTTATCTAAATTTACTAACTCATTTTGTCTTCATTGAATCGTATTGAAGAAAAAAAATCAATACAGTTTTAAAGAATAATATTGACAGGTGTAGGAATCGAATTCACGACGAAAAATGATAATACGAATACCGTAACTGCTCGGCCAACGAGAAAACACTCACTGCCCCGTTAAGTGTACTGACTTTATTTTATGTTATTGTTTTCTTTGTTTATATTTCAAAACGTCATAATATTGTGCAATACCTATACGTAGGCATTTTAACTAAAAATACAAACTTCAAGTAGGCACTATTTATTTTAGATATATATATATGTAGATAACTGCATCAAAGTAAGCAGTCAAAAATGTGTTAGATATCATTTCTGAAACAAGAGGCCAAAATGGGCCTAAGTCGCTCACCTGAGGACTTTGACCTTATAAGATCTTGCTTGTGACAAAGTATTAAATTTTTTTTTTAAGTTAAGATTAAAAAAGATTTTTTGGAAGTATTTCTATTTTAGCTCTAGCGGCCCCTTAAAGGGTCCAAGTGCCCCAATTGAGCAAACTTGGGAGAGGACCATATAATGATGCTTCAGACTAAGTTTAATGGAAATCCATCAAGCAGTTCATGTTAAGAAGTTGTTTAAAAGGTATTTCTAATCTTAGCTCTAGCGGCCCCTAAAAAGAGCCAAGTGCCCCCATTTGAACAAACTAAGGAGAGGACATGATGCCACAGACTATGTTTAATGAAGATCCGTCAAGAGGTATATGGTAAAACGTCGTTTAAAGGTATTTCTATTTTAGCTCTAGCGGCCCCTAAAAAGGGGCCAAGTGCCCCCATTTGAACAAACTTGGGAGAGGACCTTATAGTGATGCTACAGACTAAGTTTGATGAAGATCCCTTAAGCGTTTCATGGAAAGAGGTCGTTTCATGGTTTTTCTATTTTTAGCTCTAGCGGCCCCTAAAAGGAGCCAAGTGCCCCATTTGAAAAAACTTTAAAGAGGACCATATAGTGATACTAAAGACTAAGTTTGATGAAGACCAATCCGGCAAGTTTAATGTAGATCCATCAAGCGGTTCATGGGAAGAAGTCATTTCAATGTGTTTCTATTTTAAGCCCTAGCGGCCTCTAAAAGGGGTCAAGTACCCCCATTTGAACAAACTTGAGAAAGGACCTTATAATGATGCTACAGACCAAGTTTGATGAAGATCCATTAAGCGGTTCATGAGAAGAAGTCGTTTGAAGGTGTTTCTATTTTTAGCTCTAGCGGTCCCTAAAAGGAGCCAAGTGCCCCCATTTGAACAAACTTGACAGAAGACCATATAACAATGCTACAGACCAAGTTTGATGAAGATGAACTGCTTGAATCGGTTCATGGGAAGAAGTCGTTTAAAGGTATTTCTATTTTTAGCTCTAACAGCCCCTAGAAGTAGCCAAGTGTCACCATTTGAACAAACTTGATAGAGGACCATATAGTGCTAAAATTTGATGAAGATCAATCCAGCGGTTCATGTCATGTTAAGATGTCGTTTAAACGTATTTCTACTTTTAGCTCTAGCGGCCCTTAAAAGTGGCCAAATGCCTCAATTTGAACAAACTTTAGAGAGGACTTTATAATAATGCTACAGACCAAGTTGGATGAAGAACCATTAATTTTTTCTATTTTTAGCTCTGGCGGCCCCTAAAATGGGCCAAGTGCCCCAATTTGAACAAATTTGGGAGAGGACCTTATAATGATGCTACAGATCAAGCGTTTCATGGAAAGAGGTCGTTTAAAGGTTTTTCTATTTTTAGCTCTAGCGGCCTCTTAAAGGGACCAAGTGCCCCCATTTGAACAAACTTTGAAGAGGACATTATAAACAGACCAAGTTTGATGAAGATCCATCAAGCGGTTATTGAAAAGAAGTCGGTTAAGGGTGTTTGTATTTTTAGCTCTAGCGGCCCCTAAAAGGGACCAAAGTACCCCCATTTTAACAAACTTGATAGAGGACCTCACCAGGATGCTACAGACCAAATTTAATATTATTCTGACCGGTAGTTTCAGAGGAGAAGATGTTTAAGTAAAAATGGGGACGACGGACGCCGGACGCCGGACCATCCACCACAAATTAAGGTAGTTCTGCACGTTAGGATCGAACTTTTTTCTACAATGTAGAATTTGATCAAACTCTGATTTTTCAAAACTTCGGAATATACTAAGAAAATTCAGCAAATAAAAAAGATAGGGTCGTGTGCTTGATTTTTTGCTAGACTGTTTTGAAAAATTTCGACCTCACACAAGTTTTCATAATGGGAGTCTATGGGAAAAACGCAATTCTCATAACATTTTCGCGAATAGAAGTATTTCTACAATGTAGATTTTGATGAAACTTCTCACAGTCATAAATAAACATATGGCCTATAATATGATGAAATAAAATGTATAGGTCCGTGTGCTTATTTTTGAGATATTTGGTTACGATTAAAGTGAACCGCCTATTTCAAGCTAATTTTAAGACATTATTTTGAATTATTTAACGTGTAAGATGTTTTAATATCACAATTTAACTTTAGAAAGATAGTAACAGTGCCATTTTAATACATTAATCCACAGGTTGCCCTTAATTCATAAACTGATTTTCGTTTCCGTACGCCGTATCCGGGCATTATTCTACGTTTTTCGGATAAGTGACGTTACGCCATCACTTCCGGTTTTTCAAACGTGCAGAACTACCTTAATAGCTCACCCTAAAGCTTCGGTTCATGTGAGCTTAAAAGAGTTATTTGAGCTGAAAAAAAAAATCCTGGATAAAATATCTGGAAAAAATGGAGACAACTCCGCTAAAACTTTATTGTAGGCTTAGGTGGCTATATACATTGGGCGGTAATGAGGCATGCCGAATTACCGCCCATGCGCAGGTGGCCGAGGGACGGATATTTTCATCCGATTCGTAAACACATGACTGGTATTTTTTCTATGCATATCTATACATGTTAGCATTTTATTCTGGCAGATTATTTTTCTTGCATACCGTATTCTACAAATAACAGGTACAAATACTTTCTTTGTTGCACTCTTTCTTATAGTAGAGCGCGGGAAATTAACGTCCGTAAGCAGAAGTGACGTCATTCTGTTTTGCGTTACGCACAATAACAAAGTTCCACTTTAGTTTTATCGTTTGTAGCGTAACGTTATGTTCTTACGGTAAACTAACGTATTTTGAATCGAGAAATATTCTATAAGGAACGGAGAGTTTTTTGACCATCAACAATATATTATCAGTGCATAAACCACTAGTTGTCATTAACAGCACGAGAATCATCTGGCATGGGGGTGCCAGATGGGTTTTGCCGGCATGGGTAAAATCACGGGAAACGCCAAAATGCTAATCTTCGTTTTAAACCCGTAAATAACTGGTGAGAAATTCCAAAGTCATTTTACCCATTTGCCTGTATTGTTAGATAATAAATTGACACAAAAAACACGCGCTTTTTTCTCCAACGTTACTGTTGTGTATGAAATATAGACCGGTACCACACTGCTTTGCGATTGGCTATTTATGGAATATCGTGGTCTAATTAATTAGAAGTTACTAATGCATAGTAAAGAATGTATTGATCATAACGGCAAAGCGTCCAAATCAGTTTTACTATTTTAGACCAAAGAAATCTATTGACAATGTGTGTTCAGGCAATGCCAATCAATAATTGATTCAAACAGTAATGTGCTCTTCTGAAATGTGAATGATTTAAATAGTGATAAATTATGCAAGTCAACACTTCGAAAGAAGTCAGTGTGTGCGTGTGCGTTTGTGTGTGCGTGCGTCCGTGTGTGCGTGCGAGCTTGCACGTGTGCGTGCGTGAGAGCGTGCATGTGTGCGTGCAAGCGTGCATGTGCTCGGGATTAGCGCCAGTTTCAACAATTTTACAGTCGTATAAACGATGGTGTCTACCCGTAGCAGTAAGCGCAATGGCCAACTTTATAGTGCTGCTTCACTGGAGTATCACGCCGTAAGCATAGGACATGATATTCCATCCAGTCAGATTATACTGATCCCGAGCTGACTAGTCTCAGAACTATCCTCTTAATGCTGAGCGCCAAGCGAGTAAGCTACTAGTATAATGGTATAACGCGGCCGGGGAGCGAACCCACGAGGCTACTGAGGCGGTAAAGTCAGCTTCTCAGTGACTTGATTTTCGCATTCATGTGTATGTTATGCAATGTCCAAGAAACAAAACAAAAATCACAATCCATACACAAGATGTGGAGCTCAAAATCTGTAAAATGTATTTATAACGTAATACTCCAAGAGGGCGTGGCAATATAGATAGAGGGATAGATTGATGGACAGACGGACGGACGGACAGAGAGAGAGAGACAGAGACAGAGACAGAGAGACAGAAAGAGATATATATACAATGTATATACAACCAAAAATGAAGGTATGTAATAAAATAAAGCATGATTTAAACATGTACATACCTTTCAATTCATTTTAAAGCCAGCAAAGTCCTTTCACGAATTAACATTTAATTAAGCAAGTTGTTAGCAAAACATCATTTCTATGAAAAACGTTTCAAAAAATCGAACAAAAGAATTATTTAAACAAGATATGCTTCTTTGATGTTATTTAATACGTTTCGGGTGAATTATAAAAAAGTACTATTATTATAAAAAAAATAGTTCGATATCGAGGTCAACGATGTTTTTGTACTTTTAATAATGGAACAGTCCGTTATTTAGGTAGTGTTATTCAGTGCGATAGTGTTTTTTATCTATATAAGACAAGGTAAGTCATGCTGATTTCCCTTTTCGGCAGACAAGCCTATCAATTGAACTCTCAAGCGTAAAAATCAAACTTATATATATACAACATTTACATTTAAGTTAGTTATCCAGTCTATTCAAATTGTATAAGGAAGATTCGCTATGGACAATTTATTGTTAACAAAATCAGAGTATCGATTTCTCTATATAGTTCGACCTCGTGTTTTGAGCCGTGACGGAATGATACACTTTTTCAATTGGGTAGATATCGCTATTCGGTCCATACCTGAAAAATCTGTATAGAGTAAGTTGATAATGTTTTGTTTACCGTGAACTTGATTATACCGCTGGCGCAATTGGTAGAGCTAATTATTACAAACCTTGAGGTGCGAGATCGAGCCCACATTACGGCCGTATATTTTCTTAAGTACAAACAAATGTATACATTAGTTTTATTTGATTTTAATCAACTTGAGAATCTTTGAAAACTCCTTTCAAAAACCATTTTACTAAGTTTAATAATAATGTCTGACTTATTTGTTTTTCATTGTTTCTATATTTTTAATATATTTTGCAACTTTTGTTTCAATTTAATTCATGTCACATAATTTCAACTTCACTTGCTGTCGACCCTTCAGCTGTGTCAGTCTCTTAGTCAGATGATGTATCGGAATCCGAGTTAAGCTCGATGATCACCGGTGCTGGAAGATCGTCTATAGCAATATCTTACTCCTAGTATTTCTGTTCGACTGACAGTGCATACATGGTCAATACACCTAGACCAATCTGAAGATGAAACTGTTTGCAAACCCTCCGTAATAAGGTCTTTATTAAAACAAACGATTGAAAAAAAAAGTAAACTTACCAAGGCTCGAACCTCGAAAAGCAAGTATTTTAAGCCAACGCCATATCCTTTGGGCCATGCATTCGTTTACATTCATAACTTATACCGCTTTACTATGTATTACATATATGCTCCTACCCTACCCTTTTCTAGCGAATTAACTGTCCTGCATAAATTAGTCACGGCTCAAAAAACGTGATCGATCTATACCTCTATTAATCATGAATATTTTCCTCAAAATACTTATTGACATGGGGTAAATGCAGTGTTACAACCACATTTGTAATAAAAACCAGATTTGTAATAATTATAACATTTCTCGTTTTTATTACAAAAGTGGTTGCAAAGGTTCAACCACATTTGTAATAACCAGATTTGTAATAAAAATCGCAAACTTTTTTTTTCGAGAGATGTGTTTTTCCACGTGATATTCAAGCTAATGCATGCGTGTTTAAGCACGTGCTGGTCGAATTGAACTGTCCTGGGTCATTTAAGACTCCAAATGTTTTACCTGAAATCCTTGTTCATGGACATATTTTATTTAAGGAAATTATTACATTTCTCGTTTTTATTACAAAAGTGGTTGCAAAGGTTCAACCACATTTGTAATAACCAGATTTGTAATAAAAATCGCAAACTTTTCTTTTCGGGAGATGTGTTTTCCCACGTGATATTCAAGCTTATGCATGCGTTATTAAGCACGAGCAGGTCGAATTAAACTGTCCTGAGTAATTTAAGACTCCAAATGTTTTACCTGAAATCCTTGTTCCTGGACATATTTTACTTTAAAAAACTATTACATTTCTCGTTTTTATTACAAAAGTGGTTGCAAAGGTTCAACCACATTTGTAATAACCAGATTTGTAATAAAAATCGCAAACACTTTTTTTTTCGAGAGATGTGTTTTCCCACGTGATATTCAAGCTTATGCATGCGTTATTAAGCACGTGCAGGTCGAATTAAACTGTCCTGGGTCATTTAAGTACTCCAAATGTTTTACCTGAAATCCTTGTTCATGGACATATTTTATTTCAGAAAATTATCACATTTCTCGTTGTTATTACAAAAGTGGTTGCAAAGGTTCAACCACATTTGTAATAACCAGATTTGTAATAAAAATCGCAAACACTTTTTTCCGAGAGATGTGTTTTCCCACGTGATATTCAAGCTTATACATGCGTTATTAAGCACCTGCAGGTCGAATTAAACTGTCCTGGGTCATTTTAGAACTCCAAATGTTTTACCTGAAATCCTTGTTCATGGACATAATTATGTTACTTTAAAAATTATTACATTTCTCGTTTTTATTACAAAAGTGGTTGCAAAGGTTCAACCACATTTGTAATAACCAGATTTGTAATAAAAACATAAACTTTTCTTTTCCGGAGATGTGTTTTCCCACGTGATATTCAAGCTTATGTATGCGTTATTAAGCACGTGCTGGTCGAATTAAACTGTCATGGGTCATTTAAGACTCCAAATGTTTTACCTGAAATCCCTGTTCATGGACATATTTTACTTTTAAAAATTATTACATTTCTCGTTTTTATTACGAAAGTGGTTGCAAAGGTTCAACCACATTTGTAATAATCAGATTTGTAATAAAAATCGCAAACACTTTTTTTTTCGAGAGATGTGTTTTCCCACGTGATATTCAAGCTTATGCATGCGTTATTAAGCACGTGCAGGTCGAATTAAACTGTCATGGGTCATTTAAGACTCCAAATGTTTTACCTGAAATCCTTGTTCATGGACATATTTTACTTTAAAAAATTATTACATTTCTCGTTTTTATTACAAAAGTGGTTGCAAAGGTTCAACCACATTTGTAATAACCAGATTTGTAATAAAAATCGCAAACACTTTTTTTCGAGAGCTGTGTTTTCCCAAGTGATATTCAAGCTTATGCATACGTTATTAAGCACGTGCAGGTCGAACTAAACTGTCATGGGTCATTTAAGACTCCAAATGTTTTACCCGAAATCCTTGTTCATGGACATATTTTATTTCAGAAAATTATTACTTTTCTCGTTTTTATTACAAAAGTGGTTGCAAAGGTTCAACCACATTTGTAATAACCAGATTTGTAATAAAAATCGCAAACACTTTTTTTCGAGAGATGTGTTTTCCCACGTGATATTCAAGCTTATACATGCGTTATTAAGCACGTGCAGGTCGAATTAAACTGTCCTGGGTCATTTTAGAACTCCAAATGTTTTACCTGAAATCCTTGTTCATGGACATAATTATGTTACTTTAAAAAATTATTACATTTCTCGTTTTTATTACAAAAGTGGTTGCAAAGGTTCAACCACATTTGTAATAACCAGATTTGTAATAAAAACATAAACTTTTCTTTTCCGGAGATGTGTTTTCCCACGTGATATTCAAGCTTATGCATGCGTTATTAAGCACGTGCAGGTTGAATTGAACTCTCTTGGGTCATTTAAGAAACTCGAAATGTATTACTTGAAATCTCTGTATAAATACTTGTCCGAAGACACCGAACTGGCATTTTTAAAGGTTCTAGCTTGATGGAAGATGTCGGAAAATAGTTATGAATCTAATCCAGAAATTCTTACGTATATTATCTTTTCAAAAAAATTTTACTTGCCAAAAGACCTGTAAACAAAAGCCATTTCATCTCAGCAGGTTTTAGTGGATTCTTTATGTAAGCTAATTCGTAGCTATACGAGGGGCATTTCAAAAGTAATGCAACTGATTATCGTGCGGCCTCGCCTTGCACGGGATTTTCTTGAAAATTATACCGATATAGCGAGACATCCATTCTCTACACAGATATACTAAATTTACAGGTGTACACGCAGTATTATCGCTAATACAGTGATAAACGCAACATAAAGTCATTGATACTATAGTAAAATGGCTGGCAAGAGAAGTGTAAAGGCAGCTGAAATTCGAGGTTATATAAAGACTCGATGCCAGCTTAGCGTATCAGCGAAGGAGATTTTTGACGAATTGTGTGTTGTTCATAGACAGAATGAAGTGTCGTATGCCACCGTCACGAGGTGGATTAAGAAGTTTAAAAGCGGTTGTGACTCCATTAATGATGCACCAAAATCGGGACGTCCTTGTAGTGCTACTTCTAACACTATGGTTAACAAAGTATGTGATGTGGTTAAGTCTGACGCCAGACTAACTGTTCATCAGATAGCTAGTAGAGTTGGTATTTCAGCCGCAAGCGTATTCCGCATTCTAAAACGTAATTTAAAAATGAGACGTATTACAGCTAGATAGATCCCTCATTTGTTGTCAGACAAGCAAAAGCATGTCCGACTTGAAACCGCCAGAAAACTGCTTAAAATGTTTCCAAAATATCAAAGAAAGCAGTTGTCTGACATTATTACTGGAGATGAGACATGGGTTCACTTTTTCGAGCCTACCAGAAAAATAAACAACAAAATATGGGCTACCAAAAACTGTCGCCGCCCCTTAATTGCCAAAAGATTGATTAGTGCTAAGAAAGCAATGTTTGTTATTTTCTTTGAGATACGTGGCCCTACTATGCAACTGGTTGTACCAAATAGAAAATCTGTGACTGGTATACTTTATAAAGAAAAAGTGTTGAAGAAACTTAAAAAACAATGTTTCAAACGTCGTCCAGACACTGGCTTTAAGCATCTATCCTTGTTGCATGACAACGCCCCTGCGCATGAGTCTGCTATTGTGACCTCGTTTTTGAACAAGGAAAGGTTTCGAGTTCTTCCATATGCACCATATTCCCCAGACCTAGCCCTGTGTGACTATTTTTTGTTCCCTAAACTGAAAAAAACATTTAGCTGGTAGACGGTATAGGTCCCGACAGGCCTTGGGGTTCGCTGTTTATCAGTGCATGTTGGGTATACCTAAAAATGAGTATGAAGATGCCTTTAAGAACTGGATTAAACGTTTGAAACTTTGTGTACGTAACAAGGAGGATTACTTTGACGGTAAATAATTAAAAATTTATCAAACGTGCGCTTTATATCACCCCAGTTGCATTACTTTTGAAATGCCCCTCGTATATCACACATGCGCAAATAATTTCTGTAGGGATTAATTCCTCAAAATTTCATAAATACCATCTACTTTTAATTCTAAATGACCATAATCCCGTTGTAAACAGTTGTCATCTTGGGGTATTCAAGATCATCTTTAGTGAAAGGTCGTTTTTGCATTAAGCCTATACTCTTACAGCTTACCTGACACATGGACATAGACACGAACACCAACGACTTGACTGATACTAAAAGTTATGTTGTAACCCTGATTTTGTAGCATTGTCCCTTACTTCATGCCTGCTTACGATACTACGATACTTGTTGTGTAATTTTGCGTCATTTGTGAGCATGTGTCTTTAAAGGGTCTAAAGGATATAGACCTAATAAATTTAGCTAAATCTTAATAAGCTTGTTATTTGATTATTTCCTATATCAAATGATTCTGCTGAAGTCCAATATTTGCCATTGGTGTTCGTGTCTATGTTCATGTGTCAGGTAAGCTGTAAGAGTAGGCTTAATGCAAAAACGACCTTTCACTAAAGATGATCTTGAATACCCCAAGACGACAATTGTTTACAACGGGATTAGGGTCATTAAGAATTAAAAGTAGATGGTATTTATGAAATTTTGAGGAATTAGTACCTACAGAAATTATTTTGCGCATGTGTGATATATAGGTACGAATTAGCTTACATAAAGAATCCCCTAAAACCTGCTGATATGAAATGGCTTTTGTTTACAGGCCTTTTGGCATGTAAAATTTGTTTGAAAAGATAAATATACATCAGAATTTCTGGACCAGATTCATCACTATTTTCCGACATCTTCTATCAAGCTAGAACCTTTAAAAATGCCAGTTCAGTGCCTTAGGACAAATATTTATACAGAGATTTCAGGTAATACATTTGGAGTACTTAAATGACCCAAGAGAGTTCAATTCAACCTGCACGTGCTTAATAACGCATGCATAAGCTTGAATATCACGTCGGAAAACACATCTCCCGAAAAGAAGAGTTTGCGATTTTTATTACAAATCTGGTTATTACAAATGTGGTTGAACCTTTGCAACCACTTTTGTAATAAAAACGAGAACTGTAATAATTTTCTGAAATAAAATATGTCCATGAACAAGGATTTCGGGTAAAACATTTGGAGTCTTAAATGACCCATGACAGTTTAGTTCGACCTTCACGTGCTTAATAACGCATGCATAAGCTTGAATATCACTTGGGAAAACACAGCTCTCGAAAAAAAGTGTTTGCGATTTTTATTACAAATCTGGTTATTACAAATGTGGTTGAACCTTTGCAACCACTTTTGTAATAACAACGAGAAATGTAATAATTTTTTAAAGTAAAATATGTCCATGAACAAGGATTTCAGGTAAAACATTTGGAGTACTTAAATGACCCAGGACAGTTTAATTCGACCTGCACGTGCTTAATAACGCATGCATAAGCTTGAATATCACGTGGGAAAACACATCTCTCGAAAAAAGTGTTTGCGATTTTTATTACAAATCTGGTTATTACAAATGTGGTTGAACCTTTGCAACCACTTTTGTAATAAAAACAAGAAATGTTATAATTTTTAAAAGTAAAATATGTCCATGAAAAAGAATTTCAGGTAAAACATTTGGAGTCTTAAATTACTCAGGACAGTTTAATTCGACCTGCTCGTGCTTAATAACGCATGCATAAGCTTGAATATCCCGTGGGAAAACACATCTCCGGAAAAGAAAAGTTTGCGACTTTTATTACAAATCTGGTTATTACAAATGTGGTTGAACCTTTGCAACCACTTTTGTAATAAAAACGAGAGATGTAATAATTTTCTAAAGTAAAATATGTCCATGAACAAGGATTTCAGGTAAAACAATTGGATTCTTAAATGACCCATGACAGTTTAATTCGACCTTCACGTGCTTAATAACGCATGCATAAGCTTGAATATCACGTGGGAAAACACATCTCTCGAAAAAAGTGTTTGCGATTTTTATTACAAATCTGGTTATTACAAATGTGGTTGAACCTTTGCAACCACTTTTGTAATAAAAACAAGAAATGTTATAATTATTACAAATCTGGTTTTTATTACAAATGTGGTTGTAACAATGCAGGCACTACATGTCAGTTTTTACTTGCCAAGTGTTTGAGGTTTTATTTTAGAATTTAATATTATTGCATTCTTTTCCAAGAAAACAATGATAGTCACAACAACGCACTGGTTTAAAACATTCCTCATAACTCTAAGTCGCTCACCTGGCCTTGACTATATGATCTTGAATACTAGTGTATGAATAGCACACTGTACCATAAGTGGTAACAACTGGGTTTAGAATGAAAACCATAAATGCTACAAGGAGCAAAGATATGACCAAGTTAAGAAATGAACGACAGAATATCACCGATAAATCAATTAGTTGTGCTAGCGATTCATGGTTAATTTCTTAAATATGGAACCAATCAAAATTCAACGTTGAAAAAGTCGTTCTGCCTGCTGAAAATATTACGATGATATTTAAAAAGCAATTTTTAGTTACAATATCTCGCACCGTATTATCACGCAATCACTCTTACTACTACACAAGGGGAAAGAGCGAAACAACGATCCCATTAAAGAAGTACCTTAGTTTACTGTGTACTGAACACTATACATATAATACAAATGTAATATATCAACTGTTACTTGCGGTCACTGAAAGTACAGAGAAATTTAATAGCATGATCATAATACCTTATTGTGTGTTTTACATTTATAGAAAACGGCAGCCTTCATTTTGCGTTGCTCCTGAATAGTCATATTAAAAATAATTTTATTTGTATGCAAGATGTTTGGTGCAAACGTTTTCTGTTGTTGTTGTTGTTTCTTGTGTACAGCGTGAGGATTCAACTTAAAATTAGTGTGCTGGTGACACAACTTTTTCTCCACATGTTATCGTGTGGCATCTTCAAACACACAAGTTGGCGGACGTCTGACAAGGCCGTGCATTTTCTTAGCCATAAAAAAATTATAAGGAAAATTCAAGACTGTAAGCTGTATGTTTAACGTCACCCTGTATATTCATTTATATAATTTGCTATTACACTACGGGACTAACTGATATCTGTTAACTTTATATAACTGCCAAACAGAAACATCTAAGTGACAGAAACTGGAGATTAGGGCCAGATATAGTTACTCAACAAATTATGTATGTCCACCTTTGTGTATTATTTGATAATTTTCTGAATATAAGTAAAAATGTCACAGAAAGTTGTCAGAAAATTAAAGGTACATTCATGAGTATTCTAACCTGTGGGATATACAAGGTGGAATACATCCTATATCAGCAAAACGTATATACATTAGTGTTGTACTTCCAAAAGCTTTGTATGGATGTGAGCTCTGGTCTTGTCTCACCAAAACTGATTTGTATAAACTAGAAGTTTCTCACATGTTCTGTATAAAATTTATGCAGGGGCTTCCTCGATCAACAAACAATGATGTATATCTACACCTACTTGGGTTTTTACCAAGCGAGGCTAAGATAGATAAGAGAAAATAATTAACATTTTTATGTCAATTGTGTAAGTTACACTCACAGTCAGTTATAAAAGTTGTGTTTGTAAACCGCTTTATAGCATATTTAAACAATCCTAGCGTGATTACGTGATTCATACCTGATATTTGTCGTTTGTGTAAGAAATATGATCTGATGTCAGCTTTAAATACTTTAAATACAACGGATATTTTTCCATCGAAATATACGTGGAAGAGAATGGTAAAAAATAATATACAAATCATTTTTCAGCACGATTTTTTTAAGCATTTTGAGTCGAGTAATAGTTTACAAGACGTTGTACTAATTCACGACGTATCTTGTCGTAACATTTGTATAAAGTGGTATTTATCTGCTACTGATAGAAGCTTACTGAAGAATATATGCAAATTTCTGTTAAAATAATTGGCGCACTTTTGTCGAAGTCTTACTATGCTGTTCGTTACAAATGTTATAAATCGATTAGACGGACAATCTAGTTAAACATCTTTTGCTGTTTTGTTCAGTGAACAGCGCCAGCAGATAGCAACTTTGGTCAACAATTCTCAATACATTTGGCTTAAAGTATATACTGACCTAATGCAGATGCAGTCAGATGATAAAAATTATTTCACATGTTACCTGGTATCATCTATCTTTCTGTCCAACACAGAATCAATAAAATGTTTACAAATAGTCAGTTAAGCATTCTGGTTTATGCACATGAAATGGACCGATCACCTCCTTTAATTGTTTTATCTAAGTTCATTGATAGGAACTGTTTCCAACAGTGTGGATAATCAACGTAGGTGTTGTAGACGAATCTCATAAACACCATTTCCTTTGTCATTCCCTATCAAACTTATGTTTCTTTTCGGTAAGTTGTAGGACTCGTGACATCTCAATAATCCTTTGTAAAGCTACAGTCACACATACGGATATGTACGTGCGTTGAGGTACGGTGCGAATAGGATTAGTCTGTGGGTGTATAACTACGGTCTTAGTACAGAAAAAATGGTGAGAAACAGGAAACAAACAAAACAATACAGGACGCGAATAAGTACGGATAGGTACGAGGTACTACGTTGAATTACGTTTTACTGCGCCTTGCAACTTGACCAGCGCACGGACGGGTCTTCGGTAAACTACGTTGAACTATGCTTAATACCCCAGTCACACATACGGCGCGGAAGGCTACGTCTAGCCACGGATAAAAACGTAGTAATCCGTATCGACCCGTATTGAAACGTACCTGAGACGTACCTTAATGTAGTAAGCCGTATCAATTCGTACCAGACGCCGGCTGTCAATAAAACCAATAAATCGATAAGCGATCAACCAATCAATGCGCTTGATTCGACGCACACCTCCAGACGGTGTTAATGTAAATATTACCCTCCAACATTGCGATCTCGACATCGATAAAAATAACTGATAAATTCGTTTTGAAAATGATTTTATATACAAATAAAACTTATTAGAAATGGTAAAAAGATGTCAGTGGGGACTTTGCAAGTCCGATAGTCGCTTCCCAGAACGCCTAGATTATTCCTTTTCCAAAACCTAAGTAAAGTTTTGAGCAGTATCTTCGCTGGATTAAGACTTGTGGACGTCCTCACAGACAATTGAAAGTGGATAAAATCGACGGAAACTACCACATATTTGTATATACAATGGTATTAATATATCTAGCTTTCACTTAATTCACATTTGACCCGGGCGCCGTGCGATAAATTAGTCTAAATTTGGCATCGTAGGTGGCTACGAGCTACGGTGTATGTGTTCACATTAAATACGGGCATCGTGCCATATTTTTTGCATTTTTTTTTTTTTTTTTTGGCAATTTCAGTGCAGTTTTCTTGCAGTCACCGCAGACTTTCAACGGAACTCTTACGTGCTGGATATGACCAATATATATAACCATCTGAAAAATGTTATGCCATATAAAGGCCGCCGCACGGAAATGATGCGGCCGCTGTAGGCCGCGCGATGATTGCTCAATATCCATGCGATTTCATTCGGTACAGTACTGCAGCAAGCAGGAACCTTGTGGCTACGGAATTCCGTTAGGTACGGAATTCCGTTAGGGCCATCGCCTTTGAATGTATTGATCTGAAACGCGATACTCGATAGTACGATGATGAAAACGCGAAATCACGAAACCACGATAACGAAAACGCGACAGCACGATGATGATAACGCGATACGACGATAACGAAAACGCGATAATACGATAGTACGATGATGATAATGCGATACACTATCGCGTTTTCATCATCGTACTGTCGCGTTTTCACCATCGTATTATCGCATTTTCATCATTGTAGTATCGTGATTTCGCAATATCATTATCGTACTATCGCGTTATCACCATCGTACTGTCGCGTTATCATCATCGTACTGTCGCATTATCGTCATCGTACTGTCGCGTTATCACCATCGTACTGTCGCGTTATCACCATCGTACTATCGCGTTATCATCATCGTACTATCGCCTTCCGGTGCCCATGCGCACAGAAGAATTTCCTCTCCAGTGTTCTGGTTTCTATTTATCTTGTTATTTAAGCTCTGTTGAAATTAAAAATGATTTCTATTGCTTGCTAATGGGTTGTAAAAAGTTTTTTTCAGCTAAAACCAAATATGTACTTAGGCAAAAACTCTGCAGGTCAGTCGGTTTGAGTTTTCTATATAGTATATGATAACAAGAAAAAAAAGAATGTTATATTGTACCATGATCAGGGCGGTTTTTTTTTTGTTTGTTTTTATTTTGGTCTGACATGAATATTTTCACAAATGTGATGCTGAATATTTTCACAAATATGATGGTTTATATTTCAACACTGAAAAGCAAATGCATGTCTTGTAAAGCTCAGGTCATTGATGTTGAATTCCGTAAGACGCATAACAACACTGAAATCGGAGCATCGCAAATATTCGAAGAATATTGTTTGCAGTTTTCATGGCACATAGTTTCTTTTAATGCATCAAAGTCTGGCAATTTTCTGCAAAAATAAAATAAAAAGTAAAGCAGTTTACAACCAAAAGTGAGTTAACGCCCCCTTACTCAGACATTTTATTTATGATTTTACAGGAATGAGAAATGCAGTAAAATTATATCTGCACAGCATTCTGAACCTGTTCAACATCCAACACGCTTTGTCTCCCTAAATTCATTTTCTGTAAATGACTCTTAAATTGACAAAAGCTAAAAAAGCATGGAAAAATGTTAATTATTTTTTGCTTTTGACTAACTAGCAGCTGTAGCTATAGGAGGATCATCAATACAAATCAAGATTTTCACACACTAGCACCCGCGTTCGAATCTGCCTATCGCCCTATCGCTAGAGCAGGAGCTGTAGTTCTAAAAGTATAACTTCTAATCTTCTCATTTTTAGCATGCACATGCGCACCGGAAGGCGATGGTGCGATAATGATAACGCGACAGTACGATGGTGATAACGCGACAATACGATGGTGATAACGCGACAGTACGATGATGATAATGCGACAGTACGACGGTGATAATGCGACAGTACGATGGTGATAACGCGATAGTACGATAATGATATTGCGAAATCACGATACTACGATAACGAAAACGCGATAATACGACAGTACGATGGTGAAAACGCGACAGTACGATGGTGAAAACGCGATAGTGTATCGCATTATCATCATCGTACTATCGTATTATCGCGTTTTCGTTATCGTAGTATCGCGTTATCATCATCGTGTTGTCGCGTTTTCGTTATCGTAGTTTCGTGATTTCTCGTTTTCATCATCGTACTACCGAGTATCGCGTTTCAGATCAACACATACAAAGGCGATGGCCCTAACGGAATTCCGTACAAAACACGGTGACAGATACGTTGATTCGTTGATTCAAGAAGATAGCCAGGTTATTTATTTAGTTAGTTAGTTAGTTAGTTAGTTAGTTAGTTATTTTTTTATTTGTTTACTTTGTTTATCAGGATATAGTTAGTGCGTAGATGCTCGTAGGACTACGAATACCTTTTACTATATCGTGCCCTTCTTGTAAGAATGATGTAGTTGTTTTACTTTCTAACTGGGCCAAGTTGTTCGAAACTTTAACGGGCTGTAATTTAGTTTAATTTATTTCATACTAATTTGTTTTAGCTCGATTGTGATGAAAGCTTTAACTGTTTAAGCTTATTGTAACCACTCTCGAGTCCGTTTCCTATGAAAACTAGTACTGGGGTCATATGAGAAGTCATTGTCGTGACCCCAATGATGCTCGAACCCACGATCACTTCATTAAGCTGTTAAACTAACCGCCTGATAAATTTCTATTCAAGATACTAGTCTTGGTGGGTTGGAAACACTAGTATGATGTTTTAATTTTACTGTAAAGATGGTTTAGTGTTTAAAATCCTTAACAAAGTACATTTGATGTTCTAAGTTTTTTAAACTGTCGAAATCTACTGATAAAGTTAATCGACCGTTAACTCAATCGCTGTTAAAGTTTCGAACAACTGGATCCAGTTGATTGCAAATGTGAGGATCGTGCTGACATGTCTTTTTTATAACAAGTGAACATAAAAAGTTACAACTGTTGGAAACGTTTCAGTGAATGTGTAAATTACGTTTTTACCCAGTTGGTTCTATACTACAAATATGTAGTTTATTGTAATTCAATTTTATTGATATCTAATAACATGGGTCATTTTTACAATATTAATATTTAGACGTTGTCAACTGAATTTACCTCCATGTCAGTCTTATTTTTTTATCCCACTGATAACTGGTGAGAATATTGCAAGGTCATTTAACTCCGGCGTTAGCCTCTATTGTTAGATGGTAAATTGACACGAAATTCACGCGTTTTTTTTTGCCCAAGTTTCCCCCGATATATATACAACGCTACTGATGTATATGAAATATAGACGGGTACAAGTCTGATTTGCGATTGGCTATTTACGGATTATCGTGGTCTAATTAAGTGTGAACCACTATCGTACTGAATAACATTACCTAAACTACGGACCGTTCCATTAGTAAAAGTACAAAAACATCGCTGACCTCAAAACCGAACTATAGGTAGTGCACAGTATTATGGCGTTTAGAATTGGAAAAAAAAACAATAACATAAAATTAAGTCCATACGCGAAGTTTTCGATTTACTCAGTGATTCCTCGTTGGCCGAGCGGTTACGGTATTTGTAGAATACCTTTTCGTCGGAAGTTCGATCCCCATTTTTTCAGTTTGCATTATATACTTTGTGTTAGTTTGTTTTCTCTGGTTTCTAATTGATTGTTTTGTTTCTTATTTTCGTGTAAATTGGTAATATCTTTAAATCAGAGGATCCCGAAATTATGGCCGAGTAGTGCTTTTATTAAAGTAATTTGTAAGATTGTTATAAAACTTATAAAACTAACCTGTACAGCTTTAAAGAAGTCATAAGAAAGCTTGATAAAAAACATTAGATCATATTAAAGGTGGAGTGTATTTAAACATAGTGGCATATATAATTTAAACTAGATTTACCAACTCGTTTTGTTTTCATCGAATCGTATAGAAGAAAAAGAAATTACATACAGTTTTAAAGAAAAAAAATGACGGGTCTGGGAACTTACAACGAAAAGGTAAAATACGAATACTGTATCTGCTCGGCAAACGAGAAAACACTGACTGCACCGTAAACGTACTAAGTGTACTGACTTTATTTTTTATTATTGTTTTCTTTGTTTATATTTCAAAACGTCGTAATATTGAGCGATACCTATATAATATACGTGTACGCTAATTTTCTCTCACTGTCGCGTGATGTTCGCTGACGGGAATTCCGATGGAAACCCTTTTCAGAAATTGTAGACGAAAAGTTTTATCTTAAATTTATTAGAAAAAAAAACATAATTTGATGAAAAATACATTGTTAGAACATCGAATATGCAGCATATAGATAAATATAGCAAAAGTTTGATCACCACGGTGTGTGGGTTAGTCGCTTTAAAGCTACGTTTTGCTCAGTATATTTAGAAGAATATTGATATATCTAAAAATGATAAGTAAGTTTAATGAATATAATAAAATCCTGTTAAAATACCAACGTATGAGCCGCGCCATGAGAAAACCAACATAGTGGCTTTGCGATCAGCATGGATCCTGACCAGACTGCGCATGCGCGCCTTCTGGTCAGGATCCATGCTGTTTGCTAACAGTTTCTCCAATTCCAGTAATCTTTAAAAGCGAACAGCATGGCGCAGTCTGGTCTGGATCCATGCTGGTCGCAAAGCCATTATGTTGGTTTTCACATGGCACGGCTCATATATCACTTTTAAGAAAAGGCTGAATACGGATAAGCCGATCGATTAAGGTAGTGTCATCCAGACCACTGCTGTAATTATTCGTCGTAATGTAAACGAAACAAAATTGCACCCTTTGAAACCTTTTGTGAAAAGTTAAAAGTGAACCATTAAATTGTTTAATTGTGGCGTTTAGTTTTGCTATTTGAAAAATGTTAGACAGATGATAGAATAACACAAATGATATGAAAACCTCATAAACTTATTGTCTTATTACAATTCGCAAATCATCTTTTTTTAAAGATGTTTCTTCTTTGTTGTTAATTTTGATACATCTAATGCATAAACACTCGTAGGAATAACAATATATCGCATATATGCTATAACTGTTCTATTTTGTTACAGATGTTTGCATTTGTAAGCATCTTGCAGATCCAGTGTTAGACCAACAAGAAAGCTACGACAGATCCAAATGAAAATTTCCTGTAAAAAAATGAGCCAGAAACAATTACAACTGTTGTCATCATCAAGTGGGAACGTTTCAATGATGTGTAAATTTGGTTCTACATTGTTATTCAGTGGATCGCCGGATTTTTACATTTTCTACATAATGTAGATCTACATGTGGTTATAGAAAATGTTACTATCATTGCTTGGTTTTTAAATTTTCACGTGAACAATGTTTTAGTTATTCAAAGTTTCGTGTTTCTGTCACGCCACATCTTTCTATTGATATCCAGTAACTTGGGGTGTTTTTACAATATTATTTTAGACGTAGGTATTTTACCTCCCAGTCATATGATTTTAAGAGACGTTTATGCTAATTTAACCCATAAATAAACGGTAAGAAAATTCCAAAGTCATTTTGCCCTATAGACTGTATTGTTAGGTAGTAAATTGACACGAAAAACGCAATTTTTGCTCCAACGTTAATGTTGTATAGACGGGTACCACATTGCTTTGCAACTGGCTATTTACGGATTATCGTGATCTAATCAGTTAAAACTTACTAATGCATAGTAAATAATGTATTGATCCTATCGGCAAATCGTCCAAATCAGAAATATAAATTTAGCCAAAAGAAATCTATTGACAATGTGTGTTTAGGCAATGCTATTCAATAATTGATTCAAACAGTAATATGATCTTCTGAAATGTGAATGATTTAAATGGTGATAATAGTATACCTAGAATTTACAAAATTGTGGCTTGCGTAGGCATTCTCTGAAGATGGACGACTACCATGTTAAACGTTATCTACTGGGTGCCACAAGAAAGACTTGCCCAGTAGTCACGCTTGAGATGCCCTTTATAGTGAAATAAACGAGGTCAAAGGTCATTCGGTGCATATTTTCATGTGTGTCTTATAAAATACCTTGTATCTTGTTCATTTATTGGTATAGAATAACAACAATGGTATCAAAATGAAGCCAGGGCTTTGTACATTTATTTACAAACACTTAATCAAAAAATTTCTCATTTACATACTTATGAATATTCATGAAAACTTAAAATAATGGGCACATAATTCTTTAAAAATGTTATTATTAAATAATACAAAGATAAAATCTTCACTATTTGTGTTTATAAATGGACAAAAATAAGCAATATTATATTTGAAACATTACTTTATATAAATATATATCTGTTTGTATCAATATTTATTGTTTGCAAGAGTAAATACTGTCAAAAATGGGTGGGGTATACTAATCATGAAAAAACAAATATTAAAAAACTGACAATATTTACATTTCTCAAATATAAACCTTATTTTGAGATAGTAAGATATTTCGATTTTGGAACAATGTTCTTCATAAATATTAATTAAGAGCTTTTCAGCTCATTTGCATACTCATGAATATTAATTGAAATGTATCCAATATGCATTTAAAACGTTCATTTAGTACACATATATCTGTTCTTAGCCATTGATAAGAATTTTATTAGTTTTATATGTCCAAGTAAAGCTTGTAAATATTCCACGCATTAAGAATGTATATTATTAGTATTTAACACTTATACAAATACTGCACAACGTAGTTTACACAGTTCAATCTTGCTCATAGTATTTTCTCTATACACAATACCATAGGACTTTGTTTTAAAAATGTCACAACTTTATTGTCCTTGTTGCCATGTACACTTCTGAAGCTGGTATATAAATAGCCTCACATGCACATTCAAATATGCAAACCTGGTTGGATCGGTAGCATTTGCACATTTATCTTGCAATCCACATTAGTATATGATATGTTACGTTGGGTATTATAGGAATACAGTCATACATGTCACCCGTGGTATCTTTTGTATGCATACAAACTTAGATCCATTATTTTACGCCATCGATGCAAAGTTGTGAAGCGTAATTAGTATGTATATAACTGGCATATATGTATAGCTATGATGGTCTGTCTGTATAAACAGGATACACATGTTGTCAGTCTGTATAACCCAGGTACCCAAAATGTCCTGTATCTATACCTAAGGTACCGACAGTGGCCTCTTTTTATGCCACGGCCACTCAAAGTGTATCTGTATGTATCACTAACCTGACCTGTATGTTTATCCATATTACTTACCCAGAGTGACCTGTCTACCTTGGATACATTGCCGGTCTTTATGTATATCAAGGATATCCGTATTGGCATACATATATAGTCCAGTTAGCCTGTATGTATACAAAGGATACAATGAGAGGCCTGTTTGTACACCTAGGATGCCCGTAGTTTTCTGTAAATATAACCAGGAAGACCTATATACCCAGTATACCCAGAGTGATCTTTATGTATAGCAAGTTTACAAATAGCAGTACCCAGGATCCAATAGTGGTCTGTATTTATAGCCAAGAAGGCCTGACAGTATACCAAGGATACCCAGATAGACCTGCCTTTATACCTAGGGTACACCGGTGGCATGTATTTATACCCAGGATATTCATAGTGGTGACATTAAGTAAACGGTCAGGATACTTAAAGTGGCCTACCTAGGATGCACGCAGATGACCTGTCTATATACCAGGCATACTCAACGCATATACTGACCTAGTGTATAGCAACGATGGTCTGTCTGTATACCCAGTTTTTTACCCAGAAAGGCTTATTATGTAAAACCAGGATATCCATAATGGCCAGTATATATGGCCACGATGACATGTTTGTATATCCAGGCTACACATAGTGGCATGGCTTTATACCATGGATACATAGGTAACCTGTCTGTATATCAATGCCATCCAAGATGACCTGAAAGTATAGCCGTGATGGCGTGTCTATATACCCAAGATACCCAGAATGGTGTGTATGTAAATCGAAGATACCCTCAGTAGCCTTTATATACAACTGTAAAGCCAGGATGACATGTCTGTATACCCAGAATATCCAGAGTTGCGAGGAAACTCGGTTTGCCATTCTGTATGTCTAGAATACCCAGAATTGCCTGTTTGTTTATTCAGTAAACCAGTATTTGTCAGTATGTATATATGTGTAGCCAATATGACCTGTCTGTATGCACAGGATACCCAGATAGGCCTTTCTGTATACCCATGACCTGTATTCATTGCCAAGGTACCCAAAGTGGACTGTATGTATGGCCAGGGTGGCTATACATGTATGCACAAAACACACAGAGTGAATGATTGTATAACTAAGATACCTATAGTGGAATGTACATGCATGTATTTTCCTGTATAACTAGTATACCCATTTTATCTGTCTCTGTATCAAGGCTACCTATTAATGTCTATATGTATAGCCAGGGTTTTCCCTAGATGACTGTATGTTTAGCAAGTAGGGCCAGTCTACATACACAGGATACCAAGAGGGGCATGTCTGTATATCCTCGATACCGATAGTGGCATCAATATTTAGCTCGGATGGCGTGTCTGTAAACAAATGATACCAAAAATGGCCTGACTATATATCACTTCTACACAGTTTGCATGTCTGTATCCTAAGAATATCCATAGTGGCATGTATGAAAAGCCAAGTTTGCCTGCCGATATGCCAAAGATACATACTTGCCTTCTCTATACCACTAGATACGTTTAATGCCCAGTCGTTATACCAAGTATACTATTGATACCAATTTAGGCTATCCTGTCTGTAAACCTAATACATGTTTTAAATAGTATATCGTTTAATTATCCGTCAAAATGCTTCAAAACCTTACATAAAACCTTTTATACATTCTCCAGTAAATATTAGATCAAAGGCCTGAATGGCCTGAGTCGGCTAATGATTGATGTACTCTGACAGTATAGTCTACCAGTTTCAGTTTGTTTTTAGTTTTTTTCTTAAAATTTCATAACAGCTCGATATTTACCCAAAATATTATATCCGGATACGATTACACTTTTCTCCAGTTTGAACAATATATTTTACAAATTGTGATGATACGAAGACATTTAGCAGCAATTGGCAGTATCTGACATTGAAGTTTACGGTTAAATTACCTTTTTTTTAAATCTTTTCATAAAAAAGTTATTTCGTTTCGTGAAAGCAGCAAACATAGACGATCTACTTTCGATTTCAAAAACTACAAGAAAATACAATTTAATGTTTCGCCGATTTGTTTATTTCTCGAAAAATAAGAATTAAAATCATTTTAATATCAGTAGTAACTAAACAAACCAGTAAGAGCTTCTTCTTCCGATAATTTATCCGTTTACTGACTGCAAAATTCAACCCACGCAAAGTTTATAGAAATCATACGATGCGTGTTTACGTTCAATGTGGGATAATTAAGGCTGATCGGCTATGTTACCTAACGCATCCAGACGATTCTGATTTTGATTTTAAAAAAGCATTGTGTGCGTTTCTGTAATTTTATATACGTTTTTATACGTTTAGAAATTATTAGACATGCGTATTTGCATTATTTCTATACGTTATTTACGCTAATACGCATCTTATCTGGAGCCCTGTGGAACTATTTTTTGTCTTTCGCTGGATGTTACCCAAGCTTTGTAAGCCTGCGCAATTCTTAAAATGCACATTTATGCTTAATGAGTTACATTCGAGAATTGCACAATTACAAGTCATAAATATGACAGATTACATCGTATATTGGTCATAGCAAAGGGAATTGACACAACTTAACTTCATTCATGCAGTGAACTGTTTGAAGTTTGAGAAATCTAACGGAACTACATCCCTTCACTGTGTTATTTGGTCCATTTAGAGAATCGTTGGATAACAAGGACTCGTCAAAAGGCTTTCAGCCTTTAGCCGACTCAAAAAACTGAACATACTGACTTCTTGACGGTCACTGTGAAAAGTGGTTGTCTTATTGGTTGTCTGAGATGGTGTCAACTTGATTTAAAATAGTAATGTTTTTCAATCACAATACTGTGCTAAACTACATAAAACAAATATGTAAACTCTATAATGTATGCAAAGAAACCTTAACATATTGACATTTGGCAGCCATTTTGAAAAAATGAGCGCCATTTTGGTTATCTGAGGTTGCCTACATGGCTTATGGTCTTATTATCAGTTGTATTTATCAATCTTAATATTGCAATAAATTACATTAAAACTTATGTAAACGCTCATATATATGCACACTTTTAAACATACTTACCTTTGGTGGTTGTTTAGGTCGCCATTTTGAAAAAAAAATGGCAGCCATATTGGCTGTGTGACATAGGTTTACACTTTGAAATAGCCGGCAGATATGTACGTAATATACAATAATTGCATTGCTTTTGTGAAAACAACTACACAATTATGCTAAAGATAACTGTTGGTCAGAAGTCAACTCAACCCACCCACTTCTATATAAACAGTTGCGTTTATCAAGAAATTAGTATACCGCATATCATTTGCTACCTTTCTGTTTTTTAAATAATGAAAATTATATATAAAACAATAAATATTGTACAGCTGTACATACATGCCAATATTTATCGTAACTGTGTGCGATTTTGTCATTTTCATTAAAATTAGTTAATATGCAAATGAGCTAATTTGCATATAGTGATTTATTTTCATAGTTAAAAACATTGGCTTCAATTAAATACCATTTTCGCTCGCTTATTTCATCAAAATGGCGAAGATATAATGCCATATAAGTGAAATTAGTAAAAACTGCACTTAATGACCTTTGACCTAATTTCTTGACCTTAGAATTGCGACTACCGGCATCAATGAACTACTTATATCATATACTTCACATATAACACATAAAACTTTCATCTTCACAAAATGCCTACGTAGGTGTTTTCTAGCCACATATATGAAAATTATTGGTAAACTATAAATATAAATTGCGAGCGTGTGTGCGCGCATGCGTGTGTGTGCGTGCGTCCGTGTGCTCGGGATTAGCGCCAGTTTCAACAATTTTACAGTCATATAAACCTTTAGCAGTAAGCGCAATGGCCATACCATACGGACTATAAAAGTGCTGCTTCACTGGAATATCACGCAGTAAACATACGACATGATATATTCAGCCCAGTCAGATTATACTGACCCCGGGCTGACTAGTCCCAGAACTATTCTCTTAATGCCGAGCGCCAAGCGGGGAAGCTATTAGTAATATGGAGAGCGAACCCGAAAGGCTACAGAGGCGGTAAAGCCAGTTTCTCAGTGACTTGATTTTCGCATTCATGTGTATGCTATGCAATGTCCCAATTCTTTGAAAGACATCTTAAGAAACAAAAAAAAATCAGAATCCATCCACAAGATGTGAAACCCAATATCTATATAAACCATCGGCTTTCGATCCTATCCTAAGCGCATGTCTGAATTTGTTACATTGTATACAAATTGTAAACTATGTATTTCGCTAATAGAATATGTTTAAACCAGTGTCTGTATAATGTATACACCATGTATATACATACAAAAATGTAGATACATAACAAAATAGAGATTTTAAACATGAAACATACCTTTCAGTTCATTTTAAAGCCAGCAAAGTCCTTTCACGAATTCAGTATATTTAAATAAGTAAGCTGTTTACAAAACATGATTATTTCTATGACAGAACGTTTCAAAAAATCGAACAAAAGAATTTTTGAAACAAGATATGCTTCTTCGGTGTCATTCAATACGTTTCGGGTGAATTATAAATAGTACTATTATTGTATTATTGATGGGGAAAAAAGTTCGGCTTCAAGGTCAGCGATGTTTTTGTACTTTTAATAATGGAACAGCCCGTTATAAAGGTAGTGTTATTCAGTATGATAGTGTTGCGTGAAATTAGCCAGAGTAGCCAGAGTTTAGCCAGAGTTTAGCTAGAGTAGCCAGAGTTCAGCCAGAGTTCAGCCAGAGTAGCCAGAATTCAGCCAGAGTAGCCAGAGAAGTCATAACTCTGGTTACTCTGGCTAGCTAGAGTAGCCAGAGTTCAGCCAGAGAAGTCAGAACTCTGTTTACTCTGGCTGGCCAGAGTAGCCAGAGTTCAGCCAGAGAAGTCATAACTCTGGTTACTCTGGCTGGTCAGAGTAGCCAGAGTTCTGCCAGAGTAGCCAGAACTTTGATTATGAAACTTAATATGTCATTTCTATCTAAATAGCATGTTTAAACTGAATTTCAAATTAATTTCTATTTTCAAGTTGCTATTTAGAGTAGTCAGATTAGCCAGAACTCTGGTTACTCTGGAGTAGCCAGAACTCTTGTTACTCTGGCTGGCCAGAATAGCCAGAGTGCAGCCAGAGTTCAGCAAGTGTAGCAAGAGTTTCTAAGATTTTAACATGTTCTGACTACTCTGGCTACTCTAGTCAGCCAGAGTATCCGGAGTAGCCCGAGTCACCAGGATTTCATTTGCTCTGGTTACTTTGGCTGGCCAGAGTAGCCAGAGTTTTTAGGATTAACATGTTTTTGCTACTCTGGGCAGCCAGTGTAACCAGGTCCCATGTTAACAAAAGTTTTTCAGTCTTAGCTGAATTTGATTATGAAATCTAATAATTGAGCCGTGCCAAGAGAAAACAAACATAGTAGCTTTGCGACCAGCATGGATCCAGACCAGCCTGCGCATCCGCGCAGTCTGGTCAGGATATATGCTGTTCGCTTTTAAAGCGTATTGAACTTGGAGAAACTGTTAGCGATCCATTCTGGTCTCAAACCCATTATGTTGGTTTTCTCATGGCGCGACTCATATGTCATTTCTATCTAAATAGCATGTTTAAAACTGAATTTCAAGTTAATAACTATTTTTAAGTGGCTATTTAAAGTAGCCAGAGTAGCTACTCTTGTCACTATGGCTGGCCAGAGTTCAGCCAGTGTAGCCAGAGTTCAGCAAGAGTAGCCAGAATTCTGGTTACTCTGGCTGGCCAGAATAGCCAGAGTTCAGCCAGAGTAGCCAGAAATCTGGTCACTCTGGCTGGCCAGAGTAACCAGGATGTCAATTACTTTGGCTAGCCAGAACAGCCAGAATTTCCGAGATGTCCATTGGTTCTAACTACCCTGACTAGCCAGAATAGCCAGAGAAAATACTGTAATACCTATTGCGAAATGACCCTTTTGGTACTCTCAAGTTTGATTTTTTAGTGTTTTATATGTATCATGTGTATCATCGTACCATCGTGCATCGCGGTTTAGTATTAAATAAAAAGTCGTTTGTCCAAAGTCAATTTACATTACTGAACAAAATTGATAGGTAAGACTAAGTCAGATTCAATGATATTTAATAGTTACCATTATATAATGAATGACCCTCATACACTATACTTGAATTTTTTAGCTCGTGTCACTGTGTGACAAGGTGAGGTTTTGTGATCAACTTTTGTCTTGTCTATCAGATTGAGTCAGGCTCCTTGACCAGCCAGAGTAACCAGAGTTCTGGCTACTATGGCTACTATAAATAGCCAGTTGAAAATAGTTATTAACTTGAAATTCAGTTTAAACATGCTATTTAGAAAGAAATAACATATTAAGTTTCAAGATCGAATTCAGCTAAGACTGAAAATATTTTGCGAACACGGGACCTGGTTACTCTGGCTACTCTGGCTAGCCAGAGTAACCAGACCTACTTTAATTAACCACTTGAAAATAGTTATTAACTTGAAATTCAGTTTTAATAGAAATGACATATTAAGTTTCATAATCAAACTCGGCTAAAACTGAAAATATTTTGAGAACACGGGACCTGGTAGCTCTGGCTACTCTGGCTACTCTGGTCAGCCATGTTAAAATCCTAGAAACTCTGGTTACTCTGGCTGAACTCTGGTTATTCTGTTAGAAACAGCCAGAGTAACCAGAGCAAATGATATCCTGGTGACTCGGGCTACTGTGGCTACTTTGGCTGACCAGAGTAGCCAGAACATTTTAAAAATCTAGAAACTCTGCCTGTTCTGGTTGAATTCTGGCTACTCTGGCCAGCCAGATAATCAGAGTTCGGGATACTTGCTGAACTCTGGCTACTCTTGCTGAACTCTGGCTACTCTGGCTGAACTCTGGCTACTCTGGCCAGCCAGAGTAACCAGAGTTATGATTTCTCTGGCTGAACTCTGGCTACTCTGGCTGAACTCTGGCTAGCCAGAGTTACCAGAGTTCTGACTTCTCTGGCTACTCTGGCTAAACTCTGGTTGAACTCTGGCTGAACTCTTGCTACTCTGGCTTCGCGTCCTCACATCGTATTATTGCCCAATCTCTCTACCACTACACAAGGTGAAAAAAACGATCCTATTAAGGAGTAGCATAGTTTGCTGTATCCTGTAATACAAATGTAATTTGTCAACTGTTACTTGAAGTCACTGAAAGTATAGAGAAATTATAACATGATCATTATACTTTATTGTATGTTTTACTATTTTTAGGCATTTTATATATAAAAAAAATCATTTCTTGATATCAAAAATTCGATTTCTTGATATCAACAATTATTTTTTATATCAAGAATGATTCTTGGTATAAGGAAATCGAATTTCTGATATCAAGAAATCATTTCTTTTTGATATATGGAAATTCAAGTTTTGATATCATGCAAGAAATACTGTCCATCAGGAATTCGATTCTTGACATCAGAAAATCATTTCTTGATATCAACAATAGTTAAATTTTTATATCAGGAAATCGAATTCTTGATCTCAAGAATTCGATTTCCTGATATCAAGAAATCGTTTCTTGATATCATTTCTTGATATCTAGAAATACGGACTATTATTGATATATCAAGAATTCGATTTCTGGATATCAAGAAATCATTTTTTGGTATCAAGGATTCGATTTTTTGAAATCAATAAGTTGAATTCTTGATATAAAAAAAATTGCCAGAATTTCTTGATATCAAAAATTCCTGCCTTTCTAAAAATAGACATGCAATTAGGGATAATGAACATGATCCTGTTCAATCCATCTATACAATGTATTTAGATCGGGAAGTGCCAAATTTTTTATAAAAAAAAAATAGGCTTGATTTTTTATATCAAAAAATTGATTTCTTGATATCAAGAAGTCGATTTTTTGGTATGAGAACATAGTTTATCGATATCAAGAAGTTGATTTCTTGATATCAAAAAATAACACGGCTTTTGATATCAAGAATTCTATTTTTATATCAAAAATTCATTTACTGATATCAAGAAATCGATTTTCTGATTTCAAAAATGTGACTGATTTTTTTTTGATATCAAGAAAAGATTTTCTGATATCAAGAAATGGAATTCTTGATATCAAGAAATCGAAGTTTTGATAACAAGAAATGATTTTTGATATCATAAAATGACTGTAAAATAGTAAAATGGCGCCCCATAGTGTTTTTCCTCTACAAAAAACGGCAGTCTTCATTTTGCGTTGCTCCTGAATAGTTATGTTAAAAATAAATTTATTTGCATGCAAGATCTTTGGCGCAAACGACTTCTGTTGTTGTTGTTTCTTGTGTACAGCGTGAGGAGTCACCGTATGCCAGTGACACAACTTTTTCTCCTCATGTTATCATGTGGTATCTTCAAACAGACAAGTTGGCGGACACCTGATAAGTCCGTTTAACTTTGTAAGGAAATTTCAAGACTGCAATTTAAGCTGTGTTTTAACGTCACCCTGTATATTCATTTATATTTTCGGGACTAACTGATATCTGTTAACTTTATATAACTGCCTTGTGCGTCTTTCTAACATCTACACATTCACCCGAAGATGTTTACAAGCACTAATTTAATGCACCTGCAAAACATTTTCGATCAAACGAGAAGAGCAAATGTAGCAATGAATCGTCCCCATGTTCTCATTTATTCGCCATATTATAATTTAAAAAGATCAAATTTTTAACGTTATTAAAGTCAAATCAATTATTTCAAACTTGCAGAACTGAGTAATAGATATGTTGCAGCAACATGAAATGATCGAATTCTTACGCACTGAATTGTGAAATATTAACGATGAAATTTTCTCAAAATTGCGCAATGTCATTCAACATCGCGTAAAATTGTGCACAAAAATAGCACCTATAGCACACAGGGAAATAGTAAACATCATTATCACATGCAGTATAAATCTCAGCCTCCTACAGTATATCTGGTGAAAAAAATATTTAGAGAATGTCTTCGACCATATCTACTGCGTTGGTCCAAAGGTTATTTTGTAAATTGGATAGTGTGCGTAAATGTTTATATAACAGATTTGAGAAGAAATTCCATGCAACCGAGTAAAACAGTAGCATACTCAGTATGACTGAAATGATCACGCCATGTAATGAAGTGTGCAACATTCCTCACACCCCTTAGCAACGGCTAAGAGGATCCCTATTTGAAAACATCGAGACCGAGAAACCTTAGCCAGTCAGGGACGATAGTCAAGCATTGTAATTTATTAAGTTAAATTTAAAGAAAACAAGAGATATGTGTAAAGACACATCCTATATTGGAAGCTAACTGTATGGCTACTTAAACCAACTGTATCTGACCTTTCACCTGCCAACCCAACCATGACCAGTTTTGACAGCTATATATGGATAACACAGTCAATTCGATCTCCACCTTTAACCTTTTAACCATTAAGGAGCTATGCTGTAGACCATATATTGACACAGATTTTCAAAACAAGCAAGTACTGTGAAATCTGAAGACCATATTCTTGTCTGAGCATTTTGTTCAATTTTCACCTCCAATTGTCACTAAGTTTGGAAGGCTATTTTTAATACATGACATTTGACATACTGACCCAAAAATGTATAGAATCTAATGAAATGTCTTTAAGTCAAAAACGCTTATCTTTTTTTTATTTTTTTTTAAATACTCTATATCACAGTGACATTCAGCTACTAATCACACAGGGGCCAGTTTCAAATTTGACCTAGGAATCATCAAGATAAAAATTCTGACCAAGTTTCATGAAGATAGGGTCATAAATGTGGCCTCAGGAGTGCTTTGATTTGACCAGGTGACCTAGTTTTTGACCCTATATGACCCAGTTTTGAACTAGGCATAGGAATCATCAAGATAAACATTCTGACCAAGTTTCCTGAATATAGGATCATAAATGAGGCCTCAAGTGTGTCAACAAGCTTTTCCTTTTGATTTGTGGAGACCTAGTTTTTGACCCCACATGACCCAGTTTCGAACTTGGCCTAGGAATCATCAAGATACACATTCTTACCAAGTTTCATGAAGATAGGGTCATACATGTGGCCTCAAGAGTGTCAACAAGCTTTATCTTCCATTTGACCTGGTGACCTAGTTTTTGACTCCACATAACCCAGATTTGAACTTGACCTAAAGATCACTAAGATAAACATTATGTGCAAGTTTGTAGCAAATCAAAGCATAAATGAAACTTCTATATGGCTGAAAGAGCCAAAATAGAAAATTTCGCCCCTTTCAGGGCAATAACTCTAGAAGCCATGATGGAATCTAGCCAGTTTTCGAAAGGATCTGAGTTCTTATTGTGACTTTTGTGTGTAAGCGTGGTTAAAATCAAATGTAAAAAGTCACTTCTATCGTGTTCACAAGGTCAAAATTAACATTTTGGGCTTTTCAGGGGTAAATTTGGGGTCAAAACTCTGGAACCTATGATTGGAACTGGCAGATTCATCATGGAATACAAGATCTATTGTTGTTTAAGATATTTAGCAAGGTTTGTATCAAATCAAACAATAAATGAAGTCTCTATATGGCTGCAAAAGCCAAAACAGCAAATTTTGGACCATAACTCTGGAACCCATGATGGGATCTGGCCAGATTTCAAAAGGAACCGAGATATTATGCCAATACAAGTTGCTTGCAAGTTTGATTAAAATCACTAGGAAAATGTGGTCTCTATCATGTTCACAAGAAATTGTGGACAGACGCCAGGGTGATCACAAAAGTTCACCTTGTCACTATGTGCCAGGTGAGCTAAAAAGAGTGATACTGGTCCCTGTGTTTTATCCAACTATTACTAATATCTAAGTAAGCACCTGCATTTTCTGCAAATGATCATTCAACAAACAGTAGCTAAATATGTAGATCTGTACATAGAGCTTCGAATTAGGCTACCCCTATTCGGCCTCAGTTGAACGGCAACATGCCAATGCATGTGGTCAGCTGTTTGGACGGAGTAGAAGCTACGACTACTAAATACCCATTTAATAAAATCTACAAAATCGTGCGGAAGCATAGAATGCAACCAAGCAAAACAGTTACAGAGTCTGGTCATAAACAGTAATGGCTGTAAAACAAGAAAGCCATGAAGGCCCTGTATCGCTCACCTGACCTACTGACCTAAAAATCATCAAGATCAACATTCTGACCAAGTTTCATTAAGATATGGTCATAAATGTAGCCTCTAAAGTGTTAACTAGCTTTTCCTTTGATTTGACCTGGTGACCTAGTTTTTGACCCCACATCACCCAGATTCAAACTTGACCTAAAGATCATCAAGATTAACATCCTGATTAAGTTTCATGAAGATCTCTAGTGTTAACAAGCTTTTCCTTTGATTTGACCTAGTGACCTAATTTTTGACCCCACCTGACCCAGATTTAAACTTGACCTATAGATAAATAAGATTAACATTCTGACCAAGTTTCATTACGATATGGTCATAATGTGGCCACTACAGTGTTAACAAGCTTTTCCTTTGATTAGACCTGGGGACCTAGTTTTTTTACCCCAGATGACCCAATATAGAACTCGTCAAAGATTTTATTGAGGGTAACATTTTGACCAAGTTTCATTAAGATTGGGCCAAAATTGTGACCTCTAAAGTGTTAACAAGCTTTTCCTTTGATTTGACCTGGTGACCTAGTTTTTGACACCACCTGGTGACCTAGTTTTTGAACTTGACCTATGGATCATCAAGATTACATTATGACCAAGTTTTATTAAGATATGGCCATAAATGTGGGCCTCAAAAGTGTTTACTACTTTTCCTTTGATTTGACCTGGTGACCTATTTTTTGACCCTACATGACCCAGAATCAAATTGGACTTGAGATCATCAAGATTAAAATTCTGACCAAGTTTCATGAAGATATAGTTATAAATGTACCTCTAAAGTGGGTTTAAAAAGCTTTTCTTTTGATTTGCCTGGGGACCTAGTTTCTGACCCTACATGACCCAAAATCAAATTGGACCTTGAGATCATCAAGATCAACATTCTGACCAAGTTTCATAAAGATATAGTCATAAATGTGACCTCTAGAGTGTTAACAAGCTTTTCCTTTGATTTGATCGGGTGACCTAGTTTTTGACCCTAGAGGACCCAATCTCAATCTTGTCCAAGAATTCATTAAGGGTAAATTCTGACCAAGTTTCATTAAGATTGGGCCAAGATTGTGACCTCTAGAGTGTTAACAAGCTTTTCCTTTGATCTGACCTGGTGACCTAGTTTTTGACCCCAGATGACCCAATATAAAACTCATCTAAGATTTAATTAAGGGGAACATTCTGACCAAGTTTTCATTAAAATTGGGGCCCAAAATTGTGACCTCTAAGTGTTTTAAAAGGCTTTTCTTTTATTGACCTTGTGACCTAGTTTTTTGATCCCAGATGACCCAAATTTAAAACGTCCAAGATTTTTTTGAGAGTAACATTTTGACCAAGCTTCATTAATATTTTCAAAGTTTTTCCGTATATAAGTCTATGTAAACCATGTGACCCCCAGGGCGGAGCCATATTTGACCCTAGGGAATAATTTGAACAACCTTAGTAGAGGACCACTAGATGATGTCATATACAAAATATCAAAGCCCTAGGCCCTGTGGTTTTGGACAGGAGGTTTTTCAAAGTTTTTTTCCCCATATAAGTCTAAAATAAACCATGTACCCCAGGGTGGGGCCTATTTGACCCCAGGGAAATAATCTGAACAATCTTAGTAGAGGATCACTAGATTTTGCTACATACCAAATATCAAAGCCCTAGGCCCTATGGTTTTGGACAAGAAGATCAAACCGTTTTAAATGTTCCTGGCCAATGTGACCTTGACCTTTGACCTAATGAACTCAAATCAACAGGGGTCATCTGCTGGTCATGGCCAACCTAACTATCAATTTTCCTGACACTAGGCCCAAGCTTCTTGAGTTATTGCCTGGAAACCATTTTACTGTTCCTGGCCACTGTGTCCTTGACCTTTGAAATACTGACCTCAAAATCAATAGGGGTCATCTGCTGGTCATGACCAACCTCCCTATCAACTTTCGTGACCCTAGGCCTAAGTGTTCTTGAGTTACCATCCGGAAACCGTTTTACTGTTCAGGGTCACTGTGACCTTGATCTTTAACATACTGAACCTTAAAATCAATAGGGGTCATCTGCTGGTCATTACCAACCTCCCGTCAACTTTCATGATCCTGGCCAAGTGTTCTTGAGTTATCATCCGGAAACCATTTTACTATTCAGGTCACTGTGACCTTGACCTTTGACATACAGACCTCAAAATCAATAGGGGGCATCTGCTGGGGATGACCAACCCCCGTCAACTTTCATGATCCTAGGCCCAAGGTTCTTGATTATCATCCAGAAACGATTGGTCTACATTCCGACAGACCGACCGACATCTGCAAAACAATATACCCCTCCTTCTTCGAAGGGGGGTATAATAACAGTTTACACAGAACAGACCCAATTTAATCCGATCAAAAATGCATTTTGTATTATCATAAAACAAGAAACTATTAAACTTTTTTCGTTTTATTACAGGAATAAAACATGCCAGCATCCAGAAAACTGGGTCATTGACATTATTACAAAGTGTGTATATATGATGGAACTTAATGACAAAATTATTTACTCAATTAACACCAGATGAAAGAGGTAATGCAATGGATATAAATAATATCATGATAATACAGATCTTAATTATGATCTTTCACAAACTTAACAATCACATAAACTTCATAAATAAATACATTTGTTTTGAAAAAAAAATGTTGTGACCTCGATATAATATTATATATTCTAACACGAACCGATCTGTTTTCCTATTAAACAGAGAAGGCTGTGCTGCGTTGATAAAATTCCTTTGCATCAGAATTTAATGAAGAACAAATCTATTATTTCTTAAATAAGTTTTTCGAAAAAGTATATTGTACTGCAGTTTTAATATTTACTTCACAAATGTGAAGGCTGATCTTGATCTGCACTGGTTGCAAAGACAGAATTACACTCCACCAGCAGGCTAAAAGTTAAGACATTCACTTTTAACCATAATATAAACAAATCTTGATAAATTAAACTATTCTTAACATAACAGAGAAAAAAAAACAATCCTAACTATTAATTAATAACAAAGCTAAACAGAAACAAAAATTAAATAAAACTGACATCAATATCTAACTAAATGACTAAAAACATCACTTCTAGATAATAAACAACAAAAGCACTAGTGTAAACTGTAAAACTATACAGTATAAGAGCTGTTTGTAAAACATGTATGTCCAAATGATGACCTGTCCAAGTTTCAGTCTCAAGATCACTGTGATTTTGACCTTTGACCTACATCCCCCATGAAAAGGGGGTCCTCCAATGACAAAAGGAAATCATCCTTTGAAGAATAATCAATGTAGGGCAAAGCTAAAAATTATCCAGTGGAAACCACTTTCAGTCTAAAAGTCACTGTGACCTTGACCTCTGACCTTCCAACCCTCAGAACAAAAGGTGTCATCAACTATCTATAGGTAATCATCCTATGAAACTTGGCAACTGTATGCTAAAGTTTTTCTCACATACTGATCAAAAATCATTTGCAGTCTTGAAGTCATTATGACCTTGACCTCTGACCTACTGACCCCAAATTATACTCAGTAATATAACAACCGCAGGCAATCATCTTCACAGTTTGATGAATTCGTTAGTTATTGAGCAGAATCAATAGTCAGTCTCAAGGTCACTGTGACCTTGACCTTTGACCTACTGACCCTCATGAACAGTAGACCACTAATAACCACAGGAAGTCATTTTATGAATTAAAATGACTGTAGGCCAAAGTGTTCATATTCAGCAAAAACCATTTTCAGTCTCCAGATCATTGTGACCTTGACCTTTGACCCATAAAATATGAAAGTTATCTTATTACTAACAAGCAATCATCAGAGGAAGTTTGGTGAATGTAAGAATATAGGAATATTCTTTTTAGGCAAGATTCATTTTCAGTCTCAATGTCACCTACTGGTCCCTAAAACTATATGGGTAATCTGACACAGCCAATTATATAGTCTAATAAGTCTAACAACTGTAGGCTAAAAATTGAGCAGAAATAGTTTTCAGTCTCAAAGTCACCTTGACCTTTGACAAATGTAGACCGAAGCCTTCTTTAGTTAGGGAGTGGAAATTGTTTTCTGCCTCAAGATCACTGAGACCTTGACCTTTGACCTACTGAACTGTACATAATAGGGGTCATCTACTGACCACAGGCAATTTCCCTATGAAGTTTGATCATTGTGTGAGAAAGCATTCTGTAGTTATTGATCGGAAATCAAATGGTCTTCCAACTGATGGATGGACCGATAGACTGACTGATCCACAATGCGCAAAAAAGTATACCCCCTCTTCTTAGGGGAAGAGTATAAAAATCATGCTTATATTTCTCAAACAGTGAATAAGTACAATTTTTAAAGAAGGTATATCAAAATATATATATAAATAATATACTGATTTTATTCTTATACCCAGCTAATGCACCTGTCAATATTTTGCCCACCCAGGGGAGCGGCGGGCATACACGGGACTTTAGACAGAAGACCATTCCGGACAGGCGGGAATTTGACAAACATTTGATGTACCAACCAGGCTCTAGGGTGGGATTTAGACAAAAAAGGTTGTCGCTAGGGTGGGGATTTAGACAACAAAATTTTTGAAATGTCAAATTCCCCTGGGTCAGCCCGCCGCCCCCCTGGGCGGGCAAAATATTGACAGGTGCATAAGCAAAGTCACTAAACTGTCTCATTGTAAAATATTCTGCTTTAAAATGTGTATTTATAAAAAAACCATGCGTACATTTAAAAAAAAATTAAACATAAACTTAAGAAATTAACATTGATACTGTATAATACTAGTTAACAAGATAACTCATATACCTATCAATTAATAAAGTCTACAAAACGATGTACTGCACAGGCACTGTATCCTTATTTATGGACTGATGGATAAGTAGAACATGATAGCTTGGCACCTCAGCACAAAACATGGACAAGTACACTGTGGTGAGGATACTCTTTTTACCATAAATAAATATTTCATCTCTTCATAGTTTTGATATGGTGTTGATAGCAGACAAGTCAAACAAGAGCTGTCAGTGGACAGCGTTCTCGACTATTCTCAGTGCTTGATAGTATAATATAAGCTATGAGTAAAACTTTAACATTACAATAAGCATATTCTAAGTCGAAAAAGGGCCATAATTCAGTCAAAATGCTTGATAGAGTTGCCTCCTCCTTTTTACAGTCTGAGGTCATGATGGTAAACAAGTATGCAAAATATCAAAGCAATATCTCAATGGACTTTGAAAATATTTTTGGTGGTACGCAAACTTTAATAATAAAATAAGTATTTTCTAAGTCGAAAGGGGGCCATAATTCAGTCAAAATGCTCCATAGAGTTTGCCTCCTTCTTTAAACAGACTGGGGTCATGATGGTTAACAAGTATGCAAAATATCAAAGCAATATCTCAATGGACTTTGAAAATATTTGGGGTGGTACGCAAACTAACATTTGTGTGATGCTCACGCCGATGCTGAGGCGGGTAGGATAGCTCCATAGTTGAGCTAAAAATGATAAACTGATAAAGAATTTCAGGGTATAAATGAATACAATGAAACAACATGAGGAAAATAGCAAAATAGCACTTAGAATATCTGGAAGGTAATGTAGATCACTACAACAAATTTAACTTCGTTTACCATATCTCCCCTTTATTATTACTTGTACTCTGTATACATTCTTTCATAAATTTAAAACCAGCACTTCAGTATAAAGTCCACACCTTACCTTAATTCAGTATAGTATAAAGTCTATACCTTACCTCAGTACAGTTTGAAGTGTATACCTTACTTCAATAAAGTCTGAAGTCCATATCTCTTAAGATTTGTGCATGTAAAAGGTGTTTAAAAGGAACTTGAAAGCTATTTCTTAAATTTTCTTATAACAACAATAATTTTCAAATATTTTAAATGTGTGTCAGCTGTTATATCTTGGCCACCTTTAAAACATATTCACTTTCCTTCTTGCATCCCATTAAAGGTAAACAATTGATACTCTATTTTTTTACTAAATGTTCAAAGTATTACTCTTATTTCGGGTAAAGCAAAAATTTCACAAAAAAGCACCATACTGAACACACCAAACTTTAGGAGACAAGATGTATTGGTCTACCATAATATACATTAATTACACAAGTGAAAATAAAACTGTGTATGCACTTTTGGGTAAAACTGTCCCTGTGTATGCACTTTTGGGTAAAACTGTCCAACACTGGTCCGGACCATACCAAAATAAGGTCATTGTAAAATTGTCCAAAATGTATCTTACAAAATGAGGTTTCTAGTAAAACTGTCTTAAATTTGCAAACATATTCCATATATATAAATATATTTACGGTATCCAAATCTGTTAGATGATTCAATAAAAATTTTCAAATTTTCAATTTTCCTACATAACCTAGCATATGATAACCTCTTTGCTTGGATATCCAATAAAATACGTATCCAATAAAATACGGCCTGAACACAAAATGAACAAGTATCACATTATAATAAAAAAAGGTTATACAGGAAATCTGTCTTCTATTTCCACAGCAGGTCAACTTTCCAACTTTTCTGAAAAGAAAACAAGTATTTCCTTTTAAAATTAGAAATTTGCCCATTGGGTGATTACTAAATATTATTTTATTCTAAATATTACTTTATTCATGAAGTAGCTATCACAAATCTAAACAAGAGTTGATGGTAAAACTTGAATTCCCCCAATAATGGCCTCTATGACAAATTGAACAATAAAAGCTCTGTGTCAAATTAAACAATCCAAGCAGAACCTATGGTCTCTGTCAAAATGAACATTACCAGTGGAACCTATGGTATTCATGTTAATTGAACTATGCCAGTGGACCTATGGTATCTATGCCAAATTAAACAACACCAGTGGACCTATGGTCTCTATGCCAAATTAAACAACACCAGTGGACCTATGGTCTCTATGCCAAATTAAACAATACCAGTGGACCTATAGTCTCTATGCCAAATTAAATAACACCAGTGGACCTATGGTATATTAAACAGCACCTGTCCAGTGGACCTATGGTCTCTATGCCAAATTAAACAACACCAGCAGACCCACGGTCTCTATGCTAAATTAAACAACACTGGTGGACCTATCGTCTCTATGCCAAATAAAACAACACCAGTGGACCTATGGTCTCTATGCCAAATTAAACAATACCAGTGGACCTATGGTCTCTATGCCAAATTACACAACAACAGTGGACCTATGGTCTCTATGCCAAATTAAACAACACCAGTGGACCTATGGTTTCTGTCAAATTGAACGACATCAGTGTTACCTATGATCTCTATGTCAATTGAACAATGCCATTGGAACCTATGGCCTCCATGTCAAACTGAACAATGCAGTGGAATCTATAGTTTTTACCTCCAATTGAATAATACCAGTGGAACCTGTGGTCTCTGTCAATGTGGTAGTGTACCCGTAATGACAATCAGCATGTTCCTTTTGATTATGTATTCTCTGTACATAACAGCGGCATTTTCTGGCTGTTGTGGAAAAAATACAATATCTACTACAGCCGACAGGATGCAAAAACGCCACAAGAATACGTAACCATATAGAAATTGCTAACTGTCATTACAAGTCCACTTTCTGAAATGCTGTGACATCATGATGGATCCTTGGCCAACGTTCCAACTGATTCGCAGACAAAACATCTGAAGCACTTTGTCCTCTACCTAGGATTGTTGCACGGAGGTTGTCAGTTATATGCAGGGAACAAGTAAATACTTGTATGAAATCCAGACCATTGGTAAGGTATCAGGCCACAATTACATTCTGTAAAATCATCTGATTTCATAAGCCTCAAATTTTGTGCATGGCTTCACCTATTTCATGAGAACATAAATTTGTAAATTTCAAATTCAAAGATGCATGTGTTTTTTGGTCCACTGGGATTAAATTTCATGGATTTTCGCCTCGACGATATCTATAAAAAATCAGTCCCCCCACGAATATTGATCGTTAACACAGTAACCTGAATAATGCTTAAAATTTTTGTCAAAGCAGTATCAAATAATACTATGCATCTGTAATGGTTAGAGAATGGTTTAATAAACAGAAAATCTATGTAACTTACCAATTATATTCAGTTTACACAATGGACATGTATGGCTTCTGACCAACCATGGATCAACACATTTAGTGTGGAAATGGTGTCCACACGGTAGCACCCGTAATTTCTGAAACAAAATCTCTAAAATGTTAATTTACAATAGTTACAAGTGCAGAAAGAATTACAAGTGAGTAAAGTTACCCACATTTTGTTCTTTTTCCTTTTTGTTTGGTGATGATTTGATAGGATGATACCAGCTGACCCTTCATGCAATATTTCAGGCAAAGATGGGCACCTGGGCAGAACCACAGACCCACTAAAAGCAAGCTGGATGGCTCCCTCACATGAAAGAATTCTACACTCTAGGTTACCAACCCAGAGCTGTGAGGGGCAAGTGATTCAAAGTCAGGAACATTCACACCTTCGCCATGGAGGCCCCAAGTATACCTATGGAGCTGTTATATATTTTATGTATATTCCTGTTTATGTAAGTGATTATCTGAAAACATTGGCTATTGAAGTCATTTCAAATTATTAGGTACAGTAAAATCTCTGAAAACCAGACTCTCCAAAAATAGAAATCTTCTGAAAATTGGACGAATTTCGAAGTCCCAATTTTTTCTCTTAAAAAAATCAATTAAAAATTCACTCTGAATACAAGAAAATCTGAATTCTTAAAAACAGACATTTTTCATTACCGAATTTTAAACAGATGTCTTTAAAAAATTTCAATCTTTACAGCATGCTTCCTAAAGGACCCAAGAGACACCATGCTTCCAGCATTTCAAAGGGTACTATAAGCTTTCAGGAAAAAACAATGAAATTAAATCTATTTAATTGTGAAAATGCCAGATACTTTGAGTATTTAAAAAATTTTATAAATGGGGAAGGAATTTATGGGTACCTGTTTAAGGAAGAACTTTTCTAGACATATTGCACATGTATCATTTGTCCCGTCCGGTGAGTATCTTTTTATCTTCATCACAGCTAATGCTTGGTATGCTAACTGGCGCAACGAACCCTGAACAGTAGAGAAATACTTACTTATTGTAAATAAAGTAGTAGATGAAACTGTATTTATACTGAACAACTAAAACAAAATGGTGTCTCCTCATCCGACATTGTATCAGGTGCTTGGATAGAGTGGACAAAGTAATCGAAGGGACACAAGTTAAAACCTGATGGTGCTGTAACTATGTGTTCATTAATGAGCATAATACTAATACATAATTGAGCCGTGCCATGTGAAAACCAACATAGTGGGTATGCGACCAGCATGAATCCAGACCAGTCTGTGCATCCGCGCAGTCTGGTCAGGATCCATGCTGTTCACTAATAGTTTCTCCAATTCCAATAGGCTTTAAAAGTGAACAGCATGGAGCCTGACCAGACTGCGCGGATGCGCAGGCTGGTCTGGATCCATGTTGGTCGCATACCCACTATGTTGGTTTTCTCATGGCACGGCTCAATTATATAAACAAGAGTTGTCAGATAAAGGCTTACTTGACCTTTCCCATACTAGATGATGAAAGATGGCATACCTGAGAAAACTAGAACTATTAATGGAGCGATTAGTATCCCAGCAATACTGCTTTGTCACAATAAACAAAACATTTTATGTGTGAAGTTTCTCAACTGATAAGAAAAATTCAAATAAGTGAATAAATTGGGGTATGGATGTTCCCAGCCTTCAGCCATCCAAGAAAATAAAATGTCGCGAACATCTTCCCTTCACAGATCTGAAGAGGGTGATGATGTGGAACAAATATTTCATGTTTGAATCAGATACATTTATTAATAACAGAGATAAAGTGAATAAAAACATTAACTTGATTTTCTTACTTAAAATGCAGCATGATTCATGAAATGTTAGTGCCACAGTTATGAATCTTGTGTCATATGATGTGGTTCAAGATTGAATCAAATCCATTCAATGACAGATATAAACTTATAAAGTGAAAGGGCATCAAAAAAAATTAACCTGGATTTCTAACTAAGAAGGGGGCATTATTCATGAAATATCAGTACCAGAGTTATGGACCTTGTGTCATATGATGTTGTTGCTGATAAGGCACAACTATTTTTAGTCTGAAACACATATATCTAGTAATAACAGCAATAAAGTGAAATTCAACTAAGTTATGGACATAGATGCAGTGGCTGGTGCCAATAGAATAGTTCTCCATAATTATACTTTGTATGGCCTAAGAACTCTGACAAACCTTAAAACAGTTTACACAATATTTATATAGTTATATTTCTTAACTATTGTTGATGAGCATCTGTGATAACATTTAAACCAAACATGATCTTCAAAAATAAACCCATATTTATTACAGCACTTCAAACATGCAGTGGTGGTGTAGTAGATGCTCTAAACAACTGTCATCTATTTATAGCACACTAAATTTAATGGGAATGTGACCTCATATCACAGAGTAATCAATTTTCCAAGAAGTGCTCTACGCCTTAAGTATGCATAAAATGAAAGAGTTACCAACTTCCTTAACAAAGCACAAAAATAAATAGTATTTAACATAGCTGTAGTAAAATGTACATGACAATACTTACATCTATATAATCTGGGTCCTCCCAGTTCTGTCCTCGTCTGGTACGTAGATAATGTATCATCATTAGAAACAGTATCCCAGTGTAAAAGTAATTCCAGAAATTCTCCTGGTCTACCTAAACATACAAAATGTGAAATAAGTACATCAGAATATATAAAAACAAAATACAAATAGTGAACAAGCGAAAACCATGAAAGAAAATTGTTAAGCGGAAAAAACTAAACACATAACCATAATTATCACTTTTATGCTAACTTCTTCCATTTTCACATTTCCATCTCCATTTCTATTTTTATCTTGTGCATCAAAACAATTAAATTCATCTCTTTGTAACTCATCCTACTCTCTCTATTATATGTTAGTTTATACATTTTGCACTCCTTGTAGCTATTCCTCCTTATATCTCCGCTGTTTTCATATATAAGCAAACCTGTGTTAAGCAACAGCTTTACACATGGACCATCTGATTTCACAGACCACTAGTTGTTATTCTATTTAAATATTTGCAGAATATTTAAATCAGCAAAATATAACACCTGAGAATAAAGACCACTTACTGAGTCTCCCAAGAATGGTCATAATACAGCTGAACCTGTCTTAGCAGCCACTCGTCAGAAGCATCAGTCAGCTAACTACCAAAATTGACTTTCTAGTCCATGTTCAGCTTATCTTAAGCAACCATCTATTTTAAGCAGCAAGATTTTATCTCTCCCTTAACTGGCTGCTTAATGCAGGTTTGACTTTACATGCTTTACAGTTTTACCTTGTTTGCCAATATTCCCAACCTAATCTCACTCCTTGTGACTATTCTCAACTCTAAACAATCCCTTCCTTCTTATGTAAAGTCCTCACATTCAGTCCTAAAAACTCCCATCCTGCTCTTCACTGCTCCTCCCACCTTTACCTTTCCATCCTTGTTTGTATTTTGATCTTCTCCTAAACACACAACACCATCCCACTCATGGTAACTCCTCCCACTGTACCGCCCACATGTACCCCACAAGGTAACTGTGGTAAAAAACTTCTGAAAGCCAAATAAATAAATACCACTGTAGATCTATTTGACTACACAAGAGGGCCATGATGGCCCTATATCGCTCACCTGTTATCATTGCACTTGAGGACAAGAAGGTCCTCTGAAAAAATATCTAAGTCCAAAGGACAGGAACAACAAAGGGAAGAAATTTAACCAAAAAGAAAAAAAAAATTTACAAGGTATAGATATGTCAAAATACACCTACTAATTGGAGGTACCATCCATGTTGGACCACAGAAAAGTGGACTCGGTTTTTCCCTACGGCCAATAATAAAAAAGTTATTAAAAATAAGCTATTTATAGTAACGTAAAAGGGAAGTTATTAAAAAAAAAAAATATTGTAAGTGAACAAAAGAAGGATCTGCCAAAAAAATCTGTTGACATAAATGAAATTTCAGATCAGTATCTTCATTAGTTATGGAGATATATACCCATTTTAATTTGAAATAAAGGGAGGTAATTTGACATAAAATCCAGTCCATAGTTATCTACCCTGATTGTCTCAGTCCAACTAATAACAATAATAAAATTTCAAATAAGTCTTATAAGTACTTACTGATATAAATCCAATTTGATTACAATCAGGGGAGGTAATCAGATATAAAATAACTCTGGAACCTATGATTGGATCTGATTTGTCCTGGAATCCAAGATTTATTGTTGTTGAAGATATTTTGGAAGTTTGTACCAAATAAAACCATAAATGAAGTCTCTATATGGCTGCAAAAGCCAAAATAGGAAATTTTGGACCTTTAAGGAGCCATAACTCTAGAACCCATGATGGAATCTGGCCAGTTGAAGAAAGGAAGCAACATCTTGTGGTGATACAAGTTGTGTGCAAGTTTGGTTAAACTCAAATCATAAATGAAGCTGCTATTGTGCAGACAAGGTCAAAATAGCTAATTTTGGCCCTTTCAGGGGCCATAACTCTGGAACCCATTATGGGATCTGGCCAGTTCAAGAAAGGAACCGAGATCTTATGGTGACACAAGTTTTGTGCAAGTTTGATTAAATTCACATCATAAATGAAGCTGCTATTGTGCAGACAAGGTCAAAATAGCTAATTCTGGCCCTTTCAGGGGCCATCACTCTGGAACTCATAATGGAATCTGGCCAGTTCAAGAGAGGAACCAAGATCTTATGGTGATACAAGTTGTGTGCAAGTTTGGTTAAAATAAAAATCATAAATAAAGCTGCTGTTGTGCAGACAAGGTCAAAATAGCTAATTCTGGCCCTTTCAGGGGCCATAACTCTGGAACTCATAATGGGATCTGGCCAGTTCAAGAAAGAGACCGTGATCTTATGGTGATACAAGTTGTGTGCAAGTTTGGTTAAAATAAAATCATTAATGAAACCACTATCGTGCAGACAAGAAATTGTTGACACACGGACTGACGACGGACGAAAGGTGATCACAAAAGCTCACCTTGTCACTATGTGACAGGTGAGCTAATAACAAGAGCACCGCCTTGCGGGTGCTGACGCTCATCTGATTTTTTTTGTGTAATAGAAATATTGTCCTACCCATGATTTTCTAAGTCTAAAAAGGGCCATCATTCTTGCAAAAAGCAGGATAGAGTTATGTTTCTTGATGTACAGTGTCCACTCATGATGGTGAAAAACTGTTGCAAGTTTTAAAGCAATAGCTTTGATAGTTTATGAGAAAAGTTGACTTAAACATAATACTCAACCAAGAAAATGATTTTCTAAGTCCAAAAGGGGCAATAATTATTGCAAAAAGCAGGATGGAGTTATGTTGCTTGCTGTACAGGGTCAGCTTATGATGGTGAACAAGTGTTGCAAGTTTCAAAGCAATAGCTTTGATAGTTTAAGAGAAAAACTTGACCTAAACATAAAACTTAACCAAGAAATCTGATATTTTCTAAGTCCAAAAGGGGCCATAAATCTTGCAAAAGCAGGACAGAGTTATGTTTCTTGCTATACAGGGTCAACTTATGATGGTGAACAAGTGTTGCAAGTTTTAAAGCAATAGCTTTGATAGTTTAGGATAAAAGCTGACCTAAACATAAAACTTAACCAAGAAAACTGATTTTCTAAATCCAAAAGGGGCAATAAATCTTGCAAAAAGCAAGATGGAGTTATGTTTCTTGATGTACAGGGTCTGCTTATGATGGTGAACAAGTATTCCAAGTTTCAAAGCAATAGCTTTGATAGTTTAGGAGAAAAGTTGACCTAAACATAAAACTTAACCAAGAAATCTGATATTTTCTAAGTACATAAGGGGCCATAAATCTTGCAAAAAGCAAGATGGAGTTATGTTTCTTGCTATACAGGGTCAGCTTATGATGGTGAACAAGTATTCCAAGTTTCAAAGCAATAGCTTTGATAGTTTAGGAGAAAAGCTGACCTAAACATAAAACTTAACCAGGCAACGCTGACGCAGACGCCGACGCCGACGCCGACAACCGCTCAAGTGATGACAATAACTCATCATTTTTTTTCAAAAAATCAGATGAGCTAAAAAGAAACTAAAATGTTTCAAATCTTAAGCCTGCAAGTATACCGGTAATTCAAACCAATCACATACATTTATTTTGTTATGATCATTTTTGTTGAGTTTGAAGCTAAACTGACACAATATTGGTCCTATACTGACTTCTGAGAAAAACATTTCAACTCACCAAATGCAAACGAAATTCATTTACCTGACTGCCTTGTATATCTTTTACAATGTTGTACAAAAATCTTGCCTTTATTTTCATCTTGCTGCAAAAGAGACAGCTAATTATTTTCGAATGTAACATACTTACTAGTCTCAAATATAAGTCTACTAATACAAATGTAAACTTTGTACTGGTATATAACTATCTTAAACAAATTCATTTAAACCATTACTTTTCATAACAAATACTGTAAGACTAAAAGAGAAATAATGTACTTTAAAAAGAAATCAAGACAAATGTATAAGAATATCTTGAAAGTCTCTAATATAACAGTCGTCAATCCTTACAGAAACAAACTGTTGTTATATTTCTGTAATTCACTAATGATCTCGGCCGTGACAGCTGGTGTAATTTGTAACTGATGTTATTCGCGGCAAGAGCTGGTGTAATTTGTAACTGATGTTATTCACGGCAAGAGCTGGTGTAATTTGTAACTGATATTATTCACGGCAAGAACTGGTATAATTTGTAACTGATGTTATTCACGGCAAGAGCTGGTGTAATTTGTAACTGATGTTATTCGCGGCAAGAAATGGGGTAATTTGTAACTGATGTCATTCACGGCAAGAGCTGGTGTAATTTGTAACTGATGTCATTCAAGGCAAGAGCTGGTGTAATTTGTAACTGATGTCATTCACGGCAAGAGCTGGTGTAATTTGTAACTGATGTCATTCATGGCAAGAGCTGGTGTAATTTGTAACTGATGTTACTCACGGCAAGAACTGTGGTAACCTGTAACTGATGTTATTCACAGCAAGAACTGGGGTAATTTGTAACTGATGTTATTCACGGCAAGAGCTGGGGTAAATTGTAACTGATATTATTAACCTCAAGAGCTAAAGTAATATGTAACTGAGATCATTAACCCTGGCAGCTAATGTAATTTGTAACTGGAGTAATTTTGCAAGCAAATATAATTTGTAAATGACGTTATTTACCTTAAAAACTTTGTAATCTGTAAGGACTGTTATTATTCATGGGAACAGATGTTACTGATGTAATTTGTAAATGACAGTATTTACCATGAGAACTGGTGTAATTTGTAACTGACAGCATTTACCTTAATAGCTGTTTTATTTATAACTGACCAAAGAACTGCTGTAGACCAGTATGTTGTTAACCATCATGATACGTGCTGCAATTTGTTACAAATCACATTTACCTAGAACCATGAGAGAAGTGGAAATATGTTTCAGGTGTTTCTGATCAAAAAAAGTAAGACTTCATGATAATTGAGCTGTGAGAAAGCCAACATAGTGGCTTTGTGACCAGCATGGATCCAGACCAGCCTGCGCATCCACATAGTCTGGTCTGGATCCATGCTGTTCGCTAACGGTTTCTCTAATTGCAATAGGCTTTGAAAGCGAACAGCATGGATCCTGAGTATTCCTGACCAGACTACGCGGATGCACAGGCTGGTCTGGATTCATGTTGGTCGCAAAGCCACTATGTTGGTTTTCTCATGGCGCGGCTCAAATGTTAACTCACCTTGAAAGCAGATGTAACATGTTTGTGATGTTCTCTGAAATATCCACTAAGGCTACAGGTTTAGAGAACATCTGGCTTAGATCAAGCTGAAATTATATTTAAAGGTGTACTGTGCCTTAATTTCATATTTGAAAATATGAACAATTTCAACATATAGTTTATGTAAAGTAGTATGCACTAGGTTTAAAGTAATACACACTTAATATGTATATAGCTAAACCAAGTATAAATTTATACTATAGCTACATATTTATACATACATACATACAAACTTGAAAATATTTTAACAACTTGAATTGCATGATTTTTTATCTGTGTGAAGTTAGCAGAATAGCAGAACAGCAGAATAACTTCAGCAGAATAGCAGAACAGCAGAATAACAGAATAGCAGAATAACTCCAGCAGAATAGCAGAACAGCAGAATAGAAGAATAGCAGAATAACTCCAGCAGAATAGCATAATAACTCCAGCAGAATAACAGAATAGCATAATAACTCCAGCAGAATAACAGAATAGCAGAATAACTCCAGCAGAATAACAGAATAGCAGAATAACTCCAGCAGAATAAGTCCAGCAGAATAACAGAATAGCAGAATAACTCCAGTAGAATAGCAGAACAGCAGAATAACTCCAGCAGAATAACAGAATAGCAGAATAACTCCAGTAGAATAGCAGAATAACTCCAGCAGAATAACAGAACAGCAGAATAACTCCAGCAGAATAACAGAATAGCAGAAGAACTCCAGTAGAATAGCAGAATAGCATAATAACTCCAGCAGAATAGCAGAATAGCATAATAACTCCAGCAGAATAACAGAATAGCAGAATAACTCCAGTAGAATAGCAGAATAACTCCAGCAGAATAACAGAACAGCAGAAGAACTCCAGCAGAATAGCAGAACAGCAGAATAACTCCAGCAGAATAACAGAATAGCAGAAGAACTCCAGCAGAATAGCTGAATAGCAGAAGGGCAGAATAACTCCAGCAGAATAACAGAATAGCAGAATAACTCCAGCAGAATAGCAGAATAGCAGAATAACTCCAGCAGAATAGCAGAACAGCAGAATAACTCTAGCAGAATAACAGAATAGCAGAATAACTCCAGCAGAATAGCAGAATAACTCCAGCAGAATAGCAGAACAGCAGAATAACTCCAGCAGAATAGCAAGACAGCAGAATAACTCCAGCAGAATAGCAGAACAGCCGAATAACTCCTGCAGAATAGCAGAACAGCAGAATAACTCCAGCAGAATAGCAGAATAACTCCAGCAGAATAGCTGAACAGCAGAATAACTCCAGCAGAATAACAGAATAGCAGATTAACTCCAGCAGAATAACAGAATAGCAGAATAACTCCAGCAGAATAACAGAATAGCAAAATAACTCCAGCAGAATAACAGAATAGCAGAATAACTCCAGTAGAATAGCAGAACAGCAGAATAACTCCAGCAGAATAACAGAATAGCAGAATAACTCCAGCAGAATAACAGAATAGCAAAATAACTCCAGCAGAATAACAGAATAGCAGAATAACTCCAGTAGAATAGCAGAACAGCAGAATAACTCCAGCAGAACAGCAGAATAACAAAACAGCAGAATAACTCCAGCAGAATAGCAGAACAGCCTAATAACTCCTGCAGAATAGCAGAACAGCAGAATAACTCCAGCAGAATAGCAGAATAACTCCAGCAGAATAGCAGAATAACTCCAGCAGAATAGCTGAACAGCAGAATAACTCCAGCAGAATAACAGAATAGCAGAATAACAGAATAACTCCAGCAGAATAGCAGAATAACAGAAGAGCAAAATGACTCCAGCAGAATGGTAGAAAAGCAGAATAGCAGAATAAATCAAGCAAAATAGCAGAATAGCAGGATAACTCTAGCAGAATGGCAGAACTGCAGAATTACTTTGAAACTGAATCTTAACTGAATAATTTGAGTAAACGCCTATTTCTGTACAAAGACATATTCAATGACAGTGTACGTAATAATAATAATAACGACAATAATGATATTAACAATCATAACAGCCTTATTTAAACAAAAAGTAATGACCGCAACCTTCCCCCTGAAGTTATTTTACCTCTATTGTGAATGCCAGTGCTTAAACAGCCACACATGGTATGCACAGACGGGCTGCATATCGATGTTCAAACCCCCTGGTTAATGGTGTTATTACAAATTATTAGAAAAAAAAGAAATACTACACACAACCTTACCAATAGTGCCTGCACCAACAATTACGTTTAATTAAACAAACATTAAAAATATAAATGTTAAAATGTAAAACCTTTTACAAAAATTCAAAAACTATTATATGCTGCTAAAATAGTTAGCAAAACATTTAGAACAATGACACAAAATCTCTGAAATACAGTAGGTTTTTTAACGTGGCATGTGTTTTTCTTTTGCGTAGTTCTAACAGCAGTTCATTCCACAGTTTTGAACCAATAGTACAGAAACTTCTATTTATGAATGTTTTGCACTTGTTGTATGGAACAACATAACGACATTCAGAATTTCCGGACTATCTCAAACCTAATGTACTATGAATATACTGTCTAAGCAATTCTGGTAAAGACATTGAACTCAATCCTTGCTTTCACCGGCAACCAATGTAGGTCATACAAAGCCTGTTTAGAACTGTCAAATTTTCAGTTATGGACAACTTTTGCGCACATGTTTTGAATACGTTGCATCATACGCACCTCACCGTTAGCTCCACTATACAGTATGACATTGCAGTAATCCAGATATATTATGAAATATGAAATAACTAGAGACAAAACTAAAATTTCAGTGACTGATTTTGTTAAATATTAACGGATGTTCTTACTTCGTAGGTAATTCAACATGACTGTACAACATTTGCGATTTATATGATCTTTAAAGTTCAGTGTTTCTTCAAGAAATGCACCGAGATATCTAATTATGCTTGCACGTTTGATATCATCACCCGCAATCTTAATCGCATTTGTGAAATATTTGTTCAATTGAGGTCAGCTACAAGACATGATAAATTCAGTTTTTGAACTGTTCATTTTCAGTTTGTTTCTATTCATCCTGCCATTCTGCTGGAGTTATTCTGCTATTCTGCCATTCAGCTGAAGTTATTCTGCTATTCTGCTATTCTGCTGGAGTTATTCTGCTATTCTGCTATTCTGCTGGTGTTATCCTGCTATTCTGCTATTCTGCCATTCTGCTGGAGTTATTCTGCTATTCTGCCATTCTGCTGGAGTTATTCTGCCATTCTGCTAGAGTTATTCTAATTTTATGCTATTCTGCCATTTAGCTGAAGTTATTCTGCCATTCTGCTATTCTGCCATTCTGCTGGAGTTATTCTGCTATTTTGCCATTCTGCTAGAGTAATTCTGCTATTCTGCCATCCTGCTAGAGTTATTCTTCTATTCTGCATTCTGCTGCTATTCTGCCATTCTGCTGGAGTTATTCTGCCATTCTGCTGGAGTTATTCTGCTATTCTGCCATTCTGCTGGAGTTATTCTGCTATTCTGCTGGAGTTATTCTGCTATTCTGCCATTCTGCTGGAGTTATTCTGCTATTCTGCCATTCTGCTGGAGTTATTCTGCCATTCTGCCGTTCTGCTGGAGTTATTCTGCTATTCTGCCATTCTGCTGGAGTTATTCTGCTATTCTGCTGGAGTTATTCTGTTATTCTGCTATTCTGCTATTCTGCTAACTTCACACAGATTGATTTTTCTCATAAATAAAAATCTACATCCACATTTAATTCATATAATTTAAAATAGTTAAGTTAAATACATTTGAATAAGATGATAAAATAATATATAAGTGAAAGATGGGCACAGCTAGTATATCTCTTATCTTTACACCTTTCTTATATAATAAAAGCTTTACATCTTGAGCTGCTATTCTGCTGGAGTTATTCTGCTATTCTGCTATTTTGCTGGTGTTATTCTGCTATTCTGCCATTCTGCTGGAGTTATTCTGCTATTCTGCCATTCTGCTAAGTTTTTCTGCTATTCTGCTATTCCGCCATTCTGCTGGAGTTATTCTACCATTCTGCTAGAGTTATTCTAATTTTATGCTATTCTGCCATTTAGCTGAAGTTATTCTGCTATTCTGCTATTCTGCCATTCTGCTGGAGTTATTCTGCTATTTTGCCATTCTGCTAGAGTAATTCTGCTATTCTGCCATCCTGCTAGAGTTATTCTTCTATTCTGCATTCTGCTGGAGTTATTCTGCTATTTTGCTATTCTGTCATTCTGCTGAAGTTATTCTGCTATTCTGCTGGATTTATTCTGCTATTCTGCCATTCTGCTGGAGTTATTCTGCTATTCTGCCATTCTGCTGGAGTTATTCTGCCATTCTGCTGGAGTTATTCTGCTATTCTGCCATTCTGCTGGAGTTATTCTGCTATTCTGCCATTCTGCTGGAGTTATTCTGCTATTCTGCTGGAGTTATTCTGCTATTCTGCCATTCTGCTGGAGTTATTCTGCTATTCTGCCATTCTGCTGGAGTTATTCTGCTATTCTGCCATTCTGCTGGAGTTATTCTGCTATTCTGCTGGAGTTATTCTGTTATTCTGCTATTCTGCTATTCTGCTAACTTCACACAGATTGATTTTTCTCATAAATAAAAATCTACATCCACATTTAATTCATATAATTTAAAATAGTTAAGTTAAATACATTTGAATAAGATGATAAAATAATATATAAGTGAAAGATGGGCACAGCTAGTATATCTCTTATCTTTACACCTTTCTTATATAATAAAAGCTTTACATCTTGAGCTATAAGTGTTTTGAGTAGACAGTTCATACAGCAATTGGTGTAAATTGTTTTATACTTTAACATCAAAAACTTTTCTTTTTCATACAGAAATACAATGTACAATTTATTTTCTATAAAAATTATTACAATAAATACAAATTGTTCAGTTTCGCCATGAGAAAACCAACATAGTGCGTTTGCGACCAGCATGTATCCAGACAAGCCTGCGCATCCTCATGGCGTGGCTCATTTATTGAAAATTTACATAAAGGCATATGAGCCGTGCCATGGGAAAACCAACATAGTGGGTGTGCGACCAGCATGGATCCAGACCAGCCTGCGCATCCGCGCAGTCTGGTCAGGCTCCATGCTGTTCGCTTTTAAAGCCTATTGGAATAGGAGAAACTGTTAGCGAACAGCATGGATCCTGACCAGACTGCGCGGATGCGCAGGCTGGTCTGGATCCATGCTGGTCGCACACCCACTATGTTGGTTTTCCCATGGCACGGCTCATATATCTTAATTAAATGCTATACCTCTCTGATGATTTTAGGATTTAGTGTCAATATAATAATTGCAGACGCTCCAAACATCAAAGCTCTTTTCATCTGCAATAATGAAAGTGTTTTACTATAATTCATAATGCAGACTGACAGCATAAAATATCAAAGTATTCACGTATGTAACAATAGTTTGTTTCAAGAATCACTCCGTTTAATACTGTAAAACCAATCAAGTCTGTAGGTATAAAATTTCATGGTTTTGCCAAAGCCGACTAACTTGTGGGGCTATGATTTTGTGGATTTTGATTTACCAAGATGAAAAGAATAGAAACTGTTCTTCTTTGCTAGAATTTATTTTCATGGATTGATCCATGAAATTAATTTTATCCTCTGTGAATATTAATAATTTCACAGTAAATACTTATGGGTGACTGGGACTCCCATACTTACAAAATCACTAAGCTGATCTACAAGGACACAGATAATAGATAACCACCTGGTAACTCCATGAGAACAATTTTTAAACTGTCTTTCATCTGCATTCCAGAGACTTACAGACACTTTTTGAATCAGATAATGACCAAAGATTTTACTATTATTACAACATATTAATTCATGTAAGACTGTGCTTAATAAATGTATATTTATGATCATTAGCCCAAACAACAATATGTCAAACAATGCTGTGACATTTTTTTTCATCTATATCAACTTTACCCTCAATAGCTCAATGACAGAGTGTCTGCTTTGAGTGCAGGAGGTTTTGGGTTTGATCCCTGGCCGTGTCAGACAAAATAAATGAACAATAATACTGGAAGCTCCCTTGCTTGGCACTCAGTAGTAAAGGGTTGTATCAGGCAGTATAATAAACCCAGGTAAATACCCATTACTGGATATATAGTTTTTCCCACAAGACTTGTGGGAGAAACTATATATCCAGTATTGTTCAAAATAGTGCTAAATACACATATGGATTTAATGTATAAAACATAAAAAAAAAACAGAAATACACTTGTTTTTCATTTCAAAATTCATAATCCACTCCCTTACCCTATCTACTACACCTGGACACTCCCCGACTGTACCACTACCTGTGCTGACAGACAGTTTCTCAGTGTAATTCAGAACAGCAACCCAACCTCCAGGTAAACGTGCAAAGCTGCTTTCATCGTCAGCACAATTAGCAGGTAACTGTCAAAAGTTTAAAAATGGATGCAATGAGTTTGAAAATAATAGATTTAATAAAGAGAACCACCAAGATGGTCCTACATGCCCATATGGATTGTAACTAGAATTCTTTGATTGATACAATCTATATAAATACTAATGCAAAAGCTACAATTTTTTTTGTTATAGTAGTCGCAACTTGACCGCGATGGTTGACCTTAGGCTGATTATTCATATCGATTATTTCACTATAGAAATCAAGGGTGCTTTGGGTAGCCGTGTATATTTATTAGGAATTAGTTTGTATACATTGCAGTATCAAAGTATATATACTTACATTTGATCAGTTAAAACTTTCAAGTACACTAATTTATATTTACACGAATTCATATTTCCTTTTCTTGTGCAGCTCATGTTTTACCTACACTCCTTTTCAATTATAGGTTGTGCCTCATTATGTATTATAATACAAAGGTCAACCATCGGGGTCAAGTTGCATCCACTATACTCTTCTGAGGAACTGCAAAATGACAATTTGAGCCGTGCCATGGGAAAACCAACATAGTGGGTATGCGACCAGCATGGATCCAGACCAGCCTGCGCATCCGCGCAGTCTGGTCAGGCTCCATGCTGTTCGCTTTTAAAGCCTATTGGAATTGGAGAAACTGTTAGCGAACAGCATGGATCCTGACCAGACTGCGCGGATGCGCAGGCTGGTCTGGATCCATGCTGGTCGCATACCCACTATGTTGGTTTTCTCATGGCACGGCTCATTTAATGTTTTAAAATGCAATAACATCTCTAGAGCCATATGTGCCTTCTTTTAAGATATCCTGGAAAGGCTTGCAAAACAAGAGGGCCAAGATGGCCCTAGGTCGCTCACCTGAGAAACACACCATAACAGTGTAAACATGTTTGACATAGTGATTTTATGGAAAGAAATATTCTGACCAATTTTCATTAAGATTGGACCGAAAATGTGGTCTCTTGAAGAATAAACAAGTATTTTCTTCAATTTGACCTAATGACCTAGTTTTTAAGCCAAGGTAACCTACATTCAAACTTGACCTAGATTTGATCAAAGCAATCATTCTGACTAAATTTCATGAACCTCAATTCAAAAATACAGCCTCTATCGCATACTAAACGTTTTTCTTTGATTTGTCCTAGCAACCTAGTTTTTGATCCAAGACGACCCGTATTCAAACTTGACCTTAATTTCATCAAGGCTATCATTCTGGCCAAAATTCATGAAGATCAATTGAAAAATACAGTCTCTATCGCATACACAAGGTTCTTCTTTGATTTGACCTAGTGATCTAGTTTTTAATCACAGATGACCCATATTCTAACTTGACCTAGATTTCATTAAGGTAATCATTCTGACTAAATGTTATGTATATCCAATGTAAAATGCAGCCCCTATTGAGTAAACAAGGTTTTTCTTTAACATGACCAGGTGACCTAGTTTTTTGACCCTAGATGACCCATATTCAAATCCAACCTAGATTTCATCCAGACAAATATTCTCAAATTTCATGAAGATCTGGAGTAAAATGCAGCCCCTATTGCATACACAAGGTTTTTCTTTGATTTGACCTAGTGACATAGTTTTTGACCCCAGATGACCCATATTCATAATGGCCTAGATTTTATAAAGGTAATCATTCTGACAAAATTTCAAGAAGATCAGTTGAAAAAAAACCAGCCTCTATCGCATACACAAGGTTTTTCTTTAATTTGACCTAGTGACCTAGTTTTTGACCTTAGATGACCCATTTGCGAATTCGGCCTAGATTTCATCAAGGTAATCATTCTGACTATCAATTGAAAAATACAGCCTCTATCGCATACACAAGGTTTTTCTTATATTTGACCTAGTGACCTAGTTTTTGATCCAAGATGACCCATTTTCAAACTTGGCCTAGATTTCATCAAGGTAATCATTCTGACAAAGTTTCATGAAGATCAGTTGAAAAATACAGCCTCTATCGCATACACAAGCTAAATGTTGACAGACAACAGACAGACAGATATCGAGTGATCACAATAACATTGCTCAGGTGAGCTAAAAATGTTCAACATGAACAATCGCAGCTGTTTTTCTAATTTTTTCTTGTGGCTTGTTTTACTTGCTTCTTTCCTGCAGCTGATAATAAAAAGCAGCAGCAATCTTTTCAAAATGGATGTTTAACAATCACCTCTCACTCTTCTAGAGGACAACAAACTGAATATAATCATGCTTATTCCTCATGACATTTAAGCGAAAGTTGAAAATATACTTAAAAATACACAACAGTTTCTGTACCATTCTGCCTAGCCTTACTCGTTCAGCTTAATGGGATGGCTAATTTTATAATCTGATATTTTATAGTTGCCCTCTCTATAAACCTAAAATACCCGTATCTGCATTTTCCTGTTAGGAAAACGAAGACATTAAAACATCCATAAAACTCATAAAATACTGATCAGACTTACTTGCTTCAATAAATTAAACATTAATATTCATGCAGAAACTTCAAATGAGTTGAATATAATGCATAATTTTAAACAAGAGACTTTAAATCTGTGAACTGGTTTGTGGGGATATCTACCCTGACAACAGTTTCAATGCTCATTGCTTTGATGACAATAAACTGCAGAAACAAAACACACAATATACATTCAAAAAAAATCAGCGGGGCAATTTCATGCTTTAGTGTCAACATGAATTCATTATCAGAGATGTAATCATAACAAATACATATAAATGTACCAGAAAACGTTCCAACAGATTTCACTGGGGATTTCTTAACAGAAATATGCAGAATAAGTTTGCACGTGACAGGGCAGTGACAGTCAAAAGATATCATGGTGTTCCATAAACGTCTCATCATTTGGATTACTTTCTGGCATTCTCCATACACTGCCAATGATTCCCATACAAATGCAATGTACAGAGAGCCTCAAGAAAACCAGCTCAGCCGTTTGGCTGACAAACATTGGCTAACAAATGCACTTGAAACTTAGGTATATTTTTAAACAAAATATCTGATTACCAGATGCATTCGACCGTCAACATTGTTTTCACGGCCGATATCGAGCATTTTGCCCCAAATTCTTGCATCGAAAGAGTTGACATCTTCTGTTCCGCTTGACTGGCTACCAGCTGTCAAATGTTTGAACGATGTTTTTTCAGACTTTGAAACCTCAATCAGAATTCTTTTCTCTGCAGATGCTAAGGATGGAATAACTGCAACGAAAATCAGTGCTGACAAAGCAAAGCTACGTTTCCTAAAAGCTGGCTTTGAGAAAAACGTAGCGCTGAGCAGCGCAGCCACTACGATCTCTGCCATCTTTGTTGTTATTGCGTAAATTGGGTAATGGGTAAAATCCGATTTATCGTTGTCGTCTTCCATTTAAAATCGCATGGAAAACAAGGACAGTCTCCCTTTTACAAAAATAAAAAATATTTAAAAACAAATTAATATAAAATAGCGTTTCGTGCTATTTGAAACTCAAAAAATTAAGGCCAGTTTTCATCTTTAGAGGTAATTACTATTTCAGACATTTATAAATATTATTTTATATATTTACTTGAGCATTTGTACCAGGCAAAAGAACCCACGGTTATACGCCCAGCTATAGAAAAAAATGAAAAACACAAACTATGATGCATAATGTGGATCAAAAGAATGTTATATAATTGGGTCAAAATTCTCCTTTATCTACACTTCCACATTTAAATGAAGATGCAAAAATGCTAATGCACCCCTATTTTGCGGGTGCTTCTCTATTCAAAACGAAGAGCTATAAAAATAATTTATACTTCTTTGTTCAAAAGAAGTGGAACACCTTCATTTAAGTACACATGTGTAGATAAAGGAGACTTTTGGTCCAAAACAATATACTATAGACAGCAAAAGGAAATTTGTAACGTAAACCGCTTTCCCTTTTCATACTTCCCGTCTAAATGCCAACGGAATTACAGTAAATTAGATTCGTAGATTATTTTAACCTTCTTTCTCCTGTTTGATACATACATTTTCACCATACTTCCTTGCCCTCCCCTAATTATGAATTCATGAGTCATCAAATATTGCGTAGATAATGTGACGTTGTGACGCCTAAGACAACAAATCGCGTCATTGACACGACGTCAGAATTTCTTAGCAACAGTGCAGGCGCAAAATGGGTAGATACAATGAAGACGCTCCTTCTTGTCAGTCTTTGAAGTAATGAAAAGAATGAGGACAATTCAACCGAAGTGGATCAATATACCAGATGTGGTCCTAATCGAAGTGTTCAAGTATTTGACGGACTCTGAGCGCGCAAAGGCGGCCCTTGTCTGCGAAAACTGGAGCAGGATATTCCATTCACCATGTCTTTGGAGATTTCGGACATTTGAGATGGGAGGCTACAAGGCTCAAATCTATGGGATGCGTGCGTGCAAATTTGCTGAAAACTTCGGACGGTTTTTGAAATACCTTGTCATAAGCTGTAGTCATCCATCTTACCACACGTGCAAACTGTTTCAAAAATCAATTGACGAATTGTTCGCAACACTCAGAGAAGCAGAAACGCAGCTGTACGAATTCGAGTTATGCAGACTGGAACTTGAACGCTACTGGAAATATGACACTCCTAGGGAAAAGTTGATAAGTATTTTCTCTAAGTTTTTGAAAACTCAAAAGCGCATGCTATGTTTTGACATGTCGTCTGCACAATTGCCTGCATACGGTGGATGTCGTGTGTTGGACGCTATCGCGCACCAGTCTGGTAGCTCTATTCAAGACATGCTAATGGAAGACTTTTTTCACTCACGGCTGGCCGTTCACCAAGTCCAGAAATTCCACAAAGTAATCGGAAAATTTACGAACCTGAAATATCTGTCGCTGAATTACAACTGTCTTTCGGATGAAATCTTGGAGATCTTTACCAAGTCTCTCCAGAGGAAACTGCATTTCCTAAACATCAAAGTATTCCGCTTTGATCCTCACTTTCACCGAATTTCCGGCCTGGCTTGGAAGCAGTTTGCTCAATCATGCCCGTGTCTCCGTGTCGCGTTCTGGTTTGAAAGTGTCGGCATGCACGAGGCAATCGCGCCGATACTTGTGAAGGAAGCTCCAGTGAAGGATATCCATATATGGTCAGGATACGACGATGACCTAGACTGGAGACTTTCGGACACCATAGACCACATCACAAATACATACGCAAACATGATAGGTAAGCAAATAATTACATTGTTTTGCTACATGTTCATATATTTTACGGCGTCATCTGGTGGATATTTTATTCAGTTTTGCATCACACTGACAGTATACCGGATGAAACAAATGATTTATTAACGAGTTCAAATTTTATGTTTCATTTGGTGACATTTTAAGACTTCAGATAACATTTTAAGGTTCTTCTGAAAACATTTTATGGTTCTTCTTGTTACATTTTAAGGTTCTTCTGAGAACATTTCAAGGTTCTTTGAAAACATTTTAAGGTTGTTCTAATACTATTTCAACGCTCTTCTCTTAATACTTTGAGTTTCTTCTGAAAACAGTTGAAATAAACATTTTAAGCTTGTTCTGTAAACTCTTTCGATAACAATTTAGGGTCCTTCTGGTAAAATTTCAAGGCTCTTCAGAGAACATTTTAAAATTGCTATTCTGGTAACATTTCAAGGCTCTTCTGAGAACATTTTAAAATTGCTATTCTGTTAACATTTTAAGGCCCTTTGGTAACATTTAATTGCTACTCTGGTAACATTTTAAGGCCCTGGTAACATTTTAAGGCCCTCTGGTAACATTTAATTGCTATTCTGGTAACATTTTAAGGCACCTTTGGTAACATTTAATAACATTTTAAGGCCCCTCTGGTAACATTTAATTGCTATCCTGGTAACATTTTAAGGCCCTCTGGTAACATTTAATTGCTATTCTAGTAACATTTTAAGGCCTATCTGGTGACATTTTATTGCTATTCTGGTAACATTTTAAGGCCCCTCTGGTAACATTTTATTGCTATTCTGGTAACATTTTAAGGCTCCTCTGGTTACATTTTATTGCTATTCTGGTAACATTTTAAGGCCCCTCTGGTAACATTTTATTGCTATTCTGGTAACATTTTAAGGCTCTTCTGATATTATTTAAACATGATTTTTTTTCAGAGTCTGTATCATTTGAGCTGGATAACACACAAGAAATCATTGACCAACCTTTACTACATCTGGTATCCAAATGTAAAAAGCTGAAAGAATTGTCTGTGAATGCAATGGTATCCATAAAAACAGTAGAAGACATCTGTGAAATGCTGAGAGAGAAGACTATTGGTAAGTACAAATCAACTGATTTCATGGTATGAAGAAAAGACACAATTTGTCCCCAATAAAGCATGGATATTTGTCAATTTTTTATGCTGTAGGAATAACTAAAATATTGAGATATTATACAATTTATTTTCATAATTTTAATAATTACATCAAATTTTTCCTATACATATGTGTAAATGCAAATAATTTTGCAAGAAAAAAGAAATGATTACATGTTGTTCATATAGTATATGATAAGAAGTGGGGCTGCATAACAAATAGATTTTGATGCACGTGGAATGTTTGAAACTTCTTATGCAGTATGCATCTCTGCCAAACATTCATTCATTCTTACAATAAGCCCATTAATTTTTTCTCAACTTTTTTAAAGAGGTTAAATGCAAATTTTCATGAAAAGGTGAAATGCAAGTAAATCTAGTATTTCTCTAATTCTAGAAAAAAAATAAAGATCATCAAAGTAAAATTTTTGCAAGTGCTTTCAACAATATAATTACATAGAAAAATTTCAATATCCTTCTCCAAGTTATCAATGCTTCAGTGTACATGTAACAGTAATTCAACTTATTTTTTAGTAATATTTACTTTTCCGTGATATATGCTATGAAATCCTAAATATTTCATGGAAAATTAATTTTCATAAATTTTATCCACAAAATTAACTCCCAAGTATTAAGTAAACTTCCCACTCCTTTAACATGTATCTTCAAAATTTGAAATTCACGACCTCCCATATCTTACAAGTTAGCCGCTTTGACCAAAGCCAAGAATTTTCATACCAACGGAAATGAACAATGCCATAGTTTTAATCATTATATCATATTATTTCCTTTCCCAGATCTAACCATGCTGCATGTGACTTTTTGTGGCATCTCGAGTCAGCTAGTATCAGAGGAGGAGCTTGAACACATGCGCCGGCATTACTCACAAATCTTACAAGAACGTGGCACAGATTTTCGCCTACACCGATTTGACTTTTAAACTTTCAATTTTCCAATCTCAGTTCTATGAAAACCACAACAGGTCACATGCACATGTTGAAATTTTATATCTTTTATTGTTACACCTAATTATATTTTTTTGTTGGCTGCTAATCACTAAGACATATAATTTTTGATAAAAACTAAGATTTTTTTATTAAAATGAAAACTCTCTTTTCAATAATTCTTTTTCAATAAGTTATAACTATCTTTTTCAACAGGGTTTGTGATGTTTTAAGATAAAGATATCTGTCATTTAATATTACATAACATTCTGGCTTACAAAATTTTCTAAACAATTTTTCTACTATATTTTTTGTTTCCACTAGATTTACGAGAACTGCTCCTAACCTGTTGTGGTTTGACAGATGTGGAATGGAACATTTTAGCATCACTACGTGAAAGATACCAACCAATATTTAAAGAAAGAAAAATTGACTTTAAATGTACATCAGATCTGATTATAGAATCATCTTTTTAAAACAAATCTTGCAACTTTTATGTTTAGAAAAATGAAATTACAACTTGAAAACTTTAGTCCTTGTTGTTTGTTCTTGTCATCCATTATGATATAAATACAATAAAATACTGCTCGCTCAAAGTCGCAAGAGTATAAGCAAATTGCTTGACTTATCCGGTGTTTTTAAGCCATGCAAGCATTGAAAATGTAAGCGAAATGGCCAGGGATCTTTTTTTTGAGAGAGAGAGAAGACGGGTCGATGAGTACAAAAACCACTGACACATTTGACACTCATTTGAATGAGGTGATAAGATTAAAGTATGGAAATGCACTGATCTGGACCCTTTTTGGTGCCAAAGCCCTAATGCTGGTTTTCACACAGTGGCACTCATCTTTAACAACTATAACGTATCCGCAACAATTAGAGAACCTTAAACAGACATGCTCAACAAAATGCACGAGATATAAAATGCAGGTCAAGTACTGACCCTAAATCTGCATTCATGTTTTACAGCAATCACGAACTAATACTGTATATTAGGTAAAATTTATATGAGCCATGCCATGAGAAAACCAACATAGTGGGTTTGCGACCAGCATGGATCCAGACCAGCCTGCGCATCCGCGCAGTCTGGTCAGGCTCCATGCTGTTCGCTTTTAAAGCCTATTGGAATTGGATGCGCAGGCTGGTCTGGATCCATGCTGGTCGCACACCCACTATGTTGGTTTTCTCATGGCACGGCTCATATTAGTTTCATTTTTGCTTATTTCACCATCAGAGTGACACGCGAATAAAAACACATATGAATAATAAGCTGCATTATATCCAGATATTACCTAATACCTATCCACAAAAACTACCGTGAATTACAAATTTTTATCATCCCAAATATGTATAATGTCTATCAAACTGGGAAATAAACGTAATGCAAAAATTATGTTTACAATCTACAGTAATCCCTTAGTTAACCAGTGATTTCTTGAGCAAGTCTGAATATGCACTGTTCTTGATGATGAAAGTGATTATGATGTACAGATGTTTTGCACCACTTGTCTGTTACAGAATATTCTGAGTTTTTGCACTATAATTTGTGATTGCACCATTGTCCTGTGATCTTGATATCTGGATCAAAATACTGCAATTACATCTCCTTTTGTTGACAGTTTTAACAACTTTAGAGCCCTCAGTACCTGTGAAAAGAAGAATATAGAATTGAATAGAAGGACCATGATGGCCGGGCTCTGTATCACTCACCTGACTCAAATGGGTACATGCTGCTTATAGTTCACTTGGTGGTTTTTAACTTTATGAATGTAAGGTGAATGTTCATTTTACACTACGGTTTGTAACAGTATGCAACATAAACTGATACTTAACAGACAAGTGAAATGGCTGAGTATTCCCATTCCACCAGAAATATTGATCCCTACTAGGTGAAGAGTGTGGTGCTAGTGGATCCAATAAAATTCTCTACTGATACTTGCATTATCCAAGTTTTTCAAATATATGTCGATGAAAAGCAAGTGACCTCTGTGGACAGAGCAATTTTTCACCTCTGGGGCATAATTTGAATGAACCTACACATAAAACTACATGCCAAATATCAATCAAAGTTTAGGGCCTTGGGACAAGTATCTAAGCTCTGGCCTAAATGGGTTTAGACAGGTTTTTCAAAAAAATTTCCTATATAAGGCTACGTAAACCCTGTGAAGAACCAACTGCAACCCCAGAGACATGACTTGAACATATTGGTAGAGCACTACCACACAATGCTACATGGAAAGTATTTAAGCTCTGGCCATTATGGCTTTAAACAAGACGATTTTTAAAGTTTTTCCTATATAAGTCTATGTAAAACAAGTGAACCACAGGAAGCAAATCTGATAGAGGTCAATAGGCAATGCTCTTGGCCATTTGGTTTTGGAGAAGATTTTTGATTTTTTTCTCATTACCATGGCAACCAGAGTTTTGCATGGAAGAACTTTGGTAGAGGACCATCCATGGAACATCCAAGCCATGTTTAATCAACTTCCACCAAATGGTTGCAGAGGAGATGTTGTCTGAAGAAAAGTGTGGATGGAAAGACCATGATTGGACAGTGAGTGATCACAATGACTTCCAACAGCATGAAGGTGTGCTTATAAAAGTATTTGTTCTTACTTATAAAAAGATGTATTTATAACAGTTCTTTTGTAATTATTCTGAAAACAAATACAAGGAACCATAGAAACTGGAGTCTGTTTAAAATTCTTGTATAATGTTTATTTTATTAATTTCGGGTTTAAAACAGTTTTTCAACAAAATTACCTAACCTAACTAGTTACTGGATTCTATACCACTATGTAACAACTTCAAGTTCAGCCTTTATTGTTACTCTTGAAATCATTGAAGTACCTTAAGATAAGCTTGTGCTGTTATCCTGAATTCAATGAATTACTTTGTGATTATCTTCTTGCACTGAATTCTCTTAACCTTGTCCTGCAATCTATTACTATACCCTTGACATATCATGTTACCTCATAAGGCAATCATTTACCAAGGCTTAAGTCAATAATGCCCTGTTAACTCCGAAAGTAATCAAATACCTTCTGTTTTGCCTGTCCTATTACCCCAAAATATAATTAATACTACGTTCAGTTTTGCTTGCCCAGTTATCCCCAGATATCACTAATTACCTTCAGTTTAGCCTGTCCTGTTATCCCTGAGACTCTGAGACCCATTTTATGTAGTTCATCTGGAGATAGTAAATTACTGAAACAGAACAAAATGCTTGTTTTAGATGTACAGTCAAACTTAGTTTGCTTGAACTTGGATAATTCAGACACCACCCTTTGCTAGAACTCATTGTCGGGTCCCAGCAAAATCCCTGTATAATGTAAATTGTTCCATGGCTTGAACTGCAGATAACTCCTTTTGAGCTCCAACAATTGAAGTTTGTCTGTACATATAATAAGTAACGGCAGTTAGATAACCTAACCATTACTCCAAGAATTCTTATCTATACTGGCATGTTCTCTATGTAACAACTTCCCAACAAGAATTAGGGGCAACTGAAAGACTTCAAACATATTGTCTCTATCAAACTGTCACAGAAAACATTTTTATGGATTAAACTACTGACATCTCAATTCAGTAATGTGTGCTCTACATTGTGAAATAAATACAAGAACTCAAAATATAGAATAATAGCAAGGAGAATCAGTCCCCCTAGAAATGTTGGGCATTTAACGTTGTATGGCAACTTAATATAAGGTAGTGGACCTGTAATGACAATCTGTAATTTCCATTCAATTACATAATTGATTTTCTTTGTAATTTCTGTATTCTCTAGTTGTTACGGAAACCACAGATCATATGAGTAAACAAGAGGGCCCTGAAGGCCCTGTATCGCTTATCCTACCTAATTCTAACTCCTGATAAGTTAGAATCTAAGTTGGCCTTGATTTCAAAGCGACAAACATTTAGACAAAGTTTTATGAAGATCAATGATTTGACCTGGTGACCTAGTTTTTGACCCCACATGACCAAGATTTGAACTTGCCCTACAGATCATCAAGATTACATTCTGACCAAGTTTTATAGAGATATTATCATAAAGGTGGCCTCTAGAGTGTTATCAAGCTTTTCCTTTAATTTGACGTGAAGACCTAGTTTTTGACCCCAGATGACCAAATACTGAACTCGTCCAAGATTTTATTGAGGGTAACATTTTGACTTAAAGATCATCAAGGTTAACATACTAACCAAGTTTCATGAAGATACAGTCCTAAATGTGGCCTCTAGAGTGTTAACAAGTTTTTCCTTTGATTTTTTGACCTGGAGACCAAGTTTTTGACCCCACCTGACCCAGATTTTAACTTGGCCTAAAGATCATCATGGTTAACATTCTGACCAAGTTTCATTAAGATATGGCTACAAATGTGGCCTCTAGAGTGCTAACTAGTTTTTACTTTGATTTGACCTAGTGACCTAGTTTTTTTACCCCAGATTCGAACCTGACCCAAAGATCATCAAGATTAACATTCTGACCAAGTTTCATGAAGATACAGTCATAAATGTGGCCTCTAGAGTATTAACAAGCTTTTTCCTTTGATTTTTTGACCTGGTGACATGGTCTTTGACCCCACATGACTAAGATTTGACCTTGACCTACTAATCATCAAGATTAACATTCTTACCAAGATTTTATTGAGGGTAACATTCTGACCAAGTTTCATTAAGATTGGGCCAAAATTGTGACCTCTAGAGTGTTAACAGTCAAATTGTTGATGACAAACAACGGACACAGGGCGATCACAAAAGCTCAGCTTGAGCACTACGTGAGCTAAAAATTTAAAGTTGAAGAATAATAAAATTACAGACCAAAGTACTAAATTGTACGGAAACTGCTGACTGTCATTACAGGTCCATTACCTTAAAAAAAACATTCACACATAATAGAACAACAGCTTGTTCTCAAAAATAGCGCAATGGATTTGATTGACATTGTCCAAAATATCAATTTTCATGCTACTCAATGAAAATGAACATACAAAATAATAAACGTCATATAAACTTAAATTCCAACTCTTTCCTACAACTTGCAATCAATTAAAGCAATTAAGAGGTGTTTGTGCTTTGACATGCGGTTACTAGAGGCTAACTTGTCTCGAAAACAAATTACCACTTAAGATCAGTGATCACAATATAGAATCCCTAAACTTAACAACAATGGGCCTTTATTCATCAACAGTTTAAAGTCTGAATCTTAAACTTCATAATGGCAAATATTCAATTTTCCATATAATTTTGTTACCAGCAAGTTCATACTTCTCAAAGTTTGCTGGGCCATCATTAGTGACAGTATGAAGATTTCTCCAAAGTTTCCATGCAGTCTATGTGTATCTGACAAATCCAAATTAAAATTAAAATTAACAATTTTAAAGTCTAAGTTTCAGAATTAAAACACTGATGAATACAAGCCCTGTCCACGTGTCTGACCAAAGTCTTGATTAATCAAGAACTGTCACTTACCAATCTTTGTTTGATTTGAAATGATTCCACAAAACTTTGTATGTCTGCAAAAGAAAAGTGAGAATAATGGTTAATTTGCCAAAAGGGTTTGTACTTCAAAAAGTCATAGTCAAGCCTTGAGGTGTCTGCCAAACATCCTGACAGTATCAAGCTTGTTTGACTGGGAGTAAATCCATTTTTACCAGTATTTCAGTTAAGTTAAAGAAATAAGTTAACCTGACCAGAGTTCCCCACAAGTAACTGAGTGGGAATCTGACTTCAGACACAATATCTTCTGTAAGATGAGTATTGTACTGTTACAACTGTCAGAGCTAAATGAGTTGGCTTGATAGTTGTGTTTGAAATCAGCCAAAATTTCTGCGTAAATTAACCTTTAGCCTGTTGGTGGCAAGTGATTCTGGCTTTGCAACCTGTGCAAACCAAGATCAGCCTGCACATCTTTTTTCAAAAGTTGAAATCCACATATTCCAATATATTCCAATGAAATAGTTGTTTTGTTTTTGCCAAAAACCAAGAAATTTGATGCCCATTGTCCACAAATTCAAATGATTGAAAAATATCAAATATCACTTACGCTGTTGACTTCTGTAAGTTTAACACGACCCCTGATCAGCGAGGAAACTGACTCAAACTCCTGTTCAGACACTTCAACATACTCATTTGTAGTTTTTCTTTTGTGTGAAGGTGACATTTCATTGTCTGATGAACCTGGTGAACAGAGCAGTGATCTATTTATCTAATCCACTGTTACATCAACTGTTTTCAAAATACTTTTTTTGTTGTTATTGGTTTAACACCATTTTTCAACAGTATTTCAGTTATGTAACAGCAGGCAGTTAACCTAACCAATGTTCCTGGTTTCTGTACCCGTGTAAACCTTTTCTCCACAAGTTACTGCTAACTTCCATACATGAATCAGAGGTGGAGGACAAACAATTTCAGACACAATGTCTTAGCCTTCACGAAAATGTCTGTCCTCAGGTTTAACGTCTTTTTCAACAATTTTTCAGTCATATAAACCATGGTGTCTACTTGTAGCAGTGAGCACAATGCCCAACTTTATAGTGCTGCCTGAATAAAATATCTCACTGTAGACACGTGACACGATATCTCACCCAGTCACATTATACTGACACCGGGCTGACAAGTCCTAGCACTATCCTCTTCATGCTGAGCACCAAGCAAGGAAGCTATTAGTACCATTTTTTATGTTTTTGGTATGACGCGGCCAGGGATCGAACCCACAACCTCTTGCACAAGAAGCTGGTGCTCTACCACTAACCTACAGAGGCAACTCAATCTACAATAACCTATTTAAGTTAAATGAATGAGACAGGTTTACAGTACACATCAGAAGTACTTACAAGATTGACACTCGGCAGCATCTGCGTTACTGAGAGGTTCCCCTTTCTCAGGAGTCACCTCATCTCTTGAAGTTTTGTCTGTTGTGTTTGGTCCGTCCCCTGAACCAGATGAGGACTGGACTGACTCCTGACCCCAGGGCAACTCACTACCTAGGAATGTCTCTAATCTACACAGCTCCTCTGGTTTCTCTGCTGGCTAGATAGGTAAAAGAAGAGATACAGCAAAATCAAAAACTTTTTGAGGATCTATTTTCACTATATTCCCTAACTGATTGTATACACAAAAATAGATACTCCCAAACATGCTGGGTTTTTTTTTAATAAATATAAAATGTAGTCCTTTATATTTAACATGCAGGCCACACATTGCGAATATATTCTATCTTGCAAACTAGTGGCAAATTTCAAGCTTCATGAAAACCTCTAGGCTTATGGTATTTATGGTATTATAAAAAATTCTGTGATCAAGAAAGTCTTAAGTAAAATTTATTGTGTGAAGGTGTATTTTTTAATGTATTTTGAGCAATATTTCATGAAATAATGACATGTGATCTTGTCAGTTTGAGGTGACACTAAGGCAAAGGCAAAAATCACTTGTAGTCAGCAGACAGAATGTTAAATGTCATGTCTCATGTACAGTCATCCCACATGTATACCTGAACTGTTAATACCTAGTGGAAGTACTGACACAAAAAAGGAAGAAATATAGTTTCTGCGAAATCAAAAGTAATTGTTGGTAACTAAATTTTGTAAAATTCCAATTTCTTTTTGTTTGCAAAAGTTGAAATCAACAAATTCGTATCACCAGAAATATCCATTTTGGCCAAAACCACAAAATTTCATGCCCATGAAAATAAACAATCACTTCATGCTTTCTTACCATCATTCCTGTGTTAGTCTGTAAAGTAAGCAACAGTTGACACACATCATTCAGGTGACCTCTGAACTCTCCCAGTGTTTCCTGTAAAAAAAAGAACAAAATTCTTGTGTATGTAATTTTTTTCAATCCATGTTGTTCAGCTAATCAGTCTTTTTTGCTTGGTATTCTGTAACACCTAAACAACACATACTATATAATATAAAAATTGGAGGAACCAATGTTGTACCACAGAAAAGTGGTCTCAGTTTTTCCCTACGGCCAATAATAAAAAAGTTACTAAACAAGCTATTTACAGTAACATAAAAGGGAAGTAATAAAAAAAATATTGTAAGCAAACAAAAGAAGGATCTGTCAAATAAAAACAAGAGCACTGAAATGCAACGCAAATGCAGAGCAATATTCACATAAAACAAAGTCATATGACCTTTGACCCCTAAGTGTGACCTTGACATTGCATTTAGCCGTCCGAAACATGCGCTCTGCACATCCTTTCAAAGAGTGAACACTTGTGTCAGGTTTCCCTGAAATCCATCAAGGGGTTCAAGAGTTACAGAGCGGAAGGGAAATTGCTAACCAACACACATAAATAAAGCTGCTATTGTGCAGACAAGCTCAAAATAGCTAATTTTGGCCCTTTCAGGGGCCATAACTCTGGAACCCATAATGGGATCTGGCCAGTTCAAGAAAGGAACTGAGATCTTATGGTGATACAAGTCGTGTGCAAGTTTGGTTAAAATAAAATCATAAATGAAACCACTATCGTGCAGACAAGAAATTGTTAACGGACGCATGGATGCACGATGGATGAAGGGTGAACACAAAAGCTCATCTTGTCACTATGTGACAGGTGAGCTAATACAAGAGCTGTCTGATGACAGCGCGCTCGACTATTCGAAGCATTGATTGAAGAATGGGGTCAAAATATTTCCACGGATATTCAGACAAAAGAAATAAATAGATTAGACAAACAATGTTCCTGTATTTCTTTGATTTCGATAAGTCTTGTACTAAATGGCAATGTATTAGCAAATTTCAAAGTCCAAAAAGGGCAATAATTCAGTCAAAATAGTTATGTACTCTTGCCTACAGATGAAAATCATAATTATAAACAAGTGTTCAAAGTTTAAAAGCCATATGTCAAATAGTTTTGACAAAACATGGATTTGTATGAAAACAGAACCAATTTCAAAGTCCAAAAAGGGCCATAATTCAGCCAAAATAGATGACAGAGTTATGTTCTCTTTCCTACAGATAGAGACTATTATACTAAACAAGTGATAAAAGTTTTAAAGCCATATGTCAAACGCTTTACAAAAAATATGAACTGGTACGAAAAACTTAACCAAGATTTCTAAGTCAAAAGGGGCCATAATTCAGCCAAAATCCTTGATGGAGTTATGTACTCTTGCCTATAACTGGCCATGGTGATGGTAAACAGGTGTTGAAAGTTTCAAAGCTTTATCTCAAAAGACTTTGTCAAAATATGAACTGGTACGGAATATTAACCAAGATTTCTAAGTCAAAAAGGGCCATAATTCAGCCAAAATCCTTGATGGAGTTATGTGCTCTTGCTTATAACTGTACATGGTGATGGTAAACAAGTGTTGAAAGTTTCAAAGCTTTATCTCAAAAGACTTTGTCAAAATATGAACTGGTACGGAATATTAACTAAGATTTCTAAGTCAAAAAGGGCCATAATTCAGCCAAAGTCCTTGATGGAGTTATGTGCTCTTGCCTATAACTGGACATGGTGATGGTAAACAAGTGTTGAAAGTTTCAAAGCTTTATCTCAAAAGACTTTGTCTAAATATGAACTGGTACGAAAAACTTAACCAAGATTTCTAAGTCGAAAGGGGCCATAATTCAGCCAAAATCCCTGATGGAGTTATGTACTCTTGCCTATAACTGGCCATGGTGATGGTAAACAAGTGTTGAAAGTTTCAAAGCTTTATCTTAAAAGATTTTGTCAAAATATGAACTGGTACGAAAAACTTAACCAGGATTTCTAAGTCAAAAGGGGCCATAATTCAGCAAAAATCCTTGATGGAGTTATGTGCTCTTGCCTATAACTGGCCATGATGATGGTAAACAAGTGTTGAAAGTTTCAAAGCTTTATTTCCAAAGACTTTGTCAAAATGTGGACTGGTACGAAAAACTTAACCAAGGTGTGACGCCGATGCCGACACCGACGCCGTGGTGAGTAGGATAGCTCTACTTATTCTTCGAATAGTCGAGCCAATTACTATGCATTATTTTTTCTTAGACTGAGTAGTGGCAGTCCAGTTTAACAAACTGTTACATCAAACCTACCTTCTGTGATTCTTGTATTGCTTCAACCTGCTTCACTAAAGAGGAATACTCCTTCTTCACATCACTGATTTTGCTAAGTAACTCTGCAGGGTTTGTCTGAAATCAGCAGTAAAATATAACAATCACAAAGAATTTTTGAATGCATGAAGAAACCAAAAGTCTAAACAATGTATCAAGTATAACTTTAACAAATTGGTGAAAAACAAAATTAATTTGTACCAAAGATGTGACTGATATACAAAATTTCAATTCACTCTAGCCTTGTCAAATATACCAAGATTGCAAGGTAACTTTACAGGAACCTTCAGTGGCTCAGTAAAATTTCAGCAGTATGACTATGCTATAAAGTCCACAACTATAAAAACCTGCTTCAAGAGATAACTCTTTCTCTTCCCATTTCATACACATGTAACTTGCATCTTTATTTTGTTGACCAACTGTTAGTACCAAGATCAGTCTTCATTTCTAAAGATTGTTTTTTCATGCATGTACTTAACCTTTAACCTGCTAAATTTCTAAAATGGACTGGTCCATCATTCAATTTGGGAAATACATTTATTATTTAAAGAGGTGTTCACTGAAAATTTACTGACTGAATAGCAAACAGTACTGGCAATGATCAGCCAGCATGGATGTGCAGGCTATCTTGGTCTGCACTGGTTGCAAAAGCGGAATCACTTACTGCCAGCAGGCTAAAGGTTAACATTTAATACCTGTTGCAGCTCTTCATTGTTCTCAAATTCAAACTTGAGTCTTTGTGACAGGCTGTTTACATCAGAATCTGCCTTCTGGAACTGTAAATAAACATTAAAATACAGTCAGTTTTCTGAGCGGAAGACACATGTCCTGTAAACAGTTCCACCTACAGAAGGAAAAAAGCCCCATCTCTCACTCTGGGTTAAAGACATGTTTAATATAAAAGTTTGACAACAATTTCCTTTAGTTAGCATTATTTATATAAGCAGTATAACGAATTTAACATTTTGCATAAGAAAAGCATAAGATTATTATTTTAATTCTCAATCCCTTGAAAAACACAAATTTGATAAAAGCTTCCATTACAACAAACAAATTGTTAATTACTATTAATGATCTATTAAATTCATTTGATTTAATTTGAACTAGAAGATGCTTTTGTAGAAAAGTGCATGTCTCCCCCAGTGCATAGTAGTAATAGGCAAGACATCAATAGGGGACAGGAGCGAAAGTCAAAGAGACACTGATGGTTGGCTGCAAGAGGGATCATCTACTTGGCATGTCCTACCATCCCACTAAGTTTCAACATTCTAGGCCTAGCGGTTTTCAAGTTATGAATTGGACAGGGTCTTCCAATTTCGAGCCCCTGTGACATTGACCTTAGATGGAGTGACCCCAATCATCTACTCTGCATGTCCAATCACCCTATTAAGTTTCAACATTCTGGGTCAAGTGGTTCTCAAGTTACTGACTGGAAATGGTTATCCATGTTCAGGCCCCTGTGACCTTGACCTTTAATAGAGTGACCCCAAATCAATTAGGGGTCATCTACTCTGCATGTCCAATCATCCTATGAAGTTTCAACATTCTGGTTCAAGTGGTTCTTAAGTTATTGATCGGAAATGGTTTTCCATGTTCAGGTCCCTGTGATCTTGACCTTTAACAGTGACCCCAAAATCAAGAGGGGTCATCTACTCTGCATGTCCAATCATCCTATGAAGTGTCAACATTCTGGGTCAAGTGGTTCTAATGTTATTGACCGGAAATGGTTTTCCATGTTCAGGTCCTTGTGACCTTGACCTTTAATGGAGTGAACCCAAAAACAATAGGGGTCGTCTACTCCATAAGCCCTGCCTCCCTATGAAGTTTGAAGGTTCTGGGTCAAATGGCTCTCCAGTTATTGATCGGAAATGAAGTGTGACGGACCCACAGGGCAGAAACAATATAGACATGATAGACATAATAAAATGATTTTCTGCCTAATGATCAGATTCCGCAATCTATTTTTAGATACAGTTCCATTCTTTGAAATAATTTAAGACAAAAAATTTTGAATTATGTAAATGTGTTGTGCATTTTCCAAAGGGTGCAATATTCAACACCTCCTGAACAATACAGTATATGCATGCGGCTAAAAATGACCAATTGATTCGTAATATTATTTTTTCCTAGAGCACAATAGTAGCTGGTCACTGTACAAGCTTATTAGAATCTGGGCCCAGCAGCGTTTACTAGCGTAACTGAATTAAGCGGTCAAGTATCAAAGGAGGTATATATTCATTATACATATGTATAAAAATGATTTATGTTCAATTTGGACAAGACAGTATCATATATTGTTTCCTGTAAAACATAAGATCTTAGATGAGTTATTCATTTATTTATTTACCTATTTTTATTTCTCACTACATTATTCTATTTTCTTTTGCACAGCAAAACTTTTTTCCAGAATGTGTATAAAATACACATTTACCTAATATGCATTTTACTCAAGTACCAGGGCACTTGTTTGGCCGTTTTTGGGGCCGAATATGGACCCCATTCCCCCCATAAAATAGTATGTAATGTCCTCCTTTCTCAGAAGAAAATTCCCCTCAAAAAAAAACAAATGGACTCTCTTTCAAGTGGTTATATTATAGTGCCTCTAAGGAAGGTAACATGTACTGCTGCAATATAGTTACATGATTGAAAACAGTATTAATAAGTGAACATTTGATAGAAATTATTGAAAACAGTATTAATAAGTGTGAAAAGTAGTAACATACAGTATATATGGTCAAAATTCCCCATTTTGTCTTACAACGACGAAAAATTCCCCTTCCTCATGTTCCTGAGGGTATGGGTACGGTACTACCTGTCCCCAAAAGTTGTCTAGTTCCCAGAGTACACAACTTTTACAAAATTAATTTACACAAACTATATCCTACCACCATCCAATTCACTTACACTGATCCTGACTATCTTCTGAAGGTGCAAAAGAAAAACTTCATGTTACTAAAAACAACAAATTAAAACAAAAATAACAAGATTCTCAACAGACTGATTGCGAAATCCTTACTTTGCGGCCATTCTCTGTAATACTATTATAGTATACAACTGATGATTTTTGTTGGCACGGTAAGCCGAAGGTCCGAGGTTGGCGGATGCACATTTTTGAGCGACTGTTACATATGTACTCAGACATGATCATATGAGTATTAAATATAACAGAATACAATATTCTTTGCAGTGCCACTTTCTTCACTTAAATTGGGAAAAATTATAAATTTATAGAGCACTTGTCCGGCGACTGTTCCTGTCCGGCCAAGCTGCTACTAATTTAAATGTGTGAAAAATGCTAGAATGTAAATAAACACAATTTTCTACTATTTACCATTGCCTCTACCCTTTCCGCTGCTTTCTGCATTTTATGTGTTTTTGGTTAGCCTTTAAATATGTAAAACATTTGACTTTAATTAGACCGATAAGGACCTGGTAAGGGAGGTAATTAATTTAGGTATTAAACCCAAATAATGAAACTGGCTGAAAGATTAAACTACCAGAAAGAAAATTCCAATATTCGGTCATAGTCTGTTACACTGATCTGTCTTTAATTACAAGTACAAAGTCTGTAACAAACCGATTACAAACGTCGGTCTAATATCATAAGGCATAACACTTTGAACAGTACTCATCATCATCATCATCATCTTTGATAATGGCAAGCAGTCCTGTTGGACTATAATGGCCATGCGTGGGGGTTAGTAAAGTGAAAGATTATCAAGCCTCCCAAGCTACTCAATCCACCCAGGAGGACATTGACAATGTGATAAAAAATAGTGCAAAAACCTACTCAAGCCCTTAAAGCCTATACATTGCATAATCTACTATGTACATGGTGAAGAAACAAGAGAGTTAGTACTGTTAAAAGATAAAAGCATATATGTACTGTCTAGGGGATGTGTGGTAACACAGTCAGTCCCGACTTAAACACAGCGTTTGAGTCAGCACTGACTAAGTGCACCGGCAGTGAGTTCCATTCAACTATTGTCCTAGGGAAAAATGAGTACTTTATGTAGTCAACTGATGAGTGTGGTATATGATATGCTAGTTGATGGTGATGTCTGGATGTTCTTAATAGTGGATCCATATATTGTAAAGGTATTATGTCAACAAGCCCATAATGTATTTTATGGAAGAGGCTAAGACGGATGTTCTGTCTTCTGCGCTCTAAGGACTCCCATTGTAATTGCTGTAGTAATTGTGTTACAGTACCCGGCGACTTTGAATAGTTGTTGGTAACAAACCTAGCGGCCCTCTTTTGTACATTTTCTAATTTCTGCTTGTCATTTAATTGATAAGGGTCCCAAACAGAAGCACAGTATTCCAAGGAAGGTCTGACTATTGATTTGTAGGCTGCTGCTTTAGTTTCAGGTTTGGCAGAATGCAGATTTCGTTTTAAGAACCCAAGATTTTGACTGGCCTTGTTTGTTATTTTGCTAATGTGTGGAGACCAAGAGAGATTAGATGAAAGTTCCACACCGAGATAGGTAGCTTGTTTGACCTCAGACAAGGGTTTGTTGTGTAGAAAGTAGTCAGTCATGACTGGTTTAGATCTAGGTGGGGTAATGTGCATGATGTGGCATTTGTCTACGTTGAAGGCCATCCTCCATTTCCTCTCCCACCCTGCCAGTCTGTCCAGATCTGCTTGAAGGGTCTGTGAGTCCACAGCTGAGCGTATTACTCTATAGATGATACAGTCATCAGCAAACAGTCTCACATACGAACGAACACTGGCAGGGAGGTCGTTTATGTAGAGAAGAAATAGAAGTGGCCCTAAAACGGAACCCTGGGGGACACCAGAATCAACTGTGGCTACAGACGACATAGCACCATCAACAACTACTTTCTGCGTTCTATTACTGAGAAAGGCTTTTATCCAGTGATGAGCATTGCCTCTGATACCATAAAATTTAAGCTTGTGGAGGAGTCTTCTATGGTCTACTACATCAAAAGCTTTACTAAAATCCATTATAGCGACATCAACCTGGCCTTCCTTTACAGACTTGACAAGATCATGAACAAAGCCCACAAGTTGGGTCTCACATGATCTACGTGCTCGAAAGCCATGCTGATTGTCAACTATAATATCATTTGCATCCAGATGATCAAGGGTGTTACTAACTACAATGTGTTCAAGTATTTTGCATGCAATGCATGTCAGTGACACTGGCCTATAGTTGCTAGGTTTAAACTTCTCCCCCTTTTTAAAGACAGGGGTGACATTTGCCTGATTCCAATCAGATGGTACGAGTCCGGACTGTAAGGACTTATTGAAAATGAGCGTGAAAATTGGTGCTATTTCATCAGCACACTCTTTAAGAATTCTAGGTTTTATGGCATCTGGGCCAGCTGCTTTATGGGGATTTAGTCCTTTAAGTAGTTTAGAGACGCCATTTTCAGAAACGGAAATGTTTTTCATATCAGGGTAAGGACTGTTTCCAAGGTCTGGGAGTACAGAATCATCTGGTTTGGTAAAAACAGAGGAAAACTGATGGTTTAATATATTTGCCTTATCACGAGAACTGGACTTCAGTATGCCATCTTCTCTAAGGGGTGCAACACCACATGAGTCTTTCTTAAGGCTTTTAATGAAACTCCAAAATTTTTTGGTAGTTCCATGTTTTTGTTCAGTAGGATCACATACAATGTTGTTAATGTAATTCCAGTAGGCTTTTCTTGTTTTCTTTTGTATAAGTACTTTCAGTTTCTTAAGTTTATCAAGGTACTTTCCTTTTGACTTTTTGAACTTGGCATACAGTCTATCCCTTTTTTTAAGCAACTTTTTTATTTCAGTGTTTATCCAAGCCAAGTGGTGTTTCCCATTTACATTTTTAGATGGTACATAATTATCTATCAAACTCTCTAGTTTAGACGTGAAGTTATCCCAAAACTCCTGGACATTTAGTTTATCGGACATTTTATTTAATTCTATTCCAAAATTTACTAACTCTGATTTAAAACCAGCCCAATCAGCTTTATCAAATAAAAGTATCTTTCTTTTTTCTTTGTAATTTATTCGGGGGGTAGCTGTTATATCAATGAAAGGGATACAGTGGTCACTAAAGCCAGGAATGACTTTGATATTGTCAACTAAGGTTGGATTATTTATAAATAAAAGGTCTAAGGTATTTTGAGTAGTGTCTGTAGTTCTAGTTGGCTCATGAATCAATTGCTGAAAGCCAAAGGAGTCTGCTAAGTCAAGGAGTTTGTTACTTTCATCTGCATGGGTAGCACCAGTATCAACTGTAAGAGATTGCCAATTAACATTTCCAAGATTAAAATCTCCCCCAACTATGATGGTGTTGTTACTACTGTCAATAAGTAAGGTGGTACGATTTATTTCATCTATGCAACTAAGGTCCTTGTCTGGTCTGTAGGCACTACAAACATAAAGATCTTGTTTACTTTCCTGTTTGATCTGAGCCCAGATGATCTCCGAGTCTGACTGAAGTTCCGGTAGAGAATTACTGGTAAGCTTATTTGAAACAAGAATGAAAACCCCACCTCCCGTACGACGTTTACGATCTTTTCTGTAGACTTTATAATCGGGTGGAAAGACTTCAGAATTTTTTATGTGTGGCTTCAGCCATGATTCGGTACCAAGCACAATATCAGGCTTAACAGTTGTTAACATTGCAAGAAAACCCAATTTTTTACTTTTTACAGACTGGCAGTTTGCAGTAATGATTTTGAGATGTTGGATATTTTGTTTCCTTCGAATTTGTTTAGGAGCTCTGTTTGTCTGAATGTTTGTTACTGGGTGTGATGATTTTCCAGTTGGAGTACTACTATGAAGGGGATGTTGAATTGTGACTGTTGGTGATTTTAAACATGACAGATCTGAGCTGACATCTGAGATGGAATTATTCGAGTCGGCAATTGACGAGTTTTCAAAAAGTGATGATGCAAAATTTGGTATCCCACATTTATGACACTCCCAAAATTCATCTGAGTGATCACTGTAAAAATTATACATATGTGAACTCATGCCCTGGCACTGTGCATGATACCATGTACTACATTCCTCACAATAAATACCACGGTCTGGATGCCAACCTACTACTTTAGTACAAATACCGCAAAGATCTGATCTATTTGTAACTGTGCTGTTTGGTCCTGGGTTGGTTTCAGTGTCAAAAGCCATCATTATTAATATGAGGCAGATATACATGAGTGTGAGTCTATTTTGATTGAGGAGCCTCTTTCTGAATTTTTTCAAGTGAAGCAGTCCAGAGGACAAAGCAAAAGCAAGATCTAAAGCAGGAATACCATTATCTGTTCTTGTATATGTACTAAATTTCTGAGCAAATTTTGACAGTAAATATGGGCTAACCCCAGAGCAACAGATGTTGTTTAGCTTAATGGAACCCAACTTTCTGAAGGCACCTCCTCCAATCTGATATGACAGCTCAGCACTCATAATATATAGAGATAAGGATAGAATCCCCACCATACACAGAGTGATTCTACACATGTCTACTGCAACAAAGGCAAAAAGAGGTAAATTTCGTAAGTCGCGAAAATAGATGACAAAGCGACAGTGGAGCAAGGAAAAAGCCGAAAACAGTTTGGGAAAGGTCAAAAATTACCCTCACTCTGTATAAGATGTCTCTATGTCCCTATTTTTCATGAAATTGATAGTAAAGAACCTGATGGAAATGGTTAATTTGTGAAAAAAGGGACCTATCGAAGAAAGTGAACCCCACGCAAACTCAATCCGGTTTCTGATCGTTTTTGGATTTAACACCAAACCAACACAAAAAATATATCTACAAAAACAAGGCATATTGTGTCTTTTCAGCTTTCATCCGATATATGGGGTCTTTCCTGGAACCTATATAGTCGGTTCAAAAACTCATGACGTGCTTAAAGACACTGATTCTGGTATGCAAGGTATGTGGCCTGTGGTCTGCGAATTGGCGGTAAGTGCCAATATACAAGACTGGACTATCGATAGACTTGCTTCTGTTTTTTAGCGCAATAAGCAACTGTATAGCTACTGTGCAGTACATAAATTCAAAGAAATATAATTTTTATAACTCTTTGATAAATTGCATGTGATATTTTTCACCTTTATAGAAAACCATGCAGTTCTCACCTTTATAATGAATTTAGAAAGCCTGATTAAATTAGGGCAAAAGAAAGAAAGTAATAGATACAACAGTATTTTTATTTTTTGATAAATCTGGTTTTATTACAATAATGTCTCATTACTGTTGGATTTCTATTAGAAATAAAAGGAAATGCATTCAGACATCTATAAATTATAAATCATTGTGTATTTTGAACAATGATATCTCATTATTGCTGGATTTTATTATAAATGAAAGAAAATGTATTTACACAACACACAGGGAGCTATATATTCCCAAATGCATTTTTAATATATAAATTCCTTCTGCCTATATTTCTTTTTTTATTCATCAAAAATGCAACTGAGTGCTTCTTCAATTTCTAATAAAATCCAGCAATGATCTTTTTTTGTCTGGTTTTATTTGGTTACTTAGATTAAAAGATCATAATAATTGAATAAAAAACTTATTTCTCATATTAAGTTTTAAATAATTCTTTTTTTTTCTTCATTAAATAACGGCAAGAGCTTTTTAAAACGGTGAGAATTGCTTTGCTGTACAGTAATATTTTAATTCGTCAGAACATTACTCAACATGACTGTCAGAGCAATTATAATTAGTATATTGTCATCTAAAATAATTTTGCCTATATTCTGAAAAAAACTGTATTTCAGTAAAATGCAAGACACAGGCAATAGCCAATTATCTTTACATATCAATAAAATTTATGATCCTGTGACATAGACTACATGTCAAGTCTACATGGGTTTATGGACCCTTATCAGACTTGACCAGACAGGATCCTGTTTATTGGGGATTAAAATGTCTGTCATTTATGGGGAGGGGGTCACTTATATAAGAGATTTTCTTGCCTTTAAGTTGTATTGTTACTTATCTTGCCGACTCAAAATAAAAGTTACCTTATCTTATATATCGTACGACCTATCGCTATTACGTTTTTAACCAAGGACGTAAATTGACGCTGATATTTACTTCCTTGATTAAACCCAATAACTTTAAAGTTCCGGTTCTTAATTTTGTTACATACTCATTTATAAACTCCGTTAAGTTTCAACGGAACGTGAAATATCAATAATTTCAAATTTCACATCGGGTGTGCGACATCATTTGAGACGTCAGTTTCATGTATGTATTGTTTAAAAAGTTCTATAATGACGATATTTTGAATTTTCCTCAGGCCTAGGAACAACTTTATATCATTTATATAATAGTTATAGGTACAAATAAAAATAGTAAAAATATGCACTTGCTCTTTTGTGGAATAACATTGCGCTCCTAAAGTCGCACAATATTTCCGCTACAGAACACGTGCTTATCCAATAACCTAAAAGCATTGCACATTCCGACATGTCACATACACATGTATGATATTTTAACCTTTTATGCAGTACTGCTGATACATGCAGATACGTTTGTTTAATGTTTATATAGATACAGTGTAGTGATCATTCACATTTTCAAGTTGAAATCTGGGTATATAGATATCTAGTATCTTTAAACTGCTTTCAAAATTAGAATCCTAAAACTGTCATGTAATCCGAATTCATCAAGAGATGGCAATAGAATGAGCTCTTTGAGAATGTCGCTGGATATTAATTTTATCAAGATCCTAGAGTAATACTCTTGAAGTTGTTTATATGGCTCTAACAAGAAAGCAGTTGAAAAGGAAAATCCACGTTCAAGGAACTCAGTGCCATAAAATTGTATAAATGGAATGGACACCCTTCCAGGTTTTTTTTTAAGATTTAAACTTTTAAGCTTTGATTTTGACAAAAAGTTTACAAATCATTTTAAATGTTTTACATGTCATGCCTTCTGATACCATTTCGCATGCTAGAGATTCACCCGGTGTTTAATGTTGAGCTCTCACGTTGTGTTTTCACTGCGCCATGCATCCAGGAATTTTGCCCTAGTCTTTCGTGTTTTGGAACACGGCTAGGGTTAAATGTGAGGTTGGATGATCACTTTATCCAGTTTAAGATTACCAAGTGTATTTTTGCCACTGACTGTTCCAACTCAGTGTCCCGTCATGTTCCTGAGATTGTATGTTTCGTCCTTGTCGCCTGTGTGTTTTGTTGTTGCGTGCATGTGCATTTGCTTGAGTCGATCGTGTACGCTGACATGAGTGTACTGCTGTGGACTGCAGTTAGATGTGGCTGATTATTTATCCTGAACATAACTTAATAACCCTTCAAGATATTGATTTCAAAGTTTGCATACAGGTAATTGGTAACTAGGCAATATGCAGAGGGGAGGGCTTGACCTTGCTCGGTATTTCAAAGGTCAGGGTCAAGGTCACCAATTGAGTTCAAATCTGTCCTTTGTATTTTGTGTCCAGAGCACTACTTCAAAACTATGCAAGGTATTGACTTTAAACTTGGAATATAGGTAGATGGTGATAAGACGATTTGAGTAATGCAAAATCCACATTACTCCCGCTCTCCTCTCCCACCTACACTCAAACATCATCCCATCCCTGTATTCTATAACCGCAGCTGCAAAACTTCGTGCGTATATTGCCTCTTGTTAATCATTTTGTTAACGTAGATATCTTAATTAAATTTTTGCATTTTTTAAGTTCATCTGAATGCATGCCTTTTTAATTATAGGCAACTTGTAGAAAACGCTGCTCAATGTAAAAAGAACGCAGTCTGAAATGTGTCAGTTCATATGATCAAGTATGTACCTTTGTATTTTTGTATTTTGATTTATTACAGAGAAATTTCTAGTATTAAGCCAGAAAGAGCACATACACTTGAATAGGCTATTCATAATTTTGATGTGATTTATATACCTACGGGCATATAGCGATTGGAATGTACGTCTGTTTGTCCGTACGAACCAGATTTTACCGTTTTACCTACAGCCCACATTAATGACCCGATTTAGTTATTGCTCACACTCAACAATCCTACAAACGCATCTATATATGAAGATGACCTTGACCTTCGTTTGTTTGTTTGTTTTGGGTTTAACGCCGTTTTTCAACTGTATTTCAGTCATGTAACGGCGGGCAGTTAACCTAACCAGTGTTCCTGGATTCTGTACCAGTACATACCTGTTCTCCGCAAGTAACTGCCAACTTAACCACACGAATCAGAGGTGGAGGACTAATGATTTCAGACACAATGTCGTTTATCAAATAGTCATGGAGAACATACGCCTCGCCCGAGGATCGAACTCAGACCCCGCGATCCGTAGACCAACGCTCTTACATACAGGGGTAAGCGGGCGGGCTACCTTGACCTTCATAATATCATGATCTTCACCTTTAAACTTAAATCCTAAAAATAACACCTTTGGTCATGCACATGGGAGCATGATCTGGAATATTTTTCACAGCAAAATAACAGAAGAATCGGGTAGAAATGTAAAAATCGCCTACCAATGCATTTTATTTAATACTACTTTTTAAAAATTAAAACCAGTTTGGGCTTGAAGTACATCCAAAATAATAAATAAGACGAACAGTTCCCGGAACATGCTGCACACCAATTACATTCGAATGAATATCATGTAGAAACAAATAACGCAACCAAGCGGACATTATTGCACTCTCGATGTCGTTGTGTCTGTTCGTGAGAGGCAATGAACTGTTAATCACTACTCAACAAAAGAAGCAGATTGAATATCAACTAGGGAAAGCCACGGTCTAAAAACGCAGCTTTCCAAAACCGCAGCTCACAACACGTGGACATGTACAGGCACGCACGCACTGACACACGCACACATATACACACATAAACACACATCAAAGTTTTTTTCCTTTCTTCTGGCAATCTGGACAGAAAATGGGCCATAGATGTTTTTTCCTTTATATATAATGACAAATTTACATTTTTATTCCCGGGTATTTTCCAATGAAAATTAGCATATCTCATCACAATATAGATTAAGATATTAATATTTCCCATTATGGAAATTTCACCTACTTTCAGACTCACTATTACGACACTGCAACGATACCTAGTCAAAACATCTTCGACAAATACATGACTGTCATCTTAATCTTTTTACCTTAATCTTTTTATCTTAACTCCAACTTTGTGCTGATGATTTGGTTTTCGTGATACAATAAATATCTAGTACTGGTATAATATTATGATATAAATTTCAGCACAACGTGATATATCTATAAACGTTTATGACTATATGTGACAAACGTGTAAATATCCATATCAAAAATTTGCTTAGGGTATTGTTCATCTATACTGGTATTTCATTTGTGTTGATTGGCCTAGGATATTCCTGATCGTAAGTTGTATCTCATCCACTATATATATGGTTCCACCAAAGCAAGTCTTTTGAAAAGCAGGACGCCCTCAGAATGTATTAATGTTGTGCGGGTTTTCAAAGCTGTCGATGATGGTTTACAAATATTGAGTGAGTTGGCCAAGTTTAGTACATTTCGACTTTAGTACAGAATAATCATAACAGAAATAATTGTTATTAAAGTGATCCGACGCTGTCCCATATTTTTCTCTCATATTTTTGTGCTCAGATTACAAATTACTACTTTTCAACTATTTACATACTTTTAGCGGCTAAGCGTCTGAAGTTGGTTAGATTTTTTTGTCATACTACATATTATTTAAACAATATTATCATCCCACCAAGGATTAGTTTGCTCACGAATACGTTATTTTATTGATTGTTTGGTAGTACACAATTGCTGTATATGGAGAAATAACGCCATGTCATATTTTTTATATATCAAGACGTTGGTCAAAGTTACGTTGTCTTAAATAGGTGAAGAAAAATTTTTACACGATCGAACCGATCAGTTTTCTTATTAAACAAAGAAGACTGAACTGTGACGTTATAATACAACAAAATTGCTGTTCGCAAGTCACAATTACTACGCCATTGAGCGAAGCGCGACGCTTCCGAAATTAAAACCACATAAATTGGCAAATATTTGTCTGATGGCGTCGAGAATGAGAATGTAGATAGTAATCCTTGATATCGTGATAGAAATCGTGATCGTTATTTCCTCTTGAATAAATCCATTGTTTGTCATTCAGAATCGCTCTCGTGATATAATTCCTTCACATCTAAAGTCCAAACAATGATTAATTCAACGTCAAAATCACTGTTGACAGAAAATATTTCTTAAATAAATTTCAATGTTTCTGCAAAGAAGGCTAACATGCGATAAAAAGGCATTTGTGGTGTTGTTTTTTTCCGTACTGAAGTTATTAAAGGGAAAGACAATGCTGTTATGTTACTTCTGTCTGCTAGGATTTCTTAAATCATTTAAAGAAATGAAAGAATTTTTAAAAAAGGCCTGAAAGTGAGAAAGTTATAAGCATTTAAATACTTGATTGAAATAGCGGAAATTTTGTTTTTATGGCAATAAAAAGCAAAATGGCTGATTTATTAAATTTCTAGATACATATTTGAACTGTTTTTACTTTTTTCTGTAAAATAATTTCTCTACTTTTTCCAGCTATAATGAAAGAACTACACTCAAGAAACATATGAAATTTATCTATTTAAAAGGTTTTTTGCTAAATAAGGAATTCAGCAGTTTGTAAATGATGTAATAAATGATCAGCCATTTTCTTAAATTTCAAACTGCCATATGTTTTTCAATAATGGCCCGATTTTAAAAAATTCTTTCAGCTTTATGAAGGTCTGTCATATAAAATTAACTTTTTGTCAGGCATTCCTTGCCATTTAAACTCGTTGAATAGAAAAGACAAGTTGCTCGACAGAGACTCGCATTTAATATCTTTATTGAACACGTTTAATAAACTCAGTATTAAAATGCACTTATTTAAGGTACTTTATATGTATGCACAAAACGTAATTAAAGTTAAATAAACAGTATCAGTATGTATCAGTGACACTGACGGCCGTCGTATTATCTCTATATACATATACATCATTGCTGATAACCAGTTATTTGTACAGCATTAGAGTAAATGCACTGGCTAAACAGATCAGAAGTGTACATGAAGAAACGGCTTAAAAATTCACTAGCAGACTTTAAAAAACTCATGTCTTAGCAATTTGTTGTTATGCTGGATGATTATTTGTTACATACGCGCTGTCTCTATCTCTCTCTGTTTATGATAATCGGAATCTAATCATCACCCAGACCTCAAAGTAAGTAAACTTTTAGGTAGGTTTTAGATTTATGGACCTACGGTCAATTTAAGGTTCTACAGTTACTGTTGTATCGACCGACAGGCCTAAGCATGGTGGTTTGCAGTTTGACGGGGTTTTTTTAGGCCTTTTTTTTATTTGATCAAGGAAAATTTCATTTTCTGCAAGATTAATTTTGATGTTGTTTTACATTATTCAGACAAGATAGTCATATAAAGTCACATTTGACTTGACGGACTATGCCTCACTCCCTAGGCCCAGAGCAGACACGCCCCCTTTTGAAAATCAAGCGCCTGTAAGATCGAGACAAATGTTTTTTGTCTTCACTATTGAAGAGTCAACAACGGAAGTAGATGGCTACGGAATAATTTCAGAAATCAACAAAATCCAATATTTTGATGCGTTTACCTCAATAAGTATTGCCAGATGGCAGAAATGGACGATATTGGCCCTTTGGAGCCAGCAGGTATATCAGTATATGATGCAATTCCATACAATAGGAATAAAACTTGTGTAGATACAAAAATTCTGAATACACTGCTGGTGGCAGTGGTGATTGGTGAACAAAGTCCAGATTTTTGTATTTACACTTAATTAAATTTCCTTAACGAAAGTGCTCTGGTAAATTATTATGTTGACCCAGATTACATTTTTTAGGCCCTTTTCATTAAGTAACCCCTAGTGGCCGACAGTTCTCAGTTTACAAATTTCCTGAATGGAAGCGTCTAGACTCTAGGGGTCTGCTTGAGGTCCATGGAGTGATATGCATGTACCTTTATGAAGTAAGCCACTGTCCGTTGATGGGAAACCTAGATCATATACAATAATTGTGGTCTTTCAGCAGGAGTTGTTTTTTTCCAACATTACGTCATTTTCTCTTATCTGATTCCATATTTTTTAAATCAAGGGATAATGAAAATCTTTAAAAATCTGTCATAAATAAATATCCGTGATAATTTTTATAATTGTGTTTTTGTAGATCATACCAGGATAATAATCAAAAATGTAAATTCTTTTAAATGAGTTAAAGGTAAAGATCATATACATGTAGCAGCCGTGACCAATATTTCTAACAGCCCTACATTCAAAATGTTTAAATAAGCCCAAAGAGCAGATCTTCAGCTTTCCATAACAGTTCAAATTATGAAAATATCTCAGTATATAAGAAGTTATGACAATTTGAAAATCGTGAAACTGGTGAAAATCTGGAAATTTCTTCCACGAAATGTAAAGGGGAAAAAATTGTTGATCGTGGAACTGAGATTTTCAACATTTTGTAACGAAATTAATTTACTCTGGACACTAATAATGGAGATACTGTAATGAAACTTTGCATACTGATGTATTTTTCTTGCAGAATTCAGATATGCCTCTTTCACATTCAGAAATAATGTGGCCATGTAATTTGCAGGCAAAGAGGTGTAACGACTAACGTTATTCAACTGAAATATTTTCATGAAAATTTTAGTGCATTTGACGGTCTCTCAAAACTTGGAGACTAATACATGTTTTTTATTTCACGTCTTTAAAATGGTTTTAACAATAATTTACACATTTAGCATGTTTAGTCAGTGCAACGCCACTCATGACATAATGACTTCAGTGAATTAAGTATGTTGTCATTTAATGATTATAATTTAATCCCTGCTTCTATGAAATATGTTTCATTTCCTTTCAATAAAGTATATGTAAAATACCATTAACTGTTTATCAATTAAATAGAAGTAGGACTCATAGGAAGTTTATCTGGTAAATGTAACGAACTATTCTGCACCCTCAGCCGCTCCGCCCAAACTCCAAAATGTGCAAGTGCAGACCCCTTGCGTGCTTTGTAAAAAAAGTCTGACCATTTGACCTGCAGTTAGTGACTGAAGATGAACAGGTGTAGTATTTTGGGAAGCTTTTTGCACGTTAAGTTGTTTTGAAAAGTAATAAAATGAAATAATGATCCTTACTAGGCCAGAAATAATAATATAATGAGTGTTCTGTCAGTTGGGCCTGGATTGTTTTAGTGTTTAAGTTAAGACATTATGAAAAGATTACATGTATGACATTTCTATTGAAATTTGTCTTTCAGATGACGTGACAGTTCTCAAATTGAAGATTGATCAACTTGAGGAAAGAGAACGGGAGCTACTAAAACTGAAAGAAGAAAATGAGGCAGATTTTGGACAAAAGCGAGCAAGATTCAGGGAATTGTTTATGCAGAAAGAAGGTTCGTAAATGTACAGCACATGTATTTTTTCCAGTATTTCAGCGTTGCTTCTGGGGTCATTGCCTGTATTGTAATCTGAAAGTTGTCATTTGACCCGATGTTTTGAGAGTCAGAGTGATTTTGTTTCGTCTGAAAATGTTATTTTTACAGAGTGAGACCATCACAAAAGCAGTCTGTATTTGTTGTGTAGGTCATAAAAAGTGTTACCACACTTAACTCAGATTTGTTATCATTTCTGGTTCTTTCAGATCTCATGGGAGTCCATTTATTGCAATTTTGTAAACGGGTACCACTAAAAAATAAAAAGTCTGCTAGATGGGGTGGGGTAGATAGAGTTGCACATTTAAGAGGCTCAATCAAACATCCCTAATATAATTTGCCAAAAGATCTTAAAGATTTGATTAAAACCCAAGAATCTGTTTCAACCAGTATCAGGCTATCAGCTCATTATTTCAAAATGCAAATTACATAAACCTTTTGCAGAAATTTGACTTTAGTCTAAATTCAGTGCTATCACTAACAGTTTTGCACTTCAAGATAATCGTGCATTTTTAATTTTTAAAGGAAAACATTTCTAAAGGATCACTTCCTGATTTGATATGATTAAAGTATAGAAAATGCACAAGTGATATTTAAGGTGGGGGGGGGGGAAGCTTTCAGTTTCTGCATCTGTTCAAATGAAATAATATGCTGGAAGGAAAATTAATAACTATTGAGGAAAAAATACTCAACTTAAAAAAAAGCTGAGTAGACAAGATCAAATACATGTGCTGCTTGATAAATATTAATCTTTAATATCATTCTGCATAGGGAAGTTAGTAAAATGTTATCTGGATACACCAAGTATATCATCTGTTAAGATACCCATTTTATCTCTAGACAGAAGTATTCTTTGATAAGAGCATCATATTGATGTATAAATAGAGGATATTTGTTAGTTTTAATGTTACAGGTATCAGTATTTTCACCAAGTGATGCTCAGTCACTTGAGATAATACTTGTAATAAAAATCTATTGTTGGCAAGTTGGTGTAAAAGGACAATTTTGCTTTTTTAGCTCAACTATTCGAAAGTTTTCAATTAGTAAAGCCTTTGTAATCACCCTTCTGTTGGCATCCACGTCATGAAAGTTCAGGTTAAAGTTTTGCATGTAAGCAGCTTTCTCAGAAACTACTAGGCCAAATGCTTTCATATGTCACACATATCTTCAGCATTATGAGGTGACCACCCAGGACAAGATACATGATAACTTTAGAGTTTATTTTGTCAAAATTATTTCCCTTTTTAACTTAGAATATCAGGATAAAGTTTTGCATGTAAGCATGTTTCTCAGAATTGCTTTCAAACTTGACTTATCTTTGCAGCATCATGAGATGACCTCCTGGAACAAGTAACATAACTCTAGTTTTAATTTTGTCAAAATTATGACCTTGGTAACTTAGAATTTCAGGTTAAAGTTTTGCATATAAGCAGGTTTCTCAAAAACTACAAGGTCAAATGCTTTGAAACTTCACACATATCTTCTGCATCATGAGGTTACAGGCAAGTTACATAGCTCTAGTTTTTATTCTATCAAAATTGTGCCTTTTTTTTTAGCTTACAAATTTTGCATAAAATTCTGCAGATACATTAAGCAGGTTTCTCAAAAACTACTCGGGCAAAGGCTTTCTTACTTTACACATTTCTTTGGCATCTTAAGATGATCTCATGTGGCAAGTTATGTAACTCTAGCTTACATTTTCCCAAAATAATGCCCCATTTTCAACTTAGAAAATTTTGTGAAAGTTTTTGTATGTAAATTGGTAGTAAGTGGAAGAACTTCAAATAGTCGAGCATGCTGTCATTAGACAACTTTTGTTATTTCATGTCTTCCAAATGATTTTAAACAAGCAATCTATTCTAACAAGCAGCAACAGACACATTGCACAACCTACAGTGTAAAATCATGACATCACTATGTGAAGATGTTCTATCAGATGATGAGATCTCTATATTTCTTTAATATGGTAATAGATAGAGTGGAGACATAAATAAATTAAAATGTCTTGCTGCTCTTGTAGTAGTTTCATTGAGTATTGAAGTATATAAGATAATTTCAGTTGTTCAATTGTTATTCCATACCAGTGGAAATTATATAATTATATTCCCACTGTTTGAAACAGGGAAATTCTCAGATATAAGTTATAACCCATTGTTATGTTCCAATAAATCACTTGAAAACATGATATAAAATTAATCATATTTATATGCATACTGTTCAGTTTGCTGATGTTTTGAACAGATAGTATGGTTATATTTATGCAGTAATAAATTGGGTAAACAGATTTCATGCATAGGTGAATAATTTTCTGTTAACAATAAAAGGGAAAAAACTAATTAGAATAGAACTGTTGGTGTTAGTGATCATGTGAAAATGCTACTAGCATGTGATATTGAAAGTGTGGGGTATTAGCATACATCTGCATGTCATGTTTCTGCAGCCTATATTGTGTCTGTCTGACATTGTAGGACACAGAGTCTAAAGTGAACTGAAGTTCTATAAATAGCAATTTACTTCAGTCACATGTCTTTTTAACAGTAGGTGTTGTAAAATAAGTATAAAATAAGTTCTTATTGTTGGCATGAAAACTTCTTCTATTTTCAGCTGAATTAAAAGCAGATAAAGACAGATTTACAAAGCTGGAACAGGAGTTACAAGAGACAAAATCTGAACTTGAAGATATTAAGACAGCAGTGGCAGTGTCTGAGGCCAACAAGGAGGAAGAAATCGCAAAAATACGCAGACAGTGTGACCAGGAGATACAGACAATGCAGGCATTATTAAAAGGTGAGTAACTTACACTGCAGCCTATGTGACCAAGAGGTAGAGACAGTGCAGGCATTATTGAGAGGTGAGTAAACTACATTGCAGGCAGTGTGACCTGGAGATAGAGACAAAGTGGGCAGTGTTGAGAGGTGAATAACCTACATTGCAGGCAGTGTGACCTGGAGATAGAGGGAAAGTGGGCAGTGTTGAGAGGTGAATAACCTACATTGCAGGCAGTGTGACCTGGAGGTAGAGACAAAGTGGACAGTGTTGAGAGGTGAGTAACCTACATTGCAGGCAATGTATTCAGGAGATAGAGGCAAAGTGGGAGTGGGCAGTATTGAGAGGTGAGTAACCTACATTGTAGGCAATGTGACCAGGAGATAGAGATAAAGTGGGCAGTGTTGAGAGGTGAGTAACCTACATTTTAGACAGTGTGTTCAGGAGATAGAGGCAAAGTGGACAGTGGTGAGAGGTGAGTAACCTACATTGTAGGCAGTGAGACCTGGAGATATAGAGGCAAAGTGGGCAGTGTTGAAAGGTGAGTATAGTACATTGCAGGCAGTATGAACAGGAGATAGAGGCGAAGTGGGCAGTGTTGAGAGGTTAGTAACCTATATTGCAGGTATTGTGACCAGGAGATAGAGACAAAGTGGGCAGTGTTGAGAGGTTAGTATACTACATTGCTGGCAGTGTCACTAGGAGATAGAGGCAAAGTGGACAGTGTTGAGAGTTGAGTAACCAACATTGTAGGCAGTGTCATCAGGAGATAAGAGACAAAATGGGCAGTGTTGAGAGGTAAGTATACTACATTGTGGGCATTGTGACCAGGAGAGAGAGGCAAAGTGGGCAGCGTTGAGAGGTTAGTATACTACATTGCAAGCAGGGTGACCAGGAGATAGAGGCAAAGTGGGCAGTGTTGAGAGGTTAGTATACTACATTGTGGGCATTTTGACCAGGAGATAGAGGCAAAGTGGGCAGTGTTGAGAGGTTAGTATACTACATTGCAAGCAGTGTGACAAGGAGATAGAGGCAAAGTGGGCAGTGTAGAGAGGTTAGCATACTACATTGTGGGCATTTTGACCAGGAGAGAGAGGCAAAGTGGGCAGTGTTGAGAGGTTAGTATACTACATTGTGGGCATTGTGACCAGGAGATAGAGGCAAAGTGGGCAGTGTAGAGAGGTTAGTATACTACATTGTGGGCATTGTGACCAGGAGAGAGAGGCAAAGTGGGCAGTGTTGAGAGGTTAGTATACTACATTGCAAGCAGGGTGACCAGGAGATAGAGGCAAAGTGGGCAGTGTAGAGAGGTTAGTATACTACATTGTGGGCATTTTGACCAGGAGATAGAGGCAAAGTGGGCAGTGTTGAGAGGTTAGTATATTCTACATTTGCATAGCAGTGTGACAAGGAGATAGAGGCGAAGTGGGCAGTGTAGAGAGGTTAGTATACTACATTGTGGGCATTGTGACCAGGAGAGAGAGGCAAAGTGGGCAGTGTTGAGAGGTTAGTATACTACATTGTGGGCATTGTGACCAGGAGATAGAGGCAAAGTGGGCAGTGTTGAGAGGTTAGTATACTACATTGTGGGCATTGTGACCAGGAGATAGAGGCAAAGTGGGCAGTGTTGAGAGGTTAGTATACTACATTGTGGGCATTGTGACCAGGAGAGAGAGGCAAAGTGGGCAGTGTTGAGAGGTTAGTATACTACATTGCAAGCAGGGTGACCAGGAGATAGAGGCAAAGTGGGCAGTGTAGAGAGGTTAGTATACTACATTGTGGGCATTGTGACCAGGAGATAGAGGCAAAGTGGGCAGTGTTGAGAGGTTAGTATACTACATTGCATGCAGGGTGACCAGGAGAGAGAGACAAAGTGGGCAGTGTTGAGAGGTTAGTATACTACATTGTGGGCATTGTGACCAGGAGATAGAGGCAAAGTGGGCAGTGTTGAGAGGTTAGTATACTACATTGTGGGCATTGTGACCAGGAGAGAGAGGCAAAGTGGGCAGTGTTGAGAGGTTAGTATACTACATTGCAAGCAGTGTGACAAGGAGATAGAGGCAAAGTGGGCAGTGTAGAGAGGTTAGTATACTACATTGTGGGCATTGTGACCAGGAGAGAGAGGCAAAGTGGGCAGTGTTGAGAGGTTAGTATACTACATTGTGGGCATTGTGACCAGGAGAGAGAGGTAACATAGGCAGTGTTGAGAGGTTAGTATACTACATTGTGGGCATTGTGACCAGGAGATAGAGGCAAAGTGGGCAGTGTTGAGAGGTTAGTATACTACATTGTGGGCATTGTGACCAGGAGAGAGAGGTAACATAGGCAGTGTTGAGAGGTTAGTATACTACATTGTGGGCATTGTGACCAGGAGAGAGAGGCAAAGTGGGCAGTGTTGAAAGGTTAGTATACTACATTGTGGGCATTGTGACCAGGAGAGAGAGGCAAAGTGGGTAGTGTTGAGAGGTTAGTATACTACATTGTGGGCATTGTGACCAGGAGAGAGAGGCAAAGTGGGCAGTGTTGAGAGGTTAGTTTACTACATTGTGGGCATTGTGACTAGGAGAGAGAGGCAAAGTGGGCAGTGTTGAGAGGTTAGTATACTACATTGTGGGCATTGTGACCAGGAGAGAGAGGCAAAGTGGGCAGTGTTGAGAGGTTAGTATACTACATTGTGGGCATTGTGACCAGGAGAGAGAGGTAACATAGGCAGTGTTGAGAGGTTAGTATACTACATTGTGGGCATTGTGACCAGGAGAGAGAGGCAAAGTGGGCAGTGTTGAGAGGTTAGTATACTACATTGTGGGCATTGTGACCAGGAGAGAGAGGTAACATAGGCAGTGTTGAGAGGTTAGTATACTACATTGTGGGCATTGTGACCAGGAGAGAGAGGCAAAGTGGGCAGTGTGGAGAGGTGAGTAACCTACATTGCAGGTCATGTGACCAGGAGATAGAGGCAAAGTGTGCAATGTTGAGAGGTGAGTATACTACATTGTGGGCATTGTGACCAGGAGATAGAGGCAAAGTGGGCAGTGTTGAGAGGTTAGTATACTACATTGTGGGCATTGTGACCAGGAGAGAGAGGTAACATAGGCAGTGTTGAGAGGTTAGTATACTACATTGTGGGCATTGTGACCAGGAGAGAGAGGCAAAGTGGGCAGTGTTGAAAGGTTAGTATACTACATTGTGGGCATTGTGACCAGGAGAGAGAGGCAAAGTGGGTAGTGTTGAGAGGTTAGTATACTACATTGTGGGCATTGTGACCAGGAGAGAGAGGCAAAGTGGGCAGTGTTGAGAGGTTAGTTTACTACATTGTGGGCATTATGACCAGGAGAGAGAGGCAAAGTGGGCAGTGTTGAGAGGTTAGTATACTACATTGTGGGCATTGTGACCAGGAGAGAGAGGCAAAGTGGGCAGTGTTGAGAGGTTAGTATACTACATTGTGGGCATTGTGACCAGGAGAGAGAGGTAACATAGGCAGTGTTGAGAGGTTAGTATACTACATTGTGGGCATTGTGACCAGGAGAGAGAGGCAAAGTGGGCAGTGTTGAGAGGTTAGTATACTACATTGTGGGCATTGTGACCAGGAGAGAGAGGTAACATAGGCAGTGTTGAGAGGTTAGTATACTACATTGTGGGCATTGTGACCAGGAGAGAGAGGCAAAGTGGGCAGTGTGGAGAGGTGAGTAACCTACATTGCAGGTCATGTGACCAGGAGATAGAGGCAAAGTGTGCAATGTTGAGAGGTGAGTATACTACATTGTGGGCATTGTGACCAGGAGAGAGAGGCAAAGTGGGCAGTGTTGAGAGGTAAGTAACCTACATTGCAGGTCATGTGACCAGGAGATAGAGGCAAAGTGTGCAATGTTGAGAGGTGAGTATACTACATTGCAGATAGTGTGACCAGGAGATAGAGGCAAAGTGGGCAGTGTTGAGAGGTTAGTAACTTACTTTGCAGGTCATGTGGCTAGGAGATAGAGATAATGGAAACATTTTTGAGAGGTAAGAGCTTACAGGTTTTACCTAAAGACAACCAATTATTGTGATTTCCAGATGTTGATTTTTTGCCCTGCAGATGATACAGATTAAAGAATAGTAAAATGCAACAAGAATGGTATGCATTTTTGATGGTTCATTAATTGATGCAACAATGAAAGTCCACAAATAGTCTCTATCAAGTATGAATGTTTATTAGAATGAACAGTAAGCCATGCATTAGTATTACTGTAAATTCATTTTATTTCTTGGGCACATAATTTCTTTGTTTGGCTAAAATTGCTTTTTCTTGGAGGTATGAATTCTTGGAATTCAACTTTAAAGATGAAGCGGATGTGAATTTTATTTGCTTGTAGGGAATTAATTAAGTTGATGTTTGAAACAATGAAATCCACGAAAATTGATACCCCATAAATATTAATGATTCCAAAGTAAATTTTGTAAATACCTTTGCATATTGACTGTATGTATTATTTCCTTTCTTGCTTTGTATTTAACAGAGGCTGCTGAAGAGGCGTCGAGTTCTACTGCTGCACAGTATGAATCTGAGCGGGCTAAACTACAAGAACTCAATGAAAATTATGAAGAAGAAATACAGTCAATACGAAGTCGTCTGTCTCAAGAAAGGCAGCTTGAAAAGGGGTAATTTCTTCATTTGTTCAGCTTGGTTCTATATTAATATTGACTTAGTAGTGTAGTGAAATTTTCAGAGGTAAAGTTAATTATGCTCAAAAGTTTTACCCTTATCATGCTGGACACGACTGATTCTGCCTTTGCAACCAGTGTAGATCATGATCAGACTGCACGGATCATGATCTACAGTGTTCGCCATTCAGTCAGTATATTTTTGATATGCACCCGTATTAACAGTTAATGGTACTGTCCAGATTGAAAGATGGATAAGTTTATTATAGAATTAGCAGGGTAAGGATTAAGGGATATACAGGAGAAATCTTTCAGTTGGTTGGTCATGTTGTTTGAAGAGCAAACTGCTTTTACATTTTTAAAGGTATTCCAATAAAACTTTATGCATATAATGTCTGTGAAGTGTAGATCTATGTGCACATGATCATCGTTTTTGTTGTTGGATTGACAAAAGTTGGGAGTACATGTATTGAGATCCTCATCTCCTGTCAAGTTTGTGGATCAAACTCTTCCAACAACTTGAATGGGATTCAAATGAAATCTCATGCATATTATCCGTTTTGAGGTGTAGATATGCAAGACATAACTCTTTCTGGGGTGGATGAATGTGTGGTGCGGGCTACCATTTCCCCATTGTATCTTCAGTTTTTAGTGCTTCTTGGCTGCTTTTTTGGTGGAGGACAAATTGTCATCTTTACTCTGACAATACATTCTACAGCTTCTTAAAGGGAGTTAGTCAGACCAGAATTATAAATCTGCCTTGCATGCTGCCTTTATTTTGCTCTCTCAGACAAGTTTGACAACCACTTACCGGCTGGATAGCCCAGTCATTCTTGAGTTATTGCCCTTTAATTACGTAATATTGCGAAATTGTCCACTTAGTAAGTTAAGTAGTTCTTGTAAACTATTCATCAAACTTAGTCAAAATGTTTGTGAGCATATTATCTTGGTCAGGTTCTATATTAAGCCAGATATCATTGTCATTATCACTCTGTAGTTATGCCCCTTGAATTAGTCGAAGTTGGAAAAATTGACAACTTGGCTGCTCAATAAGTTGAAATATTTCATGATAAATCAAAAGAGATTTTTTATGACAGGCATATATTATGACAGTTTGGCATATTGTGTCAGTTTCGCGCACAAGTACATAGTTAAATGCATGGGTATTTAAAGAAGTATATTCATTAGGTTATCTTTGATTTTCAGAAAAGGGTTCCTGTCTTCTGTTGCCGACATTGTGTCTCGAGGGACAGCATCATTGAACCCAGCAAGCACGGATGCAAATACTGAGGCGGAAAACCTTGAAGAAGATATGAGGAAGGTCAGTTCAGTATTCATGATAATATTTTCTAGATATTCTGTAATATCAGATATTTCGTGTCGCCAAATTTTTCACAAATACTAGAAACAGTCTTTGTATACTAGGTCTAAATTGTGGTTATTTAAAAGTAATTTAAATTGTAGTTTTCATACAAACTAATTTTCAGTTAATAAATCATATGATTATGCTAAATTATTGAAAATTAATCCTTTGGGAATATTTCGGATTTTACAGTAAGTCTTAATTTGTGCAGTTTGATGACTTACTGTATTGAACATAGCCCAGGTATAGAAAATTGAATTCATATTTCTCAGGCTAGTGAGTATGGTATTTGAGTCAGCCATTAACCTTTAGCCTGCTGTCCGCAAGTGATTCTACCTTTGCGACCAGTGCAGACCAAAATCAGCCTGCACATCTACTAAAGGTTAATTGATTAGCAGTAGCTTATAAGGACAGTGTTCATCTGTCTGCACATTACAAACAACTGTTGCACCTATAATGGATAAGAATTATGGTAGTAGAACAATAGGTATCTTTTAATTTTGTTCTTTTTGTCAGTTTTCCTTTGTCAGTATATATCTGTAACTTATAATGTTTATTACACAGGCACAGCAAGATGCAGAAATTCTGAAATCTGTGGTTATGCCACTTGAGAAAGAAATTGAAAGCTTGAAACAAAAACTGAAAAAACAAGAAAGCAATGTGAGGTCCTTAGAAAAACAGAAACTGCAGGTGAAACTTTTTTTAATATATATTTTGCGATAAGGTGGCCCGTTGGTAACATACATGACTGTGAATCCAGAGGCCTTGGTTTTGAATCCAGGTCCAGACGCTGGAAATTTTTTAGATGCTCTTGAGTGTCTCCAACCTAACTGAGAGGCCACTACTGGTTATTCCCAGGAATGACGGTCTTGCATGTATTGGTGCTATACACTTAGCACGTTAAAGAGCCAGACTGTCTGTTGGAAAAGAACTAGGCTAAGTTAGTTTGACAGACTAGTAACTAAAGAATTTCTCTCTTTGTTCTGGGGGCTTTCTCTCACTCTGTCCCTCTCGTCAGATCGCTCTATGTCTGTACTAGTAGAGGATGAGCTTGGTGTCCTGAGCAGCTGCCTTTGCACTAGGTAAAGTGCCTTTGAACATGTTTATTATGAAAATTTTGCTATATAAATCTGATATGATATATAAATATTTATTTGTAAAGGTTTAAACAAGTGTGGGACATTTGTACTCTTTTTGATAATGTTTAAAAATTTGATTCAAGTATAATACACTAATTGAATAATTATGTCTCCCCCAGGAGACATATTGTTTTTGCCCTGTCCGTCTGTCCGTCCGCCCGCCCGTCCGTACGTCATACTTCATTTCCGAGCAATAACTGGAGAACCATTTGACCTAGAACCTTCAAACTTTATAGGGTTGTAGGGCTGCTGGAGTAGACGACCCCTATTGTTTTTGGGGTCACTCTGTCAAAGGTCAAGGTCACAGGGGCCTGAACATTGAAAACCATTTCCGATCAATAACTAGAGAACCACTTGACCCAGAATGTTGAAACTTCATAGGATGATTGTTCATGAAGAGTAGATGACCCCTATTGATTTTGGGGTCACTCCGTCAAAGGTCAAGGTCACAGGGGCCTGAACATTGAAAACCATTTCCGATCAATAACTAGAGAACCACTTGACCCAGAATGTTGAAACTTCATAGGATGATTGATCATGAAGAGTAGATGACCCCTAATGCTTTTGGGGTCACTCCATCAAAGGTCAAGGTCACAGGGGCCTGAATATGGAAAACCATTTCCGATCAATAACTGGAGAACCACTTCACCCAAAATGTTGAAATTTCATAGGATGATTGTACATGCAAAGTAGATGACCCCTATTGATTTTGGGGTCACTCCATTAAAGGTCAAGGTCACAGGGGCATGAACATTGAAAACCATTTCCGGTCAGTAACTTGAGAACCACTTGACCCAGAATGTTGAAATTTAATAGGATGATTGGTCATGCAGAGTAGATGACCCCTAACGATTTTGGGGTCACTCTGTGAAAGGTCAAGGCCACAGGGGCCTGAACATGGAAAACCATTTCCGGTCAGTAACTTGAGAACCACTTGACCCAGAATGATGAAACTTCATAGGATGATTGGTCATGCAGAGTAGATGACCCCTAACGATTTTGGGGTCACTCTGTTAAAGGTCAAGGCCACAGGGGCCTGAACATGGAAAACCATTTCCAATCAATAACTTGAGAACCTCTCGACCCAGAATGTTGAAACTTCATAGGATGATTGTTCATACAGATTAAATGACCCCTATTGTTTTTGGGGTCACTCCATTAAAGGTCAAGGTCACAGGGGCCTGAACATTGATAACCAGTTCCGATCAATAACTTGAGAACCACTTGACCCAGAATGTTGAAACTTCATAGGATGATTGAACATGCAGAGTAGATGACCCCTATTGATTTTGGAGTCAGTCAATTAAAGGTCAAGGTCACAGTGGCCTGTTCATGTAAAATCATTTTTTGGAAATAACTTGAGAACCACTTGACCTACAATGTTGAAACTTAATAGGATGATTGGACATGCAGAGTAGATAACCCCTATTTATTTTGAGGTCACTTGATCAAAGGTCAAGGTCACAGGAGCCTGAACAGTGACTTGAGAACCACTAGGCCAAGAGTGTTGAAATTTAGCGGGATGACTGGACATGCCAAGTAGATGATCCCTATTGCAGCCAACCATCATTGTCCCTTTGACTTTCGCTCCTGACCCCTATTGACTTCTTGCCTATAGGACTTTGCATTTGGGGAGACATGCGCTTTTTTACAAAAGCATTTTCTAGTTTTATGTATACTCTTCATGTTTATCTCCGTATTTTAGTTGCAGGAGAAACTGGTGTCAGGTTCGTTACAGGAGGGTGAACTTCCAAGTCCTACAAAAACCATGTCACTACCATCACTAGATGATATCACGGATCCTGAGGAGAAGGTATATTCTGACAGCAATATTTACTGCTAATAAAACATAGTTGAGCAGCACCATGAGAAAACCAAAATAGTGCATTGGCGACCAGCTTGGATCCAGACCAGCCTGCATATCCATGTAGTCTGGTCAGAATCCATGCTTTCCGCTAACGGTTTCTCTAATTGCAATAGGCTTTGAAAGCGAACAGCATGGATCCTGACCAGGTCTGGTCTGGATCCATGCTGGTTGCAAATGCACTATGTTGGTTTTCTTGTGGTGCGGATCGTAGTCTGAATAATTGCTTAATTCCTTGAATACATTTTGAAAGGGTATCTGCCTATTCCTTCATTAATAAAAGTCAGACCAAAATTGAAAATCAGATCTTAGAATGTTCTAATGTTCCTGACTATCACTTCACAGACATATTTCTTATCCATTTTGTTGTCATAATATATAATATAACAGAATAAATGTTTTAACCCTTACCATGCTGGACACAATTGAATCTGCCTTTGCAACCAGTGCAGATCATGATCAAGATGTTTGCTATTCAGTCAGTATCTTTTTGGGAAGCATCCCTTTTAACAGTTAATGGTACTGTCCAAATTGGAAGATGGACAAGTTCATCATAGAAATTTAGCAGGGTAAGGGTTAACATAGTAAAGCTACATTGCAATATTATTATTTTCCAGATTCAGCAGTTGCTGAAGTACCTGAAGGTAGAAAAGGCCTCTAGAGTGGACCTGGAAATGTATGTTGCTGTTCTCAGTACTCAGAAAAATGTCCTCCAAGACGAAAGTGACAAAACAAGGAATGAACTCAAAGAAGGTAAGAGAACTCAAAGAAGGTAAGAAGTCTTCTTGTGTGATGCTAATAGCAGACATGCTGTCAAGATGTTGAGAATTTTGTTTTGAAGAAGGCATTAAGTTTAGCTGGATAATCTTTCAAGCTATATACATTTACGTTTTATCTTTAACCTTTACCCTGCTAAATTCCTAAAATGGACTGGTCCATCATTCAGTTTTGGCATTTGAAGAGGTGTTCATTAAAAATTTACTGACTGAATAGCAAACAGTGCAGACCATGATCAGACTGCACGGATGTACAGGCTGATCTGGGTCTGCACTGGTTGCAAAGGCAGAATCATTTGCCCCCAGCAGGCTAAATGTTAAAGATTGATAGAGTGCTGTAGTCTGACATTTGGATGTTATAGGTATTGTAAGAAGAAGTTATATCTGAAAAATGAATCAGTCTGCAGTCTATGGAATGTTTATCTGCAGTTATTATGTATAAGGAACAGCAGTTTCGTTTCATATATGCCAAATAACCTGGAAAACTGTCTAAATGCCCATATTTTTCAAGTAGTTTGCATTATACTTCCATATACAAAGAATTCAGGGACTGTATTGGATTAATGCATAATTATCCATGTACTATTCCATACCAGAGGCATATCTCAGAATTGTTTTGTTGGTTTTCAAATATCTGCAAAGAAAATTAATGTTACCACCATAATACAAAGAAATACAGTCACGTGACATCGGTTACAAGATCAAAGTCAAATATTAAATAACTTTTGTATACACTTCATACCTTCTAAACCTCCAGAAGAATGGTTTACCTAATCATGGTGACATGCAGATCACACATCCCAGATCACTTGGATCAGAGTCAAGGTCACACTTGGAGGTTGAAAGTTAAATTAAGCTAATTTCTTTTCTGCTCCATATCTTCTCTTCAACTTTTCATAAAGTAGTATCAGTAGTTTATTTGATCAAGACATTGTGCAGGGTACTTACCTCCTCTGTATGAAAGTGGCATCTTGGGCTAATAATCACCTTCAGTGATAGCTCCAATTGTTATAATAATCACCTTCAGTGATAGCTCAAGATGTTATTATTTCAGTGTGTAGTATTCTAGATGATGAAAAAAGAGCACACAATCAGTTGAAGGAAACATGGACCATGGCCAATGATCAGTTTCTAGAATCTCAAAGACTTATGATGATGGATATGAGAAGGATGGAAAGTTTGCTGTCTGCTGAACAACAGAGATTATTAGCGGGTATGTGCAGTTTTACCATCTTTGTTCCACTCAGAATAAGAGGATGTACAGTTTGGTCCTTGTTGATTCATTTGTAAATCTTAAAAATTATTGCATGCTTAATTGTCACTTTTTTGTTGGCAGAAGAAGTCCACACATTATCTGTAGATGATCCCATACAAGGTTTTAAATGGGCTTTCATTCTCAAATAAAGCCATTTCATAATTTGTAAGAAATAAGTTCTGTATGGACAATGTGGGCACTTGCGTTCAGCAGACAAATTTCAAGTTATTTATGAAAATTGAGATTCTTGACCTAATTTGTCTTCACTTGACACTAGAGATTGTTCTTGCAGCATTAGATTGACAGCACATAGAATCTGCTCCTTGGATGGCTAGGGTTTATGATTGTGGAAATTTAACCGCTTTTCATGCACAAAGTGTTCTGTTGAGAAAATCTAAATCTATAGAACTAGATACACATTCTTTTAAAATGTTGCATTTTTACTGACCCTTAGTACTTTATGATACAGTTAGATATCTGTGTGTATAATTTCTGTCTGGCTTACATCCCTTGTTGTATTTCTTAATCATTATCAGTTAATGGCAAGGAGCAGTCAACAATTAATCTATAGATAACGCTGCCTTGAATTACTGAAAACTAATAGCAGTAGACTGTATTTTCATATTCCAAGTTTATAAAACTTAAGTTTGCAGACCAGTCTGAAAATGCTGCCTGGCCATTGGTCAGTTTCTGTATTGTGCCTAGAGACAACCAATCAGATGGTAAAGTTTTGAGACTGGTTTGCAATCTCAGTGTTACAAATTAAATAATTTATTTCACAGAACAACAGAAAAAAGATCTGGAGAGAGAAGCCCAGCAGAAGAAAGTGAAGGATTTAGAGGAATTGAGACTGAAGCAGGAAAAGGAACAAGAACTGCTCAAAAGTATAGGTATGTCATTCATCGGGGCCTCCATGGCAGGGTGTTTGTGGTTGTTGACTTTGAATACTTTGCCCCTTTATCGCTGTGGGTTTGAAATCTCACTTTGAATCACTTGGGATGTAGATTTTTCTAATGTTGGAGCTTAAGCCAGCTGGCTTGCCAAAGATCGATAGATATAGCCAGATTCCAGTCTTCCTGGCTGTGCTAGAAACATTCCACCATTTCTTAGAAAAATGGGTAAAAATATGTAAATACATATAAAAAGAAAAGTGCCATTGCTGTTATTGTGTAAGGAAATGGTATTTGAATTTTTTTTTAAAAATGGATCTTTTATTTACAGAAGCTGTAAAACAAGTTGAAGAAAATACAAAAGTGAGTACTTGTTACTATTTATATGTTTAGAATAAGTAAGTGACCTTGATCTTCATTCTGGTACAACTTTGTCAGCTGATCTGGTCTTTCTTCATTGCAGAATCACAAAAGTGAGGAAGTTATTTAATTACAAAGATAAAAGTTAAGCTGAAAGTGTGTAAAGTTTACCAGCACCACCATTATTTCAAAGGTTGCATAGTTAATTCAGTAAAAAGAACAGAAGAATTTTGTACAGAAAGAAGTATATTTGTACAAGTGGTGTGTTGTAGCTAATAGTTGTCTGAAAATAGTATATTTGAGGTCCTTTGATCCCATCAGGAAGAAGTCTGTTTTCTAAAACTGATTAACCTTTAGTCTGCTGGTAGCAAGTGATTCTGCCTTTATGACCAGAGCAGACCAAGATCAGCCTGCTACACTGTTCGCTGTTCAGTCAGTAAATTTTTAGTTAACATCTCTTCAAATAATAAATGGTACTGCCCAAATTGAATGAGGGACCAGTCCATTTTAGAAATTTAGCAGGGTAAGGGGTAATACTGATAAAGAATGACCCGGAGCTGAAGTAAAACTTCTTTTAGCATCTAATTTCAGAGATTATTAGCTCATCTGATTTTTTGAAAAAAAATGATGAGTTATTGTCATCACTTGAGCGGTTGTCGGCGTCGGCGTCGGCGTCGGCGTTGCCTGGTTAAGTTTTATGTTTAGGTCAGCTTTTCTCCTAAACTATCAAAGCTATTGCTTTGAAACTTGGAATACTTGTTCACCATCATAAGCTGACCCTGTATAGCAAGAAACATAACTCCATCTTGCTTTTTGCAAGATTTATGGCCCCTTTTGTACTTAGAAAATATCAGATTTCTTGGTTAAGTTTTATGTTTAGGTCAACTTTTCTCCTAAACTATCAAAGCTATTGCTTTGAAACTTGGAATACTTGTTCACCATCATAAGCAGACCCTGTACATCAAGAACCATAACTCCATCTTGCTTTTTGCAAGAATATTGCCCCTTTTGGACTTAGAAAATCAGTTTTCTTGGTTAAGTTTTATGTTTAGGTCAGCTTTTATCCTAAACTATCAAAGCTGTTGCTTTAAAACTTGCAACACTTGTTCACCATCATAAGCTGACCCTGTACAGCAAGAAACATAACTCCATCCTGCTTTTTGCAAGATTTATGGCCCTTTTGGACTTAGAAAATATCAGATTTCTTGGTTAAGTTTTATGTTTAGGTCAACTTTTTCTCTTAAACTATCAAAGCTATTGCTTTGAAACTTGCAACACTTGTTCACCATCATAAGCTGACCCTGTATAGCAAGCAACATAACTCCATCCTGCTTTTTGCAATAATTATTGCCCCTTTTGGACTTAGAAAATCATTTTCTTGGTTGAGTATTATGTTTAAGTCGACTTTTCTCATAAACTATCAAAGCTATTGCTTTAAAACTTGCAACAGTTTTTCACCATCATAAGTGGACACTGTACATCAAGAAACATAATTCTATCCTGCTTTTTGCAAGAATGATGGCCCTTTTTAGACTTAGAAAATCGTGGGTAGGACAATATTTCTATTACACAAAAAAAATCAGATGAGCGTCAGCACCCGCAAGGCGGTGCTCTTGTTTTAATATAAGTTTGTGTATTATGTTTTGTTAAGAATTACTTGTTTCAATTAAAAACTGAAAATTGTTTTTCCATTATTCTTCCACAGTTAAAACTGGAAAGTCACCATAATGACCTAAATTCATTCAGTATGACTTAATAGCTTTTAAGTTAAAACTGACACAACAGGTAAGATATATGGATCTGTGTTGTTTTTTTCTTTGCAGAAATTTAAGAAAAAGGAAGCTAGACTTTCAGAGAGATTATTCAGTGATAAAAGTGCATCCAATACTTCCATAAACTCCGTTGGCTCTATAGATTCATTGAACTTTGACGACAGTCTGGCTGAACCCTCGCTGAAGAAATCTCTATCCAATTCCGAGTTAAACTCTTTGTCGGAACAGGAATTTCTTGATAGTGGAGTCCATGAGACTCGGTCATTAAATGAGATGGATAATTTAACTATACGGATAAGTCCTGAAAAAGTGATAAATTTACCGTCACTGACTGAGGCACAGGTCAAGGCTATAACAGGTCTGTATATTTATTTTCTGAAAAAAGTACAAGTAAAAATATGTTACTGTTATAAATACCTGCTGTATCTGTGTGATTCCTATCAATATGTACAATGATGCCATGACATAACAAATTATGTGGTTTTTTTGTCATGTTGAAGTTGGCGTCCTTAATTACAAACATGACATTGTTTTTAATGTGCATTATTTATTTCTGATGAAGGCTTCAATGAGTGTGTTTTCTTGGTTATTTTTTATCTAAAGAACTATGTAATGTTCTTAAGTGTTTAACTGTTGTGGGTAGTACTTAAACTTGTGGAAGGCTTTTTATTTTATGCTAGAAAGTTATACAACTACAGCTTTAGGGCATTTTGGTTAAAATTGGGGAAAACAGTTTTTCATTATATTTTAATGACTATTGATTCACTTTTTTTTTTTACAATAACTTGATGATCTTTATTATAAATTTTTCTGTGTTTTGCAGAGAAATATGTATTATTTGACTTTTTTTTGCGTACAGTACTTGGGACTTTGTTTCTCAAATTTGGGGAAAAACACTTTTGTCCACAGTGTTTATGAGCAAATATTAGCAGTTAAACTGTTATATTTCAGCCAAGAAAAAAATCACTCAGTCCAGTTACATGTATTTTTTCTCCAGCTCCGACTCCAGAAAATGAGGCGAGGAAGAATTTAATGGCCAGTGCCAAATCTAAAACAGACACTATATCACTGCAGGGAAAGCGTCTGGTTAGTGATAAAGAATGGAAGCTGATGCAGGAAGAGGTAACTCCTGATTTACTCTTTTATTGTTTGTTTGATTTTGGTTTAGCTCCGTTTTTCAACAGTACTTCAGTCATGTAACGGCAGGCAGTTAACCTATCCAGAGTTCCTGGATTCTGTACCAGTACAAACCTGTTCTCTGCAAGTAACTGCCAACTTCCCCACATGAATCAGAGGTGGAGGACGAATGATTTCAGTCAGAATGTCTTTTATCAAATCGTCAAGGAGAACATATGCCCCGCCCGGGAATTGAACTCATTGCCACGATCTGTAGACCAATACCCTCCCTATTGAGCTAAGCGGGCGGGCTCTACTGTTTTATGGAAGCATAAAGCTAGTCATATTGACTGTTTGTTCTTCTGTCCATCCAAAACACATCTGGTGTAAGCTTTTACTTGTAAATGATTCTTGTGATTCCAACGAAACTTTACATAGATGTTGAGCATGATGACAAGTCTTGTCATATGCAAAAGTTAGGTCTATGCATCCAAGGTCATGGTCAGAGCCATGGACTGTTATCCCTAACCCACAGGCAGGGGTTGTCCATTGAAGGGCATTTGTTACTAACTAATGACATCCCTTGTTCTTATGTGTTCTGTTACAGCAAGATTTTTTATTTGACTTGTGTAATAAATATTCCATAGTTAATTCTGATTAACATTGGTTTTGATATATGAGCCGCATCGTGAGAAAACCAACATAGTGCATTTGCAACCAGCATGGATCCAGACCAGTCTGGTCAGGATCCATGCAGTTCGCTAATGGTTTCTCTAATTGCAATAGGGTTGAAAGCGAACAGTATGGATCATGACCATACTGTGCGGATGCGCAGGCTGTCTGAATCCATGCTGGTCGCAATTGCATTATGTTGGGTTTCTCATGATGCGGCTCAATCATGAATTATAGGATGAAACTGAAGAAGGAGGACCTTGATGAGATCTAAACTGTGTGATAATGATAGCAATGATTAGCAACCTGTTTTTAGTGGAAAAAGATTCACTCTGAAATCATTTACTGCTTTTAGGCACAAAATTTCATAGATTTGACATAAAATGGCTATTGTGTAGGGATATGAATTTGTGGGTTTTAATGAGTCATAAAATGAATAGGAATTCTACTTGTTTGTTTAGATTTAATTTTGTGGAACCATGAAATTCACAAACATTTGTTCCCCACAAATAATGATTTCATAAAATATTCTTTGTCAATTGACTTACAGTGTAATTTATGATTTATTTTTAGTTGAGAGCAGCTCGTGAAAAGCTTGGCAGGCCATGTGACATGTGCAATAATTATGAAGCTCAACTACAGAGTGTACAGGATGAACTGAAAGAAGAAAAAGCTAAACTCCGCTCACAGGAACGTGAGTCAAATGCAGAAAAACAAACTATAAATAGTCAGAAAAATTACATTACAGAACTGGAAGAAAAATTGAAAGATGCAGCTTCAAGTACTGATGAAGAGGTCAGATTTTTTTTTTTTTTGGTCAGCATGTCATATGTAAGATTGTGGCACAAAGATTAAACTCAAGTATAAGGTTATAATATGGGTTATGGGAATGAGTTACAACTCCAGTGTACATTTTTATTAATATTTTAAGTGTAAAACTTTAACAGCATTTAAATTCTGCTATAACATTAAAATAGCACAGATCATGAAACTTTGCATAAATGTGTATTCTCAAGCTTCATATAGCTCATCTTATATCATTTATGTAAATTTGCTATAAAAGATATGATAAATTTGAATTTTTGTTGTTCTTACGTTTAAGTCTAAATTTCAGACTGTAAAATATTGACAAATACAGACCCAGCATCTCACTAGGTGTGTCTGAGCTCAGTATAGAAATTGATCAATGAAGAGATTGCATTTTTGTCAGTGGTGTTCAGGTTTAATTGTGAAACTTTGACTGGTTGTCTGAAATTAAAAAAATAGAACATATTTGGTTGTTGGCAAAAAAATTTGATAAAGAAAGTAAACTGAATTTTTGTGTTTTACAGATTGGTAGCTTAGTGAACAAAGTGAAAGAATGTGAGAAATATATCACAGAACTTGGGCAGCAACACAATGCAGCACAAGTAGAACTACAAGATAGTTTGGTAAGTTTGTTAGTCAGCACACTCTCCTTACAGTGAACAGATTATTACATCTAGTATATGTTTTGGTGCTCTTCTTTAACCCTTAGCCTGCTGGCGGCAAGTGATTCTGCCTTTGCGACCAGTGCAGACCAAGATCAGCCTGCACATCCATGCAGTCTGATGGTCTGCACTGTTTGACATTCAGTCAGTATCTTTTTGGTAAGCACCCCTTTTAACAGTAAATGGTTCTGTCCAAATTGAAAGATGAACAAGTTCATTATGCGAATTTAGCAGGGTAAGGGTTAAAGACACTGTGGAATTGTTATTTTTCTTGATTGACTATTTCTCATGGATTTTGTAGTTACATCTTCGCACAAAATTTAGTCCAAATCAGCAAATTATAAATTCCAGTTTGTTTTTTTTTAAACTACAATCCTGAAATTTATTTCGTTATGAAATAGGCATTTTGACTAAAACCACGACTTACACACACAACTGTGAATTGATACTAAGTGTTTTGTCAAAAATGGCTATCAAAATTAAAAATCAGTGATTTTTCAGTATATAATTTATTTACTATATAAACTCAATGCATATTTCAGAAACATCTTTCATCAGAAAGAACAGAGGTCCAAAAGGAGGTAAAAATTTGTTTTTTATTAACATACAACACATTGCTGTTTTATGTAACAAGCTTAATACAGATCCATACATTTAGTAATATAAAGTTACTTAAATCCTTCTGTAGATATTATACATACTTCCATTATGTATAGAGGTAAGTGCAGTTCACTGTTTTTAGCTCACCTGTCACAAAGTGACAAGGTGAGCTTTTGTGATCGCGCAGCGTCCGTCGTCCGTGCGTGCGTGCGTGCGTCAGTCCGTAAACTTTTGCTTGTGACCACTCTAGAGGTCACATTTTTCAGGGGATCTTTATGAAAGTTGGTCAGAATGTTCATCTTGATGATATCTAGGTCAAGTTCGAAACTGGGTCACGTGCCGTCAAAAACTAGGTCAGTAGGTCTAAAAATAGAAAAACCTTGTGACCTCTCTAGAGGCCATATATTTCACAAGATCTTCATGAAAATTGGTCAGAATGTTCACCTTGATGATATCTAGGTCAAGTTCGAAACTGGGTCACGTGCCGTCAAAAACTAGGTCAGTAGGTCTAAAAATAGAAAAACCTTGTGACCTCTCTAGAGGCCATATATTTCACAAGATCTTCATGAAAATTGGTCAGAATGTTCACCTTGATGATATCTAGGACAAGTTCGAAACTGGGTCACGTGCCTTCAAAAACTAGGTCAGTAGGTCTAAAAATAGAAAAACCTTGTGACCTCTCTAGAGGCCATATATTTCACAAGATCTTCATGAAAATTGATCTGAATGTTCACCTTGATGATATCTAGGTCAAGTTCGAAACTGGGTCACGTGCCGTCAAAAACTAGGTCAGTAGGTCAAATAATAGAAAAACCTTGTGACCTCTCTAAAGGCCATATTTTTCATGGGATCTGTATGAAAGTTGGTCTGAATGTTCATCTTGATGATATCTAGGTCAAGTTCGAAACTGGGTCACGTGCGGTCAAAAACTAGGTCAGTAGGTCTAAAAATAGAAAAACCTTGTGACCTCTCTAGAGGCCATATATTTCATGAGATCTGTATGAAAATTGGTCAGAATGTTCACCTTGATGATATCTAGGTCAAGTTCGAAAGTGGGTCACGTGCCTTCAAAAACTAGGTCAGTAGGTCAAATAATAGAAAAACCTTGTGACCTCTCTAGAGGCCATATTTTTCATGGGATCTGTATGAAAGTTGGTCTGAATGTTCGTCTTGATGATATCTAGGTCAAGTTCGAAAGTGGGTCACGTGCCGTCAAAAACTAGGTCAGTAGGTCAAATAATGGAAAAACCTTGTGACCTCTCTAAAGGCCATATTTTTCATGGGATCTGTATGAAAATTGGTCTGAATGTTCATCTTGATGATATCTAGGTCAAGTTCGAAACAGGGTCACGTGCGGTCAAAAGCTAGGTCAGTAGGTCTAAAATTAGAAAAACCTTGTGACCTCTCTAGAGGCCATACTTGGGAATGGATCTCCATAAAAATTGGTCAGAATGTTCACCTTGATGATATCTAGGTCAAGTTTGAAACTGGGTCACGTGCCCTAAAAAACTAGGTCAGTAGGTCAAATAATAAAAAAACCTTGTGACCTCTCTAGAGGCCATACTTTTCATGGGATCTGTATGAAAGTTGGTCTGAATGTTCATCTTGATGATATCTAGGTCAAGTTTGAAACTGGGTCAACTGCAGTCAAAAACTAGGTCAGTAGGTCTAAAATTATTAAAACCTTTTGACCTCTCTAGAGGCCATATTTTTCAATGGATCTTCATGAAAATTGATCTGAATGTTCACCTTGATGATACCTAGGTCAGTTTCGAAACTGGGTCACATGCGGTCAAAAACTAGGCCAGTAGGTATAAAAATAGAAAAACCTTGTGACCTCTCTAGAGGCCATATTTTTCATGAGATCTTCATGAAAATTAGTGAGAATGTTCACCTTGATGATATCTAGGTAAAGTTCAAAACAGGGTCACGTACCTTCAAAAACTAGGTCAATAGGTCAAATAATAGAAAAACCTTGTGACCTCTCTAGAGACCATATTTTTCAATGGATCTTCATGAAAATTGGTCAGAATTATTATCTTGATAATATCTAGATCAAGTTCAAAACTGGGTCACATGAGCTCAAAAACTAGGTCACTATGTCAAATAATAGAAAAAACGACGTCATACTCAAAACTGGGTCATGTGGGAAGAGGTGAGCGATTCAGGACCATCATGGTCCTCTTGTACAGTAATGTACCCATTTGAAGCCCACATTATAATGTATTAACAGTTACACAGAATACTGTAAAAGCATATATTTTCGCTGGGTCAGAATTTCACAGATTTGAAATTTTGAGTATGTTCGCCATGATTGTTATTCGGACAATTGTTAAAATGATATCCTACTTGAATTTGAATTATACTTATGGTGAATATTTACGCGGGAATTAATTTTTGCGAGATATAGGGCCTCGCGAATATAGCGAAAATTAAAACCTTGGCAACATTTCTGCCTTTACAGTATCTGAATTGCAGTAGTAAATCTGTTTATGCTCCAGTTGCAAGATTTCAGTCATGCCTTGAATTATTTATCTGTAGTGAAAGTATATCTAGCTCTAAGTGATGGCATTTTGCACGCTTTTTCACTGATAGACCACTAGAAAAATGTAGGGCATACTGAAACTCTGAGGCAAAAAGACATGTAGAAGATTCTAAAATATATATTTATATTTCAGCTTGTAAGATTACAAGAGGAAAATGATTCTCTACAAGGCAAACATTCCAAACACGCAGAGCAGCTACAGAATGAAGACATCAATCTTCCAAACAACCTCGATGTAAGTCTTCTTTCTTACAGATTACGGAGGAAGCATTTAATTTTGTGGGCACATGATTTGTTGTTTGGGCTAAAATGCTAGGGCAGACTCATGCACTTTTCTGTGTGTTAGTAAAGATGTAAGTTTGGGTCGTGCTCTTTTCAGTGTGCTTGTAACAGTGTAGTGCTGGGTCATGGTCGTAATGGTGTAGGGCTGGGTCATATGCATTTTTAGTGTTTTTCATAGTGATTTAGGTTTGGGTATAACTCTTTCCAGTGTGCATGTAATGATGTATGGTTTGGTCATACTTATATTTAGTGTGCTGGTAATAATATATGGTCTGTTCATGGAAGAGTTGATTAAATATGACTTACATCTAACTTTCACTCTTACCTGTATGTGATTATGTTTTATACATAAGCTTGTACGTTTTATTCAGCTCACATGATTGTCATTTATTTATATGATTGAAGTCAGATCCTGTATACCTCCTACATTTGTAAGTCACATGTATTCCCCAGAATGAAAAAAAAATGTAGAGTGACAATACCACCATTTACTTTATTGCTGTGGGTTTTTTTGTGCTTTAAGAAATCACCCGTTTTACAATTTTCCATTTTGATATACAAAGAATAAGGTAAGTGGAACACACAGACAAGACAGGTCAGGTTTCAATAATCTTATTAAAATACCGACATTTCAACTATTCAGTAGTCTTCATCAGGGTCCAATTTTCCATTTTGTGTATTGAAGGATATGCAGTTACTGCTGTTAAAATATCGAGAAGAAATCATTCAAGCTAAGGTTGCCAAAGAACATACAGAGGAAAGCCTGAAAAGTCAGATTATGTTCCTGAAAGACCAGGTTGTATCTGAACAACAGGAGAAGTCTACTATGGAAGAGACACTCACACAAGAAATCAACTCATTGCAAGAAAGACTAGGTATTCTTTTTCGCAAAATATTTTGAGCCGCGCCATGATAAAACCAGCATAGTGTGTTTGCGACCAGCATGGATCCAGACTAGCCTGCACATCTGCGCAGTCTGGTCAGGATCCATGCTGTTCACTTTCAAAGCCTATTGCAATTAGAGAAACTGTGCAGATGCGCAGGCTGGTCTGGATCCATGCTGGTCGCAAATGCACTATGTTAGGGCTCTTTTTATACGCCCGTTTGAAAAACGGGACGTATTATGGGAACGCCCCTGGCGGGCGGATGGGCGGTTGGGCGGGCGGGCGGCGTCCACAGACCTTGTCCGGAGCATATCTTCTACATGCATGGAGGGATTTTGATGAAACTTGGCACAGTTGTTCACCATCATGAGACGGAGTGTCATGCGCAAGAACCAGGTCCCTAGGTCTAAGGTCAAGGTCACACTTAGAGGTCAAAGGTCAAATTCAAGAATGACTTTGTCCGGAGCATATCTTCTTCATGCATGGAGGGATTTTGATGAAAGTTGGCACAATTGTACACCATCATGAGACGGAGTGTCATGCGCAAAAACCAGATCCCTAGGTCAAGGTCAAGGTCACACTTAGAGGTCAAAGGATACAAGAATGAAAAATTCAAGAATGACTTTGTCCAGAGCATATCTTCTTCATGCATGAAATGATTTTGATGTAGCTTGGCACAGTTGTTCACCATAATGAGAGGGAGTGTCATGCGCAAGAACCAGGTCCCTAGGTCTAAGGTCAAGGTCACACTTAGAGGTCAAAGGATACAAGAATGAAAACTTTGTCCGGAGCATATCTTCTTCATGCATGAAAGGACTTTGATATAGCTTGGCAAAATTGTTCACCATCATGAGACGGAGTGTCATGCGCAAGAACCAGGTCCCTAGGGGTAAGGTCAAGGTCACACTTAGAGGTCAATGATACAAGAATGAAAACTTTGTCCGGAGCATTTCTTCTTCATGCATTGAGGGATTTTGATATAACTTGGCACAAATGTTCACCACCACAAGATGGAGTGTCATGCGCAAGAACCAGGTCCCTCGGTCTAAGGTCAAGGTCACACTTAAAGGTCAAAGGTCAGATACAAGAATGACTTTGTCCGGAGCATTTCTTCTTCATGCATGGAGGGATTTTGATGTAACTTGGCACAATTGTACACCATCATGAGACTGAGTGTCATGCACTGGTCCCTTCTTTTGAATTACTTCCCTTTGTTGTTACTATAAATAGCTTATATTGTAACTTTTTCATTACAAGTCGTAGGGAAAAATCGAGACCACTTTTCTGTAGTACAACATGCATGTTACATCCAATTCTTAGGTGTATTTTGAGCTATCTCTACCTGGTAAGGATTTTTGTGTGGACTTGTAATTTTTTTTTTTTCAATTTTTTTTTTTTTTTTTTTTTTTTTTTTTGTCTCTTTAAAGATTAACTTCCCTTAGTTGTTACTATAAATAACTTACATTGTAACTTTGTTATAATTGACCGTAGGGAAAAACCAAGACCACTTTTCTGTGGTACAACATTGATGTTACTTTCAAATTTTGGGTGTATTTTAAGGTATCTCTACCTGGTAAGGATTTTTTTTGTGGACTTAGAAAAATAAAAGAATTACAATAATTTCTAAAAAAAAAAAACATTGTAAACAACTAGAAAATTAAAATTCCATTTGCAAATACAGGTGCTAGTGTAAACAAATTTGCTGTGACGGGCGTATATTGTGACATTCTGGCACCCTTGTTTTCTCCTATATTGGGATATGTTATGTTATGGCATTGTCCATCTATCCCTCTGTCTGTCTACATTTTCTTTTTTGGCATTCTAAGTCGGACTTTACACAGTGATGAAGGACCACATGGACAAGAGTCCTATTAATTTAAGGTCAGAGGCCCACAGGTTAAGGACATAGGGGCCCCAGACAATTTTTAGTTCAGTTTCTGTATGTTATCTTGCTAAGACAGGCACTTAGCCTTCCCAGAGAGTGCCAGTTTGAACAAGTGGTTAAGGTCTCAAACTTCAAATCACTCAGCATTCTCCACTGTGGGTTTGAAAAATTACATGGAATGTAGAATTCTTTCATGTTAGGGAATCATCTAGCCAGCTGATGGAAGGTCAGTTGAACTGCATACATATTGCCTGTGTCTGAATTAAAAGTACAAAAGGAACCTGGGATTTTCTTTCCCCTTTGCTATGGAACCTATATTTGTTAGTTAGTTTACAAAACAAACAAACATATCATGATGTTATTTATACCGGTAATGATTTACTGTAAAATCATTTAATTTCAAGGGTATAGAATTTCATTGTTTTGGTCAAATGGCAATTTCCTGGGGATATGAAGTTGTGGATTGCAACTTTTGAACATGAAATGGATGGGAATTTTACTTGTTCTTTGGGATTAAATTTCGTGGATTGGCTCAACCACAGAACTACGAAAATTAGCCCTCCACCAATATTAATGATTCCACAGTACTCATGCTCAGTTTTGAAGGAGGCGTCACTCTCAGGGTATACCTCCACAAAATTACTTTCTTGTGTTTGAGACTATGTGCAGATAAAAATGACTCCTCTGTTCCAGCTATACAAGACAGTATAAAATCGGAGTTTGACAGAGAAGCTGCTGTTCGTGCCGAGGCAGAGTCAAAGTTACGAGAGATAGAACAAGCATTGAAGGGTCAGCAGGCAAAATCGAAGCAGCTGATTGGTGGCTTAAAGAAACAGTTGGAGGAAGAGTCAAATGCAAGGGTGAGATATATTTTACATGTCTCTTTCTTTCTAAATAAAATGAAATTCATAATCGAAAATTCTATGTTTAGGAGCAAAAAACAAGCTATAAACCAAATGAAGAAATTTTAATAAGATGCACATTTGTTTCAAACATCAATATGAAATACATTAAAAGTAGATTTTAAAATGTAAAAAGGGAGGTAATAGTCACTTATATCTCAATCCATTTTCTGCTTTAAAGATAAAGCAGGCAATTTGGAACAAAATTGTTTAAAGACATTTATAATAAAATTTCTATAGATAAAACAGCACTAATCAAGTTTTTTACCTTGGAACAAGATCATGAACTTTCCCTACATACTTGCATCAACAACTGTATCTTTGGCTTTGATGTAAACTCAGAAAACAAGATTCTGTTCTGATGAGGACAGCCTTATTCTCAGTTTCTGCAATGCTTTGAAATATTTACAGACACGTTTAGAGAATGAAGTTCATTCACTGAAAGTGAAGACACAGTCACTACAGGGTGACCTGGATAACAGTGAGGCAGTACAAAGAGACTTTGTTAAACTGTCACAGTCTTTACAGGTATAATTTTGCGCCAAGACCTGTTAGGTCGTACAAATTTATTAATTATACAGAGAAATCTGGGCATGTTCTGCAGCAGTTATAATATATAAGAGTATATACTCGCGGGTCAAAATGTTTGTTGATTCCAGAAATTTCGCAAGCAGAAATATTCACAAATCACCAAAAACTTGAAGTGCCAGAGCTAATTTTGTTTATCTTTACTTGAGTATATTGATGTGCCATGGTGAACATGGAAATTTATGCTGCCAGATATTTTCACAGATTTCTTGAATTTACAAAATTTGTGAATATTACTATGTTGTGAATTTTTCCCCACATAAAATATTGCATGTAATAGTGTAGTAATTGTTCATGTAAGAAGGAGTGCATATTTCACAATTCAGAGCTACAGATCTTTTTGTTACATGCGCATGTACATTGAGTGGCTGATAAACAGTTTGAAAAAAATAAATAACAACATAAAAACAAGAATTAGCTTACTAGAGAGAGTTTCAGACCTCAGATATGGAGGTAGTAAGTTGGTTCCACATGCTAGATGCATATTCTCAAAGACTTGTTCCATGTTAGCTGCATGCTCTCAGATACTTTAGTTCCACAGTTTGTAGCATTTCTCAAAGACTTCTATTCCACATGTCAGTTGTGTATGTTTTTACAGACTTGTTCTACATGTAAGTTACATGTTCCCAAATGTGTTCCACATGTTAGTTTCATGTTCTCAAAGACTTATTCCATATGTTTGTTGTATGTTCTTTAAGACTTGTCCTACATGTTAATTACATGTGCCCAAAGACTTGTTCAATAGTTCTACATGTTAGTTGCATATTCTTAAAAGACTTGTTCTACATGTTAGTGGCATGTTGACAAAGAGTTGTTCCACATGTTAGTTACATGTTTTCAAATACTTTTTGCTCTGCATGTTAGTTACATGTATTTGAAAACTTTTTGTTCCACATGTTAGTTTCATGTATTTGAAAACTTTTTGTTCCACATGTTAGTTTCATGTATTTGAAAACTTTTTGTTCCACATGTTAGTTACATGTTTTTGAAGACTTGTTCCACATGTTAGTTACATGTATTTGAAAACTTTTTGTTCCACATGTTAGTTACATGTTTTTGAAGACTTGTTCCACATGTTAGTTACATGTATTTGAAAACTTGTTCCACATGTTAGTTACATGTTTTTGAAGACTTGTTCCACATGTTAGTTACATGTATTTGAAAACTTGTTCCACATGTTAGTTACATGTTCTCAAAGACTTGTTCTGCATGTTAGTTACATGTTTTCAAAGACTTTTGTTCCACATGTTAGTCACATGTTCTTGAAGACTTCTGTTCCACATGTTAGGTGATTAAGATTAAAAGTCTTCAGGTGTAGACCCATGTCTTATGTAGAGGACAGTATTGCAATTTTACAATATTAATACCAAAAATATCAATCTCATAGAAACAGTCAGATTAACTGCTAAAAAACCTACAAAGTCATGAAATAGTTGCTACATAAATTGAAAATTATATGTAAAACATGTTGAAAATTGATGTTGAACCCAACTCATCAGACAATTTCCTGGATGGTATTCAGGTAAACTGCATAAGAAATACCAGTTACATGCCAGTTTATTTTGTATAGGAGATTTTGGGGACTTTGTGGTTAAGGTCATGGGGTGTAGACTACTTTCATGTAAGGAAGCCCATCCAGCTGACTTGCAGAGCAGAAGGTCAGTTGTTCTACCCAGGTATCCTCTTGTGCCTGAAATAATGCTTAGAATGTCAATAAGGGTCTTACTCCACCATAAAATGCTTGAAAGTCACCATAATAATTATTATGACCTAAAATTGTGTTAGTGTGATGTTACCCCTCCCCCACCCCGCCAAAAGAAATGCTTTGTTATATATTTCACAAAGTGTTTACGTGCCTCTCAAAAAAATTTTTTTGGGTGTGTGTGTGTGCACTTAAAATTTCACTTGTCTGTCAGGATGAGACAGATGTCTGTCTGCCAGAATTTGTGTTGTGTATTGACCTAGAGTGTTATTCAGCCTGTGAAGTTGTGCACCTGGTGTTTTAATTGAGATTTCACACATCTGTTTTATCTATATAATGAAGTTGTTTTGTTATACAGATCCAGCTGGAACAGATACGTCAGTCAGAGACCGAGGTACGATGGCAGAATGAGGAAGATATTGATGATTGTCATGCATGTAAACAACAATTTTCTGTTACCAAAAGAAAGGTAACAGTCTTTCTAAAGTCTATGAGACACATACATTATGAATCCCTTTCTCCTGAAAGTTTGATTCCATGGGAATAGGGTTTGGGTTCTAACAGCCAGTCTGCCCCAAAAGCTATGGGTAAAAAAGACGTAGATTTCTACCATGTGAGAAAGTCATCCAGATGGATTGGTGCATCTGTGCAGGTGTCTTACCAGGCCCGGTGTACTGCCTGGAAGGCATCTTTGGTCTTTCTTCATCATTAGAGCTGGAATATTGCTGTATGACTTGAATTGTGTCTATTTGACTTAAACCCAGCAGACATTGTTAATATAAGTGATATACTAGTTAAACATGAAGTAACTGAATCATGAAAAAATGGTTCATGATGTGATCATTGATAAAATTTTTCATAGTTGATGAAGTATGACATCTTTACATGACCGGAAATAGGATAACATTAAGTGTTTGGCAGGCAAACTTGTTACTCTGAACTATTTGTGTGTATGTAAAAATATTTTTTATGTGACATATTTGAAAAAAAGGGAGTATATCTTGCAGTTGTGGTAAAAAATAGCTAAACACTTGAATTATTATCTTATGCAGAGTCAAAAGGCTCAACTTAATGAACTTATTTTGGTACAGTTAGTATACTTAATTTGTTGTCATGATCAACCCTAATCATGCTGGACACGATTGATTCTGCCTTTGCCACTAGTGTAGATCATGATCAGCCTGCACATCCATGCAGCCTGATCAAGATCTGCACTGTTCGCCATTCAGTATCTTTTTGGTAAACACCCCTTTTAACAGTTATAATGGTACTGTCCAAATTAAAAGATGGACAAGTTCATTAGATAAATTTAGCAGGGTAAGGGTTAATCAACATGGAAGTTCTGACTGATTCCCAAGACTAGTTCATTATCTTGTTAAGTAGAAAAAAAACAACAATTTTTTCTTGTATTTCAGCATCACTGTAGACATTGTGGGAAGGTATTTTGTTCTGATTGTATAACTAAAACTGTAAACAGTGGACCGAAGATGCGGCCTGCCAAAGTTTGTGATGTGTGTCACACTATACTTGTCGCCGATGCTACGCCATATTTCAGCACGGAACCACCTCATACACCAGACTGAGATCAATTTATTACCAAGCCTCCTACTGGCGGACCATAGTTTTGCATTGATGGCTATATTATTATTAAATCTGTTAGCTTGAACCTTTTTACCCCCTAACTGGCAGTGGTTAATTCCATAACATTGAATGGACTAGTCCATTGCTAACATATAGGGTAAAGACATATCCATTTTCTGAATGAGTAGGCCTGGCACAAACCACTTCAGTATGAAATGATGAACACAAAAAAAAATCAGTTTTAAGTTTACTTTAGTGACAGTTTTTCAAGCAATCATTTGGATTTATATTTAATGTTAAGTAATGGGAAAGTTTATTTTCTTAGGCACAGGAGGATGTAAATTAAAATTTGTTATACATGAAAATTTGCTCCCAAGATATATTCTTTCATTATTAAAAGAGCTTTGCACAAAACTGTCAGCTTTATCTGCTTTATCTACCTACATAATACCTAAATCTTAAAAATCTTGTGTTTTTTTTTTTTTCTACAAATCTTAGAGATATCTTGACCACTCCACTTGAGAATGCATTACATACTATTTTACTAATACGGCATTATTTCTGTATTTTCTTCACTATTTTGCTGTAAGAAAGCGCTATGGTAATACAAAACTGTGTTTTTATACACTGGATTCTTATTGTTTTACTATATTTTTAGCTTAAAACATTTTAGGCTATAATTTATTAGGTTGTCAGTTTTGATTTTTTTTACTCTCATTAATTCACATGTAATCACCATTTTCCCCCATTATAATGGTATTGTGATAATTACTAGATATGCTGTCTTTGGATACTAGGATTACTGTCAGTTGGGTAATACTCACAATGACTTTTCCCTAATATTTGCGAACAATTCTACTCACAAACTCAGAAATACTTGTATGTTATTAGCTTTGTTTATGCTAAAGAGGAAATATTGCGCCACTTCAACAGCACGTTATTACTCTGCAAAAGAACAAACGCATATATCTGAGTGCAAAACTAAAATCTTTCTGTTACATATGTATCTACTCCTATTAATTTTACAAACTTATAGAATAGCCTGAATAAAATTGACAAATCTGACCTAAATAAAAAATTAAAGCAATAACACACATTTAAATGCTATCATAAACCCTACATGAAATTCAGATGTCAGTATGAAAGAAATATTGACGTTTCAGTTTCCAGTTTAACTTAACCCTTATCATACTGGACACGATTGATTCTGCCTTTGCAACCAGTGTAGATCTTGATCAGCCTGCACATCCATGCAGTCTGATCAAGATCAGCACTGTTTGCCATTCAATCAGTATCTTTTTGGTAAGCACCCCTTTTAACAGTTAATGGTACTGTCCAAATTGAAAGATGGACAAGTTCATTATAGAAATTTAGCAGGGTAAGAGTTACAAATGAGTATGTAATCATCATGTATATTAATCTGCAGCATGTCCTAAAACACAAAACAGTCACATTTCACAAAGTCTTTTCACCATGGATTAGGTTGTTAATCATGACATCGCTAAATAAAGTATGTGTTAAAAATATACCCAATTTACAGTACATAATTGATTTGCTGCACACCTTTCTGAAAAATAACTTTTACTTCAACTGTAAAATTATATTTAAACATGGAAAAAAAATGAAAGGGCTTTATGGTATTTTGAATTAAAGGTGACTGCTATGAATTATTCAATCTTTAGATAGAACTTGAATTCTTTTGTAAAATTGCCTTCTTGGGACTATTCAATTTCTGTTATCTCAGATGCATATACACATCACACAAAAGGAACTTTATGTAAAACAATGAAGTAAATTGAGCCGCGCCATGAGAAAACCAACATAGCAGCTTTGCGAACAGCATGGGTCCAGACCAGCCTGCGCATCCATGCAGTCTGCTCAGGATCCATGCTGTTCGCTAACGGTTTCTCTAACTGCAATAGGTATTGATAGCGAACAGCATGGATCCTGACCAGACTGCGTGGATGCGCAGGCTGGTCTGGATCCATGCTGGTCGCAAAACCGCTATGTTGGTTTTCTCATGGCGCGGCTCAATTATTAGTTAGAAAGTAGAGCTATTGAGCATTTCTGTGTGTTTTCTAGTCATGATACGAAATAGCGTAGAGAGTTTTACTCTTAAAGCTCTAGTAGATTTATGCATAATTTTACACCTTTCTGACATTATTTATTTCATTATTTTGTGATATTTAGGGTAGTGCTATTATTTTGCAGTTTGGTGACCATTGCAGGTTTGAAGTTTGTCAGGATAGAAGTTTACATAGTGAAAATGCAGGATGTTAATTCGGCAATTTTGAATGATTATGATCATGAAACAAAAAAATAAATAGGCATGTTGAATGTAACTTATCAAATATTGCTATCAGAATGAGTCAAAGTGAATGTACCAATATGAAGGGTATTATAGTCAAAAGTTTTCATTTTTAGATCAAAGAAAAATACCAGGAAGAGTTGTTGTTTTTTTGGCAACATGGATGTTAGTATGGTAGGATTAGACTATAAGTGCTTTACTAGTAATATCGGGCTTACAAAATCATGTATGAAAAAGTGTATTGATTTTTTAAATTCAGTTGATTTGCTATTAAAAAATAAAGCCACTGCTTGTGACAAACATACTCTGTAGATTGGATGATAATATTTACAATATTTACACTGGCTTTATTTTCACTATTACTGTGAAATCATGAAATTTCATGGACATGAAATTGTGTGGGATTTGCCTGTAGTATGTCATAGTGATATGAATTCATACACTTCAACATTTGAGGAATGGATTTTTTGTTGTTGACAATTTAACTTTATGGATTGAGGGCAACCATGAAATTCTCCCATGAAATCTTATTATGGTTTCACAGTATTAACAAACAGTATGTTTTTGCAAATTAAAAATGGCTGTGAATATTATAGCATTATGTCAAATTCATACTGCGCTTAGTTATACATTTATTTTGTACTATTTCTAACCTAGCATACAACACAGTTTATGCAGACAATTGTGATTCTTTCTTGTTTATACAGATTCTCTGTGATAATGGTTCTTTTTTTTTCAAATATGAAATTTGGGCATAACATAACTTTAACAACATGAAAAACACCTATAGGGCTACTGGTAATTGAAGCAACATGAAAAATGAGTATATGACATTATATTCATATTGTTAATACATTAAAGTTTCAAGGGGCCTCTGTGGCCAGGTGGTTAAAATCCCAGACTTCAAATAACTTGTCTGTCACCACTATGGGTTCAAAACCTTGCTAGGTGAAGAATTCTTCAAATGTGCAGAAGCCTCCGAACTGACTTTTGGAAGAGGGAAAGTTTTATATATAAAGGTAATACATGAAGGGGCAACTTAGGTCTTCCTCAACCATCATAAGCTGGAACATCACTATAATATGACCTATAGCTGCTTCGGTTTGACATTAAACTGAATAAAACTCAACAAAAAAAGTGGGAAAACATTCCCATTGACAAGAAGCAGTTGCTGGATTCTGAAATCATTGAGAACTATTTACTTTTTTCTGTTAAGTTAATTAGTAAATCGGTGCATTGTATAATTGTTTGAGGTTTGCTACTCTTGAAAGTTTTGCAAATGATTGGGGTTTTAAAGCATTAATACTATCAGACATTAATTTTAAACTATTTCAATCTGTTAGACATGAATATCAAAACATAGAAGTAAGGCTGAATGAAGGAAAATTGATATGAAGATTTTCTAATCCATGATTATTTGAGTACAGTCAAACCTGTATTGAGCAACCAGTCAATGATTTGACACAGTTTTGCTTGTGAAGGAAGTAGGCTGCTTTAGACAAGTTGATGTTAAAACAAAAAGACATTTTTGGAAGTTAGCAGACTGATTGCTTAAGGCAATTGTCTGTTTGATACAGGTGGCTGTTACGGCAAGTTCGACTTTATATGAGCCGCGCCATGGGAAAGCCAGCATAGTGGCTTTGCGACCAGCATGGATCCTGACCAGGCTGGTCTGGATCCATGCTAGTCGCAAAGCCACTATGTTGGTTTTCTCATGGCGCGGCTCATTTACTGAATTATTTATAAACTGAAACACAGAATGGCGGTTTGAATTGTATTGGGAGTTGAAGTCCAGGAAACACTTGAGGATGAGTTCCTTTACAGTCACTGTAAAAGAAGGCTTAAACAAGGTGTTAAAAGTCTTTTTTTTTTAAGATTATTTGTGAAGTTTGTTATAGTTTTAGATCTGATTATTTGTGGTGCAATTTCAAGTAATTTATATGTAGAGTAGGGAATATGTGTAGTGTTTTGTTGAAATGGGCCGTCTTTTGGAGTAATGTTTAGTTGAGAAACATTGTTTTTAGCTAATTTTAATTTGTAATATTTCATACCTTAAAGCCGCATACTTCAGTTTAATGGTCAATTATCCTCTGTATATGTCAAACAGAAACTGCTGTGAAATTATTTATTTTGTTGGTATTAAGATTTATGCTTTGTTTTTGCCCTAACAATTTCTTCATGCCAATATCAAGTTTTGAATTTCAGTTTTTTGATAAAGCATTATTTGGAATTGAGTTTGTTGCTTTTGATTTAAATTTACAAATTGATGAAAGTAAATAATCTCTCAAAACACGCTTTTCATTAATATTAATGCTTAATCACCAGAATTTCAGAAAAACAAGACTGTCCGTTTCAACCCGATGAGTCCTGAACAGGAAAAATCTGTTGAATGCTGTGAAATTTAGTTAGAAGTGCTTTATTGTTTATTTATTAATCATGTTAAATCTTGGTCCTTAATGTCAAAAGATGATGGCATTAAACCACAAAAAGAAACAAAACAGTATGTAAATTTGGTATTCTTTATTTTTATGCTGAGCAATCTGCTCGTTCAGCTATATTTATGGTCTTTGCATGATGAACTGGCTAGCTGGAATCAACCAAAACCGGAGCTCATTACCTTAAAAAACAGAATTTCTGATACCACTGTGTCATTTCTATCATGTCTTTTCCTTTAGGTAGTGTGAAATCATTTTGCTTTTGCTTGCATGGAATTTCATGTTTTTTTGGCAAGACTTAGTGCTGTTATTTTGTTTAGATATGTATTCAAGGATTTGAACTTTTGATGATAAAATGGAAATTATATTTATTTGTTGATTAATTTCATCACACTTGAATATTAATGACATTGCAGTATTCATCTGTGTTAGGTGCCATTGTTTACATAATTTTTCGACTTTTCATTCTGTATAAACTTCAACATTTTCTCAGATTGTGCAGCAAGCTTTTTTGAATGATGAGGTGAGTCAGAATAAAATAAATACAAAATTTGAAAATACATTCCGAGAAAAAAATCATGACAGATCAAGTATTTATCAACGTTCAGAGTATGTAAATTGAAAAATAAATGTTCATTTGTGCTTAGACTTTAAAATATTAACTCCAATCCGCTTTAAGTTTATGTTGCCTCTGTTTGATTCTCCTTTGCATGAATATAGGCCTTGAATTTGAACAAAAAAATCGGTAAGATTCTATCAATAAAGTTAAGGCAAATTCAGTATTGCTATTTTTAGATCATAATTTTGTTTGTTGCTATTTTCAGATAATGATTTTGTGTGTTGACAAATGCAGACATCATAAATGATTGTCACAGCAAATGAGAAGATAAAAATCAAACATTTTCCTCAGAATTATTGATATATGTAATTTCATCTTTCCACAGAAACTCGCAGATATCTGATATTTGTTTTACATGCAAGCTATTACTTTGAAATCATATTTTATCAGCATAAAAATTGTGGTTCCTGCAAAACGGCTGTTTTATTGAGATGTAACTTTGTGTTTGTTGATTACTCATTTTGAAAACATGCCAGGGCTTTTTTCCCCTATAAAGCTACCACCTGTAAAAAAGGAGGCAATCCAAGTGCAGAAAAGTATGTTTTTGTCCCATTGTTGAACTTACAATTCCAAAACCATTGTTAATGCCTAGGATTTTTTTTTTGCTTTCCAACATAGTTTTGCTGTTTCGTAGACTTTTACTCATTAAATTCAGTAAACAGTTATCAATATACCATCACACATTTTAAAATGTTTTTCTTAAAGAAATCAAATACATTTCGTTAAGTTTTCATTATTCAAATTAAGACAAATTACTGAGGTATTTTCCCAATTGTACCAGTGTTGGTAGCATTCCAAAAATGGTGAGAAAAAGGCCTGTGTGCCTGCTTAGCTTAGTAAAGAGAGTGCAGATCTACTGATCACAATCACAAGTTTAATCAACTTGCAAGGGGATGATTTGACAAAAGACTGAAATCATTCATATTCCAAATCTAATTAATATAAAGAAGTTGACAATTACCTCTGAAGAACAGTTTAGTACTTGACACTGGTTGGACTAACTGCTCGTCGCTATGCTACTGAAATACTGTTAAAAATGGCATTAATCTCAAAAATTGCACATTTTGAAGATAGACAGTAATTTTGTCTTTTTCTTTTTTTTTTTTTTTTTTTGATGTACGAAACCTTGAAAATGAATCCATCACAATTGTTGATTTCACAGTATATGGCGGTGACATTGTTGTAAAATATTTCTAGTTATACAATTATATTGTACAGCACTTTAGTATTCTGAGGCTATTTATTCTGAAATTATAAATTGTTGTTTATTGGTGTCATTATTGTTATTAGTATGAATAAAACAGAAATATGAAATTAAACATACTGTTGTGTTCTTTATTATATGCCCGAAGGGACGTATTATGTTATGACACCGGTGTCCGTCCATCCATTAGCAATTTCGTGTTCTTTCTGTAACTCTTGAACCCCTTGAAGGATTTCGAAGAAACTTGACACAAATGTTCACCACACCGAGACAACGTGCAGAACGCATGTTTCGGATAGCTAACTTTAAGGTCAAGGTCACACATAGGGTCAAAGGTCATATCTTTGGGCATATATTGCTCCGCATTGCGGTGCTCTTGTATGTGATATAATACATATTGATAGGATGTTTCTGTCAAGATAGTGTCTCAAAAATACCTCAATCTTACAAACATCTTTGTTATCAGGTTAAGCATGTCCCACAACATTTTTGGACTGCTGCTGCCAGGGACACTGCTTAAGTCAGTGGCAACAGGAACTACCATATTGCATCAGCAGAATCTGTTGATTTCTTTGAAAAATTCAATAGAGAAGGTTCAAGTCGCTTTTACCTCACCTGAACCAGAAGTTCAACATGAGATATTGGGGTCTCTATCTGTCATCCGACATTAGCTTTTCACCTATTAAGGTCCATAATGCCTTAATTTTTTATCTTAAAAATAGATGAAACAGCTTTCTAAATAGATGTTATGCATAATTACATGGTTAGAAATAAAAACCACAATATTGTACATGAACTGTTACAGTTAGAGTCATAAAGGGAGGTAATTAAAAACGATAGATTCAATAAAAAATTCTGGTATATTCAGCAATATTCTAACCTTTGACAAATGTTAAAGAAAGTAATTATCAGAAACAGGATTTAACAGAAAAATAATGTATTTTATGTTCATAACAGAAAATATGGCAGCCATATTTTAAACAAAGGCATTATGAGCTTTTAAACAACTTCTTATGAACCGCTTGTTAGATCACCACCAAACTTGGTCTGTAACTTCCTTCTCACAAACCACTTGATGGATCATCAAAAACCTGATGCAAGTATGTAGTATACTTGAAAGGTCCTCTTTCAGATTTTTAGCTCGGTTATTTGAAGAATTAGTAGAGTTACTCACTATGGCGTCACATCTTGGTTAATTTTTTCCTGCCAGTCCACATTTTGAGATAAAGCTTTGAAACTCTTAACACTACTATCATAGTCTACATATGTAGGCAAGACTACAGAACTAGGACAAGGACTCTACTCAGTTATGGCCCATTTTTGACTTAGAAATTAGATAAGTTTGGCATACCATTCCATATTTTGTTGACTGTTTGACATATGGCTTTGAAACTTTGAACACTTACTTACTATCATGGTCACACATTGCCTTGTATTGCAAGACTTATCCAAATCCTCAAGTACAGGTACACTGTTTGTCTTATCTATTTTTTTCTTTTTCTGAAAATCTCTGGTAATATTTTGACCCCATACTTCCATCAATTCTTCAAATAGTCAAGTACACTGTCAACAGACAGCTCTTGTCCATTTACATCTGATTTTCTATAGTTTTAACTACTTTAACTAGATGTGTATCCAAAGGAGACAGGTACCCCCCCCCCCCCCTTTCCCCCGCTCCTGTCACTGTACATGGCTTTATGACTCGAAGTTTAATATTTGAGATGTTTGCATCACAAACTTAAGAACTACCTAATAGTATAGAGACTTACCCTAAGCCCTCTTTACAGTTACACAAGAGAAACAATCTGTTTATATAGTGAAATTGTTTAGTGAACACCGTTTGTTAATATTAATCCTGTCCATGCATGTTATATCAGTGTTATGGAAAAGTAATCTATCTATGTTAAATGCTATGCATGATAAGACAGTCATGCATCTAAACAGTCCTAAAATAGATTTCTTTGATTTTCTCATATTTCTAGATGTTTTTCCTATAATTTGACGCATATATATGGGTTGTAGAGATTGTTCTCTTTCCAGCAGTAGCCTTTTAAACATACGTTACCTTGTGAAATTCTGTGGGTTTTGACTTTTTTAAAAACATTGTCTGTTTGTTGACAGATTTCACCACAGAAAATGTCACACTTTCCCCAGGGCAGTAACTTATTTGATCTTGACACAGTTTTCTATTCAAATTGCTAATCCTTGTGGCAATTATGCATGCTTTTTCCCTGCATAGAGGTAAAAAGTGCATAGTTTGCATGGGGTACTAGGTCAATAGCCACCTAAGCCTACAGTAAAGTCATAACAGAGTTGTCTACAGTTAGCTACACATATATCTAAAATAGACAGTTCCTACTTGAAGTTTGTATTTTTAGTTACACTGCCTAAATAGTATATTCTTCACTTAGTGAAGAGCGAGAACTCGGGCCTAGCCGAGTAAATAGGCTATAAAACAATCCTCAAATGTTTAATGACTAGGTCAAGTACATTTTGACATACATGAAGCACAAACTTTTATTTTTTGACTAAGTCAAGGGCCATAACTCTGGTCAAGCAATGTGAAAAAAATAAAACTCAGTTGCACAAATTCAAATGCTGGATAATACTCCTACATGATTTCATATGACTCTAGGAGAAATTTTAAGGTATATGCAACACAAGCACTTTATGACTGTGAATTTTTCACTAAGTCAAGAACCATAACTCTAATGTGGCTGAGTGAAATCCTAAACAGAACACCAGTATGCTGTATAACAATCCATTAACGTTTTATGACTCTTAAGTCAAATACTTTTATGAGATACAAGTGACACGAACTTGTATGACATTTATGCATTTTTTGACACTCGAGGGCCATAACTCTGGTGTGACTGCAAAAAAAATCCAGAACAAAATCCCATGTGCACACCTTCACATGCTAAATAATATTCCTATGATGTTTCATGACCCTATTTAATACACTTTTTTAGATATGTTTGACACAACTTTTATGCATTTTTATGCATGCTTTTTTACTAAGTCAAGGGCCATAACTCTGGTCTGATTGAGTGATATCTCTAGCAAAACCCAGATGCACAACTTCACATGCTAAATAATATATTCAGATAAACATTTGGAAATGTGGTTAATACCAGCAAAAGTAAAACATACCGCAAAAATTTTGTCTAATTTATCTAGAACACTGGTCACAATTGAGATTCATAAGAAATTATCAGTCTTTTGATTTTTACTTGCAGCTCATGTGGCTGGCATATGCTGGAATGTTTTATAATTCTAAAACTGGCGAAAATAATTTTCTTGTTACTCACATGATAGGTGTAACATCTGTTTGGTCAAACATATCGGCCCACTATGTATATTAAATATACTTGAGATAACTCCAAGGAAATGATATGAGCCGTGCCACGGGAAAACCAACATAGTGGGTATGCGACCAGCATGGATCCAGACCAGCCTGCGCATTCGCGCAGTCTGGTCAGGATCCATGCTGTTCCTTAATAGTTTCTCCAATTCCAATAGGCTTTGAAAGCGAACAGCATGGAGCCTGACCAGACTGCGCGGATGCGCAGGCTGGTCTGGATCCATGCTGGTCGCATACCCACTATGTTGGTTTTCTCATGGCGTGGCTCATATACTGATACAAATCTTTAGATGAAATCAAATACCTCCGAAATTACTTGCCGCTCACCATTGTTGGCTAGAAACATCACTTGGGGTGTAGAATCCTTTCATGAGGAAGCCATCTAGATGGCTTACAGTAGGTAGGTGGTTTAACTTCACAGGAATAATTCTTGGGTGGCCACCTTTCAAAATTGTTCAAAGAACTGAATTCCACACAGAACTCTGGTTGCCATGGCAACCAAAAGGAAAGCCTTAAAAATTCTTCTTATCCAAAACCTAAGTATTTGGCATGTGGCATCATTTAAAGGTCCTCTATAAAGATAATTCAAGTTATGCCCTTGGGGTGAAAAGAGGCCCCATCCTGGAGGTCCCAAATTTTACATAGGAAAAAAACTTTAAAAATATTCTTGTCTGAAACCACATGACCTAGGCCTTTGACATTTGATATGTAGCATTGCCTTGTGGTCCTCTACAAAGAATGTTTAAATTATTACCCTTTGGTGAAAAAAGGCCTCGCCCCAGGGTCCTAAGTTTTACATAGATTTATATATGAAAAAACTTAAAATCTTCTTGTCTGAAACTGCAAGGCATAGGCTTTTGATGTTTGGTATGTTGCATTGCCGAGTGGTCCTCTACCAAGATTATTCGAATTATGTCCCTGATTTGATATGTTGCTAGTCTCTGACCTTAAAATAATTGGTGTTCTGTTCCCTTAGAATATTGGTGGTCACTGACCTTAAGAAATGATGGTCTCTAGCCTTAAAATTAGAAGTGTATAAAAATTTGTGGTCTCTTACCTTGAAAAATCAGTGCTCTATGACCTTAAACATTGGTGGTCTCTAAACCTTAAAATGATGATCTCTTACCTTAAAAAATTAATGGTCTATAACCTTAAAAATTGGTGGAACTCATACCTTAAAGAATTGGTTGTCTCTAACCTTAAAAAATAGTGGTTTCTAACCTTAAAAAATGGTGGCCTCTGGCCATAAAAAATAGTAGTCTCTGATTTATAAAAATTAGTGGTATCTTACCGTAAAAAATTAGTGCTCTTAAACCTTACCTTTAAAATAAGGGTCTCTTACCTTAAAAATTGATAGTCTCTTACGTTAAAAAATCAGTGGTCTCTTACCTTAGAAATTGATGGTCTATTACCTTAACAATTGGTGGTACTTTACCTTAAAAATTGGTGGTACCTAACGTTAAAAAAATGGTGGTCACTGACTTTAAAAATTTGATGGTATCTAACCTTAAAAAAGTAGTGATCTCTAACCTTAGAAATTGGTGGTCTTTTACCTAAAAAATTGGTGGTTTCTAACCTTAAAAAATAGTGGTCTCTGACCTTAAAAATTGGTGGTCTCTGACCTTAAAAATTGGTGGTCTCTAGCCATAAAAAAATAGTAGTCTTTGACCTTTGAATTTTGGTGGTTTCTAACCTTAAAAAATTAGTGGTCTCTTACCTTTAAGAATTGGTGGTCTCTAACCTTAAAGAATTGGTGGTCTCTAACCTTAAAAAATTAGTGGTCTCTTACCTTAAAGAATTGGTTGTCTCTGACCTTTAAAAATTGGTGGTCTCTGACCATAAAAAATAGTTGTCTCTGGTCTTTAAAAATTGGTGGTCTCTGGCCATAAAAAAATAGTAGTCTCTGACCTTAAAAAATTAGTGGTCTTTGACCTTAAAAATTGGTGGTCTCTGACCTTAAAAATTGGTGGTCTCTAACCTTAAAAAAATTAGTGGTCTCTGACCTTAAAAATTGGTAGAGTCTGACCTTAAAAAATTAGTGGTCTCTGACCTTAAAAATTAGTGGTCTCTGACCTTAAAATGTTGGTGGTCTATAACCTTAAAAAATAGTAGTCTCTGACCTTAAAACATTGGTGGTCTCTTACCTTAAAAAATTGGTGGTCTATGACCTTAAAAATTAGTAGTCTCTGACCTTAAAAAATTGGTGGTCTCTGGCCTTAAAAAATTAATAGTTTATTTACTATCTATATAAGGACCTCAGTCTGGGGTGTTTGGCTCCTTTTAGGGTCAGATGGTTAAGGTCTTCTTCAGGTGAGCGACTTAGGCCCAGTTGGGCAAACAGACATAATATGTTAACAAACTAAGTCTTTATAATCGGAGCTTTGAATTTGGAACGCTGATTATTCTACTCTTTCTGGTCTTTATGTCTTGGAAGAGCTTGCTGCCTTAGAATATGATTCTAATTATGAAATGTTAAAAACAAGAGGGCCATGAAGGCCCTATATCGCTCACCTGACCTATTTCCCTAAAGATCATCAAGATTAACATTCTGACCAAGTTACATTAAGATATAGTCATAAATGTGGCCTCTAGAGTGTTAACAAGCTTTATATCTGATTTGACCTGGTGACCTAGTTTTTGATCCCATCTGACCCAGATTTAAACTTGACTTAAAGATCATCAAGATTAATATACTGACCAAGTCTCATTAAGATATGGCCATGAATGTGGCCTCTAGAGTGTTAAGTAGCTTTTTCTTTGATTTGACCCGATGACCTAGTTTTTACCCCACCTGATGCAGATTAGAACTTGACCTAAAGATCATCAAGATTAACATTCAGACCAAGTTTCATTAAGATATGGTCATAAATGTGGCCTCTAGAGTGTTAACAAGCAACTCCTTTGATTTGACCTAGTGACCTACTTACTGACCCCACATAATGAAGATTCGAACTTGACCTAAAGATCATCAAGATTAACGTTCTGACTGAGTTTCATGAAGATACATCATAAATGTGACCTCTAGTGTGTTAACAAGCTTTCCCTTTGATTAAACCAGGTGACCTAGTTTTTGATCCCACATGACCCAGATTCGAACTTGACCTAAAAATCATCAAGATAAACATTCTGACCAATTTTCATGAAGATAAAGTCATAAATGTGGCCTCTAGAGTTAACAAGCTTTTCCTTAGATTTGACCTGGTGACCTAGTTTTTAACCCCAGATGACCCAATATCGAACTTGTCAAAGACTTTATTGACGAAGTTTTATTTAGACTGGGCGAAAATTGTGACCTCTAGAGTGTTAACAGTCAATTGTTATGTCGGACAGACGACGGCAGACACAGGGCGATCTCAAAAGCTCACCTTGAGCACTTCAAAATCCATAAACTTGAAAGGAGGAAAAATTTGTTTCCAAGCTCCTGTGGTTTGGAGGAGAGGCAGGGGATAAGAATTGAAAAGATGAATTTTTATGGGAATAATTAAAATAACAAATATTACAGAACTATTTTTATTGACAAGTTAAAAAACAATAAATGACATAGCAACTGGTGAATAAACAAATAGTATAAGAATGACAGAAATCTACAGGATTAAAAGCTCACAATGCCTTTGTAATACACTGCACAAATTTTCTAGTCACTCATAACTCAATATTGTTCATGAGACAAAAGTCATCCTCCCTAGAATGCATGGTGAAATGCATAATGGAATTTTAAGTAAGATTCCATAAAAATATACAAATATTTTTAAACTTATTTCATTTTTAAAGGCTTTCTTTTGTTAAGTTAAACTGCAATTATAAGAAAGAAATCTAAATAAATTCTGAGCATTGTATGAACTTCATTCATATCTACAGTTAGTAAAAGAGGTTTAGTCCATAAAATACCTGGTATGTCAATTATTTTTATATTTAATTTTGTTATTTCTCTAAAGCGTGACATTTTAACCCTTACCCTGCTAAATTTCTATAATGAACTTGTCCATCTTTCAATTTGGACAATACCATTAACTGTTAAAAGGGGTGCTTACCAAAAAAGATACTAGCTGAATAGCAAACAGTGCAGATCATAGTCAGACTGCACGGATGTGCAGGCTGATTATAATCAACACTGGTCGCAAAGGCAGAATCAATTGTGTCTGGCATGATAAGGGTTAATGTCACTATGCAAATTTTGTAACATGGCTTTTCGTCAATTTGGTGTAAGTAACTTGATGATAATGTTTTAAATTAAAGCATTAAATACTATTCCACTAGCATATATGAAAGGGAAGCCGTTCCAACTGCAGAAATTAAATGGTCAAAGCAAACTGTGAACGTTTGATGAGTTTAACCCTTACCCTGCTAAATATCTGTAATGAACTTGTCCATCTTTCAATTTGGACAGTACCATTAACTGTTAAAAGGGATGCTTAACAAAAGGTACTGACTGAATGGCGAACAGTGCAGATCATGATCAGACTGCACAGATGTGCAGGCTGATCATGATCTTCACTGGTTGCAAAGGCAGAATCAGTGTTTAGCAAGATAAGGGTTAAGGATCCAACATACCAAAGTTGGGGCATGGCATATGTAATTTTGATACCTTAGAAGTCAAGGCAGAATAAACAATCCCCTGTGGGAAGCTGAAATATGATTAACAACATTTCATGGTTAAAAAAAGCACAGTCACAAATTTAATCAACTTTTTCAAAGCAACCACATGAAATAAGTGAAAGGCAAAAATGTCTAAACGGTCAAAATGATTCATGTAATCAATTGTCACTTCTCTGATACGTCTTTAAATTTGCAAATTTTCTACCAGAGGCATGAAATTTAACTTTGTTTTCATTTGTTACTTTACATGAAATAACTTCATAGAAAACTGGTATGTTTTAAACAGTGGAAATGACCAAATATACTGAAAATTGAAACCTCCAAGCATGTTTTTTCTCCCTGATTTTAGGTCTGACCACCCTTTTGTGCAAATCATTTTAGCCAACATCATGAATATGGTAAGTTCTGTATAAAGTATGCCACCAGGATTAAGAACATCTCTGGACTGGCTAGGAAAATTATATCTATATACATGTACTTAAACTGTAAGCCCTTCTGGGCATTTAACATGTACATTCTAAACTGGTTTGTTTTAGGTTTAGTGCTGTTTTTCAACAGTACTTTGTTATGCAATTAATTAACCTAATTCGAAACCAGTATTAACTCATTTCAACTTCTCTACATTAGAGGTGTAGGATGAATGATTTCAGTCAAATTCTATCAAATTGTCATGAAGAATACCCCTTGCACAGAGGTCAAACTCATGACCCAATTGTCCTTAACATTGTAACCCCTTGCACAGAGGTCAAACTCATGACCCAATTGTCCTTAACATTGTAACCCCTTGCACAGAGGTCAAACTCATGACCCACTTGTCCTTAACATTGTAACCCCTTGCACAGAGGTCAAACTCATGACCCAATTGTCCTTAACATTGTAACCCCTTGCACAGAGGTCAAACTCATGGCCACATTGTCCTTAACATTGTAACCCCTTGTACAGAGGTCAAACTCATGACCCAATTGTCCTTAACATTGTAACCCCTTGCACAGAGTTCAAACTCATGACCCAATTGTCCTTAACATTGTAACCCCTTGCACAGAGGTCAAACTCATGACCCATTTGTCCTTAACATTGTAACCCCTTGCACAGAGGTCAAACTCATGGGCACATTGTCCTTAACATTGTAACCCCTTGCACAGAGATCAAACTCATGGCCACATCATCCATTTATCTATGTTTTACCTATTTTAAGCTAAACAGATGGACCTCACCTAAAGCAAATTGATAGTTCAATGTGTCTAAGGATCCTACATACCAGATTTGAGGCTTCAAAAAGAATCTTAAATGTCCTACCTGATACTGGAACATACATGCATACTTAGTACCTTAGCTTTTTTCTTTATCTTCATAAAAGATGTTTAACCCTTAGCCTGCTAAATTTCTTAAATGGACTTGTCCATCATTCAATTTCATCGATACCATTTATTATTCGAAGGGGTGTTCAATGAAAATTTACTGACAGAATAGCGAACAGTGCAGACCATGATCAGACTGCACGGATGTGAAGGCTGATCTTGGTCTGCACTGGTCGCAAAGGCAGAATCACCTGCCGGCAGCAGGCTAAAGGTTAACTATCCTTACATATACTTGACCAGTAAAATAGATCATAGTACATAACAAGAGCTGTCAGAAAGACAATGTGCACGACTATTAAAAAATCCTTACCATACTTATATAACTGAAAATGACAGTTAAGAATTAATGCGACAGAAATATTGTGCATTTTGTTTTTCACTTTCAAGTGTCTGTGTGGTGAGGGGGGAGTGGGCAAGTGTGTGTTATTCTAAGAAACAACATGGGGACATGGGGAAACACAAGCAATTGAAAGATATAAGTATGGCTGGGAAAAGGGGTATGATTGTAAGAAACAATACCCTTTTGGTGGAAATTGGGTTTTGGGGTAACAAGCTGAGGTAGAAGTTTGAAGTGGAGGTAGAAGGGATACTGGTTCTAAGTTTCAGAAATTGAGAAGCATGCAAATTATATCTTTAACCACCACTACTAAAAAAGCTCATCCCAATGGGCTTGACCTTTTGGGTACCTAGCCTTAAACCAAAATATTTCTATCTTTTATTAATATCAATCTATAAGTGAGATTTGATGAGTATAAGGGTAGCAGATAAGAAGCTCTTGTGAAATTGAGAAACTTGCATTAAAACTTTAAATACAACCTATAGTGACCTAGAGTCCCCCCATCCCCTCCCCACTCACACACACAATAACTTCATGAAAATCATTCATAATACAGGTATACAATAAAATAAAGGTGGACAATTTAAGGCCCTTTCTGATTTACAGTATTTCACAACTTTGTATTTTACAACTTTATTGCCTAAGGTGTGATAGCTTTTTTTCTTATTCTGTCAATGCTTTTTAAGTAATTTTTTTTTAGAAGTTTTAAACACAGCTAAATTTAGAAATAAAATATGGTTAATAAAATACAACAAAGACTGAGTGCATACTGCTATATTAATTAAATTAAATTAAATGTTTAGATAGCAAATGTCCAAGTTTTGGCCTTCCAACACTGAATGACATTTTTTCCGTCTAATTAGGCGTAAAAAAAAAATTGTTTGTTTCCGGTATCCCGACCTACCCTAAATTTTTGGCCCGACCCTAAATGTTTTTATGGCCTTGGAGAATATTTTTTTCAACTTTTTAACAAAAAGATGCAAAACTGCACTTTTTATGCTTTAAACATGGCCAGTGATGTTAGAAATCAACTTACTGATGCTCTAAAGGCATAACTCCCTTAAAAATAATTTGTATTCATTTTTTGACAAAAAAATAATTTCCGAAAGGTCTCCTCCCTTAATAAAAAAAATTTCCAAAAAAAAAAAAAATTTTCCGACCTACCTACCCTAATTTTTTTGAGCATGTTACCGGAAACAAAGAATTTTTTTTTTTAGGCCTTATTTATGACAGAGGTACACTGAATGTTACTGTTAATTTGTAACTGCATGAACAGAGAAGATGCTTGTATGTCTCAAGTATATAAATTGCATATATAATTACCGTCATTGAAACACAGAAGAATACACTTATTTTGTGGGTAGTCTTTAACATTTACTATTAAAATATTTGACCCCAATGACCTTGACCTTTAGGATACCTGACCAAAAAGATGCCGATCCCTTACTAAGACCAACCCTTATGTTGAGTTTGAGAAAATATGGACAGTATTGATAAGAAGATACTGTGAAATTGAGAAGCTAATGCAACAAAACTTTAACCTGAAAACAACACCAACAGCGACAGCAATGCTGGGGCAAGTACAATAGCATTCCTTATTCTATGAATAGTTTCATTTAAGCTAAATACTAGAAAAAATAAATGCTAAGCTCAGTAGATATTTCTACGTTTTGGGGAATACTAATAAAGTAGCATAAATTATGTACAAATTTTAGTTGACATAATATTGAGTAGGAAAACCAGCAAATTTTGAGGTAGCAGCAACAAGCACACTAATAAAATGAAATTATTTAACCTATACCCTGCTAAATTTCTATAATGAACTTTACTTTCGTTTGTTAATAATTGTAGACAAAATGTAAAAATGAAGTCTCAGTGAGTTGTAGATTTCTTGGCATTATTGATTTATAAAAGTAAACTTATGTACAAAAGCTATACACTGTGTTAATAACACTATAAATTTAATGAACAAGTTAGCTGTACTTTATATCATACACATAAAATATCATCTTAACCATTACCCTGTTAAATTTTTATAATGAACTTGTCCATCTTTCAATTTGGACAGTACCATTAACTGTTAAAAAGGATGTTTCCCAAAAAGATACTGACTGAATGGCGAACAGTGCGGATCTTGATCAGCCTGCACATCCGTGCTTGATCAGACTGCATGGATGTGCAGGCTGATCATGATCTACACTGGTCACAAAGGCAGAATCAATCATGTCCAGCATAAGGGTTAATACAAAAAAGAATTCACTATCTTCACCTATATTTAGTGGGTCTTAACCTGTAACAGTATAGTGGTGGAGACTTGATTCATATGTCAGTCTTTATTTCAGAACTCATAACATTGCATTTATTACAGTTTAGGTCTACACATTCAAAATGTACTCGAAAATCTTGTGCTGAAGCTCTACATGATTATGTAGATTTATGTATAGCAAACAAATAGATTTAACTTTCCTGACAAATTTCAGAAAATGTTACCGCAAAGTGGTATACCGGTCAGAGTTTGTGAATTTCTGATAACTTTACATGCAATAAATTGTGTTGCTGAAATGTCGTCTGCAACATTGTAAAGTTCATTCATTTGCTCCAAAGGAAGAAATATGCAGAGTAGCAACGCTTGACCTGATCACCGATTTAATCGGGTTGATCGGTTCAACTGTTGCAAAGCTGTAAATTCGCCTGCAGCAGGCTAAGGGTTAAAGTCATTTTGCGAGTGGTAATATTCACAAATCATCAAAAACTTAAGTACCAAAGCTAAGTTAGTTTATCTTTTCTTTTCTCGACTTCATTTTTTATGTCTTGGTGAATATGGAAATTTACACTAGCTGATATTTTCACAAATTTATTGAATTTGCAAAATTTGCAAACATTTCCATGTCACAAACATTTCCACATATATAGTATAGATAGATGACTTTTCCACATGTAGGTGTACACATCTGTCATATACATACATGTATCTAAAGAAATCAAAACCTTTATAACATTACCCAATGTAACAGAATTTATAATGGGTTCCAAAGCAGACCCAGGATATCAAGTTTGATCTGCAGTTCAAAATACTGGCAGATTCCATCTTTCCACTACACCCACCCCATCCCCACATCCCATGTCCTCCGCTTATCATTTGTTTATGTTACTGTTCATTGAAAACAGATATTTAGTAAACAGATGTCTCCTTAAATTAATGGCACAAATATGATATGAAGATTAAAATTCAAGAAATAAAAGTACACAAATAATTTCAAACATCAAAGGTATAGGAACAGCACACCAGACCATTTGGCCAACACTGGTCATATCACTTCATTTTTAGTACATGGATAACAGGGCAGAACATTTGTTCAAATATATAAATTATGGAATATGTGAAGCTTAGAATGTCTGATAAAGCTGTTAAAATATATGAGAAGCTATGCATAAATTTTCAGAAGAGTAGTTTTAGGGATTGCACATACAACTGAACTTGTATTCAGGTAATGGGTTTGTGTTGCTCCATTGGCTAGTTGCTTAACCTTAGTTTACCCTGCTAAATTTCTAAAATGGACTTGCCCATCATTCAGTTTGGGCAGCACCACTTAATATTCAAAGGGGTCTCCACTGAAAATTTATTGACTGAATAGCAAACAGTACAGACCATGATCAGCTTGCATGGATATGCAGGCTGATCTTGGTCTGCACTGGTCGCAAAGGCAAAATCACTTGCCACCAGCAGGATAAAGGTAAATACAGATTTGACAGTATACAAGTGTAAGATAGAAACTTGCATGCTACACAAAGAGAAATGAATGGTAAAAATTCTTATATTACAGTTTATACATATGAGATATATCATGCCCAAATGTCGTATGTCAAAATATGAATAATTACTACAAAGTATTTTTGCAAACATAAAGAAATTGTTTTTAAAATAAATTTGTGAATATTTTACAACTGCCAAAATGAATTTTCTTTGCGCATGTGTTAAAAAAATCAAATTCCGACCATTTTCACCTAAATTATAGCAGAATAACTAACTTTTCCGTTAGAAATGCAGGAACTGCTAGGGGGCACTCTTTGCAACAATAAAAATATAGGTTTTATGCAAAAATTTCTGTGTTTTCCAAAAATACAATATTTATTCAGATAAAATTTTATTTGTGTGCATCAACTTTTGACAATCTTTGTCTAAGGTCCAGAGCCTCCTCAAACTTCACACCTAAATTATATACTAGTATATTATATATTAACCCTTACCCTGCTATATTTCTATAATGGACTGGTCCATCTTTCAATTTGGACAGTACCACTTATTACTCAAAGGGGTTTTCACTGAAAATTTACTGACTGAATAGCGAACAGTGCAGACCATGATCAGACTGCACGGATGTGCAGGCTGATCTTGGTCTGCACTGGTCGCAAAGGCAGAATCATCTGCCGCCAGCAGGCTAAGGGTTAAACAAAGTATGAACAAATAATGGGAAGTCTTTTTAACAAGTGACATTTTCTACATAACATTTAATTGAATATTGGCATGCTTAGCCAATAAAATCTCTGATAAGGATATTCTGTATTTAACTCATTACCAATTTAGTAAAAGATAAGCATAAAATATCTTTAAATATAACCACATAGGAAATATCATCAACACATATATTACGTATCTGTAGACTAATGATTTGGTAACAAAACCACATACTGACCAAAACACGAATCTACAATTACTACATCATACACCAATGATGTAAAAGCAAACTCACATACAGCATTAAATAAAAAATCAGTATGTAAAATCATTGTTCTTGACCAATGAAATAAGCTTTTTTCAGCAGGATGTTATAATATATTCAAACAAGAAGACTGAACATGAGACGTTATGAAACAAAATCACTACTTGTCCATACCATTATTACTACATACTCATTTAAAAAAATCTGTTTAATTTCAATGGAACCTGAAACATCCATATTTTTCCATACTGGCGTTCAAATTTCATATCGAGTGTGTGACGTCAGTTTCATGTATACCGTCTTATATATAAAAGTTCTTTAACAACGAAATTTTCAATTTCACTCGGGCTTAATTACAAAATTGAATCATTTATATAATAATTTTAAGTGTTGATGCATATCCCTGTTTCTCGTATTCTCAGGGTTTCTCATATTCTCATTTTTTGCCTTAAATATGTCAAATAATTTAATGTTTGTTATTTTCTAGACAGGAATGTTACAAAACTGACACACTGAAAATTTCAAGTGATTTGAACGCATATTGACGAAACTATCAGCATTTTACTCAATTTTCAAAAAAATCCTTATTTTTTTCTGGTGGTGTTAGCAAAGTTGCCATAAATTATTGATTATGTAATTAACTGACATATTTCTTGATGTATTTACTACAGAATATATCTTTTTATTACACAATGGTTATTTTAATGTTTTAAATTCTACAACTTATTTGTGATGAAAAGTCAAATCTAAATCCACGGGAATATGAGAAACTCTTGGTCCATTTCTGCGGGTGAGGGTGGTATCAAATAAAGTAACAAAATAATTAAATGGGATAATTTCTGTAACATTTTATGACTCCATCTGAAAGACAAGTGAATTTTCTACAAAATAACACCCAAATGTTGTTTATGAAATGGTTATTCTGTTACTGGGAATAAAAACAACCCCTTAGGCCCCCGAGAATATGAGAAAACAGGATATGTAATAAAAAGATTATTAGATTTGCATTGAGAAATTTGCACTCATTCTTTCGCAGAATAATACTGTGCTCATAAAATCGCGCAATATTTATGCTAAAGAACTCGTGCATATTTCTCAATACAAATCTAATAACCTATAACTTTGTAGTAGCATGCTGAAAATGAATATGACAAAAACAAAACAAGCAAATATCTGGGGGATGTCATCAAGAATGAACACTGAACACTGAATACAATTTTTAGTGGAATGTTGTGCTTACTTCTGAAACACTTTTCAAGGAAAGTATTATACAAAAAGTCTGGTATCAGTTGTGAAGGTAATACTAGTATTACATTACCACAAAGAAATGGAATGTAAATTATGGTTACGGAATGTAAATTATGGTTCTGAAATCACAGTGCATATAGTCGTGTGAAGCGGAATGTACCACAATGTCTTATATACCCAACAGAATATTTTTCATGTAATTTAATTCTATTACAGATTTTGTGTATCAGTATGTCACAACTCCACTCTTATTGAATCTGCATCTGATTCACTTATTTTCTATTTTTCCTAAAATTTCAGCTCAAATAGAACTGGTTGCAGCAGTAACTCAATAAGCTGTCTGATTTTAGTTATGATTATAGACTTTTATTTTTCAATAACCATTTTATAAACAAGAGTTATTAGAAAAACATGTATTCTTTCGACCTTCTTACCTTACTTAGAGGTAACTGGCCATGCAGCTATTGTTTAGTGTAAAGAACAGTATGACCTAATGCTCTCTTAACCTTTACCCTGCTAAATTACTTAAATGGACAGGCCCATCATTCAATCTTGGTAGTACCACTTATTATTCAAAGGGTTGTTACTGAAAATTTACTGACTGAAATTAGCACGAACGTGCAGGCTGATCTTTGTCTGCTTTGGTCACAATTGCAAAATTACTTGGCACCAGCAGGCTAAAGACTGCAGGTTATTTACTGACCACAAGCACTCTATTAAGTCTGTAGGCCATATGCCTTAGCTTACTGGAGATAATGACTAGAAACTGGTTTAAGTCAAAAGGTATGAACACACAAAACTATAGAGTCATCTTCTGACCACAGGAAAACATCCTGTGAAATTTGACTGTTACCGACTTAAGTACTTTCCACTTATTGCTTAGAAACCATTTTCAGTCTTGAAGTCAGTTACCTTGACCTCTGGCCCCAAAATCATAAAGGTCAATTACTGACCACCCGAGCTCAACATTAAGATGCCCTATATTCTTTGAAAAGGTGCATTACATAAAGAAAAGTTCATTCCAGATGGAATAGTAAATCATGAAAGTAAAAACATGGAAATTAACCCTTACCATGCTAAATTTCTATTATGGACTGATCCATCTTCCAATTTGGGCAGTACCATTTATCATTTGAAGGGGTGTTTATTAAAAATTTACTGACTGAATAGCGAACAGTGTAGACCATGATCAGACTGCACGGATGTGCAGGCTGATCTTGGTCTGCACTGGTCGCAAAGGCAAAACCAATCGCCGCTAGCAGGCTAAGGGTTAAGACATGTATACTTTTTCATTCATATTTGATACTGGCATGTTGATGAATTGATGCTACAGAAATTTGGTTCATTTCAGATTTTCTAACCGGAGCAAATACAATTTATTCTATACACTAAGTTCAGAAATTTTCGCCTTTGAAACTTTAATTATTTTGTACAACACTAAATTCAGTATAATATGTGAAACAAAACAAATATATTGTAATATCAGTCACGTGATCCTCCCAATATGATATTAAGAGAAATGGCCAAAACATCATAAAATTTGAACTCCGTAACTCCACTGAAAATCACCAGTTCAGGACATGCTGAAAACATGCACAGCTAGGCTTGACAATGATCACTTTTGTGAAGTTTGGTGTGATTTCTCCTGGTGGTGTAAGAGCTGTTGGCTGACAAGGTAAAATATGACAAATAGTGGTCCTTAACTCCACTGAAAATCACTGAACTGGAACTTGCCAATAATCTATACAATGAGGCTTGGCATTGATCACTTCTGTATTTGTTGGATTTAACGTTGCACCGACACAACTATAATTCATATGGCGACTATCCAGCTTTGATGGTGGAGGAAAACCCCAGGTGCCCCTCCATGCATTATCATGGGCAGGCACCTGGGTAGAACCACTGACCTTCCGTAAGCCAGCTGGATGGCTTCCTCAACGCCCTGAGTGAGGCTCAAACCCATACCGATGAGGGGCAAGTGATTTGAAGTCAGCGACCTTAACCACTCAGCCACAGAGGCCCTCTGATCACTTCTCTCAGGTTTGGTGGAAGTCTGCACAAAAATAAAAGAGAAGTGGCCAAAATGTCACTAAACTTGAAGTATCATGGGCCATAACTCCACTAAACCAGAAAAACCAATGATTTGCACAACAAGTTACAAGGCTTGGCAATCAGATCACATTTGCGAAGTAAAGTGTACATCCGCTTGGTGGTGTCGGAAAGGTTGTACAGACAACTTTTTGACAGAAAGACTGACAGACAGTACTTAATCAATATTATCTCCACTCACCCCCACCCCACCCACATGAAATAAAATGATGTCTGTAACAGTATCTTTCAGCTGGTTGTGTGAGACATTTTTCAAAAGGTACAGACATTTTATGTAACAATGAAAACCTCTATGAAATACAGTCATGATAAAATTACTCGATAATCAAGCATACAAACTTGTAAGCTGCACCAGAAAATTTTATATTTACTGTGTCAGTAGCCGAGTACAATATAAATAATTTTCTTCTCCAACTCACATTGTATTGTGTAGCAAGTCAACAAATGAACTATAAATAGATGAATTCCCACTGGCCAGTCTAACAAACTATTTTTAGTAACTAAGCTAACTATTGTAATGGGGGTTATTCTGGCCAATCAGAACTCATCTGTTTATAATTCTTATAACAATACAAAATATGTACCATAAAGATATGGAACATCCTATATATTACTGCCACTTACATGAGAAATGGAAGCATTAATTACCGTAGATACCCATGTATAATGCACAGTTTTTTGACCCCCGGGACCACCCCCAAATCGTGGGTGCGCATAATACACAGGTATAGACAATTTTCCAACTTCAAAACAAGTATGACTTAAAAGTAATTCAAGCTTTCTACTTTTGATTATGGAGAAGACCAAGGTGTCCCTCCACGCCTTTATTCGGACATGCTGCCTGGGCAGAAACACTGCTCTGCATGCAAGATAAACAGCTTCCTAGAATGAAAGAATAACGAGACCCCAATGAGGCTCAAATCTGCAGCACTGAGGGCGCGTGATTGGATGTAATTGATCGTAATCGTAGCGACCCAGTTGTTATAACTGTACATACCTTATTGCATAATGGTATTAATTACAAATGAAAACATGGAACATTTCAAAAGAATGTCTACATTAACAGAGTAAATTTTGAAACGCTTGCCATCTGCAAGAAAAGTACGACAGGAAAAGCTTGCAAAATATGTGACAGATAATAGACCGCATGTAATGGCAAACATATTATATAACACAGCCAAGTTAATTAGAAAACTACACCATACCCATTTTGGAAGGCAGTATCCCCAGAGTTATTCTTTTGGAATGTGCAAATTTGTACAACTTCTTTTCATACTTGACTCTCATATTAGATCAGATAATACAACTTTTATTTCAATCAAATTTCCATTTAGGGCATTCCTGTTCAAATCCCTGAATTAACATTGATATTTCTTTCAGGTAAAAATAATTTGATAGAAATCCTTAACTTAACAGTAATTCGATCAATCACTGAAATAGCATAGATCTTTTTTTTTAAAGGAAATAATCTCAAAAAAATAATTATTTTCAAATCTGACAGTTGTATCCAGTTGTATGGTATTCCAACTTCTGAACATCCAGGAAAATTCAGTTCCTCACATTCCAGCTGACTTTTTAAAAGGTATAAATAACAAGAAAACAAGTTGATAGTGACACTGAAAACAGTTAAGATGATTAAATCGATGACGTGACATCATAGGCCAAAGTATCCGCCGACAGTTGACACGAGGACTACTATTAAGACAGCTACGCATATCAACATCATTATCTTCTTCTGCAAACAGAGAAAAGAAACATAATTATCATAAAATCATTCATTGTAGACTGGATACAACACTTGATTTAAATATTTGGAACATAGTAAGTAACAAATTAACTGTCGTGAATAAAACAAGAGCACCGCCTTGCGGGTGCTGACGCTCATCTGATTTTTTTTGTGTAATAGAAATATTGTCCTAGCCATGATTTTCTAACTCTAAAAAGGGCCATCATTCTTGCAAAAAGCAGGATAGAGTTATGTTTCTTGGTGTTTAGTGTCCACTTATGATGGTGAAAAACTGTTGCAAGTTTTAAAGCAATAGCTTTGATAGTTTATGAGAAAAGTTGACTTAAACATAATACTCAACCAAGAAAATGATTTTCTAAGTCCAAAAGGGGCAATAATTATTGCAAAAAGCAGGATGGAGTTAAGTTGCTTGCTGTACAGGGTCAGCTTATGATGGTCAACAAGTGTTGCAAGTTTCAAAGCAATAGCTTTGATAGTTTAAGAGAAAAAGTTGACCTAAACATAAAACTTAACCAAGAAATCTGATATTTTCTAAGTCCAAAAGGGGCCATAAATCTTGCAAAAAGCAGGACGGAGTTATGTTTCTTGCTGTACAGGGTCAACTTATGATGGTGAACAAGTGTTGCAAGTTTTAAAGCAATAGCTTTGATAGTTTAGGATAAAAGCTGACCTAAACATAAAACTTAACCAAGAAAACTGATTTTCTAAGTCCAAAAGGGGCAATAAATCTTGCAAAAAGCAAGATGGAGTTATGTTCCTTGATGTACAGGGTCTGCTTATGATGGTGAACAAGTATTCCAAGTTTCAAAGCAATAGCTTTGATAGTTTAGGAGAAAAGTTGACCTAAACATAAAACTTAACCAAGAAATCTGATATTTTCTAAGTACAAAAGGGGCCATAAATCTTGCAAAAAGCAAGATGGAGTTATGTTTCTTGCTATACAGGGTCAGCTTATGATGGTGAACAAGTATTCCAAGTTTCAAAGCAATAGCTTTGATAGTTTAGGAGAAAAGCTGACCTAAACATAAAACTTAACCAGGCAACGCCGACGCTGACGCCGACAACCGCTCAAGTGATGACAATAACTCATCATTTTTTTTCAAAAAATCAGATGAGCTAAAAATGTACAATTTATCCAAAAAGGTATTACTTGCTGGGAAAAGTTCTAAATACCACAAACATTTTTCATCAATTTCAAATCATGAAATAATAGTCACAGTAATTCATCCAATTCTTTGTGGTTTTCACAAAATAATTTCCTTGGCTGCATCAATGTATGAAATTAAATCCAAACAATTTTTGTGAATTTTTTTCACATTTTTACTCATTAATTTTTGAAATTCCAGGAATATAATTACATCCCCATGCAAAACAAAATGAATAGCAGTCCCACAAGTATTAATGATTCCACTTTAGGTAGAGCAAAAGCCGACATGAAATTTGTACGCTGTTAGAGGTTATTTTAACTTGAATATATTCTAAGAAACAGGAACAATCTGCCTCCAAAGGGAAGGTATTTGAGCCGCGCCATGGGAAAACCAACATAGTGGGTTTGCGACCAGCATGGATCCAGACCAGCCTGCGCATCCGCGCAGTCTGGTCAGGATCCATGCTGTTCGCTAACAGTTTCTCCAATTCCAATAGGCTTTAAAAGCGAACAGCATGGAGCCTGACCAGACTGCGCGGATGCGCAGGCTGGTCTGGATCCATGCTGGTCGCAAAGCCACTATGTTGGTTTTCTCATGGCGTGGCTCATTTACTCTTCAGAGGAGTCTTTTCATAAATATATACAATATTTTTCTCCTTTATATAAATTTGCTGAAATAATCTGTTCAAATATCATTATATTTTTACAATTTATGAAATCACAAAATTAAAACAATTTACAGTAAACTGTTTTCTTTATACTCTATCATTGTCTTGTTTACCTGTAACTCATGCAATACTGACGATGAACAAATATTACTGTAAAGAAAAGTTACACAAATTTCAAGTGCAAACCACAGAAAACAAGAAAATGAGAATACCAAAGTGCATACTTTACTGTGAATGCGTGTTTGCCTCCTAACTGTGTATTTACTTCACAATGATATCATCTACATGACATTTCTTTGGAAGTCTTCATTTAGGGATTTAAACCACAGGTTCTTTTGTTTTCTGTTCACTGGAGAACTTTGCATTTATTCATAAATGTAAATATGTGTTGTTCTTAAAATGTCCACAATTTGTTCCTTTTTGTCCACTTTTTGTCAAAATGTCCACAATCTGTTTCATTTTGTTTCCATGCTGTTCTGCACAGTTACAGCTTTTAAGATACAACCTTTTATCCCTAGTAACATTCTGTATTACCTGCACTTCATTTCTTCGGGGTATTTAAACTTATTTGTGAAATTACACCCGCTTTTCTACATAATGTAGGAACTGGAACCATACGGTGAAACTGTCTTACATCTCCCATTTTTAAAATAAATTTTTAATGACATCTTTAGAGCAATGGCTAGAATTCATTGGCTCACCTTGTTTTTACTTTTAAATCACAGAACTGGTTCAAACATTTTGATGTAAAAGGCTTCTGAGTGAAATAATGAATTAAGGAACAATGTTGTGGATCCGTACTGACAAGAAGCAATTTCAGTGTTCTTGTGTGCTGTTTTGGTATTCTTCAGCCATTCCTGTAGCTATATGAGAATATGGCTTTTTGTATTAACCGGGAAATCTGAAATCCTATACAGAGATCATACAACTGTATGGCATTATGGGTGCATCACCTTAATAGCACCAATGAATTTAAAGAACCAAACTTAGGGATTTACAAACAGTGATTTATAATTCTAACATGGCTCGATTTGATTTCCAGTTACACCAAGAAGAAAATCAAGCTCTATATATTCTGCGATAAACAACGGGTGACACGCGGACCGGTAAGAGAGCATTATGACGTCATATTGCCGCATGACGTCCGATATATTACTCCTCGCGTAAACGAAGTCCAGTATAGTATCTAAAATATATCAATGAGCATGTCAGAATGAAAACAATCAAGGCCTTCTTGTTATTTATCGTCTAATTAACCACGGTTCATCATTCAGATGCTTCAGTATTTAACCACTCGGGCTAACGCCCTCGTGGTTCAATTCTTACGCATCTGAACTCTCAACCATGGTAAATCAGACGATAAACACCTCAAAGTCTTGATTATTTGTTAATTAATACTGTAAAAGTTATATTCAAAGAACAAAAACTCAGTTTTCATGGCAGACTATTAAATTTTAATATAACAAATACAACTGTATGTCACATAGTATCACAATAAATCTAGAATGCGCAGAATAAATAAAAAAAGTCGTAAAACAAATATATGAGACACCAAGACAGTTTCCATAGCAACAGATTGCAATATCAAGAAAACCTTAAGACTCCTACATTATTTAGTTTAGCATTATTCCATGATGTATGGCAATACATTATGAAAAGTTCAACGGCTTATATTTATATATAATCATCTGCCTGTATTTATGATTTCGAAAATGCCAGTATTCAAGATTTGCTAAAATTTTTGTAGTTTTGCTTTGCTATCATTCCATTAAAACATAGAGTAAACAACATGTGAAAGACAATTTAATATTATATCATTCTGCAATAGTAATTTCAGAATTGGCAGCAAAATTACATTTGACTCAGAAACAACAGCTCTGCATAGCTGCACAATATACATCCTTGGTTTTAGAAGAATAGAGAAAAAGTATTTAATGAGAAATTTGTGTGGCAGGGGAAGGGGGTGGGGCATGCAAATGGGGGATGGGCAGTTTTCATGGTTTTTAAGATATGCTCCAGACACGAGATATGATATCGTATCTGACTTCTGACTTTAATTTGTGAACTTAAACTTTGACCTAACAACCCAAATATCGTGCTCTACATTACCGTCTCATTGTCATCTACCTACTTACCAAGTGCTGTGTCAATACACTGAATGGTTTTTAAGTTACACTTTGGATAGGAAATATAATGGATAGACAGACAAATGGATGGACAGTCGCATGCACCATTACATAATACATCCTATTTTTTCAGAAAAGGCCTATAAAAATGAGAAACACATACCAAGTTTGATTGGGGTGAGGTACTGATAAATTTAGAACTATCTTTAAATTTAATATATCTACCTTTTCCTGATTTTACCTATTTCCATGGAAAACTGTCTTGTATCACATATTTTGCCCTCATATGTAGTGTTCTTTACAAGCATGTTTGTAGGTAGATACGAACATTTACATATAATTTTCTGAACATATAAACATACATTACATAGTTTCAGCACTGGCATTAAAAGAGCGTTTCCATTAACATTTTACTTCAAAATATCATGCCCTATCTAATTTGTTTGTATAGTACAGATTTAATGCACTTTTTTCCAATATTTAAGTCAAATAATGTGTTTTAATCATAAATAAGGTATCTTTTAATTATTTCATAACACGTCCATTTGAAACAAATGCAAGTAAAATTTTTCTTTAAATAACAAATAATTCAAACAGATCTATTTCAAATGCATTTTATAACATTTTTACTCTAAATGCTTTTTATTATATCAAATGTTTTTTTCCTTCTCTACTTTGCTCTGTTAACTGGCACAGTGGAAGCATGTACATAGTTAAGGGAAACAACCCTTTCTTTCTGCCGCGTAACTGTATATATACCAGTGTTTATATAATAGTAGTTCTACAATTTATACAGGCTATTACTGTACATTGCACATCTAAAGTACATATGAGCCGCGCCATGAGAAAACCAACATAGTGGGTTTGCAACCAGCATGGATCCAGACCAGCCTGCACATCCGCACAGTCTGGTCAGGATCCATGCTGTTCGCTTTTAAAGCCTACTGCAATTAGAGAAACCGTTAGCGAAGAGCATGGATCCTGACCAGACTGCGCAGATGCGCAGGCTGGTCTGGATCCATGCTGGTCGCAAACCCACTATGTTGGTTTCCCCATGGCACGGCTCATATTGTAATAATTCTCTATCAATACTGAAAAATACTTCAATGTGTTAGGCCTATGCCTACACAAATTACAATATAATACACCAATGTTTCATTGAGATTTACTTCATTTGAGTAGATGAGAAACCATTGTCAACAGTTTCAAATTCAGTATTTTATTCTATCATGTATATAGTTAAATCTATTTATAAAGTTCTATTTATAAAATGTGAGTTAACTCCCTTGTACCTCTTGGTGTATTCTTAAATATTACTAAATTTTCTAAACAATTAAGTGAGCTGGAGTGGAACGATGAAAATGAGATATGAAATACAAGTGAAGTCACCATGACTGCTCTAACTGTTAAACTACCGAAGACACCATTTAAAGATAACAATGAATTAAAATCTAGTACATTCTAGATGTTATATAAAAAAATTATCGGCATATGCCGATACATGTACACACAGACAACACAAAGATTGGTATGAACTTAAAGTTCACTTTTGTGCATCTTCAAGGCAGTCAATTGCATTAATCTACTGCACTTGTAGATGATTTTTACCTTTAAATTTGTTCATTATTAGAATTTTGACAGTTTTTTTTTCAATATACTAAAGTGTGATACCTAACAAATTTACCATTTCTAGGAATATAATCACTACACTTTATTTAAATCTAGTCAGCAACCTTCCAACTGAAGAAATGATGGACACAATAAAATCCTAAACAAATTACTAAGGTCTGGTGAAAGAAACAAAACTGATGGATATTCATTTCTCTTAAAAAAAAATGAAAACCCTATCATCCCCGTAAAACTCACAAAGATCATTCCACATGACAAGATTGGTCAGTCCATTATGATGCCATTGGGATGTTACAAGTATGTTTTTCATACCAGTATGTTAGCATAGTTTCAATGATATGACAATGGTAGAGATAATTTTTTTAAATGACCTAAAAAGCTAACCACAAACATTTAGACCATGAACACTAACATCAAGCGTATAATGTGAACAGTGCCTGAATGATTTTATTCAAAATGACCTTTCGGCAAAGGTCTTAGGAACAAATTATAACCTTTGTTGAAACGGTCATTTTTTAAAACAGACTATATATAAATTTATACAATGACAATGAAATACACTCTATGAGCAAAAGCTACCTAGCTGCTACTTTGTATTAGAGCTAAAGAGACTCGTCGGCTGTTGGCGCAAAAAGTGTCTATCTCTTTTGGTTTGCAAGAAGACAGAACTGACATTTTTTGTTCATGTACAAAGGCTATTAGAAAAACATTAAACACATGGTGGTATGGCAGTTAAAATATACTGTTGATACAAACTACAGAGAAACATGTACTAAAAACACCACTTCTCAATAAAGATGAGAATTATATAAAAAAAAACTTTCGACAGTATGATTTTACTTATAATGAGTGGCCAACCCTTAACAAAGACTTTTTTTTTTCCACTTCAAATTAAGATATTCTGTCAGGTTTATATGTCCTGAATCTCTATACATAAAGGGACAGATACACCAAGACAGGTTAGGTTTTCACTGACAAAAAGCTGTCAGACAATCTAACATAATTCTAAAATTATTTTCTTTAATTACACAATATTACTACTCTTCATCATGGAAAAATCTTTAACAATATAAATATTAATTTTCAATTATTTTTAGTTGTAACATACACGTGTGTCTTTGCCAACTCTATAAAACTGATATTGCATGGTGATATTGCACAGCCAGGCGTATAAATATGTTTATGAGCCTCTGATTTGGTAGCCAAATTATTCTTAACTGTGATATAAAAACACCAAAGAATTTCAGTACTGAGTTTATTAAACAAGCTGAATACAATTGTGTAATTGCAACAGGCTTGCTTAATATAATTTTATTCACATTGTTGAATAAATTCAGTCCTGAAACTGTACTCATCTGATATCTAATTCTTCATACATAAATGAGTATTAAAAGTTCTCGACCCAAGCTACACTGATTATCCTGTGCAATGTTTCTGCACATGTATACTTTACTAGGAGAATCTTATGCAAAAGAATTGGGATATTTCAATCCACATATACAACCAGTGTTTGATTCTTTTTCTTGCATACTGAAATCTCCAAATATAAGAAATTAAATGCTTATATTATTAAATCTATATTTATAGTCCTTTCCATTGGTCTAGATCAATGATAAAAAGTCTTACTGACTCAATGGCATAGTCAAAAACATGTACTGACCTGCAGCTGTGACGTCATCAATGTCAAAACAATGTAACGTCTTGATCAATTTACTATGAAAAATGACCAAAGGCTGCAGATATTTGTATTTAATTTTTATCCGTTACAAGTAGGCTGGATTTAATGATAAACAATTGTTGCTTTTTACATTCGGTCAATATGTGGATCGACCTGATAAAAGCCATATCAACCGAGGGCGCGACCAGGTTGATAAATCCACAAATCAACCTCACCAAAAGGCAATAACTGTAAATTGTTTTAAGCACAATTTTACTACAGTAGGGTATGAATTTGCACATTCTGTCATAAATCATAGTACACCAGTCCTCTTACAGTCCGAGGTATTAGACGAGATATTCCAGCACTGGGGAAAACATGGAAATATCCTGTCTGGCATGCAAGAAATATGTAATAATACATGACGCTAAAATATTATACATGCAAAGTGCATACTGTATCCCTATAAAATAATACTTTACTCTTCCAAAATTAAATAATTTCTAATCTATGTAAGCCATTCGGGTCTTTTCTTTATTTGACAAGTACTTAACAACAGGAAGAAAATTAGGACTAATAATAACAACACAATAGGCCACTTCATTTATCACTAAAGATTATCTATGGTAACTAAAATCCAATGAACACTGACAGTTCAAAATATAGTTGGAGCCACAGTGTTACAACGATCAAAACTGTATTAGCAAACAACCAATCTGTTCCTGATACTAATTGGTGGGCACCAATAAATACATGGATCTGATTGGCTACCTTCCTTGTTTTCCTCATGCTTTCTATTTCACCTGAATGTGCTACATAATCTGGCCATATTATAGATAAATATGAAAATCCTTAATTAGTCATTGACTAATTCTAAGCCCGTTGTAACCAACTGAGTCTCTAAAATAAATAACGATGTACACAATTTTTAGCAAATGTCTTAAAACATCCTACCATGCAAAAAACTTACACTTAACATACCTGCATGGAAACACTATGAAGGAAAGACACATTACGTTTCTTGACTTAAGTTACTTTAAATGTCAAAACTATAAACTGTGGGCTGAGCGCGAAACTGTTAAAACAACAAGATACAATAGTTTTACACTCAGCCCACGAAACACTAAACGTAATAGTCTTATCAAAATCTTTGCTACAATACTTTCAGAAAGTTACAGAATAATGTGTAGCACACACACAAATATATATGTCATGATTGAAGCTTTTTGGACCTATTGTTCAAATGGAGTATTTCCTTTGGAACTGGTCTGACAGAAAAACAGTCTGTTTTCCTACACTGTTTTGCAAACTGATCTGATATTTTATGTGTAGGGGTAAAAAACACTTAAAACAATTTAAACACACTAAGTTAAGACACAAGAAAAGCTAACAACACATTTAACAAGGTTAATAATTATGATGATGCTGATGATGATGAAGATGACAATGATGATGAAAAAATGATGATAAAGTTAAGGAAAATTTGAATAAACAGCAACAGTGTTTTGTTTCAATTACTACAATGAAATCAAATTATATATGAATACTATGTTGTTTAAACTGGATCTGAATGATTAAATTATATGCCCAGAAGTTACATGATTCAATGTTTTATTTATGTGACATGTATAATATATATAATAATAACAAAATAATAGAATTTGTAAAAAAAATCTGACTAAATGAATTATACTGAGGTATAAATATTAACTGAAAAAGCTTCAATATCTTTTAAGGGGAATGCCTCAAGTTTTATGTCATTTTCTTTTCTTTAAATTTGAAAGAACATTCAATTATTCATTATAGTAAATAGAGAGTAAATATAAGGTGATTCCATGAGATCCATGAAGAATTTAGGCCTAAAATCAATAAAATATGTTGAAAATATCTCTTAAGCATAATTCGCACAGTAAAAAGGTTGATTTGATATAAAGAATTTGCTGTAATTTATACCATACTCATTGTAGACTTAGGATACTGATACTCTAATACTGTGCATACTTTTTACAGCAAACGCCTCGCGCTTGAGGGTCTATTGCTCAGTTCTCCAGGTTCACTTGGGCTGATTCTAGACATTTCCTTTACATTTTCTCTGTTTCGATAGCTCAGATATCAAATATCTCAAGCACACTGCTAATCCCTTGTAACGTCGATCAATCTTAGTTTTACTGTTTTTGTTTTGAAAGGATGGTACTTTGAAGCAATCTAAAGGTGAGTCCCTTAAACGGGTATGCCTTGAGATTTGCAAAGAACACTATGAAAATATTGATTTCTAAATCATAAATTAGCAATACTGTGTTTAAGTTGATATTTTGTATGTATGATATAAAGTACAGCTAAACTGTTCATTAAAGTTGTAGTGTTATTAACACAGTTTATAACTTAAGGACTATCAGAATATTTTTATAAATCAATAATGCCAAGAAATCTACAACTCAATGAGACTTCATTTTTACATTTTATCTACAATTATTAACAAACGGGAGTAACTTCCAAGTTTTTAAAAAATTGGCATAAATCTTGAGGCACAACCCTTTAAAGGTCTAGCACACACAGACACAGCTATCATAATATTACATAGCAGCACACATTTTATTACGTTGTACAAAATGCCTCCTGATATAAATTTCTTAAATGCAATGATGGACAAATAATATTTCCTTCCTGATGTACCGGTAACTTCAAGTAAGATGAAATGAGATAATCAGAAAGTTAGGACACCAACTCTTGTTACTTAAAAGACACTGCACCACCTAAATAATTCTAGCAGCTGTTCTGCCAGTGAAAAATCATGCAAGATGTTTTCTCTAACTTAAAGGTGTTTTCTAAGCTGACATTTAAAATTGTTTCTTTTTTGAGACCGGGACAAAAACTGTTATGATGAATGGCTTGCTGTTAATAGTTTCTATTTTCCTGATGTCCGTAACACAAACAGTAATGACACATCTAAAACATATGTATGCTTGTTCGTTTGATTTGGGTTTAATGTCATTTTTCAACAGTATTCAAGCCAATCAAAGCAGTATACAAACCAATCAACAGTGGTCAATTAACCCAACAAGTACACCTGGATTCTGTGCCAGTGCAGATTTTTCTACAGAAGTTCACAACTTCCCCACATGAATCAGAGGTGGAAGACAAATGATTTCAGACACAGGATCACCTTTCAAATCATTAAAGAAAACACTTACATAGGCAGTTCAAATGCATGATGTATTATGACTATAGAGGATTTAAATTGACTTGTCAATGTCTTTAAAATCAAGGTTTTTTTCTCTACCTAAAGAAAGCATAATTTAGTAATTCTGGCTTTGATGTTATAAATCTGAAATTGCTGGTCAGTCTAAGAATGCAGCCTTGCCATTGGTCAAATTCAAAACTGTACTCACAAACAACCAATCAGAAGCTGAGGTTATTCAGACTGGTTTCCAAATTTCAGTTTTATAACCTTAGATCCTATTTGTAATTATCTAATAACTGAACAGAATACATACACATGGAACATTCACAACCTACACAATAAATTTACATAAAAACAGGTCTCGTAACTTGTCATATAATTTGATAAAGCTCTAATATCGTGGCGAAAAAAGGGGGGAATACAAGAAAGATATATGACAATAAGAAAATAAACAGAAATATTATTGCACTTTTAAATTGAAAATAGGACAGCATCTTTGTGAAAGAAATCAAAATACAATTGCAAAACCTTTATGTAAGTGTCTATTTTCACATTTATAACAATTTCCCTGTATTGCATTTGTTCCTTTTAAATTTTGGTTAGTGCTGGAGAACAGAAGGTCAAAACTCAACTAATACTGTGATCATATCTCTATATCAGTAGGGACTCTCCTTAAAAAAAAAGCGTAACAAAGCAAGGACAGAAACCTTCCTACTTTGTTGGTGATTCTGTTATCCATGACCCATCCAACTTGCTGGGCCATCATAAATGCAGTGACTCGTAAATCTATCAGCCATCCTTTCCCTAAGGACTGAGAAGTATAAATTTCTGTTGAAAGTAGTCTATGTTTGACTTCAGACCTTCTATAGACACCTACTATAATGGATAATATTAGTATGGAAGAATTTGATCCCGATAGGGTTTGAATCCAGAAACTGGCAAAAGGCTAATAGTATGAAGTTAAGCCACCTTAAGTAACCCTTACTTGAAGGTTTCACAATATGCATTTTATTTATAACACAAAAGTACTGCCATTTCCCGCAGAACACTGCACAATTAAATACAGTTTTCAATATAGAACATGTTTTGACAGCACTTATTGTTAAATCCATTAACTGAATTTTAAGATACAGATAAATGAGCCACGTCATGAGAAAACCAACATAGTGCCTTTGCAACCAGCATGGATCCAGACCAGCCAGCGCACCCGCACAGTCTGGTCAGGATCCATGCTGTTGACAAACAGTTTCACTAATTGCAATAGGCTTTGAAAGCGAACAGTATGGATCCTGACCAGACTGCATGGATGTGCAGGTTGGTCTGGATCCAAGCTGGGTGCAAACGCACTATGTTGGTTTTCTCATAGAGCGGCTCACTTGTGTGGGTAAATGAATGTATACAAGCCATGCTGTAGATTAAATAACTTTAGTGATAGTACAATTATATAATTTGCATACAGTACAATGCAAATATTAACAATGGTTATGCTTTTAGCTAATTATAGATATCGCATTACAGTTTTTTTTACTAACCTGCATTACTTCCCTTAACATTATTAAATATGAAGCAAGTTTCTTTAAAACTGACTGTGTATGAAATCAGGAAATAAATGTTATGTGAAAAAATACCGAATTCACAGACCTGAATTTACAGAACTGTTACGAGAAATAATAATAATATTTTGTATAACTATAACGTAAGACACACACAAGTGTATATGGTAAGAGACTAAATGTGTTGTTATGGATTTCTCGCAATTATACTGGTCCTAGAATGTGTCATCATGAAAAAGCTGTGAAGATCTGCTACTGCCAATCCAATGACTGGGGTTGAAATATGGCGTTAGTTCTAATTTGATTAAATTAAGTAATCAGAACACAGTAAGTCGACAATCCTGATTCATAGGTTAAAGAAACAATGTAAACTGAAGTATATGATAATGTTGCTGTTCAAATATGTTTCACTGCACTATATTTGTAGTGCGTTTTCATGGACTTTTAACTCAGGGTTATGAATTCCCAAGACACCAATGTTTAAACCACTTGTGCAGTATTCCTACTGTTAAAAAATCTACACTGAAACGAGATAGCAGAGATTTATCCAACAACAAATTTAACTCAAGCAATGCATAAAATAACACCTACTGATTGCATAGTTCTAAATTACCAATAAATAAAAAACACTTTACCTAATGTAAAACAAAACAAGAGGTTTACATTTAAACCACGACTCTGGAGGTATGGTCCTTCTTACATATTTTGTGTCTGAAGATCTGACAGCCTAGGTTTGAACTCAAGGGAAAATACTACATATATGGTATGTAAAAACCCTTATTAATATTCTATATCTGAATAGTACTCATGGCATCCATAGACATACCAGTATATGGTATATTTAAGTAAGGGTTGCATCTAAAGACTATGACACACAAACTTCAAAAATTCCCTTAAACTTGTTCTTTAAGGTAGCCGGACTGTAATGGTAACAGGCTATTTCAGTTGGATAATGTAAAATCTGTATCCGAATTTTGGCATTCCTGTCTCAATTTTGGAAAGCTATACATTCACCTGTAAAATGCCAAACAAACAAGAATAAAAACAAGAGCTGTCCGTAAGACAGCCAAGCTCGACTATTCGAAATATTGTCACAGAAGCAGGAAATTATTACCCAAAATGTTAAATATCAAAAGAGTTTTAAGTTCGAAACGGGACATAATTTGACCAAAATGCATATCAGAGTTATGGGACTTGATGCTATCAACTAGTTTAATAACCCCGAAGAAACATGTTAAGTTTCAATTCCATATCTGCATTAGTTTTGGAGATAGTAACTTGCATGTAAAACTTTAACCAGAATTTTCTAAGTCCAAAAGGGGGCATAATTTGCTCAAAATACATGTTAAGAGTTATGGAACTTGACCCAGTGAGGTTGGTAACTGACCTAGAAAAAGAATAAATAAGTTTCAAAGCTATATGCCTTTTGGTAATAGCTGTATGTACTTGCACGCAAAACTTTAACCAGGATTTTGTAAGTCCAAAAGGGGGCATAATTTGGCCAAAATACATGTCAGAGTTATGGAACTTGATTCTATCAACTAGTTTTATAACCCCGAAGACACATGTGAAGTTTCAATTTAATATCTGCATTAGTTTTGGAGATAGTAACTTGCATGTAAAACTTTAACCAGGATTTTTTAAGTCCAAAAGGGGGCATAATTTGCTCAAAATACATGTCAGAGTTATGGGACTTGGCCCAGTGAGGTAGGTAATTGATCTAGAAAAAGAAAAAATAAGTTTCAAATCAATATGCATTTTAGTAATAGCTGTATGTACTTGCACGCAAAACTTTAACCAGAATTTTCTAAGTCCAAAAGGGGGCATAATTTGGCCAAAATACATGTCAGAGTTATGGGACTTGACCCAGTGAGGTAGGTAATTGATCTAGAAAAAGAAAAAATAAGTTTCAAATCAATATGCCTTTTAGTAATAGCTGTATGTACTTGCACGCAAAACTTTAACCAAAATTTTCTAAGTACAAAAGGGGGCATAATTTGGCCAAAATGAAGGTCAGAGTTATGGGACTTGGTGCTATCAACTAGTTTTATAACCCCGAAGACACATGTGAAGTTTCAATTCAATATCTGCATTAGTTTTGGAGATAGTAACTTGCATGTAAAACTTTAACCAGAATTTTCTAAGTCCAAAAGGGGGCATAATTTGCTCAAAATACATGTTAGAGTTATGGAACTTGACCCAGTGAGGTTGGTAATTGACCTAGAAAAAGAATAAATAAGTTTCAAAGCTATATGCCTTTAAATGATAGCTGTATGTACTTGCATGCAAAAACTTAACCAAGGTGTGATGCCGATGCCGACGCCGACGCCAGGGTGAGTAGAATAGTTAGACTATTCTTCGAATAGTCGAGCTAAAAACAAAACTTAATTGCACCCAAATTTCGGACTGTCCATGTGGGACGGTACTCTAAAGTTCAAAGACATGTTACAGAAATTCTCTACTCAAGTCCTGACAGATTTTGTGAGTGTATTCTGTTATGCCAGTTGAACTTATATATAGTTCTTAATATATTTAACACAAGTGGACTGAAATAGCTGCTTTACTGCAAAACTTTACTTTGAATTTTTGTCACCATAAAATTTAACTTTATTTTGTCTGGCATCCATTAGATAGTGGACACGTAATGGTGATTTCTCATTACGCCAAATTCTATGGAAAGCCATGTACGCATTGAACCAAAGAATTTCAAATTGCATAACAAAAGTATGTAATCATACTAAAATTGCCAAGCACCATTATGGGTCCACTACTTTAACAAAATTTCTTCCCGTTAGTGTCAGGTAATTTTTTTTTTCAAGAAATATCGAAACAAAATTCTCCATGGTTACTATCAGTACTGAACAGATGCTGTTTCATATTTATATGAAAAGAAGGTGTTTTATGAAAAAAATTAGCAAAAGTAACGCATCTAACTTAACTACCTGAAATTGCTTGGAAAATTAGTAAATACTCATTAGTATTGTATTTACAATATCTCCTAAGCACTAATCTACCAGAAGCACTGAAGTCGAAAAAAATGACCATTCAAGCCTCGAGGAATATCATTATATTCACACAATATCCTAAAGTTTTACTTTCCTAAATATGATGACACAAGTCACATTCATGATATCTCTCTCTATCAAAACTTACGCTCTAAAAGTAAAATCTTGAGTTCTAAAACTATAACTTTACGCTCTAAATGTAAAACTTCATGCTCTTAAAGTAGAATATTTTCAAACATAAATTCCAAGAGCGTGAAAGAAAGTCTTATTTTCTGAAGGTAGTTATTTTTATACCATTTGAGCCATGCCATGAGAAAAACCAACATAGTGGCTTTGCGGCCAGCATGGATCAAGACCAGCCTGCGCATCCGCGCAGTCTGGTCAGGATCCATGCTGTTCACTTTCAAAGCCTATTGCAATTAGAGAAACCGTTAGCGAACAGCATGGATCCTGACCAGACTGCGCCGATGCGCAGGCTGGTCTGGATCCATGCTGGTCGCAAAGCCACTACGTTGGTTTTCTCATGGCACGGCTCATATTAATAAAGGCATAAATGCAATTTTCCATCTCTTAGACTCAATTTCAAGTTAATTTGCAACTAAATTCAAGTAACTTAGCCCTAGTGGAAGATTATGAAACAAAGTTGTTTCAATATATGAAGAAATATTAAGAAATATCCTATCAAGTGTATAAATACTGTTAGAAATTCTGCATTTATGGTTATTTTTTTTCTTTTATGTTCAAAATTTAAAATTATGCGACATTTTTTCAAAAAGTACAAAAAATCTAACATCTATAAGAATGGCTATTGAGGCCTATTCATAGTAACATCTAAAGTAAAACTTATGGTTTAATCTCCTTGATAATACATAGTTTTCAAGGTGTAAAATACAATATAAAATAAAACAAATAACTTATGACTTGTAACCCGCAGTTATACAAAATTGCTATGCGAATTTAAAACTACTTTCTATCATCAGACACAACTTTTGTAGACATTTCTTGATAATTCGAAACTCCTTTGATGTCACCTTGCATCAGTTTGTAGCTATGAAATGCAGATGTCATAAAAAATCTGCATTATAAAACCCATTCTATGAACCATAAAAACCATATCCTGCACCAGAAATAATAATGGTGTGTCAATCTGCTGTCCTAAAACACTGTAATTGTCGTCTGCTAATCTGAAGTCACTGTCTCAAATCCCAAAATCTATTTATAGTTTCAAACATGGAGTCTTTGCTGAATTTAAAAGTCACATGATCTTGTAGCCATGGCATCAGGAATGTAACGAGTGTTTTCATTGGTGGACACTCAGCCAATGGATGACTAGGTCAGCGATGTTATTAAAATTATTGCTAAGATAGCAATCAGTACTACTACACATATTATTATAAAAATGAGTTTCTGAAAATTGAAAAGAAAAGAAAACAAAATTAATCACATGTAAAATAAATCATCTTGCATCAAAAGGAAAATCACTTTCTGCTTTGGTTAAAATCTTAACAAAATGTTTGCATTGGTTGATAGAAGTTTTAAATATATTCACAATAATATGTAGATTAAATTATTAAATGTTCTATCTGCTGTAATTATTTTTAAGTCACAACAACACAATTTAGGTTATACTGATTTTACAGACCCCAAGTAAACATTTGGGCAATATTTCAAGCATGTACAGGCACATGGGAGCATGGGGACAATCACAGATTTTCTGTTTGGCAGCTGCAATAAAGAATTCTCCATCCCTTGCAGAATTTAGAATGCACACCAGTGAGGGAAATGTCTAAAGTCAACCAGCTTAACCCTTACCCTGCTAAATTTCTATAAAGAACATTTCGACAGTACCATTAACTGTCAAAAGGGGTGCTTACCAAAAAAGATACTGACTTTATGGCGAACAGTGCTGATCATGATCTACACTGGTCGCATAGGCAGAATCAGCTGTGTCCGGCATGAAAAGGGGTAACTACGGCCTTCCAGAAGTACCAAAATTTGATTTAAATTAAAAGTAAAATTAAGAACACAGCTGTGTGGAGCAAAGTACTCTCAAAGCAATGTGCCTATACTTTTATGAGGATCGTATGCCAAAGCATTCTTAAATGACTGGTTGGAAACTGAATTGCTAACAGACAGACAACCAACACCATCATATGAGCCATGCCATGAGAAAACCAACATAGTGGGTGTGCGACCAGCATGGATCCAGACCAGCCTGCGCATCCGCGCAGTCTGGTCAGGATCCATACTGTTCGCTTTTAAAGCCTACTGCAACTAGAGAAACTGTTAGCGAACAGCATGGATCCTGACCAGACTGCGCGGATGCGCAGGCTGGTCTGGATCCATGCTGGTCGCAAACCCACTATGTTGGTTTTCTCATGGCGCGGCTCATATATCTGATCACTTTGCATGATAGTGACAATGAGTTTTGACTATGAGATCTTATATGGTGAATGCACCTTTTGCACTAGTAGTCAATGTGGTCTTGACCTTTCACCCACTGACTTCAGAATCTGCAGGAGTCATTCATTTCTCATGTGCTCAATTTGCCCACAAAAATATTGAGGAAATAGTTTTTGTACTAACTCTATGACCTTAACCTTGACCTCAAGATCACTAGGGATAATTCACTGCCCATGAGCAACGTGTATGCAAAGTTTCAGGATCTTAGATCAACGGATTCTCTAGTTGGAGCTAAAACTGTTTTTGTATTAACAGTTACTGTGACCTTGACCTTTGACCATCTGACAGCAGAATCAGTAGGGGACCTTGATCTTTGAAGCACTGACCTTGGGCATATGAATGCCATGTTTGGAAAGCATTCTCAATTCACTGAGCAGAAAAGGACAAACAGATGGGTGATCAGCTCCCTCAAATAATACAACCCTTCAAGCATGTAACAACTAACACAGCCAATACATTCACGTATATTTGTTTCTCCACATGTTCATTTTTCCAGCAAAGCAGAAAGTGATTTTTCTAACAAAAATAAATAAAGTTAAATAATCTTTAAAAGTGCAATATTTAGTGCTGTGTCAGCTTGCATTTAAATTTGCTATATTGAAAAACAATTAATAACTTGCAGTGAAAACTTACTCTAAGACGGTAATGCACACAACTTCACACGATGCATTTAAGTTGCAAAACTAAAAGACTTACTATAATAACAAATCCGCTATTTCTGTTATCATGCGAATTAAAAGCTTTGTGACCTTGAAATACAGCCATTTTAATTCTTAAATAACCAATCAAGAGCATTTTGCGTATTTAAAAACTGCAATATTGACCCAATTCCAGGAAATTGCTAAACTTTGCTAAAGTCCCATAAAATCGTACTGTTAGCCAAATTACACGGTTCTAACTGCTGTATTTCAAGTCATGCTGCCATTTTGTGGAGTGGAGTAATACGTCTTAGAATACAAACCCGTCGAGCCTTGCTTTGGTATTTTACAGCTTTTTTCGTGTCCATTTTGGCGGTTTCTACATAGTCTACAGCTTGTTCAACATTGTATTCTATTCTGTCTATCATCTCACCCTGAAAATATCAAACAGCCGTTAACAAACCTGTTTTCTTTTAGTCAATTATAGAGTTAGTTATCACATTTTATGTTGACTAAGCTCAATGACCGCTTCCTAGACACTTCTGACAAATACTTGCATCATGCTTAGGGGTTACTGAAAAAGCAGTCAATTCCACTCTTATTGAGACTAAAACCCAAAACCTACAGATCAGAAGTCCAGAGGAAAAAAATATACTTTGTTTAATCACCTTGTTGAACTTTAAAAATTTATAAGCCAGCCTATACAATTGCCTTTGCCATTTTTTAAACAGTCTAAAAGAGTCCCTTAAATTTCTGTAGATACCCCACAGGTTATCTGAGAACATATGTGAATATTCCTTTGACCTTGAGTTATTCGACTGTATAGGTTATATTACAAAATTTTTATGCAGAGTCAAATCTGACATGATGCTGAACTGCCAATTGGTGGTATGTGTTACCCAAGATGTCAATTAACTGCTGGTTTTCACTCATCAGTATATGTTTTCTTTAATACAGAAAACTAAATGGATCTGATTACAGGTTAAAGATTACCCATTAATGATATTAAAAGTACAAAGACATTGTTACCATCACAATATTATTCTCCTTTAGCAGAATGACATCCAAGTCTTTTTTTCATTGTTCACATTAATACAAATTACAACTGATGACAAGGTTTTGTGAATTTTATGGTTGCATGCTTCCTCGCAATTAAATTCCAAAGAACAGTTATTAATCCAATTCATTTTATGTTTAAAAGATGAAATTCACAAATTCAAATTCCCCCCAAATAGCTCTTTTGGCCAAAAACAAAGAAATTTAAAACACACAACATTAAACAATTCCATAGTAACAGGCAAATCTGGGACATACTGAGCTGAGGGTTATTTGCATGAAATTAAGGTTGGTAGAAGCTTAAAAGATAACAAGAGCTGTTTTTAGAACAAGTATGCCCTGCATGATGGGTTGTCTCATTTTCAGTCATGTGATCACAATGACCTTGACCTTTGACCTACTAACCCCAAAAACATGAGGGGTTATAAAAATCATAGGTACAATCATGATATCAAGTTTGAAGATACTGGGTCAAGTGGTTCTCAAGTGGAGACAGTTTACAAGGTTCAGGTCCCTGTGACCTTTGACTTACTGACTCCAAAAACAATTGGGGTTTTCTCCTTCATTAAGCCCAATCATGTTACCAAGTTTTAAGGTTCATGGTTAAGTGGTTCTCAAATTAATGAGGAGAAACTTTTTTTTGTGACCCTGATTTTTGAATCCAAACACAACAGGGGTCATCTACTTCATAAGCCCAATCATGCTATTAAGTTTTAAGGTTTTCTGTCGAGTGGTTCTTAACTTATTGAGCTGACACTGTTTTCAAGGTTTAGGCCTCTGTGACAAACTGACCTCCCCACTAAAAACGGGGGTAATCTACTTTATAAGCTAAAACATGCTGTCAAGGCTGAAGGTTCTGGGTCAAGTGGTTCTCAAGTTATTGGGAAGTAACTGTTTTCAAGGTTCAGGCCCCTGTGACCTTGACCTTTGACTTACTGACCCTAAAAACTGTCGTGGTCATCTACTACATTAGCCCAATCATTCTATCAAATTTTAAGGTTCTGGGTCAAGTGGTTCTCATGTTATCTGACGTTTCACTCTACCGACAGACGAACCAACCGATATACCGACTGATGTGACCGACAGGTCCAAAGCTATATACCTCTGCTTTTTCAAAGTGGAGAAGGTGGGGGTGGGGGGGCATGACAAAGAATATCACTTACTTGTTGTTCAACTAACATTGCCATATCCATAAACATATCGTGTAATTCTTGTATACTTTTCTCTAATTTCATAATATCTGCATGCCGTGCCTCGATGTCTGCTAATGTTTGTTTTGCCTGTTGCGTTTCCATTATAATCTGTCAACAAAAATCATCTATAGAAAGCTCATCTACAAAAACATAATGATTTCAAACATGCAAGTCTTCTACTTTCCTTCCTTTTCTGTGATCAAAATACATAACCCTTTATCGCATTATTTACATTATTCTTAGCTGTAAAAATGACATGCTACCTTCTTTAATTACCATTAAACCAGCAGACTGTTTTTTATGGAATTTGGACCATACATAGACTGAATATTAACAATTACACACACATAATACTCATTTCAAAACTATACAATTCAGGGTTCGACACTAACGGTGTCCCGGGGGCCCGAGGATCCCAAATTTTGAGGAGGAACACCAACTTCTAAAAGCTGGGATTCCGGCTGGATACCTATTTTTTTGGTCAATGATATCCAAAAAGTAAAAGATAAATACCTGTTTGAAAAATATTTTAACCCTTTCCCACATCGATACGTTTATCACCGTATCTATCGATTACCAAACAGAAACGTATTGACCTGTGTCTATTGGTTACCCGATAGAAACGTTTAATACCGATTAACGGCCATTTAAACAGAATCGTTTTATCCCGTGTCTCATAATCAATCGCTTTATTTTCGTTCTTTTCCTAAAGAAACAAATTCCGGATGTTTACTAACTCAAAATATGGGATTTCGTCATCATTATTTACGTACAAGATCATGTGGTTACTATTTAAATATATCGGGTACTTTTCAAAGAAATACACCGGGGTTTTTTCCTACATGTGCTAGACGCTACGTCATGGAAAATTACTGAGAAAACTGCTTGCAACTGGCCGGTTCGCGGGACTTTCCTCGTTCTAAAAATAACAACCATTTAACATCTAAGTATTTTTAAATGTGTTAGGTCATGAAGGTCACGCGTGATACATGCAGATTTCCCCTGAACAACATGGCTTGGAATTTATGGCCTTACACAAAGAAGTATAAAATATATTTATTTTTATAGATCTAGCTCTTTGCCTTACAAAACGGGAAGTGTTAATCAAAACAGAAGGACAGCGGCTTCCAAATATTTTATGACACCCCAAGAGTTAATTGCAGCGGAAGTCACCCCGATGTACGGACGTTTGATCATCAAAATATTACTTAATATTATCTAAAAATATTTTAATTTTTAGTACAAGAATACTGTAGTCGGTTATGAGTCTCCATCTCAGCGATCTTTTTGCATTTTCAGAAATTTTACGATCCGTTATTTTTGTAGTGTTATTCAGTTTGATGGTTGTTTTTTTTTTTTATATAAGTACTTACCGATTCCGATTCGGAAGGTAAGTCTATTAACTATAAATCAAACTTTCAAACATCAAAATGAAATTGTATATGAATTTCAATGTGAAAGTAATCCAAAACAGAATTTTATGCCTAAAAATGTAATTCCCTTACTTTAACACTTTATATCTTCAAACCTCAAAGAGAAACTACAATAAATTCTGTATCATCGGAAATATAAATGCCAGGTTATATTAAGATTTTATATTTTAAAATATATGAAGAGAAGTCAAGAATTTCAAGAATTTTTTTTTTTTGATATTATAATTTTTAGTGGTTGTCACAATAGACTTGACAATGATTATATCTATAAGATACAAGTGTCTCCAAAGTCGAGACCTTGTCTTGACATTGGCAAACATGTAAATTGATATCAGTTGGATACATTCTTCTGTAGGAGTTAAGGTGTCAGCCACTTAATACAGAGGTTGCGGGTTCGAATCCCACTGGGGTCACGACCGTAACTTCTCATAAGACACCTGTTGTGATTGTTTTTATATATCATATTATGAGGGATCCCAAAGCCTGAGGAGGACCCCCAGATTTAAAAAGTAGAGATTCCTTTGGGAACCTTGTTCAAATAAGTTAGTGTCTAACCCTGCAATTAATAGGCAAAATTACATTATCAATGAGATCACATAATTGGTCGAAAGAAGAAGAATGCCATATTGATTCTATGTCGCTCATCTTGCTTTGACTGTTTGACCTTGAATACATGTATGCCAAACATAATCATGAATGGTAACAACTGTGTTTTATATAAACTAGTGGCCCGTAACAGAGGCCAAGTGCCATCAATGAAACAAATTAAGGACAGGTTGTTACAATGAAGCTACAGACCAAATTTCATGGAGATCCATCATGCACTCCATAAGAAGAAGTTGTTCAAAGGTATTTATACTTTAAGCTATAGCCAGCCCTTAAAGGGGCACTTTGTCCCAATTTGAACAAATTTAGGTGAGGACCTTATAATGATCCTACAGACCAAGTTTGGTGAAGATGCATCAAGAAGTTCATGAGAAGTTGTTTAAAGTTTTTCTATTTTTAGCTTTAGTGGCCCCTGAAAGGGGTCAAGCAGATCCTTTGCAAAAACTTGAGAGAAAATATTGCCAGGATGCTACAGATCAAGTTTGATGTAATTCTGACCAGTCATTTCAGAGGAGCAGATGTTAAAGTAAAACTGTAGATGATGGACAATGGACGCTGCACAATCCACCTATACTAATAGCTCATCCTGAACTTTTGGTTCAGATGAGCTAATAAATGGCAGGTTAGGTCTTTTGATAAGACAGTAAACTTACTAAAATCATATCAAATATTCAAAGGTACTTATAAACGTGTTGCTGTAAATAAACCCTTGTAGGACATAAAAATTGTGTTGATTTTTAGTCTTGCTGGATTTCTCTATACAAAAACATATCGAGTTGCATCTTGCCTAGATACTTATAAGGGTGTATAAACTTACATCTTGCCTTTAATCTTGAAAGTAAAATCCTGTTAACTCACTTTAAAGTAAAATCATGTAACCTTACAGCTTGTGTCAATACTTGTAAGTAAAGTGTGTAAACATGAATCTTGCATAAACCCTTGCAAGCAATGTGTAAACTTAATCTTGCTTAACCCTTAGCCTGCTGCAGGCGAATTTAACAGTCTTTGCAAACAGCTTGGAACCAGATCAGACGCCGATTAAATCGGCGTCTGATCAGGTTCCAAGCTGTTTGCTACTCTGACAATATTTCTTCCAATTTTGGAGCAAATTGACTGAACTTTACAACTTTAGCAGACGACATTTCCAGCAGACGACAATTTATCTAGCATGCTAAAGGTTAAATACCTGTTAGTAAAAGCATGACTTGTACACTTACATCTTATGTAAATCCTTGCAAGAAAATGTGAGCAAACTTAATCTTGCATAAATGCTTATACGCTAAATGAGCCACGCCATGAGAAAACCAACATAGTGCATTTGCGGCCATCATGGATCCAGACCAGCCTGCTTTGTTTGTTTGTTTTGGGTTTAACGCCGTTTTTCAACAGTATTTCAGTCATGTAACGGCGGGCAGTTAACCTAACCAGTGTTCCTGGATTCTGTACCAGTACAAACCTGTTCTCCGCAAGTAACTGCCAACTTCCCCACATGAATCAGAGGTGGAGGACTTATGATATCAGACACAATGTCGTTTATCAAATAGTCACAGAGAACATACGCCCCGCCCGAGGATCGAACTCGCGACCCCGAGATCCGTAGACCAACACTCTTACCTATTGAGCTAAGCGGTCGGGCTAGACCAGCCTGCGCATCCGCAGTCTGGTCAGGATCCATTCTGATCGCTTTCAAAGCCTATTGCAATAAGAGATCTGTTAGTGGACAGCATGGATCCTGACCAGACTGTGCGGATGCACAGGCTGGTCTGGATCCATGCTGGTTGCAATTGCACTATGTTGGTTTTCTCATGTGGCGTGGCTCAAATCATGACTGTAAACATAACTTTCATAAATGCTTGCAAGTACAAGAATGATTGTACACTTACATCTTGCGTAAATACTTGTAAGTTGCCAGATTCTAACATATCCTCTAACTCATCATTGGTTGTTGTTTTACCAGCTGTAAAATGGAGATATTATTTCAATGAAACATGCAATCTAGAATAATAATGCAAGAAATTTCCTACCTTTGTTACAAAAAAAATCTTGCAAGAAATTACCTACCATTTAGCCAGCTGTATAAAGCAAATACCTATTTTAGCAGGTGTAAGCAAAATTCTTGATTCTTTAAACCATCTATTTAGTAATTATGTTAGAAATTCCTTGTTTTGCAAAGACTCAACAAAACAATTGAAAGAAGTATTGTTTGCCCCCTGAAACAAACCTTACCACATCAAAATATAATAATCCATTGTTTCAGCAAGAGATTTGTAAGATTAAATGACCTGCATACCAACTATAAAACAACGCAAATGATGAATTTACAGTTACAAATTAATGTACAAGGAATCATCAGAGATGCATAATTTCTATTTCAATATTTTACTAAACTTATTTAACTATTAACTACCGTTTCATTTGATCTATATGCCCCTATCCAAAAAGCTATGTTTCCCCTCTTTATTTTTTGTCTGTTACATATCAGTTTCAACTCTGGCAAAATTGTTTGAAACATGTAATTCTTAAATTCATCTCCACCTTTCTGGAACTTTCAGTGTAAAATTATGAATCAGAATTTACTTAAAGAGTCACATTTTACTAAAGAAGTGGTCGGTTTGTTTTTACTTGGTTTAAAGTCCTTCTGCTGGTCATCACCAGGCTTCCTTACATGAAAAGTATTCTATATACCAAATGAGGTTTTAAACTAACATTGGCGAGGGGCAAGTCATTTAAAGTTAGCAACCTGAACCACTTGGCCACAGAGGCCCCAAATGTGGCATGTTACCCTAACGATACTCCCTTCTTTTTTCACACAATTTTACAGACATACATACAATTTTTTTCAGCCTCAAAAACTGAGCATCTAAATGCTTGTCCATGAGGACATAATTGAAACTGACCAATGATAAAACAGTGTTCCAAACTAAATGTTATAATTATAATTAAGCCACCAGATTAGGTATGTTTGTCTGGAACGGATCTTTGACATACTGAAATATTACACTAGATTTTATTTCATTCCTTACCATCACTTACTTCTATTACACTTTTGCAATCTTAAAGCAAGAGGACCAAATGGCCCTAATTTGCACACCAGAGGAGGAACCGAACACTTTCTTCTAAACAAGTTTGGTGAACATCCTCAGGCACTTCATGAGAAGAACACAATAAATTGACTAAAGTGTTACAAGGGGGGCACAATGATGCTAAAATGTAACTGCTCAGTGAGATCACCTCTTGACCATGAATATTTGTGACAAGTTTTAAAACATTCAGTAAAGCAGTTTAACATACTTACATGCAAACCTTCACAAAATTTGTGTTAAAAAAGGGGGCATAATATTGGCAAAATTCAAAACCTGCTCTCCGAGATCAATGCATGATGCTGAAGTGATGAGTCTGAAAGTGTTTTTGATAAACCTGCTTACATGCAACACCAAAATTTCTAAGTTAAAAAGAAGCATAAAAACTACAGTTATGTAACTTGCTCTATGAATGCAAACAGCTTGTGTGGAGTCTTAAATCATTTGCCCCAGTAGATTCTGAGAAATCTGCTTACATGCAAAATTTTAACCAGTCAGTATGTTAAAAAGGAGCATAGTTTGACAAAATAACAAGAGCTGTCTCTATAGGATGACACATGCCCCCGATGGCACTTTGAATGAATATATAGTTATGGCTGATGTTAGAGTTTAGGACCTTTGACCTACGGAACTGGGTCTTGTGCGCGACACATCGTCTTACTGTGTCACACATTCATGCGTAGGTATTTTAAAATCCATGTATAAATGACAAAGATATGGACCGGACACGCCTATCAATGCACTATCATGAAAAATGACCTTTAACGTCTAAGTGTGACCTTGATCTTTGAGCTACGGACCTGGGTCTTGCGTGCAACACGTCGTCTTACTGTGGTACACATTCATGCCAAGTTATTTGAAAATCCATCCATCAATGACAAAGATATGGACCGAACACGCCCATCAATGCACTATCTTTTAAAGTCTAAGTGTGACCTTGATCTTTGAGCTACGGACCTGGGTCTTGCGTGCGACACGTCGTCTTACTGTGGTACACATTCATGCCAAGTTATTTGAAAATCCATCCATCGATGACAAAGATATGGACCGGACACGCCCATCAATGCACTATCCTTTAACGTCTAAGTGTGACCTTGACCTTTGAGCTATGGACCTGGGTCTTTCGCGCGACACGTCGTCTTACTGTGGTACACATTCATGCCAAGTTATTTGAAAATCCACCCATCGATGACAAAGATATGGACCGGACACGCCCATCAATGCACTATCCTTTAACGTCTAAGTGTGACCTTGACCTTTGAGCTACGGACCTGGGTCTTTCGCGCGACACGTCGTCTTACTGTGGTACACATTCATGCCAAGTTATTTGAAAATCCATCCATCGATGACAAAGATATGGACCGGACACGAAAATTGCGGACAGACTGACAGACCGACAGACTGACAGACCGACAGACAGACTGACAGACCGACAGACGGTTTAAAAACTATATGCCTCCCTTCGGGGGCATAAAAACTAGAATTAAACTGGAAACAGTTGCCCTGTGAGGTCATCACATGATTCAAACAAGAGGACCATGATGGTCCTGAATCGCTCACCTATCCCCACATGACCCAGTGTTGAACTGAGTATGACGTCGTTATTTCTATTATTTGACACAGTGACCTAGATTTTGAGCACATGTGACCTAGATATCATCAAGATAAAAAATTCTTACCAATTTTCATGAAGATCCATTGAAAAATATGACCTCTAGAGAGGTCACAAGGTTTTTATATTATTTGACCTAATGACCTAGTTTTTGAAGGCACGTGACCCACTTTTAAACTTGACCTAAATATCATCAAGGTGAACATTCTCACCAATTTTCATGAAGATCTCGTGAAAAATATGGCCTCTAGAGAGGTCACAAGGTTTTTCTATTTTTTGATCTACTGACCTAGTTTTTGACCGCACATGACCCAGTTATAAACTTGACCTAGATATCATCAAGCTGAACATTCTCACCAATTTTCATGAAGATCCATTGAGAAATATGGCCTCTAGAGACATCACAAGGTTTTACTATTTTTAAACCTACTGACCTAGTTTTTGACCCCACGTGACCCAGTTTCGAACTTGACGTAGATATCATCAAGATGAACATTCTGACTTATTTTCATGAAAATCTCTTGAAAAATATGGCCTCTAGAGAGGTCACAAAGTTTTTCTATTTTCAGACCTACTGACCTAGTTTTTGACCGCACGTGACCCAGTTTCAAAATTGACCTAGATATCATCAAGGTGAACATTCTGACTAATTTTCATGAAGATCCATTAAGAAATATGGCCTCTAGAGAGGTCACAAGGTTTTTCTATTTTTAGACCTACTGACCTAATTTCTGACCCAAAGTGACCCAGTTTCGAACTTGACCTAGATATCATCAAGGTGAACATTCTGACCAATTTTCATGAAGATCCATTGAGAAATATGGCCTCTAGAGAGGTCACAAGGTTTCTCTATTTTTAGACCTACTGACCTAGTTTTTGATCCCACGTGACCCAGTTTCAAACTTGACCTAGATATCATCAAGGTGAACATTCTGACCAATTTTCATGAAGATCTCATGAAAAATATGGCCTCTAGAGAGGTCACAAGGTTTTTCTATTTTTAGATCTACTGACCTAGTTTTTGACCGCATGTGACCCAGTTTCGAACTTGACCTAGATATCATCAAGATAAACATTCTGACCAACTTTCATAAAGATCCCACACAAAATGTGACCTCTACAGTGGTCACAAGCAAAAGTTTACGCACGCACGGACGACGGACGCCACGTGATCACAAAAGCTCACCTTGTCACTTTGTGACAGGTGAGCTAAAAACTTATACGACATTTCAAAGCATTCCTTTCAATTGATTCTAGAAATTTGTTTACATGCAAAATGTTTAATTGTGGTGCAGACGCCAACAGAACGATAGCAACAAAAACTCAACTATATGAAATAGTTCAAATAGCCAAGCTAGAAATTGAGAGGTATCCATGAAGGATACTTTTAACCAAGTTTGGTGAATATCGATCCAGTTGTTCATGACAAGAAAACTAACAGGGTTTCTCTACTTTTAGCTCTCACAAGCAGCCCTTTGTCCAGTCAAGCATAACCATTTGAACAAACTTGAGAGAGGTCTAATCAAGAATGCTTCTGACTATGTTCATTAGAAGTGAATGCAGTCAAGTGTAACCATTTAAACAAATTGAGAGAGGCCCATGCATGGATGGTTCTTGCTTCTGACTAGATTCATTGAGGATCCGTCGAGGTATTCAAGGCAGAAAAAGCTGATGCCACATGACAGACATCGAGATCACAATTAGCTCACCCTGTGCTCTCAGGTGAGCTAAAAAACACCCTCAAATTTCCTGAAAACATTCCATTAAATACACAAAATGTTCACACTCAAAACAACTAAAATAAACAAAATTTCAATTAAAATAATCTTTAATAAATCTATGATATGAATAAAAAAAACATGACGAAATATGAAAAAATATATGTATGAAAAATCTAGAAATTGTTATAGTCATCAAAATCAAAACATTACAGCAAAAACATTTGCAAAAGATGTTAATTGTATCCCTATAAGAAATATGTTTCAATTACCTGTATTTTTTCTTTTTTCCTCAGACTTTTCATATTTTTTTATATTTTTCACTTTTGACTTTGTATTTCAAAGCTACCCATATTCCGAAAGTTTGTGGTGAAATCTGTTCATTTGGTTAGCATAAGAATTAGCTGATTTCTGGCTAGAATTGCTACTTTGTGGGATATGAAATATGAAATTTTAAACATTTAATATATAAATAGGACATCCAACTTTTAGCTAAGATCTAAGGAACCTCTAAATAAAAAGAAAACTCACTGCCCGCAAATATAAATGATTTAACAGTATCTTTGGTCACAACAAAACCAAACTAAGCACTTATAAATATAGTGCATTTCTTAATGTTTCCAAAATACACAGCAATGAAAGGCATTTTCAATCAAATAAATCAAACTAGAGAGCTGAACCAGACTCACTAACTTCAAAGAAAATGATTAAAAAAGTCTTCTGCAAAAATTCTTGCTGCTCTTATGTGATCAGTTTTGTGCCACATCAACATGATTATATTTGTGACATTAGTGTAGTGTGTTATTTGTTTTTGTGAGAAAATTGAAAGAAATATTTGCACAGATTTTCTATGTGATGCTGGAAAAAAGGCTAAGAATAAATCAAAGTACTTTATGTATTCATTAAAAATCAAAAGTGAAACCAGTGTGATTGCAGTTACCCTACCTTTGCTTCAAACATTTTCTTTGACTCGCTAAATGAATTACAATCTTAAACCTGAAATTCTCATCACCTTTTCATTACATTCTGCTGAACATCCTGTTAATTATCAACAAATAATACAATTATGTGAATGAAAATCGACACAAAACGTTGAAAAAATCCCATCTCCCACATTAGTCAAGTTTTTTTTCCATAACCAAGGGAGGTAAATCTTGTAAAGCTTACTTATTTCCAGTTGCCGTTGTATTCTCCCTTTGCATCGTTCTCTGTAGTCAATCTGACACGCATTGTAATCATTCATAACTTCGACAAATTTACGTGATAATGTAGCGTGCTATGACAAGAAAGAAAACAAAGAAAAATCAAAAACAGAATTGTTAATAAATCGTGAAAAAAGACAACTAACTTAATGCTTGAAATGTTACATAATACAAATAAACATATGCAAAATATGCAATAAAACTGTAAACAGTCAAAATGACTAAATGAACACTTAATAAAATCAACTTTGTTGACCAAAAATTAGCATAGCTTAAGATTACATTCTCCAAAAATGAGGACAGCTCTTTTAAATGTCTCCATTTGATGCAACAACCCTCAAATGGGGACTAAACCTTAGAGCTTTCATGCTTTTTATTGTTTCTTTATCTAAAACACTGCCAAAGTTCATCCAGAATACATTACACAAAACAGTTTATACTTATCACATGCTAATTTTTGGTCATTTTCCTACAAAAAACGCTATCTATTCTCCAATGACGCATTTTCTCATGCGCGTCTCCTTACTGATTTCCATTTGCCGCTGTATCCGGGCCTTACATCGATCTCGATAGTCTATTTGGGCCGTGTTGTAAGTGTTCATGGTCTCGACAAACTTACGAGAAATTGTCGAGTACTAGAAAAAGAAACATATACAGTAATATTCTATGTCAAATGATATGATTTGTTTACATTGCTGCTGACATCTCGTTATGTCTAGTACTGTTTACAGATGGCAACGTTAAATACTTACTACTACAACGTTATGAACTTCCATGTGCCTTTACTTATACATGTACCATAAATTTATAATATTCTCATTACAGAAGTGTTTCAAGACTGATGTAACTAGCTTCTTGTATCAAGTTTTAAGACTAACAAGAGCTGTCTGTAAGACAGCGCGCTCGACTTTTCTCAGTGCTTGACTCTATATTAGAGCTTTGCCAGTATTAGAAAAAACAAGTTAAAAAGGGACATAACTCTGTCAAAATTCAAACCAGAGTTATTGGAATTGTGTTTCCTGGTGTAGACTTTGATAGTAAATAACTATTTTGAGTTTCAAGTCAAAAACTTTAATAGTAACAGAGATATTTGACTTTATCAAAAATTTTAACAAAAATTCTAAGTTAAGAAGGGGCATAATTCTGTCAAAATTCAAATCAAGAGTTATGGAGATTGTTTCTCCTGGTGTAGACTTTGATAGTAAATAAATATTTTAAGTTTCAAGTCAATAGCTTTGATAGTAACAGAAATATTTGACTTGATCATTTAACCAACGGCAACGCTGACGCCGGGGCGAAAAGTCGAGCTAAAAACTAACTTAATAATAATTTTCAAATCAAATACAATGTACATCTTTAAACTAGGATTTTTAATTTTGTTTTTCCTATACATGTATTAACTGAATTAAAATATGATCATTTCAAGACAAAGATAGCCTAGCTTAAAAAATGTCAATACATCATTGTCACCAACCAGGATCATCATGATGATAACACCAACTGTGCAAGTCTCCCCAAATACTGCAGACCTTTGAGGGATTCTGTTACTAGCTGAGCCAAATCATATTCAACTAGTTGACTGTCCTTCAGACAATGGTGCCTACACTTACTGTCACTGTACAGTCATGTCATTACCTTGGAGTTGGGGGGGGGGGGGGGGGGGGGGGATGGAGAATGGGGCAGGGCTTGAGTGGGAAGGTAAGGAAACTACAAATTGAGAAACACAAGATAAAAGAAACTGAAAGAGTAAGAAGTATTATTGGTCACAAGGTGGGAGTGAGGAATAGGGGGCAGTATATGTGTGTTGAGGGTAGGGGGAATTATTCCAAATAAACCCCAGGTGCACTACTTCACATGCCAAGTGACATTCCTATTATGTTTCATAATCCTAAAGTCAAATACTTTTTGTGATACATGCAACACAAACTTTTAGAACCTTTATGCATGTTTTTTTACTAAGTCAAGGGCCATAATTCTGATCTAGTCAAGAGAAACCCCTATGTCAAATACTTTATGAGACATGTGCAACACACATTTTTAGGCCCTTTATGCATATTGTTGACTAAGTCAAAGGCCATAACTCTGGTCTAACAAAATGAAATCCCAAACAATAATCCAGTTGCTTAATAACAACCCTATTGTTTTTGATGACTCCAGGTCATATAGTTTTTGAGATATGTATGTAACAAATTCAGACAGATGGGCAAAAAGGCATATCTACTTGCTCAGCAAGCACACATAAGCCAAATTTGGATGGACGGATGTGGAAAACAGTATGTCTCCCATGAAATTGGGCAACATAATTATTATACTATTAGCTTTTTGCATCATCGTTACTATCAGTTTCAAATAAAAACTAATCAAAATTTGTTTTCATTTTCTTTCTTCATAACCAAATTGGGAATGATAAAAATTATATTACTGGCACATTGTGTAATTGAAAGCAGAATTTTTCATCTGTAACCAAATTCTGGTTGCACCCATTATATAATATGTAACTGCGAGCGATATTTAGAGAGCAGACAGGATATTAGAACATAGTGTCAATCTATATGGACTACCTCCCCCACACTTCAATTATTTCTGAAGTAGTGAATAGAGGACATTCTGCACGTAGACAAAAACAGGAACAAAACATGATGTAATTTTATCTGTTTTAAGAGGTGCATCTTGACAAAATGTAATAAGATATTTGTTTTGTTCAGTTTGTTTAATGATCTTTTTGAACACGATATAGCAGACTGTGGTTTCTTCAGTAAAAGGTTACCCCCAGCCACTGACACTTTCAATTCTTATAACCACTTCCTCTTAAAGGGGCATAACTTCATGTTTTTGCAAGGTTTTTGAATTTTATTATGTTTATATTCACTGTTATTAGCTAGTTATCATAGTTCATACAGAACATCCAAAAATAATTCAAGGACTTTTTATCTACTTGTTTTCACTGTTTCAAGGACCATTTTTCCAAAATTCCTGTCTAGAAATCTTACCAAGTTCCAACAACTGTATCCAAGGAAACAGAACAAATTTCACTCTAAAAATTGTGATAGATAGAGGATATTTGTTTGTTTGCAGTGTGATATCGAAATATATCCTCACCGATAAGGGAGACAATTCTGATATTTTCACTCAGGCAGAGTGAAAATATTCAATTGTCTCCCTTATCGGTGAAGATATATTTCGATATCACACTGCAAACAAACAAATTTTCTTTTTATTTTATGCTAACTGGTGAAGATCAACGAATTTTCTGTTTATTACATGCTTACATGTTCAAATAAGGCCAATACTTCATGATGATATTAGGATTTATTAAGGATACCGTGTTACATATGATGCGTCCGCTAAATCACCATGGACACTCAGGCACATTAATATTGAATATTGGTGATTATGTCTGTGAAATCAACAAGATGCCATTTTGTTTTTTGAAAACAAAAACTACATTTAAAATATTTTGTTAAAAAATGCACAATCCGCGGCCAACAGACAGGAGTTAAGTAAGCATATTTAAAACTTTTCGGTCAATGCCGTCAGTTTGTTGAATAACCGGAAGCTTGCTTTGTTTACAAACGCTGAAGGTCAGATTTAAAAAAAAAAACAACCCGAAAAACGTAAACAACTGAGGGATATCCGAAAGTCCTTGCAAAATCAAGCTGCGGAATAAAATATCATGATGGATTGAATGGAAATATTGGTCTAGGAGCCGTATAGCATAACGAACAGAAATGGAATTTGGAACACAACTGGCTGGGTGGGGAAGAATTTCGACGAAAAATGCTGGCATATTACGTAAGGTTGAGTTGATGTCTTGTGATAATAAACTAAGACAACAACCAACTAAATGTGCTGTCGCCAGTAAAATCTACCATACGATAGTGAGGAACCGATGAAAAGTGGAGGAAAGACGTATCTATAGCTACATAAACTGCAAGGCCAAGCAACCAAGGTAACATTTCCAGAGCATTAGATCTACCGTTATTTCTTTTGCAAAGTTTATTATAGGTAGCTTGTCCTATATAGGATTATCTAGCTGTACATGTCTCCTGTTTGGCTTGAATGTTATGATAAGAATAGGAAACCAGCAATTATAAAGGCAACAAAGGGAGTTTATTTTAGAATATATTTCAAGGGAGATAATTTTATCTGAAAAAAAAAAGAAGTTCAGCACTGTGAGTGATATAGAGAAATATCTCACTGATATTTTTCAGTATTTCACCAGTTAGCATAAAATAAAATGCTGTCTTTTATGACTGCTACTGGTACATACCCAGTCAGTTTTCCCACAACAGGTTAATTCCCCATTCTGGGCCATCTGCTTTTCCCCATTAAAGTACGTGTGTGTGTATCTGTGTGTGTGTTGTGTGTGTGTGTGTGTGTGTGTTCCAATTTAATGTCTTTTTCAATGATTTTTTCAGTCATATAAATGATGATGTTTACTTGTAGCCCAACTTTGTACAGCTGCCTCACTGGAAAATCATGTTGCAGACACATGACATGATACCCCACCCAGTCACATTATACTGATACTTGACTAAGCACTCTTAATACTGAGCACAACTACTATTTTTTAAGTCTTTGGTATGGTGTAGCCAGGGATCAAACCCATGACCTCCTGCACTTGAAGTGGGTGCTCTACCACTAGGCTACCGAGGCTGATTAGCATCAAATTCAAGGACTTTTCAACATCTCTACAAACCCTTATTATATACAGTGATAAAATGTAAAATTAAAGTTACTTAGTAAGCACTAAGCAGATTTTATTTATAAACATATGTGTAACCTGTAAAGATCTGGACATTTAAGCCCTTGATGAAAAAGTGGACTGCTGGACACTAAATTTTGCGTCTCAGTTGAAATGGTAGATAGGACATTTGCCCCTCAGCTGAAATGGTAGATAGGACATTTGCCCCCAGCTGAAATGGTAGATAGGACATTTGCCTCCAGTTGAAATGGCAGATAGGACATTTGCCCCCAGCTCAAATGGTAGATAGGACATTTGCCCCCAGTTGAAATGGTAGATAGGACATTTGCCTCCAGTTGAAATGGTAGATAGGACATTTGCCCCCAGCTGAAATGGTAGATAGGACATTTGCCTCCAGCTGAAATGGTAGATAGGACATTTGCCTCCAGCTGAAATGGTAGATAGGACATTTGCCTCCAGTTGAAATGGTAGACAGGACATTTGCCTCCAGTTGAAATGGTAGATAGGACATTTGCCCCTAGCTGAAATGGTAGATAGGACATTTGCCACTCCCCCCCCCCCCTCCCACAATGGTTATTAACAAAACATACATTTGCACCCCAGTATTGTGTCCCCAAAATTTAATGATTAATTGTTTAGGAACTAAGTAGAAGATTATTACAGCACCAACTGGAAAATATGTAGAAACGACTTAGAAACGCCTAGTGATGTGCAACAGAAATACAATTTAAAAATGTTCCTAAAATATTTTCAATATTTAACAAACAACGCTAGCTGTTTCTTTTTGAAAATATGATGTTCATCAGTAGGCGGTGCCCCTTTAATAAAGTTATTTCTTTCAAACATGAAACATTATAGAGAATGAATACTTTGTTATCTGGGTGGTGACAGTCTAATCAGGTAAAATATTGACAACTTGATTACTTTAATGTTGGTAAATACAGAAGTTGAATTCTGTATTTATTTGTTTAAACTGAAGTATAAAATTCCTGGAAAGCCTGTAAATATCCTAACATAAACAAGTGTATCAGTGTATCAGAATGTACCCCCCGCATGCACTGACACAGTACATTGCAATTTGACGCACACAAGTCTGCATAATTATGTGGACTGTATGTATATAGACTGTATGTATACAGTATAGTAACAAACAAGAGGGCCAAGATGGCCCTAGGTCGCTCACCTAAGAAACACACCATAACACTGTAAAACATGTTTGACCTAGTGATTTCATGGAAACAAATATTCTGACCAATTTTCATTAAGATTGGACCAAAAAATTGGTCTCTTGCGATAAAACAAGCATTTTCTTAGATATGACCTAGTTTTTGACCCTAGATGACCCATGTTCAAACTCGACCTAGATTTCATCAAGGCAATCATTCTGACCAAACTTCATGAAGATCAATTGAAAAATACAGCCTCTATCACATACACAAGTTTTTTCTTTGATTTGACCAAGTGACCTAGTTTTTGACCTCAGATGACCCATATTCAAATTCGACCTAGATTTCATCAAGGCAATCATCCTGACCAAATTTCATAAAAATCAATTGAAAAAAACAGTCTCTATCGCATACACAAGATTTTTCTTTAATTTGACCTAGTGACCTAGTTTTTGACCTCAGATAACCCATATTCAAACTCGACCTAGATTTCATCAAGGCAATCACTCTGACAAAATTTCATGAAGATCAATTGAAAAATACATCCTCTATTGCATACACAATGTTTTTCTTTGATTTGACCTAGTGACCTAGTTTTTGACCACAGATGACCCATTTTCGAACTCGTCCTATTTTATCAAGGTAATCATTCTGGCTAAATTTCATGAAGATCAGTTGAAAAATACAGCCTCTATTGCATACACAAGGTTTTTCTTTGATTTGACCTAGTGACCTAGTTTTTGACCCGAGATGACCCATTTTCGAACTTGGTCTAAATTTCATCAAGGTAATCATTCTGACTAAAATTCATGAAGATCAATTGAAAAATACAGCCTCTATCGCATACACAAGGTTTTTCTTTGATTTGACCTAGTGACCTAGTTTTGATCCCAGATGACCCATTTTCGAACTCGGCCTAGATTTTATCAAGGTAATCATTCTGACCAAAATTCATGAAGATCAATTGAAAAATACCACCTCTATCGCATACACAAGGTTTTTCTTTGATTTGGCCTAGTGACCTAGTTTTTGACCCGAGATGACCCATTTTCGAACTCGGCCTAGATTTCATCAAGGCAATCATTCTGACCAATACTCATGAAAATCAATTGAAAAATACAGCCTCTAGCGCATACACAAGGTTTTTCTTTGATTTGACCTAGTGACCTAGTTTTTGACCCGAGGTGACCCATTTTCGAACTCGGCCTAGATTTCATCAAGGTTATCATTCTGACCAATATTCATGAAGATCAATTGAAAAATACAGCCTCTAGCGCATACACAAGGTTTTTCTTTGATTTGACCTAGTGACCTAGTTTTTGACCCGAGATGACCCATTTTCAGACTCGGCCTAGATTTCATCAAGGTTATCATTCTGACCAATATTCATGAAGATTAATTGAAAAATACAGCCTCTATCGCATACACAAGGTTTTTCTTTGATTTGACCTAGTGACCTAGATTTTGACCCGAGATGACCCATTTTCGAACTCGGCCTAGATTTCACCAAGGCAATCATTCTGACCAACATTCATGAAGATCAATTGAAAAATACAGCCTCTATCGCATACACAAGGTTTTTCTTTGATTTGACCTAGTGACCTAGTTTTTGACCCGAGATGGCCCATTTTCGAACTCGGCCTAGATTTCATCAAGGTTATCATTCTGACCAATATTCATGAAGATAAATTGAAAAATTCAGCCTCTATCGCATACACAAGGTTTTTCTTTGATTTGACCTAGTGACCTAGTTTTTGACCCGAGATGACCCATTTTCGAACTTGGCCTAGATTTCATCAAGGTTATCATTCTGACCAATATTCATGAAGATTAATTGAAAAATACAGCCTCTATCGCATACACAAGCTAAATGTTGACAGACAGACGACAGACAGACGACAGACGGACGACAGACGACGGACGCCGGACATCGAGCGATCAGAAAAACTCACCTGAGCATTGCTCAGGTGAGCTAAAAACAAAGTCCCGTAACTATGCAGAATATTTATCTAAAAGAATGTAACATGTACCATGCACAACTTGGGTTGGTACTGATCACTTGTGTGAAGTTTCATTAAATTGTGTATAAGGGGATGAGGAGAGATGGTGCGCACAAGATTGTGTCTATGTATATAGTATAGTAACAAAAAAACAAAGTCCCATAACTCTGCAAATTTTTTTTCTGAAAGAACCTAACATGCCCCATGCACAACTACTGTTGTTACTGATCACTAGTGTGAAGTTTCATTAAATTGTGTCAAGGGGATGAGGAGAGATGGTGCGCACAAGATTGTGTCTATGTATATAGTATAGTAACAAAAAAACAAAGTCCCATAACTCTGCAAATTTTTTTTCTGAAAGAACCTAACATGCCCCATGCACAACTACTGTTGTTACTGATCACTAGTGTGAAGTTTCATTAAATTGTGTCAAGGGGATGAGGAGAGATGGTGCGCACAAGATTGTGTCTATGTATATAGTATAGTAACAAAAAAACAAAGTCCCATAACTCTGCAAACTTTTTTTCTAAAAGAACCTAACATGCCCCATGCACAACTACTGTTGGTACTGATCACTTGTGTGAAGTTTCATTAAATTGTGTCAAGGGGATGAGGAGAGATGGTGCACACAAGATTGTGTCTATGTATATAGTATAGTAACAAAAAAACAAAGTCCCATAACTCTGCAAAATTTTTTTCTGAAAGAACCTAACATGCCCCGTGCACAACTACTGTTGGTACTGATCACTTGTGTGAAGTTTCATGAAATTCTGTCAAGGGGATAAGGAGAGATGGTGCGCACAAGATTGCGTCTATGGACAGACGGACAGACAGACAGACGGACAACCTGAAACCAGTATACCCCCCCTTACAACTTTGTTGTCGGGGGGGTACAAAAACACGAAGAAGGAAACTGATGAAAATTGCAAATAGAATATTATTACTGAGTCCTTGAGAAATGAACAGTGCCATGAGAAAACCAACATAGTGGCTTTGCGACCAGCATGGATCCAGACCAGCCTGTGCATCCTGTTCGCTAACAGTATCTCTAATTCCAATAGGCTTTGAAAGCGAACAGCATAGATTCTGACCAGACTGCGCGGATGCGCAGGCTGGTCTGGATCTATGCTGGTCGAAAACCCACTATGTTGGTTTTCTCATGGCACGGCTCATTAAACAAATACTAAATTGCTTCTTGATTTAAATGTTGACACTGTTCTTCAGTTGGTATCAAAATGCTTTAACAAGACAGCACAGAAATGAACGGAGATGTTTGTAAGACATGTATATGCTCCAACTGATAGCCTTCTGGAGGTTACTTCTTTGAGCCTCAAGCATGACCTTTGACCTTATACCATAAAGGCAACAGAGAGTGTTATAAACATCGTGCTATGAAGTTTGATGGCCATAAGCTCAAAACATCCTCTATAATCCCCAAACAATACCTCAGTGATCCACTGACTAGAATCAATCATCCTATAACATTTGACCATTACAAGCAAAAGTTTCTAGTCATTAATCGGAAAATGTTTTCAGTGTCAAGGTCACTGTGACACTGACCTTTGACATACTGACCCCTGAATACTAGGGATCATCTAAGGACCCAATGTAATCACTCTTAGGAAGTTTGACGACTGTATAGACCCTTTCCAGTCTTACAGTCAATGTGACAATGACCTCTGATCCCCAATACAGAAAGGGTCACCTACTGACAAAATGGAATTTTACCACTGCAGGGTAGTTTATGTATAGAAAAAAAATCTACCAACAGACAGATCCATGGGCATGAGCAAAACCATACAATCCTCTTCACTGAAGGACAAAATAAAAGTGAAACAACATGATATTGTGCTAAAGTGGTCCTCAAAAAAATCCAGATATGACTGAATAAAGATTTGACCATCTAGCATTTGGAGTAAAAAAGCGAGGCTATTCGTTTGCTTTGTTATTCTCTGTGCATAGTTCTGCTGATACTGGTTCAAGGAAGAGCGTATGAATACTTTTATATCATGTCATATACTTTCATGTTTCACTCACCTGTGTTTTGCGTATTCGGAGATCGGCAGTGGATTTACTTGAGTGTTCCTCTTGTTCTATATTTTGTTCAATAACTGAAAAATACAAAAAAGGAAAATCTGTAAAAATAACCCTTTTACACTTTCCAACTAAGACACTAGCTGCCTCTCTGGTCATTATTTCACTCACAGACAGGCTAGTCGCTAACCTTCTGCAAGTAAACTGTAGATGGTTCTTCACATGAAAGAATTTGACACCTTAACCATAACCTTTCTTGTCCATTTAAAGGTCCATTACTAAGGGAAAGTGAGTTGGCATTTTTTTTTCATAGCCAGTGCATAGACTTCTGCAAGACACTAAATAATGAAGGTTGGCAGGTCAAAATTTACAGAAGGTCTTTGGAACTCAAAGAAATGTATGTGTATTATGTTGAAATTTCAATGAATCGACAGAATGACCCCCCAGGTCTTTTTAACTTTCTTCATACTTCATAGAAAAATAATTGTACATATACTGCGATTTATTTCGAATTTCTACATACCAACTTTCATTTTCCAATAAAATGAAATAGTTTCTGTGCTTTTTAAAAGAAATTAAAATGTTCACTTTCCTTAGTATTGGACCTTTAATTATTCAGCCCCATGAAAACTTGCATAAGACTATGTACAGAGACAAAATGTAATTGGTATAACAGAATGTCACACTATGTCCAGTCTTAAAAGATGTGTAAAGAATCTATATCAATAATTCATAGACTTCTAATAGAAAAGCACTTAAATGCCTGCTGTTGACCCAAGATACAAGATATCAATTTACTGTATCTAATGCACTTATGCTGGGTTCACACTCAAGGTAATCGAGATAAAAATTCATGAAAATTTCATGAATAAACAGTATCCATACATTAATTATATAGAGTAGATAGATAACAAAGTACAGCTGGTAAAACACCAGACCTCTGATCTGGATGTCTCTGGTTTGAACCCTAGTAACAGTGGAATTTTACCATAGCCTTCACAATCCTTCGCCAAGGACAGTATTCTGGCCAGACATCAAGGAAGCACTTAAGAACTTGTGAGTGAAAATAATTTCATTTAGGAAATAAAACATAATAATAGGAATATGTAATTGAATCACAAAATTGCTTGAATAACATGCTTTTATAAAGGCTTTAAGCATGTGAAGTATGATCAGATATAGCGGATAAGTTACTGCGATTATATTGATCATAATTCCCTCTATTATGTGACAGATATCCCATCTCTATGTATCAGGAAATTTCTCCCATCAATCAGCAAGCAATACCCTAATTGAACTACCATTTAAGCTATTCTCACGCTGTAGTACTTCTTACAATAACACCATTGATTTCCTCAATTTTTTGTCTCCCTCTGTGAAGAGCAAGAGAGAAAAAACTCTCTTCTAATAATAGGCTGGTTGTTATACTGCATATTTATGGAAAATATGAGTTTCTTTCTGGTTAAAAATATTATCCAAGATATTGGTGTTGTCTAAATTATCAAGAAAGAAATCAATTGAGTTCCAGGAGAGCATTATTAGAGAAAAAATGATGAAAGTCTGCAACAGGTGAAATTACTGTCTTGCAGACAATTCGGGATAGACATTACGCACGATAGCCTTATTACTGAGCTTAAATGAAGTTAACAATCAACAAAACTTCCTGGGTGGGTAAGATACTGCTTGTAAGAAGGCCCAATTTTGAACTGAAACATTTAATCAAATGCCCCAGTGTCCCACCCCACTCCCCCACAAATCTGTGTCCACTTTTACAGAAAAAGGAACAGTATTCATACCCTGGACAAATGTAGCCAACACACTTTATTGCAGACAAATAGAAATAAGTTTTCATCACAGTGAATAAGTTTCTGGCTCGAAGTTTATTAGAAAAAATATTAGCCTCTCAACTGAGATGGTCATGTATCCGACCCCTCCAAACCACTGCTTCTTTTATGACATCATTACTAAACCAATAATTAATATTCTAAGAGTCCAAATTAAAAAAAACTTTCAAAAGAACTCTTGAAACATGGCCTTACTATTGTTACTTAATAATGCCTGTTTTATTGTATATATATTCAAATGTCATAGAAGTGGAAAGTTTTCATCAGTACTCCAGTTAAACGTAATGGCTGTTGTCAACTTAACTAGTGTATTGACATTGTTTTCTACCAGAAACTGACAACTTCCCCACATGAATCTAAAGTTTATGTTAAACACAAAATATTTAGAAATATTGTCTTCAGTCAAATCATCACGGGAAAATGATCGTCTCAACAAGGGACCAGACCCACTACCTCTCATACTATACTCTTACCTTCTAACCACTGAGCTACGTCAGAACAGAAAGCAAAACAATAAAGAATTTACGATCGTGTGACAAGCATGGGTTCTGGGAACTGTTTATTGAATTTTACAGTTTCTGCATCATTAAACCCTTCATTAAGGCTGTGAAAATCTGTAGACATGTGTCACCAGTGACCATAAATATTTCATGTGAATCTTTCATGATTACATGGATATACTTGTTTACAGGAATCATTTGACACATGGAAGTTGTCGAACAACCAATCTGACTAAAGTGCTTGATCTTCTAAAAGAAGATCTGAGAACGACCCATTCACATTCGTCTTCTGTATATTTTGGATTTCCATTATTGCTATTTTTATGTTACCCAATCACCCGGCTGTAGAATGTCCATGGCCAGATATTTTTATCCATGGTTAAAACATGGATATCCATGGCCAGAGCATGGATATCCAGGTGAATTAGGAGTTTTTCCATGGAAAAGCTGAATCCATGGACAGTTGTCCAGGGATGAAGGCAGGGATATCATGGACATTGTCCATGGAAAGTGAATAGCAGCATGGACATGGTCCATGGTCAGCTTTTCTGTTCACACTTAGAAATTCTCTGATGAATAAGGCAGAAAAAGTTCTAAGTCGAAAAAATGGGATTTTTTTTTAAAAATTATTAATTCATTACTGTCCTTAGTTTTATGGTCATATAGGTATTCAAATTAATTGAAATGAAACAAGGAATGTAACTAAATAAAATGTTTTCATTTTGCATATTAAAAAAATATGTAAATTAGAATTATATCATTTTATTAATTCATCTTGACAGTTGATGTAACAAGATATCATACATCATTGAAAATATATCCCACTATATAAGCTATTTATTTCTTTCAGTTTGTTAATGAACATCTCAAACAATGGCACCAAAAAAAAATACAGTAGTTCATAAGGATTAAATGTCATATAGTCAAAGAAATTGTTATGAAATTATGCTCATATATGTAAACTCATCATATTATAAACTGAATTAGTCTATGCCTTTGATAATCCAGGCAGTGATTAATTATCTAGCTTTTACAGCCAGTAATACACTGCTGTTCAATGTGTACTGTACGTTGTATATATGAACACACAGAGATAGCTGATAACATCTAGAGATTCTGACCAAGATAAAGACCAATGGAAATGCAGGCTTCTGAAGCCGTTTTACACATGTAGTCCCAAGAAATAATCCCAATACTTTTTTATTTTTTTCTGTGATCTTTGCAAATTCTGTGAGCAAATAAATGGAAAAATTCTCATGAACTGTATATATATTTTAAGAACATTCCAGATATTCCCTTCAGTAACTATACTGTACCAAGGAATATTGCTCATGAATACAAAAATTTGAATGTAAACAGGAAGTGCTTTGTTCTAGATGTTGGAGGCAAAATGGAATGGAGCTAAATAATTTTGTACCTTGAAATTCTAAAATGCTTTTAGAGAGATATCAGGTAAGAACATTAAACTTCTGAACTAAAATATAATTTAAATCTATATATCATAGAACTAAAATAAATAGACTGAAGCAGGAACTTTATTCATCTCAGCGGCTTAAACTTTCACCTGGTTACAGCTAAATACAGGTATTTTTTAAGGTATATGTGAATGATACATAATTATGCTTCTGTAGCAACAGTTTATTTAATGCATATAGTTCTTGCAGTTTTCTATTATTCATTTCTTGTAATTAGTTCTACAATCACTTTGGCTTACAAGAAGTCTAAACATTATCTTATAATTTTACTTTGCAGATGCAAGAGTGTACATATTTAGTTACTAGAAGCATTTGTCTTCAACATGTATGAATGAAATGATGTAATCAGAGATATTTGATGGCTTTAGTGACTATGCTACTGGATGAAATGAGATCACAGACAGAGACCCCATCAAACACTAAACTGTAAGTAAATATTTGCAAACACTTACACTAGTATATTTATTTCTATAAAAGGTTGATGATGTATTAATTTATCTTGTTGGGGATAAGGTTTCACTGACAGGCTGATAATTCCATCAACATTTTATGACATTAATTTTTTGTCAGTACGGAATTCTAAAATTAATTTTTAAGCTTGTCTGTCATCATTATTAATAAGCATTTCCTGAGATGAGGGATAGTACCCATAAATTGTGCTCTTATTTTCATTTCAGTGTCCAGTTATAAAGTAATTGGTTTTGATTCAACATTTAAATGGTAACTGCAAATTCATTCTGGATTTAGAGTTTTCATTTCACATAGGTAATATTGTATTGTCTAAACATTTTAATTGCAATTATTAATATGAATTGTTTATATCAATTTCAGAAATGGCTGGAATGACGTTCCTGACCCTGGTGATGGTTTTAGCAAAGCTATAAGAGACATTCTAGTGCCACCTATATTGAGCCAACATAACTCCAAAAATGATTTTGTTGTATTCATAACTTTCTATTAAATCATTTTTATATTTAATATATCTTTTAGTTTAATTTTTTAGTTAAAGCTAAGTGAATATTTATCATTCTTAACCAGACATCCACTTGTCTGATATGTAGATTTGAACAAATGCCCTGTTACGGTAGGAAGTTCAAGCCACAATTGCCAGGTTAGGCTAAGAAGTGCTGCATGATGACAGGTCCTTGGATGGCATGGACCCAGTCCACGGATGGCATGGACACCATCCATGGATGGCTTAGACACTGGACAATGTCCATGGATGGCATGGCCACTGTCCATGGATATGCCCTGGACACTGGCCATGGATGCCATGGACATTGTCCATGGCCACTGTCCCTGGACAGGCATGGATTTTTATCCAGGGATACACAGTTTTTGTCCATGGATATGTGTTCCAATACTCCATGGACAACAGACCATGCTGAAATCCATGGAATCCATGGACATACTACAGCCGGGCAGACGACTTGTTCGATTGTCAAAGAGTAAGAAAAATATGCAGTTATTCCAGGACTCGAACCCGGGACCCCTCACTTACAAAGCAAGTGGCCTACCGACTGAGCTAACCGGCTATTTGATACATTACAACATAAGAATTGTAAATATCAAAAGTCAAAGCTACAGGTAGATTTGCAAGATGTTGTAAGCTAGGCTCTGATTGGCTAGTGAAAGGGCCGTCAGAACGAGGCAATGAATAGGTCGTTTTCAGATCCTATGCGTAGCGTAATAGGAGATGTACTTTAGTCAGATTGTCGAACAACAATCCTGTTGACAAGGTTACATCGGTTATTTCAGCATTCTTCAAGACTAACTTTGAAAAGAATCATACTGCTGATTTTTCTGAAAGCAAATTTCTGTCAGGTAACTAAATTGTCAGGAATCAGGCATGCTAGACTGTCTCGACTTGAGGAATAGAACAACTGTCTGCTCTAAAGGATTGCCCTAATTGTCTGTACTTAAGTAAAATGTTTATTTCTGGATTTCAGGAAACCCGAATTGTATGGTCTTAAGGCAAATCTAAATTGTCTGGACTTAAGGAAACCCTAAACTGCCATGGCTTAAGGCACTGGACTTGCAGAAACCCTGGTGGTAAATAATGGACTATCTGGACTTAGGATGACAAAGTAGTCTGTACTTAAGGTAGTTCTGCACTTTTGATTTACCGGAAGTAATGGCGTAACGTCATTTATCCGGAAAACGTAGAATAAAGCCCGGATTCGGCGTACGGAATTGAAAATCATTTTATGAATTATTGACAACCTGTGAGTAAATTTATTAAAATGACACTGTTACCATATTTCTAGAGTCAAAATAAGATATTAAAACATAATTTACGTTAAATAATTCAAAATAATGTCTTAAAATTAGCTAGAAATTGTCGGTTCACTTTAATCATGGTCAAATATCTCAAAAATAAGCACACGGACCTATTCATTTTATTTCACCAAATTATAGGCCATATGTTTATTTACAACTGTGAGAAGTTTCATCAAAATCTACATTGTAGGAAAATTTCTATTCGCGAAAATGTTTTGGAAGATATGATTTTTCCATAGACTTCCATTATGAAAATATGCGTGAGGTCCAAATTTTTAAAATCAATCTAGCAAAAAATCAAGCACACGACCCTATCCTTTTTATTTGCTGAATTTTCTAGGTATAATCTGAAATTATGAAAAATCAGAGTTTAATCAAATTCTACATTATAGAAAAAAGTTCGATCCAAACGTGCAGAACTACCTTAAGGTAGTGGACATGTAATGACAATCCGTAATTTCCAGGCAATTACATATTCTACATGTGCAATCTGGGCATCATTCAACCACAATAGAAAATTCTTTTTATATCAGCTTTAGAATGCTGAATGCATATGGAAACTACATAATCGAACGGAAAATGCTGACTGTTATCAAGGGTCTGCTTCCTCAAGACATCCCTAACTGTCTGCAAAAAGGCAAACTAAAACTGTTTTGACTAAAGGCAATGCTAAGCTATTTGGACTTCAAACATCTCTATATTGTCTGTACAGTTAAGGCAACTAACACTTGAATGTTTAATCTACTGGAAACCATACTTCAAGCATCTCTATATTGTCTGTACTTAAGGCAACCAACACTCGATAGTTTAATCTACTGGAAAACATTGTACTTCAAGCATCTCTGTATTGTCTGTACTTAAAGCAACCAACACTCGATTCTTTAATCTTCTGGAAACCATACTTCAAGCATCTCTATATTGTCTGTACTTAAGGCAACCAACACTCTGTTCTTTAATCTTCTGGAAATCATATTTCAAGCATCTCTATATTGTCTGTACTTAAGGCAACCAACACTCGATTCTTTAATCTTCTGGAAACCATACTTCAAGCATCTCTATATTGTCTGTACTTAAGGCAACCAACACTCTCTTCTTTAATCTTCTGGAAATCATATTTCAAGCATCTCTATATTGTCTGTACTTAGGCACCAACCTCGATTCTTTAATCTTCGGAACCAACTTAAGCATCTTTTTGTTGTTACTTAAGGCAACCAACTCTCTTTCTTTAATTTCTGGAAATCTATTTCAAGATCTCTATTTTGTCTGTACTAAGGCAACCAACACTCGATTCTTTAATCTTTGGAAACCATACTTCAAGCATCTATATTGTCTTACTTAAGGCACCACACTCTCTTCTTTAATCTTCTGGAAATCATATTTCAAGCATCTCTAATTGTCTGTACTTAAGGCAACCAACACTCGATTTTTTAATCTTCTGGAAACCATACTTCAAGCATCTCTATATTGTCTGTACTTTAGGCAACCAACACTCTGTTCTTTAATCTTCTGGAAACAATACTTCAAGCATCTCTATATTGTCTGTACTTAAGGCAACAAACACTTGATAGTTTAATCTTCTGGAAACCATACTTCAAGCATCTCTCTATTGTCTGTACAGTTAAGGCACCAACACACTCGATTCTTTAATCTTCTGGAAACCTACTTCATAGCATCTCTATATGTCGTACTTTAGGCAACCCAACACTCTGTTCTTTAATCTTCTGGAAACAATACTTAAAAGCATCTCTATATTTTGTCTGTACTTAAGGCAACAAACACTTGATAGTTTAATCTTCTGGAAACCATACTTCAAGCATCTCTATATTGTCAGTACAGTTAAGGCAACCAACACTCGATTATTTAATCTACTGGAAATCATACTTCAAGCATCTCTATATTGTCTGTACTTGGCAACCAACACTTGATAGTTTAATCTACTGGAAACCATACTTCAAGCATCTCTATATTGTCTGTACAATTAAGGCAACCAACACTCGATTATTTAATCTACTGGGAATCATACTTCAAGCATCTCTATATTGTCTGTACTTAAGGCAACCAACACTTGATTCTTTAATCTTCTGGAAACCAGAATCTTTAATTTTCTGGAAACCATACTTCAAGCATCTCTATATTGTCTGTACTTATGGCAACCAACACTCGATAGTTTAATCTTCTGGAAACCATACTTCAAGCATCTCTATATTGTCTGTACAGTTAAGGCAACCAACACTCGAATCTTAAATCTACTGGAAACAATACTTCAAGCATCTCTACATTGTCTGTACAGTTAAGGCAACCAACACACGATTTTTTACTGTAGGCTTACTTATTTTAGCGGTGTACTAATAACAGCGCTTTAAGCGCTACTGCACGTGCGCTAATTCATGTCCGTGCATTAATTTGTCCAAGCATTTTCATGTACATTTTCATTCGATGATGTTTTCTTCGATCTTTTGCAAGTAAATACTCTTGAGAGTTTGCACTAGTTATACAGTAGTGCTTGCTAATATTTTAAGGTTCGTATGATATTCCTGTTTATTGTTCATATTTTTATTTTAAATATATGATCATGCAAAATAAAATATTTAAGCTTGTAGTTTGTGTTTTTTCTCATTTGATCAAGTTGTTATCGATTTCCATATCACCTTTGGGCATGTCCGTTGTTGCAGTCGCTCATTTACGGAAAGGTGTGAACGTTTGTATTAAGACACAATGCATGAAGGACAAAGGGGATTCAATGATTAAAATGTGTGACAATCTCGTTTTATTTCAGCAATTATAACTAGTATAGAGAATATAAAACACGCAGATTATTATAATTAAATACAAGAAGACAACACAGTTAGGCAATATTATACTTTATATACTGTACGTAAACATAAATCTACATCACAGTTGAGAGTATCATTAAAAAAATACAAGTATCATCACGGCACACTATCTTAAAGTCATACTTGGTACATGTTTCAAAGTTTTTAGCTAACGGATTTTTTCGATTGCGTCCATTAGACCTGTAAGGTGCCACCCTGTCATGACTGATTCTTTTTGGAATGACAAATGAAAACTGAATTTTATTAGACTTTAATCAATCATCAGATATTTACTAGAAGTAACTAGTATTCACAATACGTTCACTGACCAATTATCGCATTTTCAAGAGATTTACGGTGTAACACTTAAGTAAATAATTTCAAATCAATCGTACTTTCTTTTGCCCGCTAATAGTGAAAAAAGTTGATGTCATAATCAGTATAACGTATTATTACAGCAGAAACACATTACATAAAAATTGCTGACGGTTAAGTTTATTTTCGAAAATCTTCGTGAATCTCCGTAAATCTCCGAGAGCCTCATCTCGGACTGCGCTAAAATTAGAAATTAGCGGTCTCGCGAGAGCACTAATTCACGTCCACGCATTAATTAGATATTTCACCAAAAATTGCGTTTGCGCTAAATTTTTGCCGCGCTAATAAATGTACGCCTACAGTAATCTATTGGAAACCATACTTCAAGCATCTCTATATTGTCTGTACTTAAGGCAACCAACACTTGATTGTTTAATCTACTGGAAACCATTGTACTTCAAGCATCTCTGTATTGTCTATACTTAAGACAACTAACACTTGATAGTTTAATCTACTGGAAACCATTGTACTTCAAGCATCTCAATATTGTCTGTACTTAAGCAACCAACACTCGATTCTTTAATCTTCTAGAAACCATACTTCAAGCATCTCTATATTGTCTGTACAGTTAAGGCAACTAACACTTGATAGTTTAATCTACTGGAAACTATTGTACTTCAAGCATCCTTCTGGAAACCATACTTCAAACATCTCTATATTGTCTGTACTTAAGGCAACCAACACCCGATAGTTTAATCTACTGGAAACCATACTTCAAGCATCTCTATATTGTCTGTACTTAAGGCAACCAACACTGACGATACTTTAATCTACTGGAAACCATACTTCAAGCATCTCTATATTGTCTGTACTTAAGGCAACCAACACTCGATTCTTTAATCTACTGGAAACCATAATTCAAGCATTGTCTGTACTTAAGGCAACCAACACCTGATAGTTTTAATCTACTGGAAACCATTGTACTTCAAGCATCTCTATATTGTCTGTACTTAAGGCAATCAACACTCGATAGTTTAATCTACTGGAAACCATACTTCAAGCATCTCTATATTGTCTGTACTTGGCAACCAACACTTGATTTTTTTATCTTCTGGAAACCATACTTCAAGCATCACTCACTATATTGTCTGTACTTAAGGCAACCAACACTCGATAGTTTAATCTACTGGAAACCATACTTCAAGCATCTCTATATTGTCTGTACTTGGCAACCAACACTTGATTCTTTTATCTTCTGGAAACCATACTTCAAGCATCCCTACATTGTCTGTACTTAAGGCAACCAACACTTGATAGTTTAATCTACTGGAAACCATGCTTCAAGCATCTCTATATTGTCTGTACTTAAGGCAACCAACACTCGATTCTTTAATCTTCTGGAAACCTTACTTCAAGCATCTCTATATTGTCTGTACTTAAGGCAACCAACACTCGATTCTTTAATCTTCTGGAAACCTTACTTCGAGCATCTCTATATTGTCTGTACTTAAAGCAACCAACACTCGATTCTTTAATCTTCTGGAAACCTTACTTTGAGCATCTCTATATTGTCTGTACTTAAGGCAACCAACACTCGATTCTTTAATCTTCTAGAAACCTTACTTCAATCATCTCTATATTGTCTGTGCTTAAGGCAACAAATCTGGAAACCATACTTCAAGCATCTCTATATTGTCTGTACTTAAGGCAACCAACCCATGATTGCTTAATCTTCTGGAAACCATACTTCAAGCATCCCTAAATTGTCAACCAACCCTTGATTGCTTAATTTTCTGGAAACCATAAACCCTCCAGACTTAAGCAAATCCTAAACTGTGTGGAATTCTGGGATCATAGACAGTCTGGAAGCATGGCAACTTTTTAGGTAACCCAACTGTCTGCACTTCAGGCAAAATCTAAATTATCTTGACTAGAGACAACCATAAACTGTATAGACTTAAGGCAATATTCTAACACAACCTGATTTTTTTATAATGCAGAAGGCCAAAGCTGTGTTATTATGCTATAAAATCACTTTTGGTAAGTTACAATTATAATGTCATAGCGTCAAACAGCATAGAGACACGCTGGATAATAAAACCAAACAAAACAGGAAAATACCTGGTGGATATCGTCAGACATGTACATAATTATGTAACCTTTATTTTGTAAGAATGGAAAATAATAAATTTTTGTCAAAGAGATAATGTAGTATTGCATTATGCGGACTGCACCCTTGTGATATAATTCTTTCACATCTGACCTCCAAACAATGATCTTATTCAAAGACAAATCACTGTTTGGGATATCTTATTTCTTATTTAACCTTGGATAATTTTAACTGCCTGACAGTTCTCAAAATAACAGAAGTATCTCTGTTGGATAATATTAAAGGTATACCAGACTGAAACTTTGTACATTATGAACAATTACTACATAAAATCTCTATATATTAAACATAAAATAAAGAAGTCTACTTATATTAACAGTACTAGTTTTAAATTAGTACAATAGTTAAATACAGCACAAAATGTACTATTATTTACTGAAAAACTGAAAGGTTTGTCAATGCGAAACATTTAATTATGAAATGTAGCTCTACACAATGTCATGCAAATTATATGTAAATCTAGTAAAGTTAAATACATTTGATGGGGACTTTCTTACATTTGAAGTAATTATCTACAGCGAAAGATGAGCAATGGATACCTTTAACAGTCAGGCAAATATAGGAAGAATGCTTTCATGTAATATTGTAGCAACTGCCAATATTTCATACAGTGACAGGTCATGCAATCTTGGAAGTCAATTCATGTTTTTTTATGAATAAAACTATTTACCCTTCCCTCTTTCATCTCTGATTTGATATGTGGGGGCGGACATGTCAGAAATAAGGAAATGAATCTCTTGGATCATACTGACAGAGAGTTAATCAAATTCATACTCAAAAGTTGTATGACGAAAACAAGCAAAACATCATTTGTAGGGCAAATAAGTCTAAAGTATCAAGTCGTTAAGAAGTTCGCCACACAACCAGCGGTCGTGGTTATAACCAAAGTGGGATCATGACCATGCCTTTTCGTATGGCAACAGTACTTTTTTTTTCTGGAAATCATGGGGAAGTTGTTCAAATAAGCTAGAAACTTTCATCACAATCGAGCTAAAATGAATTAGTATAAACTAAACTAGAAAATGCTTTTGTAAAAAAGTGCATGTCTCCCCCAATGCAAAGTCCTATAGGCAAGAAGTCAATAGGGGTCAGGAGCGAAAGTCAAAGAGACACTGATGGCTGGCTGCAATAGGGATCATCTACTTGGCATGTCCAGTCATCCCGCTAAATTTCAACACTCGTGGCCTAGTGGTTCTCAAGACACTGTTCAGGCTCCTGTGACCTTGACCTTTGATCAAGTGACCTCAAAATAAATAGGGGTCATCTACTCTGCATGTCCAATCATCCTATTAAGTTTCAACATTGTATGTCAAGTGGTTCTCAAGTTATTTCCAAAAAATGATTTTACATGAACAGGCCACTGTGACCTTGACCTTTAATAGACTGACCCCAAAATCAATAGGGGTCATCTACTCTGCATGTTCAATCATCCTATGAAGTTTCAACATTCTGGGTCTAGCGGCTCTCAAGTTATTGATGGGAACTGGTTATCAATGTTCAGGCCCCTGTGATCTTGACCTTTAACGGAGTGACCCCAAAACAATAAGGGTCATTTACTCTGCATGAACAATCATCCTTGAAGTTTCATCATTCGGGTCAGAGGTTATCAAGTTTGATTGGAAATGGTTTTTCATGTTCAGGCCCTGTGGCCTTGACCTTTAACAGAGTGACCCTAAAATCGTTAGGGTTCATCTACTCTGCATGACCAATCATCCTACGAAGTTTCATCATTAAGGGTCAAGTGGTTCTCAAGTTACTGACGGAAATGGTTTTCAATGTTCGGGCCCCTGTGACCTTGACCTTTCACAGAGTGACCCCAAATCGTTAGGGTCATCTACTCTTTATGATCAATCATCCTATTAAGTTTCAACATTCTGGGTCAAGTGGTTCTCAAGTTACTGACCGGAAATGGTTTTCAATGTTCAGGGCCCTGTGATCTGACCTTTAATGGAGTGACCCAAAATCGATAGGGGTCATCTACTTTGCATGTACAATCATCCTATGAAGTTTCAACATTCTGGGTCAAGTGGTTCTCTAGTTATTGATCAGAAATGGTTTTCAATGTTCAGGCCCCTGTGAACTTGACCTTTGACGGAGTGATCCCATAATCAAAAAGGGTCATCTACTCTTTATGATCAATCATCCTATCAAGTTTCAACATTCTGGGTCAGGTGGTTCTCTAGTTACTGATTGGAAATGGTTTTCAATGTTCAGACCCCTGTGACCTTGACCTTTGAAGGAGTGACCCCAAAATCAATAGGGGTCATCTACTCTTCATGACCAATCATCCTATGAAGTTTCAAGTTTCTGGGTCAAGTGGTTCTCCAGTTATTGATCGGAAATGGTTTTCAATGTTCAGGCCCCTGTGACCTTAACCTTTGACGGAGTGACCCCAAAATCAAAAGGGGTCATCTACTCTTCATGACCAATCATCCTATGAAGTTTCAACATTCTGGGTTAAGTGGTTCTCTAGTTATTGATCTGAAATGGTTTTCAATGTTCAGGCCCCTGTGACCTTGACCTTTGATGGAGTGACCCCAAAAATAATAGGGGTTGTCTACTCCAGCAGCCCTACAACCCTATTAAGTTTGAAGGTTCTAGGTCAAATGGTTCTCCAGTTATTGCTCGGAAATGAAGTGTGACGTATGGACGGACAGGGCAAAAACAATATGTCTCCTGGGGGAGATATAATAATTTATTAACTTCCAATACTACAAAAGTTCCTATTGGAGAAACTTCTTCTAAGTACACAAATAAATCATTCTCCATTCAATACAAGTATCATTACATAAAAGCGTCAAATGAAAATACTCAAGGCGGCAATGAATCAGAACATCTCAGAAAATGGTTTGTTTTATTTAGCTTTAACTTTACTACTTCATTGTTGCTTTTATCTGACTTATGACTTCAAGCCCACTTCCTGGAAAATCCAGTTTTGGTGCCATTATGAAGTTGTCCTGAGCCATGCAGGGCTCAATTATACCACTGACCTATAACCTGCTTGTGACTTGCAATGTCAATAATCAATTTTTTTTTTAAAATATGTCAACCGACAAATACCGAAAAAGCTATGCTGTTAGTATATGTATAAAAAAAGAAGTAAACTGCAGAAATATACACCATTTTTGTCCTTGAAAATGATTTGGTATAAAGAGTTCTGTGGCTATATATCACTGACTTACAGACATTCTGTTCCACCTACATTTATATAGTGCCTACTTTTGCAGCTTGCTAGACTTCCAGTGCAGTAATCAAATGATGCTTAATAATGACTGAAACCTTACAATCTGTACAAAATGGAAATGAGATGCTCTTTAGGCATACGGTATCACTATTTAAGCAAGGGTTTCATTAATCTCGAAGTTGCAAAGGTACAGTGGGGGTCTAGGGTCCCTTTCATTTAGAAATTTACTTGCTGCAGGATAAGTGACTTAGGTTTTACGGCGAATCGACACGAAATGGTCATATATGGCCGATGCTGCAGGATAAGGCGGGGCTTCAGACCACTGTAGCAAGTGAAATCTCCGCTCCCCTCCTCGGCCCTTCATGAAACCCCTATTAAGGAAGAATGTAAGCACTTACATTCTTTTTGCATCTTTAACCAATATCTAACTTTTATTTTTCACCCACTTTATCATTTTTTAGTGTCATATATGCATTCTATGCCAAACTTGGTGGAAATGAACATGTTGAAAAATTTCACCCAAACTGTGGGTGACTAGCTTTAACCATACTTTCTATATGTAAAGTGTTATACAGCAAAATAACAAAAATTCCAAAAGGCTTTAAATTTTGTGTTAAAATCTGGAGAAACAGCTGTCCAAATAAATGTTACGCATAATCACGTGGTTGGAAAAGTGCTATTTTTAATACTGCACATGTTTACAGTTTGAGCATTAAAGGGAGGTAATCAAAACCAACATATTTAATAACACCTTCTGCTATTGGTATTCAATATTCAAACCATTGACAGATGTTAGAGAAAACTATTATCAGAAATAAGATTTAACCAGAAATTGATACATTTTATGTTTATGATGAAAAAGGTGGCAGCCACATTCGTTAAAGAATACATTATGAGCCTTTAAGGTTTGTGTGGGGACAAATTTTCATGTATTACGCGGTCGAGTCAATCCACAAAACTTAATTCCAGCGAACAAGTAAAAGTCCCAATCACTTTCTGTTCAAACCTTCATACAATTATCCCCATGAAATAGCTGTTTTCACTGAAAACAAAGAAATTTTTTGTCCCAAAGAAATTAAATGTTTTCCCTGAATTTTATAAAGTGTTCTGCACCTGATGCTTCACTGTAATCATTTTAGAAAAGGGAGTAACAGCTCTGTATTTAGATTGCCTGCAAAAAACTATGGAGAAATTGTCTTGATTTAATCTGCATTTCATTCTGTAAAATACAGCTCTTCTCCTGCACTATTTGGAGAGGATATCAAAGAATGTGCTCAATCAATACTGTAACAATCATGCAAACTATCTGCTTTTTTTTCTATATTCATTATTCAATCGTACTTGCAAATTCTGCAAAAAATTGCACAGAATCTGTCGGCATTGATTTGCATTTAAAGCAAACTTGTAAGGAATTAATTGTTTCTCTACAAAAAAAGCCGAGCAAGTACGAAACAGGAATAACCAGGAATACCACTGATGAAAGCGACATTTCTTTTACAGAAAATTGGACTTGGGTAAGGTTATGTAACATGATTAACGAGTAACCTTTCTGCAAATTTTTCTCACCCACCTAATATCAGCCTCCTAACAAGCAATGTCTGATATTGCAAGAAATTCTTCAATTTTCGCAAGACAATTGTTAAAAAGCAAAATTAGAATGATATACTTCAGGGTGTTTTTGTTTTGTTTTCTGTTGTTGTTTTTTTTTATCTAAATGTCACACAAGTCACATTTTCAACAAAAGCTATCCAGATACATCACATTCTGTCTTAGAGACACCATTCGTTAAATACTATTAATTCTGGTTATATGTGTTAAACACACTGATTTCCGCCGAGTTGTCACCAATATCCAGTGACGAATGCTCGAAAAAACTGAATGCTCTTGCCAGCACTTTTAGGGTTAAGTTTAAGTTGCCAGTAACCTTGACCTTTGCAATACAGACCTTACTCCTTTGTCAAACATTCTCAGGGAAGCATGGGTGGTCTTTTTTTCTACAATTTAAGATTATGTCTTAGCCTGCTGGCGGCAAGTGATTCTGCCTTTGCGACATCAACCTGCACATCCATACAGGCTGATCGTGGTCTGCACTGTTCGCTGTTCAACAATTAAATTTTCCATGAACACTCCTTCCAATAATAAATGATACTGCTCAAATTGAATGCTGGACCAGTCCATTTTAGAAATTTAGCAGGCTAAACTTAAACACCTTTGATACTAATCCTCTAGAAACCACATTGACTTAAATGCTAAAGTTTACACAATCTATTACCCTATGGGGCTGAGGGAAATGTAACTATAATGTTACTGCAGATTACATCAATATATGATCCATTAAAACAGTATCGAACATATTAACATGAGAGAGTCCTCTGAGATGGTATTAACATTTTGAAAATAGATCTTTAATGAAATAACTCATTGCCAAGGGAGATTGATGAACATTCTTTTGATCTTTAGGTTTTGTTTTGTCTTTTTCTCCCAGAAGGAATACAAAATCTCTGTTTCAAAACTTAATTTTTAGCATCAAAGCTACTTGTTCACACATTTTAGGGTGATTTTTTTTCTATCAGAAAACTGATACAATGCTGGTACTGTAAAAAAAACCTAGTGACAATTGCGAGATTCTAATATTTAATACTGTGAATTCATTAATATTCCGGGGTGGGGGGTGGCACTAATATTGTGCATGACCATGATCAGTCTTGATCAGCCCTTGTCACAGAATCACTTGCCGCCAGCAGACTATTTAAGGCTGATATTCCAAGAAAATATCATCAATGCTTGAAACAACTGATAAAAAGAAATATTCATTAATGCAGACTTCCATCAAAACAATCAAAGCAGTGAAAGAAAGCTCAAGAGAGAAATGTGTTTTTTAACTGCATTCCAATCACTCATGCTGTTTGTTCCTTGAAAATTAATGTCTTTTGCAGACATTTAATTACATTAAAAGTTCTTTTCTTTCATTAAGATTTAAACTGAATTCCTTTTAAGGAGATAATGGGTCTTCTGAATTGTACAAGAGGACCTGCAAAATGAAAGGTACCTGTTAAAGTTAACCAAGTTTCATTAGAACAGGAAAACTGTGTTAGTCAGTAAAACCTGTATACAACAAGTAAATGCATTTTTAAAACGCAAAATCATGCCACTAGGTGTATGACTAAAGATGTTGTTTTCTGAGGTTTTAAGTTTGAAGGTGAAGGTCATATGAAGGTAAAGGTCATTTACATAAGTCTTGCCACAAGTATAGGTGAGTGTCTGAATGAACTAAATCAGGTCATTAATGTAGGTTGTAATCGATCTAGTTCGTACAGATGGATGGACATAATTATGGACAGTTCAACTGCTATATGACTAGGGGCATAAGATGTTCTAAATTTCTATATTTTGCTTTCACGATCTCTTGGATCTGATTACCTATTCTGTGAAAAAAAGAGGCATAACTATACAAACTCTAAATAACTTAGGCGTTATGTCCAATGAACAATGCATTAGACAGTGGTCTGTCTTCCCAAAGATTTTGCAACTGAAGTCAGTTAATAACCACAACATTTAAAAACCAAAAGGAGACCTGGAAAAATTAGTAGGAAAAGGTTAAATATGAGGAAAAATATGTTGTAGTGCAGACTATGAAAAACGTTAATAGTTGAGGGATCTATTACTGATAAGTTACTGGGTTTACCATCACTGATCAGGACACTATATCAATCAAATTCATGGACAGTATGCTTTTGTATGTTCAAGTTTACCAACTTTTTAAACAATTTTTCAGTCATATAAATGACAGTGTCTACTTGTAGCAGTGAGCACAATGCCCAACTTTATAGTGCTGCTTGAAACTTGAAATGCAACGTAATAATGCAACACATGTTGCTGTTAACAACGATATAAATTTCAATCCTGTGATATGTCTATCGGGTAAGTTTCATGAATTCAAAAGGAAGCCGCTTCTTTTTGTAGGAGGAAAACTGAACGTGAAGGACTAGCACTGACTGCCATCCAAATAATATGACAGATATTTAATTTTAAAGTCTATAGTCCTGTCGAGTATACATTGAAATAACATCAGTTAAAATAACTGTTTGATGTGCCGCTTATTTTTGAAATAATAAAAAAAGTTCCGAATTTTCTGGAACAACCCTCGTACCTCTATATTCAAAGCAGAAGGGTATGGTGTATTTATTTTCCCAGAGCAAATCAATATATTAATTCAGTGACATGACAAGGAAATGCTCCTGTGAATGATGTACTGCACATTGGGTATTGACCTTCACATTATCAATCTTGTCAAATTTCTTATGTGTCACGGGCTATGAAAAAGTTACTTCAAGACTGCTTGAAAAATTTATAAATTATTAAACTGGCGGAGCATTTTGAACAATTATGCCTTTGATCTCAAGAAACGACCTTGACTGTTTAGGAAGATCTAGTGTTAGTAAACTGGCATCCATTTGTGCTAACCTATATTACCCAGTGTTTGACAAAATTTCCTATCTTGGCAACAAGACTGGCAAGTTGCTAATCTACCTGCATCCATAAACGTATAGGGAAATGGCATCTATGGTGGCAATAAAAATTATGTAACAGCAAGAAGCACTCACTAAACGTATTGTGTTCACAATAAGCGATGCAAAAAATGATACTGCGTCTAGTCGCCATTAATCTTACATCATAAAATAATTTTGTTTATATATGTAATCAATACAGAATGTTGGGACAATCCATAGAAATTCCCTGCACAATTTCATTTGAAGTGCTGGTATGTTTGCACTTTGTTCAGTTTGACGCCTGTCTGTTCGATCAATTTGTTTGATACGGTTTAATGCTATTTTCAACAATACGATCATCATCAATGGTCCAATATATTTAGGTTATGTAACAGCTTTTTATTGTTGTTACGGCATTCAGTACAAATAAAAACAAAACCCTGTTCTATGTGAGTTTCTGGGAATATTGCTGGCAATGTTTCAATCGATGAATCATGCGGAGACACAAGGTGAATGACTCCCTATTGACATTTACAGCGTAACACCATTCGCACGACGCAAAGATAGCCCAAACACATAAGCTGATTCGAAACAAATCATACGGTCCCTAACCATTTTCTATGTTTGGATCACTCGAACATTTTGGTTGTCCTCTAATACAACCTCGGGCAATCAGTATTTTACTGTAGAAAAGTCTGTGGATCAAACATGTAACGTATGCCCCTCTGTATAACCATAAAGCTAACCCTTATCTTGCTAAATTTCTACAATGAGCTTGTCCATCTTTCAGTTTGGACAGTACCATTAACTGTTAAAAAGGGTGCTTACCAAAATGATACTGACTTAAATAGCAAACAATGCAGATCTTGATCAGACTGCATGGATGCGCAGGCTGATCATGATCTACACTGGTCGCAAAGGCAGAATTAGTGGTGTCCAGACTGATATGGGCTAATACTACTCACCCTTTAATTTGGCTCTAACTTTATTTGCTGTTCTTTTAATGTCATTCATTAATTCTTCTAATTCTTCTTTAGTTTCTGAAAAGAAAAAGAAATAATAAATTGTTAGAATCAGAGATAACTATTCTACTACATGCACAGAACTAACAAGAAATGTTGTTAGCTTTCAGTTTCCACTCCTTTTGATAACAAGGGCCTGATATGTTAAGACCAATCTTAGTGTTGTTTCTGTACAAAAAAATTAAAATCAACCAATGTCAAGGACACATTCAGAAACTGATAAAAAAAATCAGATAAATAACCTTTTAAAAATTTCACTGAATTCCCAGCCCAACAATGAATAGAACACTTTTATAACCCCTCTTCTTCAAGTGGAGCATAAAAATTACTTTCCTCTTCACCTTCTACTACAAAAGTTTAATATGGCAGCCTCAAAATCACCAGATATAATCATGGCAGGTTTTTCTTGGAATTTTCTTGATTATTTAACAGTTATATTGTATCAATAAACTCCCGTGAAGGGTGCCTGTCTCTAGCTTTTTTATTCACAATTTTCTCAACAAAAGGCTTTAATTATTACATATTAGCAAGCTGATATTAGACACAGGACTCTAGATGTTCTTCCAAGTAAATGTTGTTGCAAAAAGTCTCACTGGGTCTGACAATATAAAAATAGGGCTATGTTTTCTCTTCTCCTCTCGTATTTTCTGTAATCACTGCATAAAACCGTGACAGCACTCGTACCGCCACATATTATACTGACAAGATATCCATGACAACAAAGAACAAATTGTTGGTCTAGCCAAATCTTTGTATAATATGTGGTACACTATACAGCTAATGGTACAATTTCATATAAAATACAATATGCCATAAACAAATATTACGCAAAGTAATTCATTCTCAGAATAATTCAATACAGACTGTGCTCTTCATGGACGGACCTAAATCAAACAACTAAATTTTCCCAGAAGTCTCCTATTTTGTGTAAATACAGCACATCTATTTGCTAATATTGACTGACATCGGAGGAATATATGTATGTTAACTTAAGATAATAGGATGAAACGACATGCAATCAACAGTCATTTTCTGTCTCTACTATTTTTTTCTATACTAGGCTGATGACCCGATTTTCCATTCAATTCATACTCTATATTTTGTTTCAGTGTTTATTTTTGTGTTACACAAACACAATTTAGGCTATGTCAAGACTCTCCAGATTTTCCAGCTTCAAATGGTGGAAGGATATTCACAGTGGCAGTTTATTTGTTTGTTTTAAAGGTCCAATACTAAGGAAAGTGAACATTTTAATTTCTTTTAAAAAGCACAGAAACTATTTCATTTTATTGGAAAATGAAAGTTGGTACGTAGAAATTCGAAATAAATCGCAGTATATGTACAATTATTTTTCTATGAAGTATGAAGAAAGTTAAAAAGACCTGGGGGGTCATTCTGTCGATTCATTGAAATTTCAACATAATACACATACATTTCTTTGAGTTCCAAAGACCTTCTGTAAATTTTGACCTGCCAATCTTCATTATTTAGTGTCTTGCAGAAGTCTATGCACTGGCTATGAAAAAAATTGCCAACTCACTTTCCCTTAGTAATGGACCTTTAAGTTTAGTGTTGTATTTAAACAGTACCAATTTTACTTATGTTTACTTTGAACAGTGTTCCTGGATTCTGTCCCAGTACTAACCTGCTCTCAGTAAGTAACTGCTAACTTCTCAACATGAATCTTTCTGACACAATGTCTTTTACCAAATCATCACGGACAACATAATTATGCTTCTCCCTGGGATCAAACACACGATCCTGTGATCAGTATATCTGCACTCTCCCCACTGAGTTGAGCGGGCAGGCACAGTGCCAGTGTAGGCATATTTCAGGCACAGTCTAGCATAGTAGAACCATTAACCTTCCAAAATTTAGTAATTTTATACTCAAGTAAAAGAATTCTAAACTGCTAACAGGGTTCGAACAGACAGTGGTATAAAGACAAGTGGCTGTATGTCAGCCACTTCTCCCACTCAGCCACAATTTTAGGACCTCTGCTGGGTTGAACATGTGGGTGTTCCTCAAGATTCTGGAACTTTGACCCTAGCACACTGCAAATTCCATTATTTTCATTCAGTACACCAAGAAAATGTCAATATAAAAACAATCTGTGTTATTATTAATGAATAATATACCCTTCATGGAAGAAAATCTGAATGAATAAATCATAAGAACCTCTTTGATAAGGATCAATAAAATTTTGCCGATACAAATGTACTGAAACTTTCCTTTCAGAAACAAACACATGCAGCATTTATATGATACAACTTGTTTTTAGCAGGCACTGTTGCAAGTGAGCAAGCAGCTTCTAAATATGGGTAAAGTTACAAAGGTAATGATACTTGGTAAATTGTGTAATCTTTTTAATTATTTCCTGCACGTAAGTTCTTGCAAAAATTCAGATTAAAATGTACGGCAAATGCATAGTATCGTTGCTTAACTAGTCAGTCCATTAATCTTGCTGGATTTTGGTCATGTGAAAATATTTGGTTGTACAGGAATAGCTGCTCTGTGATATTGGAGGAGTGCAGAGCTTTATGGTCAAAAGAGAACTCAGCCCTAATAATGGCCTGACTCTTGTTTTGTGTCTTTCTGAGTACAGTTTATAGCTTGCCTTGGTCAACAGATCATCTTTTTTTCATAACTTTGATAAAGAAATTCATTGAAAGCAATTTTCTCAAATATTACGGATATAGAACATCATCTTTTTTTATTACTGGTATTTATTACCAAGTTTTCCTAAACAGTAAAGATGAATAATGACATCACTGAGCCTAAAATAGCTGCCATTATATAGAAATGAGGCTTATAAAATGCCTTAATAGATGTCTGATTGGAACTGAAACTATAATTTTTGCCCTTTTAATAAGTTATTTCATTTCAATTTATATTGACACAAAAATTTGCACTGACAAGGGAGGGAACTTTTTTTTTCTGAATTCAATATTTTTCGCTTGTTTAAGATGAAATGCTTTTGCTATTACAAGAGAGATAACTTGTGTTTTTTTCTGAATTTAATATATCATTCATTAGTGACAGGGGAGACAACTTGTGCTTTACATTATTTACACATTTTGCATGAAACAATTTTGTTATGACAAGGGAGGTAAGTTATGCCTGCAAGCTGTTCCTTTCCTCAATGCCATAAATTTTTGACAGCTAGGAGACAAATGAATTACCAGTATATAATGTAATTACATGTAATCACCAGTTAGAAAAGATAAAACTGTGTAACAACTGGACATCTGTCACCTATCAGTAAGAGGACCGATATTCTTTCAGACCATATCAATTTAAGCCTATACATCTATGACATACATTCTGACTAGCAAAATAATTCAGTACTCAATCATTCAAAGTTTCCATGTTTAGAAAGTCTGTTTGCTGGCTGATGAACAATCTCATTCAAAGTTTCCATGATTGTGTTAAAACCTGACTGCCGGATGATGAACAATCTTATTCAAAGTTTCCTTAAAACCTGACTGCTAGATGATGAACAATCTTATTCAAAGTTTCCATGATTGTGTTAAAACCTGACTGCCAGATGATGAACAATCTTATATTCAAAGTTTCCATGATTGTGTTAAAACCTGAAGGCCAGACGATGAACAATCTTATTCAAAATTCTCATGATTGTGTTAAAACCTGACTGCCAGATGATGAACAATCTTACTCAAAGTTTCCATGATTGTGTTAAAACCTGACTGCCAGATGATGAACAATCTAATATTCAAAGTTTCCATGATTGTGTTAAAACCTGACGGCTAGACGATGAACAATCTTATTCAAAATTTCCATGATTGTGTTAAAACCTGACTGCCAGGTGATGAACAATCTAATATTCAAAGTTTCCATGATTGTGTTAAAACATGACTGCCAGATAAATGAACAATCTTATGAAAAGTTTCCATGATTGTGTTAAAACCTGACTGCCAGATGATGAACAATTTAATATTCAAAGTTTCCATGACTGTGTTAAAATCTGACGGCCAGATGATAAACAATCTTATTCAAAGTTTCCATGATTGTGTTAAAACCTGACTGCCAGATGATGAACAATCTAATATTCAAAGTTTCCATGATTGTGTTAAAATCTGATGGCCAGATGATAAACAATCTTATTCAAAGTTTCCATGATTGTGTTAAAACCTGACTGCCAGATGATGAACAATCTAATATTCAAAGTTTCCATGATTGTGTTAAAACCTGACTGCCAGATGACGAACAATCTTATTCAAAGTTTCCATGATTGTGTTCAAACCTGACTGCCAGATGATGAACAATCTAATATTCAAAGTTTCCATGACTGTGTTAAAACCTGACGGCTAGACGATGAACAATCTTATTCAAAGTTTCCATGATTGTGTTAAAACCTGACTGCCAGGTGATAAACAATCAAATATTTAAAGTTTCCATGATTGTGTTAAAATCTGACTGTCAGATAATGAACAATCTTATTAAAAGTTTCCATGATTGTGTTAAAACCCAACTACCAGGTGATGAACAATCTTGTTAAAATCTGAACTGACTGCCAGATGATGAACATCTCATTCAAAGTTTCCATGATTGTGTTAAAATCTGACGGCCAGATGATGAACAAGCTTATTCAAAGTTTCCATGATTGTGTTAAAACCAGCTGATGGCCAGACAATGAACAAGCTTATTTAAAGTTTCCATGATTGTGTTAAAACCTGACGGCCAGATGATGAACAAGCTTATTCAAAGTTTCCAAGATTGTGTTAAAACCTGAAGGCCAGACGATGAACAAGCTTATTCAAAGTTTCCATGAAAATTGTGTTAAAACCTGACGGCCAGACGATGAACAAGATTATTCAAAGTTTCCATGATTGTGTTAAAACCTGAAGGCCAGACGATGAACAAGCTTATTCAAAGTTTCCATGATTGTGTTAAAACCTGAAGGCCAGACGATGAACAAGCTTATTCAAAGTTTCCATGAAAATTGTGTTAAAACCTGAAGGCCAGACGATGAACAAGCTTATTCAAAGTTTCCATGAAAATTGTGTTAAAACCTGATGGCCAGACGATGAACAAGTTTATTCAAAGTTTCCATGATTGTGTTTAAACCTGAAGGCCAGACAATGAACAAGCTTATTCAAAGTTTCCATAATTGTGTTAAAACCTGAAGGCCAGACGATGAACAAGCTTATTCAAAGTTTCCATGAAAATTGTGTTAAAACCTGACGGCCAGACGATGAACAAGCTTATTCAAAGTTTCCATGAAAATTGTGTTAAAACCAGATGGCCAGACGATGAACAAGTTTATTCAAAGTTTCCATGTTTGTGTTAAAACCTGACGGCCAGACGATGAACAAGTTTATTCAAAGTTTCCATGTTTGTGTTAAAACCTGACTGCCAGACGATGAACTAGTTTATTCAAAGTTTCCATGTTTGTGTTAAAACTTGACGGCCAGAAGATGAACAAGTTTATTCAAAGTTTCCATGTTTGTGTTAAAACCTGACGGCCAGACGATGAACAATCTCATTCAAAGTTTCCATGTTTGTGTTAAAACCTGACTGTATGCACACTAAATCTTATACTCAAGCTAATGTTTAAGTACAATTTTTTGGCTTCAAGCAGTCCTTTGCTGACACAAGTGCAGGTGTCAGAGCAATCAGAGCTGGCCTCTTCTGGATCTCTGTTTGATAAAATCAAAACAATGAGGCAACATTAATATACTGGATTACAGCAACAGCATTTTGGAAAAAAACTTTTTTTTTTTTACCTTAACAAAATGATTATGTGGAATATGGAGAATTTGGATGGACTGCTGTGTTTACTTTCTTCAGCCTCAGTATCTAAGAAATGTAACCGAGGACTTTTAGTACATTCAGGTCAATACTTCATAGGGGAATGATAATATTATTGTAACATATTGGTTTTCAATTTTATCCAGTGTACCTACATTATGAATGAAATGGTGTAAATCTCAGATCAATATCAAAGTCATCTAGTGTAACAATCAACATACCATCAAAATGTTTGTGTTGTTTCAAAAAAAATATTGCTATAATAAACCTAGCAAAACAAGGCAGTCTGAAAGACAGCTAAATCCCCCGCCACTGCTATGAATAGTGAAAGGGTATACCTTTGACCTTTAGCTGTGACCTTGATCTTGAACTGACATGGCTGACTCATGAACTCTGCACAATGTCTTGATGAGGTGACCATTTGACCCAAGTTTCATGAAAATCCTTCAAGGGGTTTAGGAGATACAGAGCTCAAACCTTTGACCTTCAGTTGTGACCTTGACCTTGAGTTGACATGGCTGACTCATGAGTTCTTGATGAGGTGATAATTTGACCCAAGTTTGATGAAAATCCTTCAAGGGGTTTACGAGATACAGAGTGGACACAAAATGGAAGGCTCAAACCTTTGACCCTAAGTTGTGACCTTGACCGTGAGCCAGCATGGCTGACTCATAAAGTTCTGCACATCGTCTTGATGAGGTGATCATTTGACCCAAGTTTTATAAAATTCCTTAAAGGGGTTTAGGAGATACAGAGTGGACTTAAAATGGAAGGCTAAAACCTTTGACCTTGAGTTGTGACCTTGACCTTGAGCTGGCTGACTCATGGGTTCTGCACATCGTCTTGATGAGGTGATTATTTGACCCAAGTTTCATGATTATCCTTCAAGGGGTTTAGGAGATATAGAGCGGACACAAAATGGAAGGCTCAAACCTTTGACCTTCAGTTGTGACCTTGACCTTGAACTGACATGGCTGACTCATGGGTTCTGCACATCATCTTGATGAGGTGATCATTTGACCCAAGTTTCATGATCATCCTTCAAGGGGTTTAGGAGATATAGAGCAAACACAAAATGGAAGGCTCAAACCTTTCACCCTAAGTTGTGACCTTGACCTTGAGTTGGCATGGCTGACTCATGGGTTCTGCACATCGTCTTGATGAGGTGATAATTTGACCCAAGGTTTATAAAATTCCTTCAAGGGGTTTAGGAGATACAGAGCGGACACAAAATGGAAGGCTCAAACCTTTGACCTTGAGTTGTGACCTTGACCTTGAGCCGACAAGGCTGACTCATGGGTTCTGCACATCGTCTTGATGAGGTGATCATTTGACCAAAGTTTCATAAAAATCCTTCAAGGGGTTTAGGAGATATGGAGCGGACACAAAAATGTTACGGACAGACGGAAGGACGGAGACCATTCCTATAACCCCCACCATTTGTGGCGGGGGATTAACAAACAGGGCTTCCTAAACTTCATTTTTCAAAAGTCTGGTCACAGTAAATCATTCCTGTTAGCTGGTTAATTACAACTGACCAGTCAAAACCCTTGAAAGACCAAACTGTTCCGTTAATGAAACAAGAATGCAAGAGATTTTTAGCAAGCGTCACATTCTGAGAATAGCTATGTTCAATGACAAAATCCTGTTTAGAGAAAACATCTTTTTTGTGCTGATATAATTGGATTTTCAGAATAATTCCCAACTGTCTGGACCATGATGACCTGCCATCAGATCTTATGTGTAAAAGAAAAATAAAGCATTTTGCTAATGTATTTCTCTTGTAGATTTCAATGTTATCTAAAATTTTTATCTATGTTTTTGTTGATCAAATTTTTAATTTGCATATAAAAAGTTTTTTGTGCCCCCCAAATTGTTTGTTTTTTCTTAATTTACATCATTAAGTATAAAGTAATTAGACATGATACAATAGCTCATTATCTCTTTTCATTTAGTTTTCAATATTTCATTTGCAGCTGATATTGTGTAGAGAAGTAACTACCTGGAAAAAGTAACAGACTTTAAAAGGTTGAACTTAACTAGTTGAGTTGGTTAACTGTAATTACTTAACGTTGTCAACTTCAGGTATTCAAGATGGGTATGAGCTAGTTAACTATACATATTAAACCTATCTCAGCTTACATGTAGGCATCTGAGCTGATTAACTGCAGGTTTTGAGCTGGTTAACTGTAGGTATATAAGCTGGGTATGTAACCTGGTTAACTGCTCATAACTGACTGGATAACTGTAGGTATCTGACTAGGTTGTTTTATCTACATGTCTTACAGCTTATTAACAGCAAACTATCAAAGATATGAATCATCTGGACAGTTATATAAAATGTTATCATTTATAGCCACCTTGAACAATGACATCATTTTTTGACCGTCTGCCTAATCCATGACTCAGTCTATGATTTATTTCCTGATCATTCAGCGAAGCTTATACACTTCATAACTTCATTTCCATAAACAAAATGTACTTCATTGTGTAATCAATCGTCCAGAATCTATACATCAGGAGACCTCTGGAAATAAGCTATCATTTTTTTCACACAATTTGTGAACTCGTTTATCCAGAATCTGTAGTATGAGGGAGTTAAAGATATGACATGGTAAAATCATCAAAGACAACTTGATCGATGAATGGAAAAACTGGGGAAAAGCACACGCAGCTCAAAGATCAAAAACCGAAAGCTTTCTGCTAAGATACTTTTGAGTAGTTGTTACTTACAATAGTAAATATTTTGGGTAATTGTCAATTGATTTGCTGGTGTAATAGTCAAAACTATTTCCCCTGGTGTAATAGTCAATACTATTTTCCAAAGTTAGAGGAGGCATCATCGGAACAGGTGTCAGATTCCAAATCGTATCAGGTTGAAAGCAAAAGACCTTAACAATGTCCTCAATATTACGACAAAATAAATTTTGGCTCTTCCAAGCCAAAGCATTTATAAAATAACTGTTTTACTGCCAAATCGATTTCCATCAGATGCACAATAAATGAAACTGAGTTTTAAAAGAAAATAATTTATGTACAAAACAACTAGTGATAACATGGCAGTCTGAAAGACAGCTATATCCCCTGCCACTGTTATGGATAGTGAAAGGGTTGATGGTACTGGGTGGAAGAATTGACTTTGTTAAGTATATTTTATTGTCCATGTATGAGGAAATCAATGAATTTGAAAATCCTTCAAAGGGTTAAGGAGATACAGTGCGGACACAAAATGGAAGGCTCAAACCTTTGACATTGCATTGTGACCTTGACCTTAAGTCAACAAAGCTGACACACAAGTTCTGCAAATCGTCTTGATGAGGTGATCATTTGACTCAAGTATCATGAAAATCCTTCAAGAGGTTTAGGATCAAACCCTTGACCTTTAATTGTGACTTTGACTTTGAGCCAACATGGCTGACTCATGAGTCTGCACATCATCTTGATGAGGTGACCATCTGACCCAAGTTTCATGAAAAATGGAATTAGGAGAACGGATACAAAATGGAAGGCTCAAAACTTTGACCCTGAGTTGTGACCTTGACCTTGAGCCAACATAGCTGACTCATATGTTCTGCTCATTGTCTTGATGAGGCAATCATTTGACCAAATTTCATGAAAATCCTTCACGGGGTTAAGGAGATACAGAGCAGACACAAAATGTTACAGACAGAGGGAAGGACGGAAGAAAGAAGGACAGAAGGACAGACAGAGACCATTCCTATAATCCCCATCACGAGTGGTGGGGGATTTAAAAATATGCTTCAAAACTCTGTCAATTAAACTGTTGATTAGAGGTAACCAATGGGAACTTTTTTTTTAGCTTTGTCACCTTTGTACCGATAAAACAGTTCACTGTAATGGGTAAGTTGTTTAAAGGCTTTAAGTGTGCAGTCAAGCAGAACCACTTGAAAAAACCTGGAGAAGTTCCATCCCAGGATGCTACATACCAAGTTTGGAGAAGGTCATAGAATAAGTCATTTAAATGATTTTTCATTTTCTGGTACTAGCGGCCCCTTAAGGGCTTAAGGAAAACTATCTGAACAACCTTGAAAGCGGTAATACAAGAATGTTACAGAACAAGTTCTGCGAAGATCCATCCAGTGGTTCATAAGCAAAAGTCAATTATAGAGTTTTCTATTTTTAGATCTGGAAGACCCTAAAAGTAGCCAAGCAAAACTATTAAACAAAATTGAGAGATACCCATACAAGGATGCTACAGATCAAATTTGGTGACTGAAACAGAATGCTTTGAGGGAACTTCTTGGGTCACCAAAGGAACATTGCTGTGGAATAATTTCAAAATTGGGCCTATGGTTTCAGGGCAGATTGTTAAAAAAATCCTTTTTGTTGCCATTGCAACCAGAATTCGTCACAGATGACCTAGATTTACAGGCACCAGAAAGGAAAACCTCCAAGGACTATTCTTGTGATGTTTAGAATGATGTGCAAAAAAGTAAAAACCAGACACTTTTCTTCATATCAAAATTATGCAGCATAACATTGCCCTACCTTCAAAAGAGCTCTCTCAAATGAACAATTCCATCAATATACATGATGTCGTCAATGCTGGAATGCTTCAATCACAACATACAGTAACACCTCCAGACATTATTGTCCCAGAGGAAATCAGACAAATTGATTGCTATTGTATATTAAGTCTTTATATATCTATAGAAACTACAATTAGAAGTTTAGAATGATATAGACAGAAGTCATCAGGGCTCATTTTTTGCTCTTAGAGAATTTATCAGACTGTAAATTTAAATACGACCTATTTATATCCTTTACCCTGCTAAATTTCTAAAATGGACTGGTCTTTCATTCATTTTGGGCAGTACTACTTCTTATTCAAAGGAGTTTCATTGAAAATTTACTGAATGAATAGCGAACAGTGCAGACCAAGATCAGCCTGCACTGATGTGCTTGTAATTTTAAAATGAGGCACACTGAATCAACCAATTAGATGCTTGATTTCCGAGACTGATATTAAAAGAACTGATCACAGATACAGGTATCATGTTCAATACTTTGTGCAATGGAACTTTAATTTTTTTTTTTGTGAGGGGTGGGGGGGGGGGAGCAAAACCATGTCACTCCTATGAAATACTTTCTGCTAAGTACAAAGCACTGTGTCAAACAAGTGTAGATTAAGAAGGAATATTTATCATAAACATCTAAGCAGTAACAAATCATTCTTTTCCAAAATACTGACCACTGAACTTCACATATTTCTCGTAAACTATAATCAAGCATAGTAATTACTGCAAAGAATTTTTTTCCCAAGTTGGGAACAGTACAGTTGAACTGTCTCCTTTCAAGATTAACAATAAAGGAAAAAGGTATATTTTTTAAATAAAGAAGAAATGCGTAATAATTCTCTGCTCTCTGCGCATTACATAAGTAGAACTTTCAAGTTTTTGATTGAACTTATAAGTGATTGCTCTTCTCTGCTCTCTGGGGATAATATAACGTATGTCTCTGCATTATTATAATGCTTCTTGACTTTCTGGAGATACCATAACATATAGTTTATTAATGGCTTTTCTTTGCTCTTTGCTCTCTGGGGATTAGATTGAAGTATAATTTATCTTTGATAACACTTCATCATACAACTGTTTGTTTTATCTATGTGAGGTTTTAAGGTCACACATACTGACACAATTAAAGGTCATATGAGCCGCGCCATGAGAAAACCAACATAGTGGGTTTGCGACCAGCATGGATCCAGACCAGCCTGCGCATCCGCACAGTCTGGTCAAGATCCATGCTGTTCGCTTTTAAAGCCTACTGCAATTAGAGAAACCGTTAGCGAACAGCATGGATTCTGACCAGACTGCGCGGATGCGCAGGCTGGTCTGGATCCATGCTGGTCGCAAACCCACTATGTTGGTTTTCCCATGGCATGGCTCATTTGGTGACTTTGCAGCTTTTGATGGTGGGAGAAGACTCCAGGTGCTCCTTCGTGCATTATTTCATCAAGAGCGGGCACCTTGGTAGAACCTCCGGCCTTCTGTAAGGCAGCTGGATGGCTTCTGCACATAAAGAATTAATTGTTTCGATAGTGGCTTGAACCCACATAGGTCTGGAACAAGTGATTTGAAGTTAGCAGCATTAACTTCTAACATGTCCTCTCAGGATTACGCTCTTTAGCCAGTACAATTAAGAAACTACAAGACTTTCACAACTTTTCTCTGCTCTTAGACTTAAAAATTCTGTTAAGATCAAGTAAAGGTTATTTCTTTCTGATACTTTCTAAGAAAACCCTTTTGTCACTAGGCTCGGATATAAGAGATACATTTTTTTTCAGCAAGTGTTATTTGAGAGGATATAATGGCAGAGATATCAATTTTAAAGGACTGATGCCAGTCTACTCTGCTCCCTCAGGAATACACATTTCTACAATTGTATTACACTCTGAGACTCTTTGCTCTCTGGGGAATACAAACAATTTGTCTGAACAGTAGCAGAGAATTCAGCAATTAGTCTGAACAGCGGAGATGAACTGGCAACTACTCATCTTGAAATCGTCTTCATTCCTGACTTCTCAAACAAGGTTGTTATCAGTCCACTCTTCTTGTCATTTCTGGGTGTCAAATAATTTTTTTAATTATTGTATTATATAGCTAAACTTTCCAATTAATTTTTGTCATTCAACATTCTGGCAACAGTTTTAGAGACTTAGTTTTTATTTTTAGCAGTCATTTTCTGAGAGATAAAATATCACGATACTGCGGGCAAATATTAATCATAAACACACCTTCTTCAGCAAAATTGTTGAACTGGAAATCTAAGAAAGTATGGGAATTAGACAGAAAGGGATTCAAACATGCATGAATATTATCAGTGCTATGTTATTTTCTTTATCAATGTCTTGTCCATAATTATAGACAAAATATCCATATTGCAATGTACAATGACACTCCATTTGTTTTGCCTTCAAATGTCTGCAAAATGTTTTTCTTTAAATGTGTATATCAGAGCAAAATTCAGTCTCACTAGAAAAGTATTGATAAGAAACCCTTCAATGACATGAAACCATGTTCTCAACATATGACCTTGACCAAAGTGGCCACAATACAATGGTCTCCATACAGGCTTGCTCCATAATAACAGTGACCTTGACCCCAGGTCTCTAAATGCATACTAGGTCTGGATATAAGCTTGTTATACACAGTTTTCAGTTTGGTGACAGTTAAAAGTTTCCTGTTTGATGTTACATGATTAAATCACATCTACTGTGAAATGAAGGTAATATGATGTTGGAATAACATGATATTTTGCCCCTTCAGTCATAATTTACCTTGCTAAAATTAAAATTCTTGAATCTCACAAATTGAACAGCCTTTTAATCTAGCCTACTCTTTGCAAACTTTAATCATTCAATCTTGTATTTAAATGGATTTACCCAAGAAAAGTAATACTAGAAAATACAACATTTTCTCTCTCAAACTCTAGGGAGCCACAAAACATCTTTTCAACCAGAAAACATGCGAAGTCATAAACTAGAAAGCATGCATGCAAATTTATAAATAATTGTAACACTTAAAGAGTTTCTTATGATCTGATAAACTTGGTTTCAGGTTTTGATCATAATCATTTCAAATAACTTCTGTTTTACATGACTGACTCAAATCTAATATACATTAATTTGACAGAAGCAGAGTTAAATAGGAATCACAAAGGCCAGCAACTCTGTCAAAAGAAAACTCTTCACTCCGAGGTCTGAAACTTACATTATAAACCCATTACCTCAGCACAAAAATATACAAGTTCTTCTTTATATCAATGAACTTACCACTTTCTGTGCGGACAATAACTTTTACACCAAAATTGAAACTAAAGCCCTCATAAGACAGCCCACATATTATTACACACTTAAATACAATAATAGCTTTATGCAAGCCTTACCAAAATAATAATAAAAGCAAAATTTTATACAGACAAGAAAAAGGGGCATAATCTTATAAAATGTTAAAGAAGAGTTACGGCACCTGGCTTGACTAATGGTCATTCTTGGGTAGAGTTTGGTAGCATTCAGAGAATTATTAGAAAAACTTTCATCTAAATTTCTATGCTAAACAAGTGGTTTATGACAAGGTCATTTAAAAATATTTTTTGAGCTCCAGTGGCCTTTTGAAGGGGCCAAACAAACATTTTAATAAACTTGTGAAAGGACATTATGAGGACGTTCAGACCAAATTTGCTTAAGTTCTATCAATGGTTCAGGTGAAGATATTTAAAGGCTTTTATATCTATTTTAGCTCTGGAGACCACTAACTGGGGCCAAGTACAACCTTTGACAAACTTGAAAGAACTTATAACTGAACGCTACAGACCAAATTTAGTGAAGATCCGTCTTGTCAATCATAAGAAGCTGTTTTAAAGATTTTTCTACTTTTAGCTCTTTCTGAAGCATCTAAACTAACTTTAGAGGGTTCCTGACGCTTCCAACCAGGTTTAGCAATGATCCACCATTACGTTTCATGGCAAGAACCTGTTGAAAGTTGGAGATGGCAAAACTTCTCTGTATTGCAGATGTGAACAAGGTCACAGAAAAAACTGTGACAGAAATAGCTCTCTCTTTTTAGCCATCAAGCTTAAAGCTATTCAGACTGAAAATTAATGTCTCTAAATAGCAATTCTTCGAAAAATCTGCAAAATGCAACATCTCAATAATTCTCTAGTTCTAGATATCTGATACAAGCTATTTTTCTCAGTCAAAGTATATTATCTGGAGTGCCTGTCATTTTCCAATGAACTCCCGAAGGATGCAATTTCAATATGATAAGCTAGATCACATCTCCACCATATTTCAATCCCTATAATTGGTATGTTGCAGTAAATTCCATTTTGATTCCACATTTTGCCCGAGAGAATGCAGGCAGCTTGCAGCACAGCTATCATTCTTCTTTAGTTATTCATGGAAAAATTAACAATTTTTTTTATTTGTTCTTCTCACTTTTACCAATTTTTCTTGTGATTTTTTTGCAATTAACTGAGTGTTTCTACAGGCAGACAATAGGGACCATTGTTTTTGGCTTTCAGTAGTATTTTTATGAGGCATCAGTTTCCTCAAAAATAGCAATATCTAATTAGTGTGCATTAAAGCATAATGGTAAAAATGTCCAAGAAGTGCACAGTCAAGCCAGTACCTGTCACCTCAAGTACTAAAAAGAACAAAGTCAAAGGTTATAAAATGTGATTTAAGACCAGTCTAAAACCTTGAGCATCTAATTGGCTATTTTCAGAACACCTTTTCTAAATTGGCCAATGGCAAGCAGCATTCAACCTCAGTCTAATATCCTTTGGCCTAGCATCTGGTTAGCTGTCTTTAATCCCCGGCTGGCTGTTAAACTTTGCTAAATATTACGATCATAACATTATGACAAATTTTGGAAAACACTGCAGAGGAACTGCTCAAGTTATAGGGAGCAGACACCTTGGCAACACCCACCACAGGTTATTGCATGTCCTGTTTCACAGAAAGCAAAAACCATTCATCATGATATACAATGCTCTACTTTTCTAAATTTATACTTAACCGTCTTCAATTATTAATGTGGTCTCTCTTCTCTGTCCAAGAACTATTTCAGGCTTAACAAGGAATAATTGTATAATAGGTTAAAATGTGCTGCACCAAAGGATACCATACAAAGTGGGGCTTTTGAAATTGAATTTCCTTGATATGGATATGATGAACAAATAGAACTAAAGATCTTTTCTTGATGCGCTGATGAATGAAGCATCAGGTCCTCCTTCCAAACCAAAATCTGAATATTCAGTCATCATAGTATTTGAATTTTCATTTAGAAAGTTGACTGAAAATTCCAATTATTTGTTACCATCTCTGAATTATGATCCAATGTATTCAATTGCCGTTTTATAGTACACAATCATAAAGCACAATTGATCTTCTTTTTTTCTACTTGATTTTTTTTTCACACTGCACCCTCACACTAGCGCTTTCAAGAGCTTAAAATTTCTACATATTCTACAGACCGCTCAAGTGATTTTATGATTAAATACAGCCCGGAACTCGCTGGAAAGTCACTTCATCATCATTGTTACATTTAACATAGAATATCTAACAAAAGAATACAGTCATGGTCTTAATTTCTAAAAATATTCGGGAAAATTGATAACAACTTTTCGCCTGTACCAAGGTCAATATACTTCCTAGGTCTATAATGATGAGAAACTTTGGATCAATAATCGGGTCAAAGATTGATCCTACATTAGTGCAATCAATGTTGTTTTTCATCAATGGTGAAAAGTCACACTATATATAGCAATTGCTTACATACAGAACAAAAACTATCCTCATAAACTTTCAGCTGATTTCTGTATAATCTTGAGACAGGCACCTACAAAGAGTGTAGGATGAATCCAGAACAAATTTGTCATGAAACTACAATATTGCTCATTTTAGTATATAAAACAAAAGTAGGAAGCTTCAAACATATACCATGGAAACTGTGCATGCACACACAAAAATAATAAAAAAGAACAATAAATTAATAAACATATTATAACAAAAGAAATGCCCCCTTGATGCATTCAGTAACTGCACAAGGAACAGAAATTTTCAGGTCATTGTGACCTTGACCTTTGACCTACCTCAAACTCAATAGGGGACATCTGCTGGTCATGACCAACCTCCCTTTTAAGTTTCATGATCCTTAGGTCCAAACGTTGTCAAGATAACATCCGGAAACAGTATAAATGTTCCGGGCCACTGTGACCTTGATCTTTGACCTACTGATCTCAAATTCAATAGTGATAAAACTCATTATGTTTTGTGATCCTAGGCCCAAGTGTTCTAGAGTTATCACACTGAAACTGTTTAACTGTTCCAGATCACTGTGACCCTCATCTTTGACCTCAAAATCAATAAGGGTCATCTGCTGTCTAGTAAGTTTGTTTGTTTTGGGTTTAACGCCGTTTTTCAACAGTATTTCAGTCATGTAACGGCGGGACTGTCTAGTAAGTTTTGTGATCCTAGGCCCAAGAATTTTTAAGTTATTGTCCGGAAACAGTTTAACTGTTCTGGGTCACTGTGACCTTGACGTCTGACCTACTGACTTTCAAATTCAAAAGGGGTCATCTGCTGGTCAGGATCAACTTCCCTATCAATTTTCATGATTCTAAGCCCAAGTTTTCTTGAGTTATCATCCGGAAGCCAATTGGTTCACATACCGACTGACCGAACGACATCTGCAAAACAATATACCCCACCTTCTTCTAAGGGGGGAGGGGGAGGCATAATTATAATACTGCTAGTCAAGAGATGAATTTCAGTCTGAAATTTCTTAACAAGTTGAAAATTTTTGAACTGGCAAATCTAATTTGAAACTGACAAAAAATTGTTTTAGAGCAGTTCCCAAATTTTTCTGACCTGCCAGATTTTTATTCATGTAAATGATATAATCAGATTAAACAAACCCTGGATGGCTCTCCTGAGTAATTGGGCCTACAGTCTCTTTTACCCCACATGACCTAGTGATGATCACCAAAATAAACATTCTGACCAAGTTTCATAAAGATAGGATCATAACTGTGGCCTCTACTGTGTTAACAAGGTTTTTTTTTTTTATTTGACCAGGTGACCTAGTTCTTGACCCCACATGACCCAGATTCGACCTTGACCTAGAGGTCATGAAGACAAACATTCTGACCAATTCTCATGAGTTTCAAACTTAAACTGTGAACATAAAGTGTTAACAAGATTTCCCTTTGATCTGGCCTTCTGACCTAGTTTTTGACCCCACATGACCCAATTATAAATTTGACCTAGAGATCATCAAGACAAACATTCTGACCAAGTTTCATAAAGACTGGGTCATAACTGTGGCCTCTTGGGTGTTTATAAAGCAAATACTGATGGACACGCCAGACACTGCACAACGCTCACAATATATATATATATATATATATATATAGTTCTCTGTACATTGTAATGTTCTTATTTATTTTGCACTTTATTCTCTAAATTGGAATTCACATGGAAAAAAAATGTCTGCTTTATATTGCTCTAGAGATAATCAGAAGATAAATGTCTCCTTATTGCTCTCTACATAGAAATTCACAAGATAAAATGTCCTTATAAATTTTGTCAATTTAAGCAAGAATTGGCACTATAAAATATTTTAATAGCTTGTTCCTACAATTGCCACAATAAAATGTTCTACTCTGACAAACTGCACTGTATAATTATTTAATATCAGAATTGACCAAAAGATGTTTGTTATATTTACTACTAAATGTGTGGTAACAAATTACAAAGTCACAGTTTGAGTGAAAAAAATATTTTCAGTACTTATAGTGAAAGTAATCAAATTGTGAAACATGAAATCCCTTTTTTGTTGGGTTTAACATCACACCGACACAATTTAGGTCATACGGCAACTGTCAAGCATTTGAAGGTGGAAGCACGGCATTATGGAATCACTGCGTCCACATATTAAAAGATTCTACACCCCAAACAAGGTTTTGAACTCATTGAGGTGAGGGACAGGTAATTCAAAGTCTGAGGTCTTTACTACTCTGTAATGGAGACCCCAGAGGACATTTTATCCAAAGTGTTAGGACTGTTTGTTTATGGAAGGGAATCTCCGCCAGGACATTCATGCTGCTAAATGACATTGCAATGTTATTTACTTACATATGCGTTCTGCAACATTGCAAATGCATTTTAGGGAATCTCCGCCAGGACATGCATGCTGCTAAATGACAAATGCATGTTGCCTTGTGTTATTCGTTTTAAACTAAATGCAACATCCATGCGTCTTTGTGTTACCTTCCATCCGTTAGTGGCACATACCTTGCATCTTTCGTCACTGCATGTATGTAAAACGCATATTCGTGCGTGTAAATGGCATATGCATCCATTCTGTGGCATATTAAAATGTTTATGTGAACAAGTTCTAAGTGTTTTGTTACGTTTTACTTTCTGAAATTGATTAAATCGTTCCCTTATATAAAACTAACACATGCATGTTAACATTTAGTTGTTGCCTGTTGTTTTTTGTTTTTGATATATAGGTCCCTGTTGTAGACCTTTTCTATGTAGGTCCCTACTTTAAATTCACGGATTCTAAATATTGCAATGATTGAAATTTATGCAAGGCGAAAACAGAGCTAAGTAAGCACTAAGCAGCACGAAGTTAATCAAATGCGACTTTAACATTTGTAAATATGAAATTCGTAGAAAGCTGGGAACCAGAATTTCCGGCAGTTTCCGTAAAATCAGTGAACCATGAACGGTGTTTTAGTAAAAAAGTACCCAACGAATTTGCCTCCAAAAAACCATACTGGTCAAAGCTTCAGTAAATTACATAACAGATTCAGGGAGATTTGATTAATGTAAATTGAACAATTTCCCCTCAAATTAAAATTAAGTCAAAATACTAGAAGACATTTTTGTATAAAGCAACAGAGAATAAGCAAAATAAGAGTAACAGTAACCAGAGATGACAACGATACAGCACTAGGGCGTTGGACGATTTGAGCATTGGGGTGGCGGAGGGTGGGTGGGTGGGTTTGGGAGGGGGGTACCCCTCCCATCTCCTCCAATGAACTGGGTCACGGTTGGCCCTGTGAAAATGTTGCATATAACTAGAATAAATAGTGTAATCTGGCGACTTCTTGGACTGCTCAGTAGCTGTTGAACATACTCGTTTCTTTTCGAGTTTTTACCCCTATTTACAGTTTACTGTGTTCAAACACTGAAATGGCGGTACTATGTTAGATACGGACAATGTATTGCCAGGGTAGAACCAATACTGTCTAAGTAGGGGATCGAGCAGGAAGACTCATATCATAGTGAATCCATGGAAATATGCTGAAACAATTGAGGGTTGAATAAAAGGAGTTCAGGGTTCTTTTTACCGAATGATCGCTTTGGAAACGCAAAATGGTGTGGCTTATTGGGTTTTTCCATTTTTATATTGAAGCTGTAATACTTGTTAATGTAACTAGATCTGTAAAATCAATGAGGATTTTTCTACATTTAATGCGTAGATTCATTATGATGGTTTCTTTGATATTTCAAACAAATTGTTTAAGTGTCCAAAATTTTAATTTTATAAATTTTATGAAAAGACATCTAAAGATGCCGATTTGCGTTTGTGTTTTACTCAGTCGGCAGAATTTGAGACAACAACATTAATTGCAAGTGTCTAAATCTGTTCGGCAGTATGCAATTAAATACGATTGACTTTCATTAATTAATGTATCGCCTATAACCCGAGTCTGCGGGGTGTGAAAATACAGCAACTTTGGTACAATACACTGTCACCATGGTGATCTAGCAAAGTGTCAGCGATACAAGATTCTGTGTACATATCAGTCGCCGATGCATTTCATGATAAATTGACAAGGGAATACCGCTGTATTATTCTCATTTTCAAAAAATACGAGTTCGGCATTTCACCGCTCCTGGAATTATTGGGGCGGCGGTGCCGTCCTGCCGCCCCAGCTCCTACGCCCCTTTAGCACAGAATCGGTCATCGCTACAACAAAGAAAAGTGGAATACGATCTGCACACACACACACAATTCAATTTCTGTTGAAGACAGTATTTAGGTAAAGGATTTCAGCTGGCTCTCTGTTCAAAAAACATACAATTTGATTGTGACAATACTGTTAAGGAACTTGTCAGGAATAGAAATATTTTCATTGCCGATAACACCGAAAACAACACAAGTACACGGGTAAGTTTAGACTCTCTCACCGTTTAACCCACGGAAACTACCGAACACGTGAATTTGCTGTCGAGAGTGGTCTCCGTGTATACTAATTTGCGCTAAATTTTTTGCTTTTTGTTGGTTCCCTGTAAAGTTGTAATGCACTACCGTGCTTAAATTTTTGTTGTACTGCAAGTTTAAATATTTATTAAAGCCATGTGTTTTAGTATATTATTTTTGCCGGGAAACTGTAATATAAACAAGAACCAAGTGGTTGCAAACATCACTAATGTTAAATCCAAAAAGCAGTAACAATCAAGTTATGAAAATTTCGGAATATTCACAAGTCACAACGTTGTTAATAGCTCGTTACATTCAGTAGCAACAAAGTCAAATACGCGTAAGAAAACATAGAATACAGTTAGTAATAGCATGAGTATACATTCCAATATTGCAGTAAGCAAACAAAAAGGTTGAACGCACTTGTCAATTACATGCAAGAATAACCGATATTCATGAAAGGACTGTTTTCTTAGCATTAAGAAGCATTAAAGATGAATTTCTTGTAAGGCAAATGTAAGAAACTAAAATGCAGTTGCAATGTTGCAGAACGCATATGTAAGTAAATAACATAGCAATGTCATTTAGCAGCATGCATGTCCTGGCGGAGATTCCCTTCCATATTTGTTTGGCTGACTTTTTTATCTGTCACATCTACACAATTTGTGTCAACTTTTCACATATAGCAGAGAATGAAGACCCAAGTGTGCTTCCAGATATTACTGTAGTCATGGGCAGGCAGTTTGGCAGAACCTATGATCTTTGTCAGTCGAGCTAGACAATTTTCTCACAAGAAAGAATTCAAAGTTTGATCCTGCAAGTATTTCAAAGTCAATGACCCTTAAGTTAACCATTCAGCCACAACAAACATCTTGCAAAAATGACCACAATGGAGCTTTAATATAAAGGCTGTTTTCAAATTAACCTTTACCCCGCTATATCTCTAAAATGGTCTGGGCCAATGTTCAATTTGGACAGTACCCGGTGACTTATTATTCAAAGGGCCTTTACTGAAAATTTACTGACGAATAGCTGCGAACAGTGCAGACCATGATCAGCCTGCACAGACATGCAGGCTGATCTTGGTCTGCATCAGTTGGTCGCAAAGGTAGAATCACTTGCCACCAGCTGACTAAAGGTTAATTCAAGCTGCATTTTTTCCCATGGACTTTGTCAAACTATCTATAGAAAACCTTTTTATGCATACTGCAAATAATACTTCAATGCATTCGGTAGCTCAAATTAAATTTTTTCTGTAATTTCTGAAAATTCACCTACTCCTTATTCCGTCCCAACATTTAAATAAGTTTTACAATAAGGTGTATAAATATATATCAGATGACACAAATCTAGCCTGTTCCACAGACACAGCAATATCAAAATGATGACTGATGGACTGCTTAAAAACTGACATAAAATACGGGAAATCATTCCGATAACCAGAAACAGTGGCAACTAGTAATTCTGCTTAATTTCATTAGACCTTATTGGCAAACTCATAATGTAACATTGTCAGAGAAATCTATACTGAAACTCACAGGGTCAGTCATAAACGAAGAACTGAGACACAGTTTGTCTGATACATTCATTACTTGGAACAACATCAAGGGGCTTTTACGGGAAGAATTAATCTACACAGGCATAGTATGGATAAGAAATTAAGCTTTTAATCGAAAGGAACATTATTTTGTTGTGTACAAGAAAGACTGTTTCCTGTTATGGAATAAACTGCCATGAATTTGAATTACTCCCTAAGTTTTGGCAATATGCGTTACTTAGAACTGCCTTAAGTTAGCTCAGTTGCAGAGTACAAGATAATCCCTCAGGTCAGTTCCACAATTTGATCACCTCATCTACTTCTTGCAATTGTGAATACACCTTTACTTTTCAAAATGCAGTCTAATGTTACCCAATCAACAAAACTTTATATACTGTCATGGAAAACAAAACTATAAATGTATACTGTGAAATCATTTATATTCGTGGGGGACTAATTTTTGTGGATTTCGTGGTTGAGTGAATCCACGAAATTTAATCCCAATGAACAAGTAAAATTCAAATTCATTTTATGTTCAAAAGCTGAAAACCACGAATTCATATCCCCACTAAATTGCCGTTTTGACCAAAACCACGAAATTTCATGCCCACGAAATTAAATGATTTCACAGTAAATACGCTATAATTTTCATTCTGTTTATAAAACATAGTGAAAAACTAGCTTCTTTGAACATTCGATAACCCTATAGGGGTAACAACAGTGTTCTAAATGTATAAGCAGTAATTTCTATATTGGTCTGAAAAATATTGTCGGTTTTAGAGTATAACTCCACCCACATGAAACATGCCCCAAAATGTTAACGGCTAAAGTGTTAAATCTTTCTTAAAAAAGGATGAATAATGGACTGCTTGAAAATTGACAGAAAATACAGAAAATTACTGACAGAACCAGAAACTGTGGCAAATAGTACTTCAGCTTAATTTCATTAGACCTTATTGGCAAACTCATAATGTTACATTGTCAGAGAAATCTATACTAGAATTTGCAAGGTCAGAAGAACTGGGAGACAGTTTGTCCGATACAATGCAACATCAAGTGGCTTTTATGGGTACATTGCTTCATGGATTACAGAATAAGGCTTTAATCCTTAGGTACAATTTCTCTGTTGTTTATATGAGAAAGACTTGTTTCCTGTTAAGGAATTAACGACCACAGATAGGAAATAATTCCCAAGTATTGCCACTTGTATTAATCCTGTCTCTTATCTCTGAATGCAACTGAAGAAATTGGCTGTGCACCAGAAAAGATATATTTTTTATAACCAGAGCTAGGTCAAGCAAAATCGAAAAAGAAAATTTTCTGTCATGCCCAGTAGTGTATTTTTCAGCCTCCAGGGCTGACAGAACAAATGCTACAAGTTAGGTAGTTAAGAAAATGAATTCTGACTTAGTGAAAAGCAGAAAGCAAAATCCACAAGAGTTGCTAAATAATTAGTTAGTCATTTTTGTAAGAGTGTCACTGTAACTTTTAACACCATTTTGTTTGTTCAGATAAAAAAAATCTGAACCCATAAACATCTCTGGCCATAGGAATTATCAATTTTTTTTCGTTCCTTGGAGAAATTATGTTTTTTGTGAACACAAGAGGAAATGGACAGCAATAAGCCACTACAGGCCTATAATTCTGTCTCGATGATGAAATCTACGTCCAACAATGACCAATGCTATACGTCAATACTTACTATCATCTGTATGAGGCGCTGATAATATGGTACTATGTTTCATCTTGACTTCCTCCACGTTGGACGCTATCTTATCTATCATCTGACGGATTTCTTCAACCTACAAAATACAGTTGCCAATATATTATTTAAAGCTGATCAAATATTTATAGTCAAAATCTTTAATGCTTGTCTCGTCTCCCAGTACAAAATGCAAGTATAACATTAGTATTGACTCACAGTACAAAAGTGTCTGTTTCATACAGGCTAACTGTATTTAGGTTTTAGCTTGATTACATGAAAGCTATTTATTTAGGTTATCTTGAACATCTCTTGAGTCTGTTTTCTGAGGGGAAAAATGAACTGGTGTCACATGAGAGGCAATCATGACTCAAGTGAGACTAAAAGCCATGACCTCCTACAACAGCATCCGACACCTTATCCACTAGACAACTGCTCACCAGTGATAATGCTTTGATGGTCATTTACGTGTTTTTTATTCTGTCAAGTTTAAAGTCACATCAACACAAGTTAAGGTTAAACAGCATCTCTCTTGCTTCTGACAGTGGAGGAAGATCCTTCGATATCCCTCCAGCCATCATTCCAGGCACAGTGTGACCGTGTCTGTGTACCTGGCATGATTATTCAAAGCATAAGAAGAAGATTAAGGAGTACTGAGAACCATAGATTAATATTGTTTAAGTTGTACTTTAATTTATGAGAAGATTATCAAAACATCCGGTTATGCTGAATCAATTCTTTTCTGTGTGACAGCTTTTCTTCATATCTATCAAACTATGCAGGTGTTTATTAGAAAAAAAGACACTTCTTTGAATTCAAATTCATATCCTGTTACAATTTAACTACAGTACTACTTAATATTGAAATATTTGACATTAACATGCTTGATTTGCAGTTTAGTGCATTTCTTTCTCATCAAGTCAGTTTCCAATCTCTTGGGTAGGGTAGGTAGCAAGTGTCCCACTGATATAATTTGTTTTGTGTTTGTTGGGTTTAACGTCACACCAACACAATTTGTAGGTCATATAGTGACTTTCAGGCTTTTGATGGTAGAAGACCCCAGGTGCTCCTTTGAGCATTATTTCATCACAGGCGGGCACCTGGGCAGAACCACTGACCATCCATAAGCCTGCTGGATGGCTTCCTCACGTGAAGAATTCTACACCCCAAGTGAGGCTCGAACCCACATCGGTGAGGGGAAAGTGATTAGAAGTCTGCTACCTTAACTGCTCGGACATGGAGGTCCCTACTAATATAATTACTCTCATCTATTTAACTAAAAATCTGACCAACCATGGTCTTGGCTCTGGCAAAAAGGTAAAACTGCTTTTGTCTTGATCATTCTGCACAACCATTATAAGCTAGGAACTTGTCAACCCTTTCTAAATGTGTACACAATTAATGGTCCAGCTTTAAAACACTGCCTGACATTGAAATCTGGGTTCAAATCCCTGCTCCTCCAACTAAAATACTAAACTTGGGATAGAAGGCCCGTGTATGAGTGTTTTACACTTGGCATGCAAAAGAACCCGCAACATCTTGAACTGCAGTGTCTTCTGTATCAATGCACTCTTCTCCGACTTACACTACTAACAATTTTCTGAAGGATTCGTCCATATGGCTAACAAGCGGCGACTGTAAATAAGGTTTCAAACAAACAAAAAACAAATTCCTCAGTGCAGAGTAAGTAGTTTTTGCCTCTTCTATGCAGTTACCCTATAGACTGTGGGGGATAACTCAGAAGCAATCTACAAGTGTTACTCTGGAAGGCAAATTATGACAGAGAGACTAACTTATGGTTGGAATCAAACATATTACTCCTGCTTTGTGCACGGATGTCTGTAAGAGGTGACTACTGAGACTAAATTTGGTTATTGCGTAGTACTGATATCACACCATTTTATTGCAACAGTTGGTGGCATCTCTAAATACAGATAATGGTAAGATGTTCCACTTTTATTCTGAAGATCATTCAGGTAAGACTAAAATAATAGGGTCTGCATCGTAAAATTTTTATACAAGGAGTGAGGTTATTTATTCATGAGTTATCTCTGGGATTTAGACACTAAGCTCAGCAAAAACAAACAAAACTGGTGGAAAAATATTTTATTCAGCCAAACATAATGCGTTTATGGAGACACTATGGAAATGATCAGAACTATTTGCAATTAGAACTTTTACTCTCGGTATACTATTGGGACACCTAACTTATAATCACAATCTGTTGATAGTTCTGATCTTTCATTAAAACTCTACAATGCCTAACTGCAGGAAATACATTTGTATCTGTGATATTGTCTGAGATTCAATAGTTTCTATGTAATTAAAATACAGTCCAAATCTTGCTAAATATCAGCCTCTTTTTAAAATTTTCAGCAAGGAAAAGCTTGATATATATATATAGCCAATACTCGACTGGTTTGATCATCTGAAAAGATCCGTCAGAAATCTATAATACTTTTGTTATCAATGGTCAACTTATTGTTACAAAATTATAGCAATTATTCTGGAATGAATAGCCGAGGTATGCCCCCATTATATTGTCAGTTATATAAACATTATCATGAATACTTCCATTCCATTAAACAAATTTGAGAATGAAAATCAGTATTTAACATGGCAATTTAAACAATATTGCAATGTTTGTTTCTCTAACCTGTAAAATCAATCTGGTTACTCATTATGACAACATGCTGAATCACTGGCTGTAGCATTTGGCTTAATGATTTATAGTTATTCAAGATCATGGTCCTCAATCTCTGAAAGGTGGATAATCTGAACTACCAAATTTCCATTAAACTAGTAAACCTTGGCGGCTTAAAAAGTGCTGCATATGGTAAATCTGACAGCTAGGCTACTGGCTTCCTTGTGACTTTTCATCTTTTAGATGCTAAATACTTATATCTTGATGTTTTATCAAAGTCTATGTTTACCATTACCTCCCTTAAGAAGACACTTGTTAAATCAAAGCACTCAGAGTACTGAAGGGCAGCTTCATCATGAGAACTGTTCTTTTTGATATAAGCATCATCAATCCAAGGATTATCAATCCAAGGATTATCAATCCAAGGCTTTGTTTGCTTGTTTGATGGCCTATTCTTCAACAATATTTCCACTTACCAGCATGAATCAGAGGTAAAAAATGAACAATTTTAGACATATTTTTTTCTATCACATATTACATAGAACATTCAATTCACCCCTAACTTCAACTCACAACCTCTACTTCAATTAGTTCTACCTAGAGAACTCAAACAGTATGCACGATGATGCTTATTCTAGATAAAGCACCATTACGGTTTTAACCTAACCTATATAAACAAAATTTTGACATTTTTTTTATTTAAAATCCAAAGAGACCTACATGTATAATAAGAGCTGTAAGCATCAAGATTTACTACATAACAAGAGCTGTCTCCGTAGGATGACACATGCCCCCGATGGCACTTTGAATGAATAGTTATGGCTGATGTTAGAGTTTAGGACCTTTGACCTACGGAGCTGGGTCTTGCGCGAGACACATCGTCTTACTGTGTCACACATTCATGCATAGTTATTTTAAAATCCATGCATGAATGACAAAGATACGGACCGGACATGCCCATCAATGCACTATCATAAAAAATGATCTTTAACGTCTAAGTGTGACCTTGACCTTTGAGCTACGGACCTGGGTCTTGTGCACTGCAGGTCGTCTTACTGTGGTACACATTCATGCCGAGTTATTTGAAAATCCATCCATCGATGACAAAGATATGGACCGGACACGCCCATCAATGCACTATCCTTTAACATCTAAGTGTGACCTTGACCATTGAGCTACAGACCTGGGTCTTGCGCACTGCACGTCGTCTTACTGTGGTACACATTTATGCCAAGTTATTTGAAAATCCATCCATTGGTGACAAAGATATGGACCGGACACGCCCATCAATGCACTATCCTTTAACATCTAAGTGTGACCTTGACCATTGAGCTACGGATCTGGGTCTTGTGCACTGCACGTCGTCTTACTGTGGTACACATTCATGCCAAGTTATTTCAAAATCCATCCATTGTTGACAAAGATATGGACCGGACACGAAAATTGCGGACAGACCGACAGACGGTTCAAAAACTATATGCCTCCCTTCGGGGGCATAAAAACATTAATCAGCACTAATAAAATTCATGAAATACTGGTGTCGGAATTCTGGACCTTAATTGTGTCATATGATGTGGATGATGATATGGAACAACTAGTTTCAAGACTGAATCAAAACCATTTAATAATATTGGAGACAGTGAAAATACATCAAGACTTTAATCAAAAATTCAAAGCAAAAAGGGGACACAATTCTTGAAATACTTGTGCACAGAGTTGTAACCCTTGTGTCATACAATATGAGTGATAATGACAAAAAAAAATTATTCAAGTATGAAGCAAATCCATCAAGTTATAACAAAGATAAAGTCAAACAAAACTTTAACCAAGTTCTGGACTGGGACTTTTACGCCATCACTAGGGTCAATAGGATAGCTTTCCATATACCTTGTACAGTCAAGCTAAAATATTGAAATATGCGGAAAACAGAAACTTCTATTCTCTTCTATTCTAAGAGTATTGACAGCCACTTGAATATATAGCCTTGCAGCCTACAAAAATTGAGAATTGCGACTGTATTGATTCTACATTTACCATTCAACTGACAGTTATGAATGATGCTGGGACAAACTACAACAATCATACACACGAAAATTGCTAAAATTACAATGTAGTCATTTTTCGGTTTATGGTTGCAATGTTTGCTGTGCTTGCAAAATGTTTCTATAAATGGTGGTTTCTGGGAGAATATACATTAGATTATTATCTAGAACATTAAATTTCTCTTCAATTATTTTTGAAAGAGAAGAGTTCCGACAAGCAAACTGTATTGATTCATGCAAAATAATAAGAGATAAATTCATTCAATTTAGTTTTATTTCTTTGGAAAATTCAATCAACGAAGTGAGAGCAAAAAAAAAAAACTAGAAATGTGTCCATGGGACACAGATGCCCCCACTACATGACAAAGGACTGTGGACAGATCAACTTTGGGAAAACAATATGTTGCTATTTAAAAAAAAAAAAAGAAAAAAAACAACATATATAATGTACATACTTTTAGAGCTACACGCGACACAACATTAAAATGACTAATTTTTAACTAAGTCAGGGGCCATAACTCCTACATGACCGAATGAATCTGGACGCGAAACCCCAGGTGCACAACTGCACATGCTGACTAACATTCCTGTAAACTTTGGTGACTCTAGGTCAAATATTTTTTAAGCTACGCGCGACACAACATTAAAATGACCAATTTTTAACTAAGTCAGGGGCCATAACTCCTACACGACTGAATGAATCCGGATGTGACACCCTAGGTGCACAACTGCAAATGCTGACCACCATTCCTGTAAACTTTGGTGACTCTAGGTCAAATACTTTTGGAGCTACGCATGACACAACATTAAAATGACCAAATTTTTACTAAGTCAGGGGCCATAACTCCTACAAGACTGAATGATTCCAGACGCGACACCCTAGGTGCACAACTACACATGCTGACCAACATTCCTGTAAAATTTTGTGACTCTACGTCAAATACTTTTGGAGCTAGGCGCGACACAACATTAAAATGACCAATTTTTTGCTAAATCAGGGGCCATAACTCCTACAAGACTGAATGAATCGGGATGCGAAACTCCAGGTGCACAACTACACTGGAAAATTGCTGCATGTGGGCCAGGTATTATTTCAAAAATGCAGTAGTGGCTTGGACAAACCACTCAACTGAATGACTTCTATACATATAATAATTTAATCAACTCTTCTGTAGAGCCTACATTCTGTGAATTAAACCTGTAATAAGCAGCCAAAGATTAGTAATGATAGATTTTCTAGCATAATCGTTGTTGAGATAGAACAAAAAATAGAGAAACTAGAAGACAAATCACATGAAATATATTAAATGATCTTGAACAACACCCCACCCACACATACACCTACATGCTAGTCACTTCCAAGCAAGCATAAATCTTCTTTTCTGATTTTAATTCCTTTTCTCAGAAATAAACATAGAGGATGTAAAACATTTTCAGGCAATGGTGAATCTTAATGGACAGCATAATTACTATATAAACAATGAAAACTTGAGTACATCAGCCTGATCAGATGCTGCTTATGGTAAATCAATGAATACGAGAAAGAAAAACATATAAATTATGTATTATATTTGTTAATAACAGCTTTAACCCTTACCATGCTAAATTTCTAAAATGAACTGGTCCATCATTCAATTTGGGCAGTACCATTTATTATTCGAAGGGGAGTTTACTGAAAATGTACTGACTGAATAGCGAACAGTGCAGACCATGATCAGACTGCACGGATGTGCAGGCTGATCTTGGTCTGCACTGGTCGCAAAGGCAGAATCACTAGCCGCCAGCAGGCTAAGGGTTAATACTGGAAAGCAAGACCATAACAATGATTTAAGTCAATGCAGTCTTATACTGTGCCAGTGAAATCTGTTTACCGTTCTAATGTTATAATTAGAATTAATTAATTGATTACTGTGAAATCAGTTAGTTTTGCAGACATAAAATTCCACAGTCTTGACAAAAATGACATTTTAACTGTTAAAGATTAACAAAAATTAAATTTACAAATGAATATTTAATGATTTCACTGCATCTGATTAATATTCAATGATTTATTTAACTGATTAACTGATAAACTGTTTTTAGGTACTGTTCTCAAAGCTTTAATTTACCCAAATATACAAAAAGAGTGTGGGAGTTATGAATTACTACCAAATTATCTCCCAATATAATAACCAGACTGGTTGCAAGCTTTCTAACATCAAAATCCCATATAAGGGTGTCCAATATCAAAGGGTCTTTTGAGTTAAATAGTAATAGTGTAAAAGGCAAGTGAGGAAAACAAGTTTATCTACAGTAATTTTGATTGATTGCTTGCTGTTTTGGTTTGCTGGCAATGTATTTTGTCTGTGTTTATATAGGCTTAAATTTAAGGTGGTGTTTTACACTTTATGGAATTCTCTAAAATCTTCGAAAGTGCGTTATCATATTTAGAAATATAAAAATCTATACATTTTTAGAAAGGTTAATATCTAAGTCTTCAAACAGAGAAAACAGAACTGTTACAGCCCTTATTGCTACAGGAAAATAAAAGACAATATAGGGAACCTAAAATGCCCACGGGCAACATGTCGAGCCCGCCAGCTGTCAAAAGGACTAACATTTATGATACTATTTGGTGGCGACAGAACTGATTGCAGCCAACATTCCTGCCAAGTTATTTAAGAACATCTCCATCCATGGCTAACAAGTGAATGAAGTATTGCCATGCAATACAAAGTCCCCTACTGGAAGGCACCTAATTTTCTCTACTGCAGTATAACATAATGAACTGATATCTGTCAATGATGTATAAACAATATTGTACTATATATACAATATGTTATAACAACACACTTGGATTAAAATGTGCATATATTAAAACCCAGTTGTTTTCATATTGAAATGTTTTTGCTGATTATAAAAAGTTATCATATAAGTTATTTATAGTACCAACAAAAGGAAATTAATCTTAAAAAAAAAAAAAAAAAAAAAAAATCTATATAATATAAGTCCACAAGAAACTCTTTACCAGGTAGATAGGTCAAAATACACCTAAAAATTGGATGTAACATGCATGTTGTACCACAGAAAAGTGGTCTCGATTTTTCTCTACGGCCAATAATAAACAAGAGGGTCATGATGACCCTGGATCGCTCACCAGAGTAATATATTTCAAATGTCAAACTGATGATTTTTAGCAATTTTTTGGAAAATTTTCCGATGTACAATCAAGTAACCCCTGGGGCGGGGCCAATTTTACCCCGGGGGTCATGATTTGAACAAAGTTTGTAGAAGTCGACTAGGCAATGTTACATATCGAATATCTAAGATCTAGGCCTTCTGGTTTATTATAATTAAGCAAATTTATGAAGATTTCCCTATGTACAATAAAGTAACCCCTGGGGCTGGGTCAATTTGACCCTGAGGGGGTCAAGATTTGAACAAATTTTGTAGAGGTCCACTAAGCAATGCTACATGTCGAATATCTAAGCTCTAGGCCTTCTGGTTTATTCTTAGAAAATATTGAAGATTTTTCTATGTACAATCAAGTAATCCCATGGGGCGGGGCCAATTTGACCCCGGGGTCATGATTTGAAGAAATTTTGCAGAGGTCTACTAGGCAATACTACAGGTCAAATATCTAAGACCTAGGCCTTCTGGTTTATTTTTAGAAATTTTTTGAAGATTTTCCTATGTAAAATCAAGTGACCCCTGGGGCGGGGTCAATTTTGACCCTGGGGTCATGATTTGAACAAATGTTGTAGAGGTCCACTAGGCAATGCTACACGTGAAATATCTAAGCTCTAGGCCTTCTGGTTTATTTTAAGAAAATTTTTGAAGATTTTCATATGTAAAATCAAGCGACCCCTAGGGCGGGGTCAATTTTGACCCCGGGGGTCATGATTTGAACAACTTTAGTAGAGGTCCACTAGGCAATGCTACATGTCAAATATCTAAGCTCTAGGTCTTCTGCTTTTTGAGAAGAAGATTTTTTAAGGTTTTCCTATGTAAAATCAAGTGACCCCTGGGGCGGGGTCAATTTTGACCCCGGGGTCATGATTTGAACAACTTTAGTAGAGGTCCATTAGGCAATGCTACATGTCAAATATCTAAGGTCTAGGGCTTCTGGTTTTCGAGAAGAAGATTTTTTAAGATTTTTCTATGTAAAATCAAGTGACCCCTGGGGCGGGGTCAATTTTGACCCCGGGGTCATGATTTGAACAAACTTGGTAGAGGTCCACTAGGCAATGCTTCACACCAAATATCTAAGCTCTAGGGCTTCTGGTTTTTGAAAAGAAGATTTTTAAAGTTTTTCCTTTCGGTTGCCATGGCAACCAGAGTTCTGCATGGAATTCAATTCTTTGAACAATTTTTAGAGAAGACCATCCAAGGAACATCCCTGTGAAGTTTCATCAAAATTGGCCTGTTGGTTTAGGAGGAGATGTTGTTTAAAGGAAAGTGTGGACGGACGGACGGACGACGGACGGACGGACGGACGGACGCCGGATGGTGAGCGATCACAATAGCTCACCCTGAGCACTTTGTGCTCTGGTGAGCTAAAAAGTTACAATAAAATCTATTCATAGTAACAACAAAGGGACGTAATTCTAAAAACAAGGGTGCCTCATGGTGGTTATCATTTGGTCCAAGTTACATCAAAATCCACCAATGCATGAAGAAGAAATGCTCCGGACAAAGTCATACTTGACTTTGACCTCTAAATATGACCTTGACCTTAGACCTAGGGACCTGGTTCTTGTGCATGACAATCCGTCTTATGTTGGTGAGCATTTGTGCCAAGTTACATCAAAATTCCTCCAGGCATGAAGAAGGTATGCTCCAGACAAAGTCATTCTTGTGTCTGACCTTTGGTCTGAAGTATGACCTTGACATTAGACCCTGGGCTTGGGTTTTGCGCATAACACGTTGTCTCATCCAGGGAAATATTTGTGCCAACTGATATCTAAATCCTGTTTTGCATGACAAATTATAGACTGGACAGGAAAAAAATCCTACTGACCTTTGATCTCAAAGTGTGACCTTGACCTTTAAGCTAGGGTACTGGGTGTTGCGCATGACACGTTATCTCATCATGGGGAACATTTATGCCAAGCAATATTGTAATCCCTTGATGGATGACAGAGTTCTGGATCGGACAGGAAAAAAACCTTATTGACCTTTGACCTCCAATTGTGACCTTGACATTTGAGCTAAGGATCCGGGATTGTCATCTCATCATGGGGAACATTTGTGCCAAGTAATATTAAAATCCCTTAATGAATGTCAGAGTTATGGACCAGACACGAAACAGACCCTGTTCATGCTATGTTTACATTTGACTGCTAAGTGTGACCTTGACCTTTGAGCTAGGGGTCTGAAAGTTGTGCAGGACACATCGTCTTATTATGAGGTATATTTGTGCGAAGTAATATTAAAATCCCTTCATTGACGGCAGAGTTATGGACCGGACAGGAAAAAAGCCCTGTTGACCTTTGACCTCCAATTGTGACCTTGACCTTTAAGCTAGGGTCCAGGTTTTGCTTACGACATGTCGTCTTATCATGGGGAACAATTGTGCCAAATAATATTAAAATCCCTTCATGGATGGGAGAGTTATGGACCGGACAGGAAAAAAGCACTGTTGACTTTTGACCTCCAATTGTGACCTTGACCTTTGAGCTAGGGGTCCGGGTTTTGCGCAGGACACGTCGTCTCATCATGGGGAACACTTGTGCCAAGTAATATTAAAATCCCTTCATGGATGGGAGAGTTATGGACCGGACAGGAAAAAAGCCCTGTTGACCTTTGACCTCCAATTGTGACCTTGACCTTTGAGCTAGGGGTCCGGGTTTTGTGCATGACAGGTCGTCTCATCATGGGGAACACTTGTGCCAAGTAATATTAAAATCCCTTCATGGATGGGAGAGTTATGGACCGGACAGGAAAAAAGCCCTGTCGACCTTTGACCTCCAATTGTGACCTTGACTTTGAGCTAGGGGTCCGGGTTTTGTGCATGACACATCGTCTCATCATGGGGAACATTTGTGCCAAGTAATATTAAAATCCCTTCATGGATGACAGAGTTATGGACGGGACACGAAATTGCGGACGGACGGAATGACGGAAAAGCGCATTCCTATAGTCCCCGAAACTGGTTTTCAACCAGTAGGGGACTAATAAAATCTGTAAACGTAGAATACAACAAAGAAGAATAATAACAGACACAGTTTGACTGAGTCTGTTCAGGAGAAGTAATGAAATACAGGTGTAATACCTCTCACGTCCCCTTGCACCGACTTTTGCGAAACTCTATTACACATATATTGAATGGACTCCATGATCCCAAAGGACCAGAAAATATAACAACACTGAATCCAAGTTATAGCCCAGACAAGAGAAACTGCATCAACTTTTGACCTTTGACCCCTAAGTGTGACCTTGATCTTTCAACGACTTACATGTACGCCTGACAGACTGTCTCATTCAGGAAAACAATTGTGCCAAGTTATCTAAGAAACCCTCAATCCATGGCTGAGTTCCAGCCTAGACAAGGAAACTGCACCAAGTTTTGACCTTTGACCTCTAAGTATGACCTTGACCTTAAAGCTACCAATATGGTTGTTTTGCATGACACATCAGCTTATCTAGGCAAATATTTGTGCAAAAGTATTTAAGAATCTCTCAATCCATGCAAAACAGCACTTTGACCTCAAAGTATGACCTTGACCTTTAAGCTACTAATCTGGTTCATGCACATAACACACCATATCACTGAGGCAAACATATCATGTGCCAAGTTATTTAAGAATCCCTTGATCCATGGATAAGTTACAACCCGGACGAAGAAAAAATCATACTGAAGATATAATAAAATTATTGCACATTAAGACTCAATTTTGTTCCAGTCTTTTTTTCCCAGGGACATCTCTGTTATGCCCAAAGATTGCCAACACAAACATTTCTACCATACTTAGCTAAATAGCTAAATTACAAACTTACCACCAGTATAAATACTATGGTGGCAGCTGACCAGTTATAATCAAATTGTCACACTAAACTCTCCCTCTCTCCACAGCTTCCTAACAGACTGGTTATTTTCCAAAACAGATTTGCAGCATTTCCCAGGAAATGGGAACCGATTTTCAACATAAGCCAAAGAGTAGCTTAAACAAGAACTGTCAGAGGGTGGCAACGCTAGACTTTTCAACAGCTTTGTCAATTAAATGAATAGGTGGTAATACAATTATAATATCTCAAACAAATTTTGTCGGTCCCGACGAGTTCGAGTTAATGAAGTTAAACTGTACAAGTATCACATTCAGAAATAATATTCCTAATACCAGCAAAACTCTGCAAGAACCAGATCATCCATTAAAAGGATGTAGGTTAAAGAACAAACAGGTTTCTATAGGCAGGATGATTGGCCCTATTTCTCATTTTTCTAGTCAATGATGAATAGACTTTAGCCTTAAAAAAACAACAACAGAAATTAATGGGGAAAAACTGAACACAAAATGTCATTACTACTTGCAATACCACAGGTTTCTAATATAGCAGATTATCAAAAGTACATTATAGATACAGGCCAGTGCAAAACAAACGGCTATCACAGAGAACGATAGATCGAATAAACTACTGATTCTGATTGTTAATGTCCCGATAGTGTGCATCAATAGTCAAGGTTATGATCCAGTATTGCCAACTGATCATGGTCATAGTTCTCACAACTTTTGTTTTCAATAGTGTACACATATGCATTCAATGCTTTGTATAGTTTGTTTTCACTTTTCCCTCCTTCTTCGTTGTATATAGTCTTATAACTGTTATTATTATAAATGGACTCCAAGACCACTGAACCAGGCTTGTGAGAGGAGACAGCACAATTGACTGTTTTGATGTGGATAGTGAAATAGGGCATATCTGAGGAAACTAGAGCTATCACCAGAGTGATTAATACCTTTATCACTGCATTATTAAAACATTAATACAATCCAAATAGATCACAAAATATCACAACTGACTATTAATGACCACCAGTGAAATGAAACTGGTCACCTTGAAAGAATTAACTGTAGCCCAACATTTGTAAAGTCAAGCTAAATCAATGTCCCTTTCAACTTGTGTTAGACCCGGCGCAATATGTGTGACAAAAAGTAAGGGTAATAACAGTAAAGAAGGATCCAAGTAGCTCCAAACAATATTTCAAGCACAGGCTAGCAACTGCATTCAAAACTATAGACATCCCCTTTATCGTGAGCCACCAACATCTTCTTTTAATTTCCTATATTCTTAATTACATGAGCTGATATAAAATTAATTACCTGTGCGAAGAACTCGTCCATGAAGCCGCCGGAGTCAACCCCAACCTGAACCTCCTCCGTATCATCATCATCACTCTGGGTCTAAAAATAAATCAACAAATCTGTTCAATCTACTAACTGAGTAATTCTGGCAAGTTAGAAGAAAATGCGGGGAAACATATATGAAAGCATTGCTTTGGACATGTTTGTTTTGCAGACTGAACAGCATTTTTCAGCAAGTGTTTTAGTTCTACAATTTGTATCATCTATTTCAGACTTCCAGAACTAAGCACCTAGCAATACTTTACCTATTCTCTCAATCTCTGAAAGGACTGAAAAGTTCTCCACAACAGTATTCTCAATAGTCTGACAGTGTTTTTTTTTTCTCACTCAGATCTGGGATTCGGGCTGGGACAGAACTGTTAAAAAAGTGAAATTTCTTATCAAAATTTTACATCTAAGAAAAAAATTGGTCATAAATGCATTTAGTATCCTGTCTCGAGTTTCAAAATTAATGTTAAAGGAATTTTATTAATACAGTCTAGACTTTTTTTTTAATCTTTGAAATCGGGAAAAGAACATACTATTTGCCACTGGGATTGGGGCCTACTTCTACCCCAAATTGGCCCCACATAAAACACTGTCTGGAATGGCAGAACCATGATATGGGGTCAAAACAGTCAAATGCCTACAATAAGGATTCTTCTATATAAAGAATAGATGAAACCCAATAATTTGATTTTATCCATTGTTATATTCCAATAACGTTGATTAAACATTCATGATACAAGTATCATTTAACCATTTTTTGTAACAATTGTATAATTTGGTATGATCACAAGTCCGTATGACATTTTTCATTATTATTATACTGGAAGATATTGAGTGTCAATTAATTATATTTAACATTATTATGGCTTCCATCTTTTTACATAACAAAATCTTCACGTACATGTGTATATCAAACTTATCTTGATGAAACGTTGTTTTTTTTTATTTAAAAGTGATATTTTCAGATAATTTTGGGCAAACAAAAGCCTATTCAAGGGAAAATGGCCTTTTTGTTGCTACTGTGAGTACTAAGGTCTAAAAACGTATGGCTATTAATGTATCTCTTTGCGTGTTTCAATGGTTAGGACACTTACAGCATATTTACCAACAGAGTTGCTATGATACCATATATCTAAATTGATCACATGAAAGTCCTTCATCCCTCCTTCCTTCCAAACAATTGGTGACAATTAGCTTATCAAAACTGTCTCCCTTTATCAACAGTGATTAAATTCTTACTGCCCCTATTAGCTTCTTTCCTTCATTAAAATGGAAAATCAGTATTAACACTTGATCAAAATTGAATATTTTGTCACCGTCATTCCCAAATTGAAGGAAATTGGTCCAATTAATACATAATTCCTTCCCAATCATGGAACAATCAGTTCAAACCATCACTTAATTAAATTGCCACTTTCTTTTACTAACAGGAAATACAGCCTTAGGCTGCATATTCAACATCCAACTAGATCACAGGAAAACCTTTGTTCCTTGATAAAATGTCTTGATAAAAATCACAGGAAATTATGTGTCCCTTTTCTCAATGAAAAGGAACAATCAGCATAACAAACACTTGATAAAATCACAGGGAATGTCTCAATTATCACTATAAATTATCACACTGATTATCTTCCATATCACAGACATTTAAATAGTTAGAATTGACACGTTTACTGGCATTTTAACTTATTTTACTCTGTCAGTTACATTATAAGCAACAAAAACATTTATATATCAATAGATACATGCTAATTATCATGTGATACTGTGTACATGGCATTGCACTGGGACATATATTCATTAAATTTCCAGGTGTTATAATATACTGGCAAACTTTTCATTCTGACATTCATTTTCAACATTTAGACTCTTGTGTGTATACATCAGGAATTTCTATTTTCTTCATAAAGGTAGGTTTTTACAGCATTACTGATAATAAAACTTTATGCAAGTTCAAATCTTAATTAGATTATTTAACTAAAATGAGAATTACATATCTGTATTTTTTTCCAAGAGATTCATTGCCAAACAACATAACTTGTATTAAAGCTATGCACCCATACTAGTTTGGGTGAAATTTTTCAACATATTTATTTTCACTAAGTTTGGCATAGAATTACTATAATTATATGACACTGAAAAATGATTTAGTGGGTGAAAATAAAAGTTATTGTAAAAATGCAAGAATGTAAATTTATTTTCTGCATTATTACAAAAGCGCTGCAACAGCTTACTACCTTCTGCACAATAGTTTTGGTTATTTTTAATAATTTCTTGCAAAAATCTTACTTCAATAAGTTTGTACCACTTTCAGAGTACTCACTTTTTATGGATTTTAGAGAAATTATTTTTACCTAAAATGTGTGGGTAAGTAGATTTAAATGTAAAAATATAATATTTTAGTGAAAATGTAAACTCTGAAAAATACTGGATCTTACATATAAGACAAATATTCTATTTATTTAAGAAATAATATAATATCTCATTTAGTGTTTTGTCGCTGAATAAATCATTGTTTTTAGTGCTCCATGCTTCCGAGAAATCTAACCTTACCTATTATTTTTTGGAGTTCAGATGCAAAGGAATCATCACGAGGGCACAGCCCCGAGTGATATAATAATACGGATCTGAACAAAACAGTGATTTTATTTAAGAGCAAATCACTAAATGAAATATATTATTTCGATTCTAACATGTTACAAAGGATTTTACAGTACATTCTTGACGACATTCATTAAATATTTATCCGTTTTCAATTGGTTTCTTTTCAAACGCGCCGCTATGCCGTTTGACGCTATGACATAATTGTGACGTCAGAAAAAATGAATTGTTGTATAATAATTCACTGTTTTTAGCCTTCTTTGTTTAATAGGAAAATGAACTGGATCGTGTTTAATAATACCTTTTTTATTATTTCAACCAAATTTTATCAGTTCTGTAGTTCTGTAACAATGAAGCTTATTTCACAGTGAAACTACCAGATATATTTCAATATTTAACAGAAAAACATGTAATAAAATCTAACATCTACAATGTAGGTGTTTGCTAACTTCAACTAAAACCCTATTTGTCACTGCAGTTTTACCATGAATTCAATTGATATATCTTTTTAAGATAAAATTGAAATGGCTGCAAAAAGTAACTGTTAAAATTCAATACTATCTAAAATATACTAGTACAGAGTTGGCCAGTTTTTCAACTATTAAGTACTGACTTAAGCCGTGTCGGATATATTTACAACGATTAAGTCATCACGTGAATAACGGGACTCGACAAAAGTTAAACCTTCGATTGGATTTTTCTACTTTGAGCGGTGTCAGCAATGGCTTATCTTTCTATTGTTATTTTAAACCTGGGGCATAGGTGGTTTAAGAAAAGATGGAGGTGGAATATTTAGACATGGATTTAAATTTCCAGTATGAAGTTAAAGCAGAAATGTTGAGGAGGGAGGGAATGATATGGGACTGAGCAAACCCTTTTCGTTATGTACGACGATTTGGACTTTTTGATAGATTTCGTCTCAGTAAAGCTAGTATTACAGATGTTTTGCTTTATAAAAAAAAAGACTTAAACCAACAGCGACTCCGACGCTGGGGCGAGTGCAAAAGCTCATTTTTTATTCGAAAAGTCGAGCTAAAAATGTAACAGATTCAACTCTTCAGTTTTTACTTTACTAAATTCCGCTACGTTTGTACACGTTTCAAAATATACGTGCAAGCATAAATATGTAAGTGCATGTTTTTAATAATAAGTACATGTAACGTACAAATATGTAGTTGAACATATATATATATGGATACGCACGTCTGTGTATATACGTCTCCTTTCAATGACAAGTGGAGTTTGAAATTCATGCGTTTGCAAGTGCAATTTGGCATTGTTTGGGTACCTATACTATAAATTCAAATTTACAAATGCATTCCTAATTACATGTACATGAAACTGAAAGGTGGAACATTTAGGAATAATGAAAACAATAAGGCAATGAGCAAACATAGGAATGCTTATAGTCTTACCTTGAAATAAATTCACCTTTTTTCCCAGCAAATTTTTTTTTCTCATTCATTATACGGGCGCTAGTGCTTCTGTGTTTTAATGTGTCTTTGTATTTTTCTATGATTTCTATGGGAATTTCTTTTTCGAAAGTAGTAAATCACCAAAGTAAAACATTTTATATATGAAAAAAATAAGCGAAACGGTCCGATGACTGTACCTACATAGTGTGTGACCAAGGCTTAACTAATACATCGCAAATATACCCGACGAGTATTAGTAAAAATCCATTAGAAAACAAGGTTGAGCGATGGCTTAACCAATACTGGTTTGAGCCGTTCTTAGTGCTAGAGTTGAAAAACCAGCCAAGTAAGTGCTTCAAGGCCTATGTACTTGATGTTATTTTAACTTTTACATGGAATTAAGATTTAAATAAAAAGCATGTAACCTATGCAGGTTAAGAGTTTTAAGTAGAAATCTGGATGATAAAGGCAAATCTTTAAATTAGGATGAGGCCCTGACCTCAAGTATTGCGATGATATAAGCATGAATTTTGTCAAATTGGGAATTTGGAATAAAGCAGGGTTTTTTATCATTAAACTGTAACAGTTGCATTTCACAAGATTTTTCCCCTATTTTAACTTAATTGTGCATACTGCCTTTCAAATGTTCAAACTGACACAGGGAGAGTTTGACTGTAACATTTGGAATTACACCGAGTATATTCTGAAAATTGGGAAATTAACGGCTACTGAACATAAGAACATTTTAAGACCTGAAATAAATCATTGTCTTCAATGGCGTACATTTTAAGCATCTGCCATACTAAGAATTGTATTTTAACAGAAAGGGCTTTATAAAATCAGAGTTCAGAAGGAAATCAATATAGAAAATTAGCCCTATATATGCAGTACACTAGGTCCTGTTATATCCACTTGTTTGGTATAACATTTTTATGGGTGCATAATGCATGTGCATATTTATTTTCAAAAATATATTTCAAGTAAGAGCTTCTGTGGCAAGATCAGACATAATAAAATATATTTACATTTTGACGCTTTTAATCTAACTAAAAAGTATACTTACATATGCAGGTCTGTTTATAATTGACCAAAATCTGGGTCACAAAATTATGTGACAGTTGAAAAAAACATTATAATCAAAGCTTGAATTATTTACAACAAAAACAATTACTCTAACTTATTTTCTGTGACCAAAGTTAATTTTTACCAATGACTTCTGCTTTCTTATGGCAGTTCTTCATTTGAACTAGCCAAAATCAATCTACGGCCATGATTTCAAAATTCTTATAAATATTAAATCACTAACATCCTGTTAATCTATCATGGTCTGTCAAAAAAGCTTGAAAAAGATTTCCCCCAGAAATTACCATTTTAAATGGCGGCCAATTATTAAATGTGTGTTTCTTCATTTAATACCTAGCACTGTCGTTTTTGATTCCGAGAAAACATCATCTTTATTTCTTTAACAATGAGTCTAACAGTTGAAACTCGTCTTCAAATACCTTGCATGATTTTTTAGCTCATCTGATTTTTTGAAAAAAAATGATGAGTTATTGTCATCACTTGAGCGGTTGTCGGCGTCGGCGTCGGCGTCTGTGTCGGCGTTGCCTGGTTAAGTTTTATGTTTAGGTCAGCTTTTCTCCTAAACTATCAAAGCTATTGCTTTGAAACTTGGAATACTTGTTCACCATCATAAGCTGACCCTGTATAGCAAGAAACATAATTCCATCTTGCTTTTTGCAAGATTAATGGCCCCTTTTGTACTTAGAAAATATCAGATTTCTTGGTTAAGTTTTATGTTTAGGTCAACTTTTCCCCTAAACTATCAAAGCTATTGTTTTGAAACTTGGAATACTTGTTCACCATCATAAGCAGACCCTGTACATCAAGAAACATAACTCCATCTTGCTTTTTGCAAGATTTATTGCCCCTTTTGGACTTAGAAAATCAGTTTTCTTGGTTAAGTTTTATGTTTAGGTCAGCTTTTATCCTAAACTATCAAAGCTATTGCTTTAAAACTTGCAACACTTGTTCACCATCATAAGTTGACCCTGTATAGCAAGAAACATAACTCCGTCCTGCTTTTTGCAAGATTTATGGCCCCTTTTGGACTTAGAAAATATCAGATTTCTTGGTTAAGTTTTATGTTTAGGTCAACTTTTTCTCTTAAACTATCAAAGCTATTGCTTTGAAACTTGCAACACTTGTTCACCATCATAAGCTGACCCTGTACAGCAAGAACATAACTCCATCCTGCTTTTTGCAATAATTATTTCCCCTTTTGGACTTAGAAAATCATTTTCTTGGTTGAGTATTATGTTTAAGTCAACTTTTCTCATAAACTATCAAAGCTATTGCTTTAAAACTTGCAACAGTTTTTCACCATCATAAGTGGACACTGTACATCAAGAAACATAACTCTATCCTGCTTTTTGTGAGAATGATGGCCCTTTTTAGACTTAGAAAATCATGGGTAGGACAATATTTCTATTACACAAAAAAAATCAGATGAGCGTCAGCACCCGCAAGGCGGTGCTCTTGTTTTTTTGAAATCCTCATGTACATAACTTTACATACACTCATACACTTGTTTTACATTGTACAACATCTTTAACATACTTCCATTACAAAATTGTCCATAATTTGGTCAATATTTGTGCAATTTCATTGAAATTTTTTTCAGAATTCAGATTGGGAATTTTTGCACTCATTTTGGGAAAAATATATACATTTTGGCATTGGGAATATAGCCGAATAACGGCCGAAAAAAAAAACCTGAAAGTGCTGGCATCACGTTAGCATCAAAGATAAAGTGGCATGTGAAAGTGCCTGAATACACTATCAGACTTATATGTCACTCACTGACATGTTTATTAAGATGCTTTTATGATAGAGCTTCCGCAATTCAAGGAAGTCAGGAATACTGAATAGTAAGGGATGTCAAATATACATATATACATGGGGTAATCGCTTACCAGGAACCATGAAACTCTCCGAATATGACTTTACCATCAGTCAATTTTCAGACTGTGCATAAGACAATCAATCTTACGCTTGACAGCTGAGATTCTACAACATCAGTTTTATGTTGGACCTTAGTTATAAAATAACATGTAAGATCAAAATAATCTTTAACGTGTTAACAAAATATCTTAAATTTTACATTAATATTATTCTGTGTGGCTATTTTGTGGTACATAATACCTGCCAGATGCATGTACATTTTAACGGTCCAAGCTTGCATTCGAAATTTGGTTCTTTAAGAAACAATTTACTTTCAAAATAACCATAGTGGTCACTGTGGATATCCACTTTTATCTGCATTTCACAGCACGGCTGCACTAACTGACAATCAATCTTACGCTTGACAGCTGAGACTCTACAACATCAGTTTTATGTTGGACCTTAGTTATAAAATAACATGTAAGATCAAAATAATCTTTAACGTGTTAACAAAATATCTTAAATTTTACATTAATATTATTCTGTGTGGCTATTTTGTGGTACATAATACCTGCCAGATGCATGCACATTTTAACAGTCCAAGCTTGCATTCGAAATTTGGTTCTTTAAGAAACAATTTACTTTCAAAATAACCATAGTGGTCACTGTGGATATCCACTTTTATCTGCATTTCACAGCATGGCTGCACTTACTGCTGGACAGACTGTGCTAGCATTAGATCATTAGATGCCATCTACTGAACCAAGCATGAACACTACTCTATATCTGGTGCTACTGAGTCTATGACACCCCTGAAAAAGTCTAGATAAATTTTGTAATGTTTTGTAAATTTCGTGAATGTATGCCGGCTGTGAGCAGGTTTTCCAATGGAATAAGCAGCAGTTAAATTCATATTATAAATAATGTACCTAAGAAGTCGAAGCTTCACTGTCAACGGCTTTTTAGAGACAAGTTACACAGACATAAGCAAAATAAACACTCAGTACAACTTAATTTGATAAGGACTGATAGCAACTAATAGGATTGTGCCTTATGAAATTGTAAACATTTACATTATAAAACAGTCTTATTTTGACATTTGCAACGGACTTTTGTATGTCTACACCGTTTTTAGTGGAATGGAAACACCTACCGCTTTCAGGGCCGGCAGGCGGTCTTTTGTCATCCTGCTTTTCTTTCAGCACTTTCGGCTGGCTATCCTCATTAATTTTACACCAATTTTTTATTCCAAAAGTCTACTGAACCGCCATGAGTTATGTTAAAACGGGAAAAATCAATACGATTTTAATATATACACTATTCCCGTTTCCGCTGTCACTGCGCACGCGTGAAACTGTCTTTCCGGTTCCGGCCATTTAACAAAGGTAAGATCGTAGTTTCGGAAAGAGCGAAAAACTTCAAATTTCAGGATAATTGTAATTCGTATTTAACATTTTGAATCTTTTGAGTAAGTTTGGACTTAATATCAGTAACTTTTGATGTTGGCACATTAATGGAAAATTCCCGCCAGTTTGGTTCAAACCGGCTTCCACTGGATCTCTGAAAACAAAAAATTGCGCCATTGATGGTCAATACATATACGTTTTAAAATCTAGATACATCGCTTACATTTGCATTTTGATACATCCAGTGTATATCGGAACAGTTCAATTATAGAAACAACGTTTGATATTTGTAGGTATTTTTAACAGTTAATTCGATGTTTGGAAATTAGTTGAACGGTAATATCTGTGTGTCTTCCTTCTTTCACATCTACATCTACATCTACATCTTTCACCCAACCGTCGATTTCCGACTATCACTGGGCGGCGCTGTCAGAGAAACAGTTGTTAAAGAACTGATATGTTACAATGTTAAAAGAATAAAAGCTAAAAAAGACAGTATGCTACAGTTAAAATGGGACAGAGGCAACAGAATTACATACTGACCACCGCCAGCCTGTCTCTAAAGATACTGAGACTGGGGCTAGATTTAACATGAGTTGGTAGGGAGTTCCAGAGTCGGATGGTCCTAGGGAAGTAGGAGTTAGAAAAGTACTGAGTGTGAGACATGGGGATTAAGTAATTTAGGTTTCTAGTTGGAATAAGATGAGATTGGTCGACTGCAACTGTCTGGGTCCTTATTTTATAAAACATTACTAATGAATTGTGTAACCTTCTATATTGGAGTGTATTCCATTCTAAGGTTTTCAGCATTTGTGTAACACTACTGGTGTAACTGTAGTCATACATGACGTACCTAGCAGCTGACCTTTGGACATTTTCGACTTTGCTAGTGAGGGTTTTTTGCCAAGGATGCCAGACGCTTGAACAGTATTCAGATTTTTATTTTAGGTAGCCAACCACAATTGAAAATGTATGATCTTTTCTGCTGAAATGTTGTTTTCTCTTAAAGTTTTTTCTGTGCAGAGTTTGAATTTTTTGGTATGATATGGATGTTTGAATAGGCTGGGCACATCTCCCGATCGACAGGTCTAGGAAAGTGGAGTATTTACAGATTATCTGTAAATTTACAGATAATCTATAAATTTACAGATTTTTCAATCTGTAAATTTACAGATCAAGTGTTTGAAAACTGCTAAAATTATATTTAGACACAAAATCGCAGCTTGAAATTAATTGATTTACTTATGGTATGTATAAATAAAGGTCAATTGTAACTTTCAGTCATTTCTGTTGACTTTGATTAGCAACCACAGCTGATTTTTCAGTGTAGTTTAACCAGTGATATAATAACATATTCATATTCTGCTTAAATAAACAAACAAAGAACTTTTTAAATTTTTGAAATATCTTTAAAAATAAAAAAGTTATGAAGATTTGAAATTTCTGAAATTGTCATTTTTTCGGGAATTTTTCCTCTATATAAATAATAAGGAACCGATTCGCAGTCGCGGACCGTTAAAACTCTAAAATTTACATTAATATTTAGTCTTTCACTCATTTTCAAAAGATAATTAGCTGAAATTTGGCACACTTATGGTATTTTTCCTGTAGAATACATTTCTGGTGTCTGTTTTGGCATAGGGTGTATAGTTGCCTTGATATTTTACTTTAAATAAGACATGGTTAGGATTTTTTTCTTATTTTCTTGTTTTATCTTGACTCCAAGTCCAAATATGTTACCATATTCTCACTGTTTTTTCACCAGACATACAAGACATCATGTATAGGACTAGGAATGTAAAACAAAGCATATTTCAATTAAATCTATCATTTTAATGAAGAAATTAAATGTATTATTTTAATATTAAAAGAAAAATATTTCAATATGAAATAAACATGATAACGTGTGACATTTCAATATGAAACAATGATGACATTTCGATATGAAATAAAATCAAGACATTCAAGACTTGTACAGTAACATTAACAATAATCTTGAAACTGGTACACATAAAGAATAAATGGTGTAGTATGAATACCAACATGTAATCTTACAATAAAACATGATATCACAGACTAGTAAATTAAAAAAACATGGTATGAAATTTGCTGTACACATTAGTAATATCATTATGCTCCTTGACATACCACTGGCGGCCTGAACTGATACAGTCTGGAATGAATTTTGTGCACAACACAAACTGTTTATTCACAACTTGTCGGTCATCCCTGGATGGCCATTGATAGTACCCATTTTTTCTGCAAGGTGCCATGAACTTTACAACTATTGTAGTGTCATCAACAACTTTTTCTACTACACCAGGATACCAATTGTCCTGATAGGCTATAGCAACATACTCATTGACACACAACTGTTCAACTACCTCAAAATCATTTTTTTGCTTTTTGTTATCATTTCTACCATCTGTGTTGGCTTTGCGTTTCTTTCCTTTGCTTTCTTGAGTCATATTTCCATGTATTTCAGTGAGCACATTTTTTTCATGTTCACGATGTTTCTTTCTTAACATCTTCCCCCCTTTACGCGCTGATGTCAGAAGGTCTGTTTTTTGCGAACTGTCCATATCACAAATCCACCTCATTATGTTCGCACCATTTCTTTTTAGCAGTTGAACAGTGGAATGGTGGTGATAAGAAGCATGTGGCCGTCTTCTCTGGCTAGAGTCCAGGTCTCCAAAATGGTGTTCACAGGACAGATTTGTTACTGGGGCAAAGTCTGATTCTTTTGTTATGTTTGGGGATATGTCATGGAATTTCCCACCAGGGAAGAAATCGTGTAGCTGTTTGTGAACACATTTCAACATTGCGCGAGCAACCACTGGTATGACGTTGAAAAGTATGTCTCGTGTTTCATCATCTAGAATAAAAACTTGTTCTGCCAGCTGGTCATAGAATGGTACGCGACTAATGTCCAGTGGGTCAGATGAAGACCAGTGTGTATCTTTCAACAGGAGGTGCTCTGGTGATTTTTCACAAGTGGACAAGAATTGGTCAATTTCTTCTATATGGGTCCATAATTCAAAGTAAGACACTTTTCCACAAGTCACTAGATTCCAGTAAGGGCCAGTCAGTTTTAGGTAGAACAGTCCTAAACACTGGAGAAGTGCACAGACCTCCTTTGATTCTAGGTCAGATTTGACTGCTTTCAGTTTCAGGTTTGGTTTGGACACAGTTGCAAGTACTTGTATGAAGTCTTTTCTATGTAAGAACACTTCAGCAGAGGTCTGGAATAAAGCATTAAATCTGTTATCACGGTAATTTCCAATGTGGGACTTTATGCCATTTTCACAACAAAATGCATCCCATCGGTCACGGACACCAAGATGGTCACCTGCTGGCCCGAATGTGTCAGATGTTGTGCGGACAACACGATTCACAACGCTCTCCTTCTTGCTCCATGAATTGAAGTAGGACAATGAATCTCTTCCAATTGGACCACTTTCCTCTTGCAGAGTTTGTTCAAAATCTTTTATATCTGGTGTTATATAACTATGAAACCCCAGCAGAACGTGTGCCATGCAATGGAAGTGGTGAACATCATTTTCATTTCCCCCGTAATCTCTCAACATTGTATCTCGCCATTCATCCAGTAACTGATCTGCACGTTTTTCATTGGACGCCCTATCACTCATAGTAAATGCAAGTTTTTGAATAGTCTCGACTAGATAATCTGGGTTTTGCTTAGTTGCGCACAATTCATTTAGATGTTGTTCTGTGACCTTTTGAATGGTGTCGGCTGTTTCTCGCGCTACACGAGTGAATCCCAAACTGATGTTGTCACCGGAGGCAAGTGTTATTGCTGTATCAACAATTTTTTCTTTTCTTCTTGTTGTTCCATCACGACCAAGTCCCCAGTTTGTAGTCTGTTCCAGTTTATCAGCTATGTAAGCCTTCGCTAAATAATGTCCCTCATCGACTATGGTTTGTGATGTTGTAGCGTTTGGTAATTCCTGCTTTGTAAATTCTTTTCCAAATATGTGCTTTGAAACAACCTGAATAATTGACGTCATTTTTTCCACTGCAACTTCAAGACCTGCCAACTGCATAATGCATAAACGAATATTTTCTAAGTAACCGTGTTCATTTTTGGTCTGAATTTTCAAATTTTGTAATTCATTAATTTCCTCCTCAAGTTCAATAATAGTGCCTTCTTTTTCAGCAAGCTGAAGTTTGATCTTTTTATTCTGTTCGATTTCTTCCTCAAATATACTGCTGCACTCGCAACTATCCAGAGCCTGTGTGCGTAACTGGTTCACTTCACCTCGTAAATAACTGTTTGTTTTTTGAAGTGCAACTTTCTTTTTCTTCTCTGCCTCGCATTTTTCAGTCAAAGTTTCTACTTTTTCTTTCAGATCCGCATATTCTTGTTGAAAGTTGATGAAATCTAATTTATAATGCTCTTGTTTTTTGATAATCTTATCTTGTTTAATTGTCTTTCTCTGTGCGTCTCTTAGTGCGTGTAAATTCTTCCTTGCCGTTTCATCACGTTTATTCACGTTTTTCACAGAATAGTGTCCCTTAGCACTGGTAACATTTTCTAATTCAGATTTCTTTTCTGACACTTTATTTGAAAGTTGGACAAGTTTACGCTCTTGTACTCTAATTTTGTATGTCAGCAGATTAACTTCTTTAACATCAGTCTCATTTTCTGTCTGAACTTCTTTTGAAAGTTTTGAAAGGGGACTTTGGACAGTTTTTACAACAAGGGTCGGCTGAATTTCTTCCTGACATATTTCAGTTTCATTTTCTTGCTCAGTTTGTTCTGGAATACCACATATTTCTTTGTTGGTTCTTTGGACTGGTGCACAAAATTGCTTTGCTAGCAGCTCTTTCACATTTTTCACACCTTTCACTTTCTTTTTTGAAGTTAGTTTTTTCTTCTGATCTTTAACAGTACTGAGTTTACTTGTCAATGCCGACAGATTTACCACTGATGCAAAATTTTTGTCAATTTGCGACAACAGTTCCAGTAATTTCTGAAGAGTCCAGTCCCTCTCGTTAGCAAATTTTTCAAGTTCCAACACTAATCCATTTGTTACTAACCCTAAAGGTGGTGCTTCACCTTTCTCTAAAGATGTTTCAGATATTCCAGCGGACTGGCAAAATGGCCCAAGACCGGTCATGACTCCAGATGTAATTCTGAAATACAAAGTGTAAACTGCATTAGTATATTATGATTGGATCATAAAATTTCAAAATTTTACATTTCAAAAGATTTTCTACACAAAAATAATACATAATAGTCATTAGACACGTACTATCTATGAATAATTACTACTGAACTGAAATTTTCGTTTTTCGTACACATTAGGTACGAACAGGTTGAGTACGAAACGCGTAAGAAAAATCGTCCATTTATGCATTAAAATTGCGTAGGTAATAATAATTATTAACAGACTTTGATTGAAAATAAAAACACCTTCTTTAAACATTCATTTCTGGGGGCAAATCATGACTCTTCTCCTTAAATAAGAAAGAAATGCAGAACGAAACTGAAACTCCGGTCAGCTGTTCGTCAGCGTAGTTCCGACATTGACTTTTTCTCAATAAATCTTATTTCTTCTTCGTAGTTTCGGCTAAATATCAATATTTTTTATAGATATACATACTTACCAAATAAATACCGGTGGAAATGGGTCTTTTTACATGATTTTCGAGCCGAATCAATCGATTTACCGCATTGACCTAATTGATCAATTTTCCAACATGGCAGACCGCCGAGTGAAAAAATTGGAAGCGGGGAGTATGAATTTCAAATGAAAATGCGGCATACTTGTAGTAGGTTCCGAAACTTGATTCTGGTATCAAATTAATTGTTAGGGTTTATATTTATTAAAAATAAATGTTAATGTAACAAATATGGTATATTTTAGCGTATTTTTCACGTCAACTTTACCGAACTATTTCTCCGGTTTGGGGGGTCGTATGCAAATTTAAGAGACACCTACGTGAAGGTCGTCCAATCGGCTGTCTTCTGGTACATATCATATGAATATTAATGAGCACCACGCGACCCGCTTTTGTATTTGAAAGAAGTACATGTTGCCCGCGGCGAGTAATAAAGCAATAAACCACATACTGTTAATAAACAGTGGCCAGATTAACTAATTACTGGGGCATCTGGTATGACTTTAAATCAGATTTATGAATGTTTTATACTGTTAGAAAGATAATTTTATCATCTTTTAAAAGGTATTTTTTATATTTGTGTAGCTTGACAAAAAAAGATTTTATGGGGAAAAAAGTACACTAACCCCTAGAAATCACCAGAATTCCAGCTGATAAGCCATTGATTTCCTTATCAGCTGTGGTTGCTACTTTGATTTTTCTTAAAATGCCTAAAACTCAAAGTCAACAAAAATGGCTGAAACTCACAAATGACCTTAATTTATGCATGCTATAAATAAACCAATTAATTCCAAGCTGCGGTTTTGAGGATAAATGTAATTTCATCAGTTTTCATACACACAATCTGTAAATTTACAGATTGAAAAATCTGTAAATTTATAGATTATCTGTAAATTTACAGATAATCTGTAAATACTCCACTTTCTTAGACCTGATCGAGGTAAGTTAGCTCGTTCGGGGTATTTTACCTTGATTGAGGTAAAAACCTAACAAAAGAAATCATAAAATATCAAAATTATGACCGGGAGCAGGTAAAAGCGATATCTGTTCCATGTCTCGATGTTTTCTAAGTAAAAACAAGGCAAAATGAACTCATACATGTACATTTTTCTTTCGCATAAAATGCGCATTTTGGGTAGAAAAATAGCAGTTTTTGAAAATACAGGCTAAAATGACCCCATACTATCACTAACACTTACAGATCGAGAATTATTATTCGACCGTTCAACGCAGCAACTCAATCGCAGCCATCTTGAAGTGAATGGATATTTTCCGTGATGCACACAACCCTTATTTCGGGTCACACATTAAACCGGAATCCACCTAAAAACCGGAATACACGTTGAATAACCGGAATACACCTGTATTTTTTAATTTAAAGGTATTTTTGAAGTGTTTTTGATATAAATCAATCATATATATCATAAATAATTAACATACGAAAGGAAAATAAAATACGTTCACGCAAAATGATTTTATACGAGACTGAAAATCGGCGACCGCGCGGGAAATTTTCATAACCGAAATACACCTGTATTTTATTAATAAATGGTATTTTCGTAGAGATTTTTTGCAGAAATCATTCCTGTGTAATATAAATAACAATATTAAAAAAGGAAAATAAAATACTTTAACGCAAAACTATTTTATACGAGATCGAAATCTGGCGACCGCTCGGGAAATTACCTTAACCGAAATACACCCGTATTTCTTCAACAAATGGTATTTTTGAAGTGGTTTATGACTGAATTCAAACATATATATCATAAATAATTTATTTTCAAGAGGAAATTAAAATAATTTTGCGCATTACGTCTTGTACACGATTGAAAATCTGCGAGGGCACTGCAAATTTGCGCATTCGTGAATGAATTTCCATGTCCTAAAATTCTCTAATATACACCAGTATTTCTGTTATAAATCGCATTTTTAGGGTTTATGACAGAATTCAGTCATATCTAAAATGAATAATTAATTTAAAAAAGCAAATTAAAACACGCAAAACGTTATCATACGAGGTTGAAAATTTGTTGAGCGCACGTGAAATTTGCGCACTCGTGGATGAACTACAGTCGTTATTATTTTGTTAGCTAATTTTAACAGTTTATGACTTATTCGTTGGTTAAGATAAATGTACATAATTGAAGCAAAAATCTTGAATCTATCAACTCAAAAATACAATAAAATTACAATCATACGCCGTTTTGACGGGTATTCATGAACATGTTGATTGGATTGCCGGTTAACACTTGTTATCAATTATTATGTCTTATCACCGCGATTGTATTTTTGATTGCATAATATTTGGTAATGATATTTGGTAATGACACATGCAATCTGACTAAAGTACTTGATCTTCTAAACGAAGATCTGAGAACGACCCATTCACATTCGTCTTCTGTATATTTTGGATTTCCATTATTGCTATTTTTATGTTATCCAATCAGGCGACTTGTTCGATTGTCAGAGTAAGAAAAATATGCAGTTATTCCAGGACTCGAACCCGGGACCCCTCGTTTACAAAGCAAGTGGCCTACCGACTGAGCTAACCGGCTATCTGATACATTACGACATAAGAATTTTAAATATCAAAAGTCAATGCTAGAGGTAGATTTGCAAGATGTTGTAAGCTAGGCTCTGATTGGCTAGTGAAAGGGCCGTCAGAACGAGGCAATGAATAGGTCGTTTTCAGATCCTATGCGTAGCGTAATAGGAGATGTACTTTAGTCAGATTGTGACACATGATCAATACCAATACTCTAACAAACAAAAAATGCTGCCACAAAATCAATTTCGCGTGCGTAGTCGCACGATATTTTATCATAATTATATTTCAAACATCCAACTTGTATCATTTTGGTAATAAATACGTCAAAACATTTAGTCTTCCGAGCACTATGCGTATCATTTGTAAGACTGTATATTCTTAATCGGTAAAATGTTAATGTCATCCACATGATTTGCACACAAATTTCAAAGAGGCAGGAGACCAAGATTTGGCATCCTCCTTGGACATACCACAACAAGTGTGGTGTGTCCACCTTTGACAATAGTCACATTTGATTCTATTAGTTTCACAAGTTTTATTACATAAAGTACATAGATCCATATTTCTGAATATTTTAGCAACAAGAACAATTATAGTTTTATTCATAATAGGAGAGATCGTGTTTGTATACAAATCCCTTGTATTTTCTATTTTTAGAACTGATAAGACAAATATCGGGTGGGCAGAAGCCGAGCGTCCATGTTTTTTTGTAAACAGTGATGTTTTTCTAACGGCTTAAACTTTCTTAAAACACAAATGATATCAATAAGTTTTTGATCAATGGAAAGGATATAACACAAGCAGTTTATTGATTACTTTTAATTATCATTTCGAAATAAAATTGATTTATTATGAATGCTTAACTTACAGTGTTTTTTCTAAAAGTTTGGAGCATCGCTACGCCGCTATTAAAATCATATGTCATTTAAAATGGGTATTCATTTTAAAAAGATATTTAAATGAGAAAATATGAAAATCATAAGCATTTCAAAACTTTTTGAATTTAAAATCCATAAATGAGCGAAAAAGTTATTAAAAATTAAAAATTCCGATCCCATACATAAACGATGTGAAAACATTTTGTTTTGCCAACCACCAGATAAACAGGTGTTAATGCTTGACGTCACGGCGATCTCTCCTATATATACGAATGAGTTCTGCATTAAACCCTACAAAATACCTTTTATTAATATAATACGCGTGTATTTCGGTTATGATAATTTTCCGCGCGATCGCCGCATTTCAGTCTCTTATAAAATCGTTTTGCGTAAACGTATTTGATTTTCCTTTTGTATATTAATTATTTAGGATATATTTGATTGAATTATATCAAAAAACTTACAGAAATACCATTTTTTAATAAAATACGGGTGTATTTCGGTTACGATAATTTCCCGCACGGTCGCCGAATTTCATTCTCTTATAAAATCATTTTGCGTGAACGTATTTTATTTTCCTTTCGTATATTAATTATTTAGGATATATTTGATTGAATTATATCAAAAAACTTACAGAAATACCATTTTTTAATAAAATACGGGTGTATTTCGGTTATGATAATTTCCCGCACGGTCGCCGAATTTCATTCTGTTATAAAATCATTTTGCGTGAACGTATTTTATTTTCCTTTCGTATGTTAATTATTTATGATATATATGATTGAATTATATCAAAAACACTTCAAAAATACCTTTAAATTAAAAAATACAGGTGTATTCCGGTTATTCAACGTGTATTCCGGTTTTTAGGTGGATTCCGGTTTAATGTGTGACCGCTTATTTCCATTGTTTTTAATAATAAGTACAGCCTGTACTCATAATCATTGAACCATCATGTTATTTTTAGCTCATCTGATTTTTTGAAAAAAAAAATGATGAGTTATTGTCATCACTTGAGCAGTGTACGAAATTCAGATTTGAATCCAATAGCCCGTTTGGGCTACCAGATTAAAAATTTTCCAAGCCCGACATCAATTTCACTAGCCCGAACTTTAACACCTTAAAATACATAATTTTTGCACCATATAACATTTTGTTTTACAGACATCTCTATGCATGTTTGAAGTAATAAAAAAGACATACAGTACATGTTTGCCATGTTTTTGAAAAATTTTAACTCTAAATACTCCAGTCCAGATCAGCATTGTCAGAGTCCAAAAGCATCGGACATGACACTCCTTGCCAAAACGAAATCTTAACTGTTATGCTCTATTTTTAGGATCCGCACTCGCCAATTACTGCAACTCGGACTGTTGACAATTTGTAAGATGTAATACCGAGTGCTGAATACACATTACACACACGCTGATAGCATAATTTAAGCTCCACCTACTGCAGGTACTTGTGAGATTTTCGCGAGAAGTGTTAAAGCTAATAAAATTATCTGTTACGCTAGAGGTGATTGTATTCAGTCAATTAGAGCTGCGGTTACGTCTTTGGCACTGTGTTTGATTGTCAACAAGTAAGAGTGCACAAACCAATAATTCCATAAGCGTTTCTCAGTCTCGGAAATCACGATGCAGTACTTGTTTAATTAGCATGTTTTTTTTAGCTCACCAGAGCACAAAGTGCTCAGGGTGAGCTATTGTGATCGCTCACCGTCCGGCGTCCGTCCGTCCGTCGTCCGTCCACACTTTCCTTTAAACAACATCTCCTCCTAAACCAACAGGCCAATTTTGATGAAACTTCACAGGGATGTTCCTTGGATGGTCTTCTCTAAAAATTGTTCAAAGAATTGGATTCCATGCAGAACTCTGGTTGCCATGGCAACCGAAAGGAAAAACTTTAAAAATCTTCTTCTCAAAAACCAGAAGCCCTAGAGCTTAGATATTTGGTGTGAAGCATTGCCTAGTGGACCTCTACCAAATTTGTTCAAATCATGACCCCGGGGTCAAAATTGACCCCGCCCCAGGGGTCACTTGATTTTACATAGAAAAATATTAAAAAATCTTCTTCTCAAAAACCAGAAGCCCTAGACCTTAGATATTTGACATGTAGCATTGCCTAATGGACCTCTACTAAAGTTGTTCAAATCATGACCCCGGGGTCAAAATTGACCCCGCCCCAGGGGTCACTTGATTTTACATAGGAAAATCTTCAAAAATTTTCTAAAAATAAAGCAGAAGGCCTAGGTCTTAGGTATTTCACGTGTAGCATTGCCTAGTGGACCTCTACAAAATTTGTTCAAATCAGACCCCCGGGGTCAAAATTGACCCCGCCCCAGGGGTCGCTTGATTTTACATAGGAAAACCTTAAAAAATCTTCTTCTCAAAAAGCAGAAGCCCTAGAGCTTAGATATTTGACATGTAGCATTGCCTAGTGGACCTCTACTAAAGTTGTTCAAATCATGACCCCCGGGGTCAAAATTGACCGGCCCTAGGGGTCGCTTGATTTTACATATGAAAATCTTCAAAAATTTTCTTAAAATAAACCAGAAGGCCTAGAGCTTAGATATTTCACATGTAGCATTGCCTAGTGGATCTCTACAACATTTATTCAAATCATGACCCCAGGGTCAAAATTGACCCAGCCCCAGGGGTCACTTGATTTTACATAGGAAAATCTTCAAAAATTTCTAAAAATAAACCAGAAGGCCTAGGTCTTAGATATTTGACATGTAGCATTGCCTAGTAGACCTCTACAAAATTTCTTCAAATCATGACCCCGGGTTCAAATTGGCTCCGCCCCATGGGGTTACTTGATTGTACATAGAAAAATCTTCAATATTTTCTAAAAATAAACCAGAAGGCCTTGAGCTTAGATATTCGACATGTAGCATTGCCTAGTGGACCTCTACAAAATTTGTTCAAATCTTGACCCCCCAGGGTCAAATTGACCCAGCCCCAGGGTTTACTTTATTGTACATTGGGAAATCTTCATAAATTTGCTTAAAATAAACCAGAAGGCCTAGATCTTAGATATTCGATATGTAATATTGCCTAGTCGACTTCTACAAACTTTATTCAAATCATGACCCCCGGGGTAAAATTGGCCCCGCCCCAGGGGTTACTTGATTGTACATGGGAAAATTTTCCAAAAAATTTCTAAAAATCATCAGTTTGACATTTGAAACATATTACTCTGGTGAGCGATCCAGGGTCATCATGACCCTCTTGTTTAAACAAATGAGGAAAATTCGGTAGCCCAGTCGGGCTTGTACCTGTGGAAAATCGGTAGCCCGAGCTGAAATTTGGTAGCCACGGGCTGTCGGACTACCGTGAATTTCGAACACTGCTTGAGCGGTTGTCGGCGTCGGCGTTGCCTGGTTAAGTTTTATGTTTAGGTCAGCTTTTCTCCTAAACTATCAAAGCTATTGCTTTAAAACTTGGAATACTTGTTCACCATCATAAGCTGACCCTGTATAGCAAGAAACATAACTCCAACTTGCTTTTTGCAAGATTTATGGCCCCTTTTGTACTTAGAAAATATCAGATTTCTTGGTTAAGTTTTATGTTTAGGTCAACTTTTTCTCTTAAACTATCAAAGCTATTGCTTTGAAACATGCAACACTTGTTGACCATCATAAGCTGACCCTGTACATCAAGAAACACAACTCCATCTTGCTTTTTGCAAGATTTATTGCCCCTTTTGGACTTAGAAAATCAGTTTTCTTGGTTGAGTTTTATGTTTAGGTCAGCTTTTATCCTAAACTATCAAAGCTATTGCTTTAAAACTTGCAACACTTGTTCACCATCATAAGTTGACCCTGTACAGCAAGAAACAATACTTCATCCTGCTTTTTGCAAGATTTATGGCCCCTTTTGGACTTAGAAAATATCAGATTTCTTGGTTAAGTTTTATGTTTAGGTCAACTTTTTCTCTTAAGGAGGTAGGTTACCTTCATATTTGTATGTGCGCATGTCCAACCGGAAGCTAACGTGACGATTTACGACGACGTTTACGACAAACTAAATGTGTTTGTATATTCATTCTTCTGAAAACAAATCATGAACCTGTCTTCGATCTGATGCTTTATGGTTTAATAATGCAGGAATAATGAATAAATTGCCGCAGAAACGCTTCAAAACAATGTTGTCTTAAAATGACGTCATTGACGTCATGACGTTACGTGTCAGTTACCACGCAAAATTAATAGCTTTTATCTTGAAAGTACGTAATTCTGTGCATTTTCTTTATTTTGAACTATTTTCAAATAACCATTATTTGCTGAAATATTTTTATGAGTCTTTTCCTCTGAATAATGATCAATATTTTGCTTCTTTAATGTAGTTATATAGAAATGTTATGCGGAATGTAAGAAAATGGATGGTGGTAACCAATGTTATTTGGAATATAGTTGGGTGAAAGGTTACTTGTTACGGCCATTTTCAAATAAAAAATCTAGCAGTTTGATTTGTAATACCTATTTTTCAGTTTCTGTTGATAGTTTGTTACTCATATACTAAAACTAAGATTAAAATTGATCAAATTTCAGCAGAAATTGTGGTTTCTTGAATTGAATTGATGTTACCATGGAAACGACGCCCGTGACCTATGTATCTAAATGTAAAATTCAAAAGTGTTAACACTGGTCTATTTAAGAAACACAGCCTCGGCTTTTTATTTTCATTTTAACAATATCCATGAGAATAACAGCAGCTTGCTGAACGATTTTTCCATGAACAATGCCAGACGAGGGGTACTGCTGTAAGTATTCTAAGCTGTGAAATTTGTTTAAATCAATGCAAATAACACGAAAATATAACTTACGTTAGAAATAATATGTTTTAAAGCTACATCAAGCAGAAAGATAATCTTTTTCAACATTTTCTATAAGAAATTACGATAAAAAGCAAGATATAAGCTATTTTAAACATCTCCGTTGCCATGGTTACTTTAAACTTTAAGAAAAATAGGGTACCATGTAAAGTTTTTGGTATTTTGCTAATAATATTACCCAAATATTCCATGTTGGTCATTAATAGAATGGCACTGAAGCCGTCGAAAACCCCTATTTTTATACATAATTGTTTAAAAATGAGAGAAAATGCGTTACCATGGAAACACGAGCCCCGCGACATATACATTTTAAGCTTATATTAGAAAGCTAACGTGCATACTAGTAAAATTATCAATTATGCAGACTTCTACGGATATCAATGAAACTAAAATACACTGAAAAGTGTTAAATATCCGTATTTTCCTTCTTCTTTCAATATGAAATACCTTTGGAGGGTCATGTTCTTCAAACCTGGATAGAAATTGAACTTGAAGGGACAGGGACAAACGAAATTGAGATTGTAGCAGTTAAAACTTCATATTACACGAAATACAAAAATATGCTGCCGTTCAACAAATTTGAATTTACCCTTGTAACAAGGTAACCTACCTCCTTAAACTATCAAAGCTATTGCTTTGAAACTTGCAACACTTGTTCACCATCATAAGCTGACCCTGTACAGGAAGCAACATAACTCCATCCTACTTTTTGCAATAATTATTGCCCCTTTTGGACTTAGAAAATCATTTTCTTGGTTGAGTATTATGTTTAAGTCAACTTTTCTCATAAACTATCAAAGCTATTGCTTTAAAACTTGCAACAGTTTTTCACCATCATAAGTGGACACTGTACATCAAAAACATAACTCTATCCTGCTTTTTGCAAGAAGGATGGCCCTTTTTAGACTTAGAAAATCATGGGTAGGACAATATTTCTATTACACAAAAAAAATCAGATGAGCGTCAGCAACCGCACGGCGGTGCTCTTGTTTTATCTTATTCTGGAACCTGAAGCAATTTTCTGTATTATTTAAAGGTCTCCCTCACTATACTAAATAACACGTTTTCCCTACATTCCTAATTTATTTTATATTTAATTACATAATACAATGACAGATAATGCAAGTCACTGTCAGTGACGCAACTGGTTAGTAATACCGGTATATATATAAATCACTAACTCGTGTATCCATAATTTTAACATGTGCGAGACATTGCGGAATGATACTAAAAATTCATTTAGGTAATGATAACATTTTACTCGGACTTTATCATAGAATCCTTGTGTAAAATCTTAAACTTTAAACTAAAATAAAACCGTTAAATCCAAAAAAAAATCCGGATAAAACTTCGAAGTTTTGTAGTTTGTAGCATCACCTGGGACATGTGCAGTCAAAAATCTTTCTCAACTGAAAAAGTGTGATATTTACTGATTTTAGTCAGTATATTAAGCATATTATACAATAAATGTGTGCTGACATGTAAAAAAAATGCACAATTTTGCCATGCGCTCCAATAAATCATTCAGGGCATGCGCTTGACGGCTGCACTGATCTGTAATGAGAAAAGTCGAAGTTGAAACTGGCAGGTACTTAAAAATGCAGTGCTCTGATTGGTCATTTAAAACTCATTTTATGCGAAAGAAAAATGTACATGTATGAGCTTATTTTGCCTTGTTTTTACACTTAGAAAACATCGAGACATGGAAGAGAAATCGCTTTAACACGCTCCTGGTCATAATTTTGATATTTTATGATTTCTTTTGTTAGGTTTTTACCTCGATCGGGGTAAAATACCAATGCGAGCTAAATTACCCCGATCTGGAGATGTGCCCAGCCTGTTGAAATCTAATACACCAGTGGCTAGGTGTCTGGTAACCAGGTCAGAGACTTCCCCTGGATTGAGATACAGTCTCTCGATCTAAACACTGTCTCTCGTTTGAAAGACAAAATGTCTTTGATCGAAAGACTGTATTTAGCTTAAGTGTTGAAAAAACATGAAACATATCTTGCATACAGCAAGGAAGTACAAATATTTCAGTCTTTTCTGTAGCTGACAAAAACAGTGATTGTAGAAAATCGTGAAATGAATTCTGTCATTTTTTGGTAGATCTAATATTATTATAATGCTTACCTTAGGCTAAGCCACACTGAGACCAATGACCATGTCCCTACTACTTGTTGCTATGGCATATAACGATGTCATTAAGCTAACGTAAAAAAAATGATCAGATAAAAAGTAGAGTTCAACCCTTCTAACCAACAACTGTAACTCAGCATAAAAATATGAAAGTTCTTTCCACTGAAATAACATCATGGAAACAAAAATTTGCCGGCATTATTGTCCAGTGTCAACATATAAATTCCCTCGGACATACTGTTACAAAATACGAAGATTTATTAAAGTTTCGTTCATTTTTTGTCCCACTTTCTATTGACGCTATGGACGTCGCCATGTTAACAGCTGTGTCTAACTGCAAGATGTTAAATCCATTTTCATTGGATAATTGAAATGAAATTCTAACGCTTGATTAGCAGACCAATTGTTTGCATACTTATGTTTTATCCTTTATGCATTCAGTAAGTCTATATTTTGGATATTTCCCTTCGGAAACCTTCGTTTGTACCTGTGTAGATTCGTACCCGCTATTGACTCCAAGAAAACATAATCGATTATCGGAATCAGTCAGGCTTTTCTAGCTGTCAATCGATTATACCTGCTAATCGGCCCATCACTAAGACACAATTTAACTCAAACCTGCAGATTGGATCACTTTGTTTCACATTAAAGAAAGACATCCATAATCAGTGCTAAGAAAGTGGTATATTTACAGATTGGATCTATCTGTAAATTTTGCAGATGATTATACATTTACATACCGAGTTTTTGAAAACTGCTCAAAAGAGCAGATTGAAATAATAGGTAGATCTATGTATAAAAGTCAGTTGCAACTTTCAGTCATTTCTGTTGAGAATGACATAAATTTTTCTGAAAGTACCCAAAAACTGTAGTCAACAAAAATGGCTGAAACTCACAAATTTATTTCCTTTATTTACTGGTACTATAAATTAAACCAATAGGTGTTTTTGAGAGTAAGTGTAACTAAGCAGTTTTCATACAAATCTGCAAATTTATAGATTATCTGTAAAGTATAATATACCACTTTCTTAGATCTGATAATGGCTGAAAATCACGAATCCTCTGCATTTTCTCTTTGTTAGGACACAGCTTTACTCACTGGTGTATTGTCGTACATGCAATCTGTATATAGTGTATGAATTTAAACTGTTGTTGGGAGATGTCCATATTTGAGACCTGTTTTACAGAAGCAAAAAAAAGAAAAGAATAAAACTCTCTTTAAGCACCAGGACCCCTCTGGTTGCCATTAACATGTGAAACATCTTTTTGTTTAATTAGTAAGCGTGAAAGGACGGTCTGTACCCATTAAAATGACTATATTATATATATTTAAGTAGTCAATGCATACTGAGTTTGACTTTTCCTGATCATTGTAGAAGTGTATGGTCTGGCACTGAGTTGCTTTTTCAGTGGCTGATGCTAGTAGCTCTGTAGTTAAAAGTTAGTAACATGTATATCACTAATAATACATTTGTTCTTCCTCTTTCAGTAACATCGAAAAGAAAAAAACAATGGCACAACAACAACAGGCAACAGATATGCCAACATTCAAGGTAAGTAATTAGAGTATGTGACAACAAAACTAAATCGGTTTCACCATTAATACAGATCTTCAGCAGTTGGTTGGAATAATTTCAGCTTTAAACTTCAACTATATAATAAGGACATACATGTTACTCAAGAAAAGCAAGTCTTGAAGATTTTTCAGGAAGCAAAACATGAATGGTAAATTTCTTAACTGTTAGGAACTCAAAATTAACAAAAGTAGTAATTAGTGACATTGATGACAATAAATCCAGTTTGGGCATGAAATGATTGACAAGGTTACGGTATTGGTTCTGTTATTTAACTGTTAAGATCTCTGGTATAGCAACACCTTTATGAGCCAAAGATCGACATCTAGAGGTGTTCTTGCTTTGTTACATTTTTGCTGGATAAGTCTGCATGCTTGAAGAGATGTAATAGCTGCATGCAGAAAGGATTTTTAATTTCATGCGTATTGAATTTGACGTTCTGTTTCAGCTTGTGCTGGTTGGCGACGGTGGTGTAGGCAAAACAACATTTGTGAAACGTCACTTGACTGGAGAATTTGAAAAAAGATATGTAGGTATGTAGAAAGCCAGTGCGTTTTTACAAAAATTGGGAAGGTTGTTTACAATTTGAAGGTCGACTTGGATAACATTTTTCCGGACCAAACCGTGAAATTACAATGATGTCTTTTCTCAGGAGTAAAATTGTAATTTTGCTATAAAAAATCAGAGCTTTTTATAAACTATTTAGAGCGAATAAATTACCTAGAAGGTGAATGTTTAGAGTGAATTTTGTTTAAATCCTGTATTTGGAGTTCCTCATATACTAAAAACAAATCTGGTAAGTAGCAGTACCTGGGCCGTATTTTAGCACATTATGGAGTGGATTTGTCGACCCCTTAGAGTTTTATTTCCAAATATCATTAGTATGAAAGCATTGCTTGATGATATAATCTTCAATATCCAGTATTATCTTTGGTTCTCTCAGTATGAATTTCAGTTTGTAATAACTAAAAACCTCCAAAAAATTGTTTAATAGGAAATTAAGACCAAATCAGTCAAAGTTGTCTTAATGGTGACATAGCCTCATTTCTTTCATTTTCAGCCACTCTTGGTGTAGAAGTACATCCTCTTCGTTTCCATACCAACAGAGGCGAAATCTGCTTCAATGTGTGGGATACAGCAGGTCAAGAGAAATATGGTGGTCTCCGAGATGGATACTACATTCAGGGTATTTACCACAGCATTGTTTTCTTAGGAATTTAGATAACTGTACAGAGTATGCTTCGGTGATTAGGTGGACAACTTTGTTTGCCACTAGCAAGTCGTGACAGTCCTCAAGGTGTTGACATTTATTTCTCTCACAGAGAAAAGCCATGTGGCTGTGTTCATTTGAACCAAGGACTTAAGGTGCTGTCTTGTGTCGGAAACAAGATAGTTTTACGGTATTACATTAGATTTAGGAATGAAACCTAGTTAAATAGTTCCACTGTACATAAATGTCATAATTTGAAACCAAAATGGAGAAGTTTTGAGACTTGTTACCAAACTTAGTTTTACATCCATTGAACCAGGGCTCCTGTTCATTTATTTTTTAATCCCCCGCCATAAGTGGTGGGGGATTATAGGAATGGTCTCCTTCCGTCCGTCTGTCTGTAACACTTTCTTGTCCGCTCCATATCTCCTAAACCCCTTGAAGGATTTTCATGAAACTTGGGTCAAATGATCACCTCATCAAGACGATGTGCAGAACTCCCGAGTCAGCCATGCCGGCTCAAGGTCAAGGTCACATCTCAAGGTCAAAGGTTTGAGCCTTCCATTTTGTGTCCGCTCTGTATCTCCTAAACCCCTTGAAGGAATTTTATAAAACTTTGGTCAATTGATCACCTCATCAAGACAATGTGCAGAACCCATGAGTCAGCCATGCCAGCTCAAGGTCAAGGTCACAACTGAAGGTCAAAGGTTTGAACCTTCCATTTTGTGCCCGCTCTATATCTCCTAAACCCCTTGAAGGATTTTCATCAAGCTTTGGTCAAATGATCACCTCATCAAGACGATGTGCAGAACTAATGAGTCAGCCATGCCACTCAAGGTCAAGGTCATAGCTGAGGGTCAAAGGTTTGAGCCTTCCATTTTGTGTCCGCTTTATATCTCCTAAACCCCTTGAAGGATTTTCATCAGACTTGGGTCAAATGATCGCCTCATCAAGGCGATGTGCAGAACTCACGAGTCAGCCATGCCGGCTAAAGGTCAAGGTCACAACTCGTGGTCAAAGGTTTTAGCCTTCCATTTCATGTCCGCTCTATATTTCCTAAATCCCTTCAAGGAGTTTTATAAAATTTGGGTCAAATGATCACCTTATCAAAACGATGTGCAGAACTTACGAGTCAGCCATGCTGGCCTAAGGTCAAGGTCACTGTTTAGGGTAAAAGGTTGAGCCTTCCATTTTGTGTCCACTCTGTATCTCCTAAACCCCTTGAAGGATTTTCATCAAATTTGGGTCAAATGATCATCTCACCAAGAGCTCATGTGTCAGCCATGTCAACTCAAGGTCAAGGTCAGAACTCAAGGTCAAAGGTTTGAGCTCTGTATCTCCTAAACCCCTTGAAGGATTTTCATGAAACTTTGGTCAAATGATCACCTCATCAAGACGTTGTGCAGAATTCATGAGTCAGCCATATCAGTTCAAGGTCAAGGTCACAGCTAAAGGTCAAAGGTTTACCCTTTCACTATCCATAACAGTGGCAGGGGATTTAGCTGTCTTTCAGACTGCCTTGTTTTAATTAAAAACTTTAATTTTAGTAAGTGTTGGCATATTTTCATTAAAGGTCTATGTCAAGTTAACTATCAAGCTGGTTTGAGGAAGAGGTCTGTGATTCAACCCAGATGCCCACTGGAGTCTTAACATAATGCCTAGGTGGGCACCTTGGGTCTTTCTCAGCTGCAAAAGCATGGAAGTAGCTGTGTGACTTTCAACATGTTTGTGGCTCGAGTTAAATCCCAACAAAAATGCAAAAGGTTTTGTAAAATTCTTACAGTTGTTATTGTCAAGTGAAAAATCCGTTTATTGAATTGCAGGTCAGTGTGCTGTGATAATGTTTGATGTCACCTCAAGAGTCACATACAAAAACGTGCCAAACTGGCACAGAGACTTGGTACGAGTGTGTGAGAATATTCCTATAGTCCTGTGTGGAAATAAAGTTGATATCAAAGACAGAAAAGTGAAAGCCAAGGCTATTGTTTTCCACAGAAAAAAGAATCTCCAGGTAAAATTTGTCACACAAGGCAGGAAGAGTTATTGGCAGGGAATTTGTTGAAAATGTCTTTGCTTATTAAGCCATAATTAATTATTTGCTTGATTATCATCTGGGCACATCCCCTATTTTTTATGCTGGCCAAGCCATAGCTGTTAGACTCTTTCATTTGTCAATGTTGGCATCCGGATTTGGTTAAGTTTTTGTATGCAAGCTGGTATACGGTAATTGATGGAAACCTCACACAATTGTTTGTTGTGATGATCTGGCATGCATTGCAGATTCCATACATATTTTGTATTTTAGTATTTTATGATGCCTCTTTTCAAATTTTGCATTTATTTATTAGTGACTGTACAGTTGAATAGCATAGCATTGCAATCTTTTAAACAGCTGTTAATATTTTCTGAATTTGTAATGCTGGGTATTATCAGAAATCTCATGTTGTGATCTGTTGCCGTATCGCAACAGGTATCATATTGTTGCCTGAAATATGATGTTTCAAATGAACTCCAAAGTAGAATTGAACATAGAGGGTATTTGTTTGTGTCATTAGTCATTATAAGATGAAACAAGAGCTGTCGGAGGACAGTAACGCTCGACTATTTAACAGCCTTGTCGCTTGAATGAATAAGAAAGTCGAAAAAGGGGCATAATTTAGTAAAAAAGTAAAATAGGGTTATGGAACCTGTATAGTGCTTATCAGCTCATGACAGTGGACAATCCATTCCCATTAGTGGGTACTGAGATACCAGCTTACATATAAGAATTTAACCCAAAAACTCCTAAGTTGAAAAAGGGGCATAATTTTGTAAAATGCAAAGTTGAGTTATTGACCCTTTGCACTGCATGTCATATCATGACAGTGAACAAGTGTGTGAAGTTTCAATCCTTTCCCATTAGTGGATACTGAGATACCAGCTTACATACAAAAACTTAACCAAAAATTTCTATGTTGAAAAAGGGGCATAATTTTGTAAAAAAGCAAAATAAAGTTATGGGACCTGCTTTGTGCATGTCAGATCATGACAGTGAACAAGTGTGTGAAGTTTCAATCCATTCCCATTAGTGAGTACTGAGATACCAGCTTACATACAAAACCTTAACCAAAAATTTCTAAGTCAAAAAAGGGGCATAATTTTGTAAAAAAGCAAAACAGAGTTATGGAACCTGTGCAATGTAAGTCAGTTTATCACAGTGAATAAGTGTGTGAAGTTTCAATCCATTCCCACAAGTGGTTGCTGAGATACCAGCTTACATACAAAAACTTAACCAAATCGGGATGCGGACGCCGACGCATGGGCGAGTCCAATAGCTCTACTATTCTATGAATAGTCGAGCTAAAAATATTTCACCAGGTGAACAGTATATGCAATTTGTTCACAGGTGTAATATATTTCGATCTTATTTGTAAAACAACCAAATTTTGTTATGATTTTCAATTGTTTTAACTAAACGATATTCACTTAACCTGCATAACATCAGATGCATTGTATCATGAAGTCACAATATGAATGTTGAAAATTTATCACATAGTATTATGATGTTTCCAGATTTCTTTTTCATTTTCTTACGGTGAATGGTATATCTTTATCTTCGTTTAGGTATTTGTAAATCTGTATTGAAATATATTTTGCAAAGGATTTCAGTTAGTTATTATTTCGCATTTGAGTGTAGTTCCATACCAGTGAAAAAATATAAATGATATTTTCAGTATTTGAAACAGTGGAAATATCTTCTCTCTTTTTTTTTAACCAGTATATCCCAGTATTTCATCATGGCAAATCACAATTATCAAATTTACATGTAGAAATGAATTACACATTTTTAAGCAAATACAATTGAACTTTAAAACTAGTGTTTTCATTTTCATTTAATTATAAAAAATATCCTACTTGTTTCAGTACTATGACATCAGCGCCAAGAGCAATTACAATTTTGAGAAGCCTTTCTTGTGGTTGGCCAGGAAACTTGTTGGTGACCCTAATCTTGAATTTGTTGCTATGCCTGCCCTCGCCCCACCAGATGTTCACATGGACCCAGAACTACAGAAACAGAATGAACTTGAACTCCAGGTATGTTGTGTGGGTTTGTGTTATGATCATTTATCATGCCATTACTATAACAACTGCCTGATAAAGCCTGTCTGAGAAATGCAGGCTTTCTCAGGCAGGGGTTCCATTTGACCCGGGACCCCGGGTCCGGACCCAGGAGATTTTCAAAAGACGCTCAAAGGACCCGGCAGAATACTTGCCTGTGCGTCCTTCGGGACCCGGGGGCATTTTCCTTTGATATTCCTTTCTCTTATCGTTATTTTCCTTCAGTAAAACTATTTCCACGATAGACACGTCAGCATTCCCACTGACTTTTTTAAAAGTGGGTACATGTACCCACATACTTTTGAAAATGTGGGTACATGATAAAAAAAGTTCGGTACAAACCATACAAATTGAAAAAAATGTTCCAACTGAAACAAAATTATAAAGAAGTATATGGGAAGTGACACTTTTATTCAGTCTGTGTTAATGACAGTGGTTTGTTTTACACATGCACCTAGGGGATACAGCTAAAAGTCACTTCTCCTTATAGAAAAGTGGAGAGACTTCTAGTTGAAAAATAGAAATTTATGAACATCATTTCTAACTCAGTATTCCACCCCTCAACCCACACACACCCAGCAAGTTTGTGAAGCAATTTGAAAAGATGGCTATAATTTTCTTGTTTCAATATGGATAAAAACTATTGATGTGACCATTCATTTGCTTAGATACATTATTTTCCATGCAAAGAGTTTTTCTTTATTCCATAATTCCTGGGAAGAAGATATATATATCATTGCTCCAGATAATTCTGAGGAGAAAAAAAAACCCGTTTTCAAAAATTCAAGCAGACGCTGATAAGTATCACCCGCCGAGTTTTTATAACATTTTTTTGCTGCTATGTCTTGCTGCAACATTATAGCAACCAAAAAAATGTTATAAAATAAAAACTCGGCGGGTAATATATTGGACTCGAATAAAAATGAAAAATTGCCCGATGAAAGTCAGTCCGCAACCAGTCATTTTGTAAATATTAATAAACAAGCAGCTTACGAGTCTTTCTTTTACAGTGGAGACCAAATAATTGTGTAGTGGATGCCAGCTGACCGCTTAATTATTAAACAACTTGTTGAAAAAAAAACGTCCAAATCGTTGTTTTTGCACTCGCACATGTTGACAATTATCGGAAAGTGTCAAAGATGTAACTGCGTCGTTGATTGGCTGAATACTATCACGTCTAGTTTTACAAATTATTTGATTCGCTGTCACAGTTCTCGCGAAAATCTCACAAGTACCTGGAGTAGGCGGAGATTAAATTATGCCATCGGCATGTAAATTCAACTCCGTCTTGACATGTAGCAAATTGGCAACAGTGTGTATTGCAGTAATTTGCGTGTACGGATCAAAAATAATGTCTGGTTACTTGAATTTCGGCTCTTTATCGACGAACAATGTATTTTCTGTCAGATTTTTTACGCATGCATTGTACCCGTGGAATTTTAAAACTTGCGTGCAAGTGACTTTTTATGCGTGAATTACGCGGATTTTTGCGTGAATGGGAATGCTGACACGTGTATTCAAAATAAACACTCGCGGTCATGCTCTCCTGCCTTTGATCTCTGCTAAATCCCGCCCTTTCTCCTGTAGACATGCCTCGCTGATTTTTTATCTGCAAGTTACGTCACGGCGAGTGCACATAGGTAACAAGAAATCAATGAAGTATTAATTAATTGATAAAGCGAATCCTGTGTACTGTCAAAAAAGGCGCCAATTATTAAATTATCGTAAGCAGCTGATTACCGAGCATGTGAAAAGTGCCCTGCAAGATTTTTTCATGCCAACTTTAAATAAGACCATTGTTTAGTGATCATATCGTAATTTCAACAAGAAACTTCACAAATTTTGATGAATTTCGAAAGCAAAAATAAGTTTAGAATGTCCGTTCACGGGTCTAATTACACCCGATGTCATATGCATATTTCCAAAATTCCTAAAAAAAACCCTGACTTTCAATGCAGATTTTATGATAAGTAGCATCATTATTTCAGGAACTATCGCTGATTTAGCTTAGTTTGCCAAATAAACTGAGCAAAAACTACTTTCTGATGACATTCTGAAAGTGTAACAGTATTCGGATAGTACATTTTGGATACATTTTTCTAGAGTGTTATAGCACTGTTCTGTTATTAAAAATGAAATGAAATATTGAAGAAAAACCTAATTAAAATAACATGAATTTTGATAAATATTAGTTTACAATATGAGACTATATGACCTGAGACTGACATTTTTATTATGCTGTAACATGATCTTGGGTTTATTGTTTTCTTAGGTAAAGATCTACGTATTACTGAATAAAAAAATATAGTAAATTATATTCACGTGTTGGGACAGGACTCCTGTATTTTGGAAAAGGACCCTTCAAAATTTGGGCCCAAGGGTCCTGGGACTCTTGGGTTTTCGGGTCTAGTGGAACCCCTGTTCTCAGGTCAGTTACTTCAGAACACTTTGCACTGTTTAAACCTATGATTAAATCCAAGGATATCAGATTGTGTCCATATTGCATTTAAAAATTATTACCCCTAGTACGACACTGAAGTAGGTCTTTAAAATCCTAAAATATAAAAAAGCGGAAAAAAACAAATGCTAACCTTGTGTTTTGTAACCGATATCTCTGTTCTGCTGAACACTAAAGAATAATTTCAGTGTGTTGCCAAGTGAAATTTTATCCGAAGTTCAGTTGCTAGACGGATACCCATTCTCACCAAGCCAACGTTTGAAGTGGTTTAAATACACGCCATAACGCCGCTTGGCAGAAAAAAAAGCAGTACTGTTTCATCTACCATTGATTTTATTCCGTAACAGTCCATTCCAGAGGCAATATTCCATGATGTAAGTGCAGAGAGCTAAAATCCTGAACAGATGCTTTGCACGAGACATTTTCTGTTTTCTATGAGCGTTTCCGTTATAAAAACTTTTTTGTGGTAATTGCAAATATGGAAGGCATACACTATACATTAGTGACATGGTCTCACGTACCTATTAAGACACGTTTATAAAAATAATCGCATAAACAAGTCTTTTAGCAGTTATTCTGAAAAACAAGATGGCGTCATTTTGAAGAATGAATAAATGAAAAAGGAAGTCCGACAAAACAGCAAAATTTGGTCCACCCCTACTTTTTGCAGTGGTAGGATAAAGTTAATAAATCATGGCATGATAAATAGAATAACAGGTTACTGTCTTTTGAGAAAGGATTTCTCAGACTCGACTAGATATGGTCCGGAAGGAGCTCTTCAAGCCTCGCTAATTCCAGGACCATATCTATTCTCGTCTGAAAAACCCTTTCTCAAAAGACTGATTTTTAACAGGCATTTTGACAAAGGTTTGATAGTAGTTTTCATTCAGGGAAACATTTGATAATTTCTCTGATTAAACATTGAAACTACATGTAAGGAATAATTTGTTATTAAATGGACATGTCTGTAGACTGTATAGATAGATATTGAATGTTTAGTAGGAATGAATTTAAAAGTTGTGACTGAAATGCTTATGCAAGAATCATCCTCTTGCCTCCTAGCTGAAGTTGACTACCTTGATGGATCTAAAAATCTAATCGGAATAAAATGAACTTGCTCCTTGCCTGTTGCACAATTTAAACAAGTGTTACAGTGATCATATATCTCTGCTTTGAAACCATTTATATTTATAGAAGAGTAATTTTCATAGTTGAGTATCCGTGGAATTAAAGTAGCCTGCTAGCGGCAGGTGATTTTGCCTTCATGACCAGTGCAGACAAAGATCGGTCTGCACTGATTTGCAGGCCGATATTTGACTGCACTGCTCGCCATTCAGTCCAGTCCATTTTAGAAATATAGAAGGGTAAAGCTTAACCTTGTGTGACAATTTCTTATTTTGTTCTTTCAGCAAGCAGTAAATGTAGCCTTACCCGATGATGAAGACGACTGTTTGTAATATCCAATCAACCACTAGCTCACTGTTGTTGTATATTTATCTGACGTATTTGAAATTCTGATGAGCCTTTCAATGTCTCCATATTGCTTACATGTTTGTATTGGTGCAATTTTTTGGATAGACTGCAAAGAGTTGATGAACAATGAAACGCTTAAATGATGCACATGTTGCTGCAAAAAGTAAAAATAAGCTGGGAACCAGGGATATGGAGGCAAGATGGCACTTACATCACAACAGAGATATTCCTATGGACAAAAAAGAGATTGTGGAAAGAACAGAACAAAGTATACCTTGAACAGAAAAACTGAATTAGGGAAAGTGAATGGATTAATTTGTGGAAAAATAAGAAATACTGATATTATTTATTTTTATAATGAAACTTTAAATAGGAAAATGTCTGTTAGAATCTTGAACTTTTTTGTTTTTATCTTAACTAATCATTGCAAATAAGAGACAAGCACACTGCTAATGCTTCACAGTTATTTTAGGGTGATCTGCATTATCTCATGCTTATTTTAAGATATTGCAAGACTTCACATCAGGGAGGATGTTGTAATTTCTTTGATTAAGATGTTTTATTTTGTGTGTTTTTCAAAGTCAGATCTAGTAATAGCTGAAAATTGTGATGGTATTTGTGTTCAGTTTGCACATGTAATGTGTAATTTAGGTGTTAATACATAAAAAAATTGTTGTCTTTACATGACAGTTTCTTTGTGATAGGTGTGATATTTTGAATGAATACAGAAATTTAAAAAAAAAAATATTTTTCACGTCACAATAATTTTCATCTGAGATTATTAGGTTTGGCTGCATTTCTATCATTAGATTTTGTAGTTTATTCATGGAAGGTGATGTTAACCTTTTAATGTTCAGTTAATCTCAAAATTATTTATTTGAGGTTAAGATACAAAAGTCAGTGGAAATAACTTAACAGAAAGAAGGGTTAATGTTTTTTTTTTAAGCCGTGTTGACGACCGGATCTTAAGGTTGACTTACCAATCACCACTCTACACAATAGCATTTGAAACAAGATTTCAGTAAAAAAAAACTTTTTACATTTCACCATGTCAAAATTATATATGTACACCAATTCTGATTTTCTTCTTTAAAAGTAATTATTTGTAATTGGTAGTAACCATTTTAAATGCTACTGTTGTATTAACTGAAATTGGAATCAACAACTGTTTTTACTTCTGTCAAATTCATTTATATAGAAAACGGACATCTTATTTTTTGTGAAAATGGATGTGTAAACACTTCACAGGATGTGAAATATGTTATATAGCAGTAGTAAACAGGTTTATTTCAATCAATTTCATATGTAGATAAAAAGAAAAGCATTTCATTGCTGGATACATGCATGTATTGCAAGTTAATTGTTGACACTGATGTTTGGGATGTGGGTGGGGTAACAAAACATACACAAATGTATCCATCTTTGTAACTTACATTGTTATTTCATCTGGTATTTGTAAGTAAATGAAATAGTTTGAAAATGGAGAAGTTGTAGTTGCATTTTTGTGTGTGCATGAGTTTTATCATGATATGAACTTGCGCACCTCTTATTTTTTGGCTGGTTCTGACACCAATTTTTAGTTATGGCCCCTGAAATAGTCAAAAATGCACATTTTCACCTAATAATGTGCCTAGCTCAAAAAGCATTGGATGTATATTCATGAATCCTTGCGCGAGTCTTTATGATGATGTGACCTTGTACACTTGGCATTATTCTTAAGAATCTTAGCACTTATTTCAGAGCTAAAGCCCTTGAAATAGCCAAAATAGTGCATTTTCTGTTTGTGATATTCATAGCTCAAAAAGTATATGGCCTAGAATAATGTGTCCTTTTCATAAAATGTTGAGGCTTTACCCCCTTAAGACTGCAAACAATTATTATGTCTCCCCCAGGAGACATATTGTTTTTGCCCTGTCCGTCCATCCGTCCGTCCGTACGTCACACTTCATTTCCGAGCAATAACTGGAGAACCAATTGACCTAGAACCTTCAAACTTCATAGGGTTGTAGGGCTGCTGGAGTAGACGACCCCTATTGTTTTTGGGGTCACTCCATCAAAGGTCAAGGTCACAGGGGCCTGAACATTGAAAACCATTTCTGATCAATAACTAGAGAACCACTTGACCCAGAATGTTGAAACTTCATAGGATGATTGGTCATGAAGAGTAGATGACCCCTATTGATTTTGGGGTCACTCCGTCAAAGGTCAAGGTCACAGGGGCCTGAACATTGAAAACCATTTCCAATCAATAACTAGAGAACCACCTGACCCAGAATGTTGAAACTTCATAGGATGATTGGTCATAAAGAGTAGATGACTCTTATTGATTATGGGATTACTCCAGCAAAGGTCAAGGTCACAGGGGCCTGAACATTGAAAACCATTTCTGATAATAACTAGAGAACCACTTGACCCAGAATGTTGAAACTTCATAGGATGATTGTACATGCAAAGTAGATGACCTCTATTGATTTTGGGGTCACTCCATTAAAGGTCAAGGTCACAGGGGCCTGAACATTGAAAACCATTTCCGGTCAGTAACTTGAGAACCACTTGACCCAGAATGTTGAAACTTCGTAGGATGATTGGTCATGCAGAGTAGATGAACCCTAACGATTTTGGGGTCACTCCATTAAAGGTCAAGGTCACAGGAGCCTGAACATTGATAACCAGTTCTGATAAATAACTTGAGAACCACTTGACCCAGAATGTTGAAACTTCATAGGATGATTGAACATGCAGAGTAGATGACCTCTATTGATTTTGGGGTCAGTCTATTAAAGGTCAAGGTCACAGTGGCCTGTTCATGTAAAATCATTTTTTGGAAATAACTTGAGAACCACTTGACCTACAATGTTGAAACTTAATAGGATGATTGGACATGCAGAGTACATGACCCCTATTTATTTTGAGGTCACTTGATCAAAGATCAGGGTCACAGGAGCCTGAACAGTGACTTGAGAACCACTAGGCCACGAGTGTTGAAATTAAGCAGGATGACTGGACATGCCAAGTAGATGATCCCTATTGCAGCCAACCATCAGTGTCTCTTTGACTTCCGCTCCTGACCCCTATTGACTTCTTGCCTATAGGACTTTGCATTGGGGGAGACATGCGCTTTTTTACAAAAGCATTTTCTAGTTGCCCCTTATTTGTGACAAAAGTACCAGTGGGGGCGTACCCTAGTTGGTTTGTCTTTGATGCCTGATACTGGAAGTCCGGTCCTTTCATTCATTGACCTTGTCTGTCACACGGAAACTGTTACTTGTTGAAATGTGGTCCTCGATATGGGATTTACAACCAATATGATTACCGTTAGCTCGTCTGAACCAAAGGTTCAGGGTAAGCTATTAGTATGGGTGGATGGTCCATCATCCACAATTTACTTGAATAGCTGTGAAACTACTAGTTGGTCAGTTTTAAAACAAACTTTGTAGCTTCCTTGCAAGATCCTCTAGTTCGTTCAAATGGGGACACTAGAGCTACAAATAGAAAAAATGAATACAAATAAGGGGGTGTGCCGAGCATCAGTAAGTCGATTTCTCACATCACTTATCATGTTTAAAGCATAAAAAGTGCAGATTTGCAACCTTTTGTTATAAAGTTTAAAAAACAATTCTTCAAGGCCTTAAAAACATTCGTCAGGCCAAAAATTTAGGAAAACTAAAAGTTTCCTTTGTAGAAAAGCGCATGTCTCCAGTGCATATTCGTAATAAGCAAAAAGTCAAAAGGGGACAGGAGCAAAGGTCAAGAGACACTGATAGTTGGCTACAACAGAGATCATCTACTTGGCATGTCCAGTCGTCCCATGAAGTTTCAACATTCTGGGTCAAGTGGTTCTCAAGTTATTGATTTGAAACCGTTTTCCATGTTCAGGGCCGTGACATTGACCTTTGATCGAGGGGCCCAAAAATCAATATGGATCGTCTTCTCTGCATGTCCAATCATCCCACGAAGTTTCAACATTCTGTGTCAAGTGGTTCTCAAATTACTGATAGTAAATGTTTTTTTCATGTTCCGACCCGTGACCTTGACCTTAGCTCAAGTGACCCCAAAACCATAAGGGTCATCTACTCTGTAAGTCCTATCATCCTGTAAAGTTTAAAGGGTCTGGTTCAAATGATTCTCAAATTATTGATCAGAAACCATATTCCATGTTCTGTGACCTTGACCTTTGATCAGATATCCCAAAAATCAACATGGGTCATCTGTCCAATCATCCTATGAAGTTTCAACATTCTGGATCAAGTGGTTCTTAAGTTATTGATTGGAAATGTTTTTCCATGTTCAGGCCCCTGTGATCTTGACTTTTAAGAGAGTGACCATAAAATCCATATGGGTCACTTACTCTGCATGTCCTATCATCCTATGAAGTTTCAACATTCTGGGTCAAGTGGTTCTCAAGTTGATTGGAAATGGATTTCCACGTTCAGGCCCCTGTGACCCTGACCTTTGATGGAGTGACCCCCAAAACAATAGGGGAATTTTACTCCATAAGCCCTGCCACCCTATGAAGTTTGAAGGTGCTAGGTCAAATAGTTCTCCAGTTGATCGGAAATGAAGTGCGATGGACGGACAGGGCAAAAACAATAGGTCTCCCCAAGACTGGTGGGAGACAAACAATTACTGGAAACATTTTTTTTAGGCCTAACTAAACACAAGACTTAGTATAATTTCCAATCATAGTATGTATTATTTATTTCATTCCACATAATTATTAACATTCATAAATATGACAAATGGAGGAATCTTAAAAGGCCGGGCTGTGGGAGCCAGTCTGTCACTGTATGGGTCTATTGTCTTGTTACTTTTTAAAGTAATCGTACAGAACACACATGTCAGGAACCTCGAGATTTAGAAAGCTAATTTAAATATTTAGGACCAAAGGAGGCAAAGTTTGGTGTCTGTGAGCCATTTTGACAAGTCAAAAGACACCAAGAACAATTTGGGTCACTATTGCTATTTGATTGGCTGAGGTTTGCTGGGTTATGCCAATATGGCAGCCTCAAAGAATAGAGATAAAATGACGGCAAGGAGAAAAAATTCCAGGAAATTCAGCACTTATTTGTAAATAGTAGGTTAACTACTAGTAACTGATAATTGTGAATAGTTACTGTAAATTCATTTAATTTCATGGGCATGAAATTTCGTGGTTTTGGTCAAAACAGCAATTTCGGGGGGATATGAATTAGTGGATTTCAACTTTTGAACATGATGAATGGGAATTTTACTTGTTCGTTGGGATAAAATTTCGTTGACTCAACCACGAAATCCACAAAAATTATGGGCCTTAAAGTTTGTTTTACAATTATCTCAAAAAGAACTTGACTTACACTCCTAAAGCTATATAGAGGCCATATGTAGGTGGCAGACTGTACATGTACTGATGAAAAACATGCTGCTTCATTTCAATAGAAGGGTGAATTATCGTGTAATATCTTTGCCACCCAATGCTAATGTTGCTGCTGCATATCCTCTCAAACTTGACCTTGAACCAATGTAGTGTTATAGTAGTTATGCATTTCTTTAAAGCAATGGAGCAGACATGGAAACAGCTTTCATGACTGATTCCAGAACGTAACATTGGGCTTGAAACAAGACTGAAAGTTGCATTTTGTACATAAAGTCTCATGTGTCTGTATCTTTTTAGCTCACCTGTCACAAAGTGACAAGGTGAGCTATTGTGATCGCGCAGCGTCCGTCGTCCGTCAGTCCGTGCGTGCGTCCGTAAACTTTTGCTTGTGACCACTCTAGAGGTCACATTTTTCATGGGATCTTTATGAAAGTTGGTCAGAATGTTCACCTTGATGATATCTAGGTCAAGTTCGAAACTGGGTCACGTGCCATCAAAAACTAGGTCAGTAGGTCTAAAAATAGAAAAACCTTTTGACCTCTCTAGAAGCCATATATTTCACAAGATCTTCATGAAAATTGGTCAGAATGTTCAGCTTGATGATATCTAGGTCAGGTTCGAAACTGGGTCATGTTGGGTCAAAAACTAGGTCAGTAGGTCTAAAAATAGAAAAACCTTGTGACCTCTCTAGAGGCCATATTTTTCATGAGATCTTCATGAATATTGGTCAGAATGTTCACCTTGATGATATCTAGGTCATGTTCGAAACTGGGTCACGTGGGGTCAAAAACTAGGTTATTAGGTCTAAAAATAGAAAAAGCTTGTGACCTCTCTAGAGGCCATATTTCTCAATGGATCTTCATGAAAATTGGTCAGAATGTTCAGCTTGATGATATCTAGGTCAAGTTCGAAACTGGGTCACGTGCCATCAAAATCTAGGTCAGTAGATCTAAAAATAGAAAAACCTTGTGACCTCTCTAGAGGCCATATTTTTCATGAGATCCTCATGAATGTTGGTCAGAATGTTCACCTTGATGATATCTAGGTCAAATTCGATACTGGGTCATGTGGGATCAAAAACTAGGTCAGTAGGTCTAAAAATAGAAAAACCTTGTGACCTCTCTAGAGGCCATATTTCTCAATGGATCTTCATGAAAATTGGTTAGAATGTTCACCTTGATGATATCTAGGTCAAGTTCGAAACTGGGTCACGTGCGGTCAAAAACTAGGTCAGTAGGTCAAAAAATAGAAAAAACTTGTGACCTCTCTGGAGGCCATATTTTTCAATGGATCTTCATGAAAATTGGTCAGAATGTTTACCTTGATGATATCTAGATCAAATTCGAAACTGGGTCACGTGGGGTTAAAAACTAGGTCAGTAGATCTAAAAATAGAAAAACCTTGTGACCTCTCTAGAGGCCATATTTTTCATGAGATCTTCATGAATATTGGTCAGAATGTTCACCTTGATGATATCTAGGTCAGGTTCGAAACTGGGTCAAAAACTAGGTCAGTAGGTCTAAAAATAGAAAAACCTTGTGACCTCTCTAGAGGCCATATTTCTCAATGGATCTTCATGAAAATTGGTGAGAATGTTCAGCTTGATGATATCTAGGTCAGGTTCGTAACTGGGTCATGTGCGGTCAAAAACTAGGTCAGTAGGTCGAAAAATAGAAAAACGTGACCTCTCTAGAGGCCATATTTTTCAGGAGATCTTCATGAAAATTGGTGAGAATGTTCACCTTGATGATATCTAGGTCAAGTTCGAAACTGGGTCACGTGCCTTCAAAAACTAGGTCATTAGGTCAAATAATAGAAAAACCTTGTGACCTCTCTAGAGGCCATATTTTTCAATGGATCTTCATGAAAATTGGTCAGAATTTTTTATCTTGATGATATCTAGGTCACATGTGCTCAAAAACTAGGTCACTATGTCAAATAATAGAAATAACGACGTCATACTCAGTTCAACACTGGGTCATGTGGGGATAGGTGAGCGATTCAGGACCATCATGGTCCTCTTGTCTAAGATATTCATATAGTTGTCGGTATGCATTAGTTCTAGTAAGAGGTTACAGCTCAAATAGCTTAACATTGTGTCAGTTCCGTATCTTCTTAACCACTTGAAAGATTTTCATAAAACTATTATCAGTTGTTTACCTTATCAACACAACATGCACAGCACATGGACCAGGGCACAAAATCCAGAATTTTCAGAATTTTAAAAACATGACTGACTGTGGGAAGAGCTTTCCACCTGTTAACATATACATCAAAGACAAAGCATGTGTCTTCATTCTAGAGTTCTCACACAAGTTGTATAAAACAAAAACAAATTTTATTCAACAAAATATACAAATCATCAGAAGTAGGCTTTTCTTTTTCTTCCTGTATATTTTGTGTCTGGTCGAACTTCCCTGCAAAAGAAAAGGCTGATATCAACATATACTCGAGAAATTTAAAAATGCTATATCTAGTCTATGAAAGAATTGTTCCAGGAAGATATTTCTAATAAGTATATTTATCATCTTTCCTAAATAAATTCATAAATAAGGTTTCAATAGTAATTTTTCCGCATACTGTGACTACTGCCTGTGAAATTCAAATTCATGTCAGTTTAATTCCGTTATACAGAAACAGGATTGTCGGTAAGGGATATCCAATATTCACAAAAGTCGTGTCACCATGAAATGATAAATAAATTAACCAGGATTTTCAATTATCTAAGTATGGACTGTGGTTAATTTTTACATTGCGAAATGCTTTCATATGTGAAGTTGACATCATTAGGAAGTTTCCTCTTGACAAGAATAAAACTTTATCATAATTTTAATATATCTGTATTAAATATTATGAAGAAATGGTATCCCATGAATTTGTAACCAACTTATGTATGTAATGAAATTTGATATTTGTAAGAAAATGTAATAGATTGTCACAAATTATAACACAAGCTCCTTGTGCACAAGCGGCTAGGGTCTTCTATCAAAAATCACAACAAAAATCTACATATTAGATTAGATTAATGAGTATTAATAAATGTAGTATTTTTCACAACACATTTTTTTTATTTCATAATAATCAACACCTATATTCAAATTGTTAAACCTTTGAGCATAGCTTGCCAAAGTTCCAAAGATAATGTTCTTCCTTATTTGGGACTGTTTTAAGTTTCAGATTCACCCTGTTGATGAATATCTGGACAAAGTAAGCTAATGACTATTTGATATTCTACTGATGTTTTTGCCTATTCTCAAAACTATGATATTTTAGAGCTATTCTGGAGTCCAGTTTCTCTGTTACTTTAAAATTTAACCTAACTAATCAACTACTTGGACTACTTACTTCCCCTGCCTTCTTCGTCTTTCCTTCTTCTCCAAGATCCAGTCTCTACTCTTCTTTAGTGACTTTCCTCTTGCATTCTTCATTCTATCTCTGAAAGCATCATAGTACAAATGCCATTACAAATCAATAAATTGGCCTCTAACTAAACAATAACATGTTCAGAAATGTAGCCCCATTTCAAAAAGAGGACTGTAAGGGAAAGCTATGCAGAAGGCATCTGAAAAAGAATGGCAAAAATCCTTGCACAAAGAACTGGGGCCGATGTCTAAAAATACTTAAATTTAAAGGATTCAAAATTATTTTCTTTGCTTATAATCTGGCTGCCAAAGTTTTTGCTATGAATGTACTAATTTCTTGTCATTTCCTATTTTCTAATACATGTATATTGGACTTATATAGGAGAAAGTACTTCTGGATCCAGTGATTTTAATTACCTCCCTTTATGACTCTTACTGTGCAAGTTTATGTAAATCAATGAAAGTATTGCTTTTCTTACCATAAAATATTCAGACAACTTCTTCATGGGTTTTTATTTAAAATAAAATCAAAAATACTACCAGACTTTAAACTGACATGCTTGTATGAAATTTTACCAAGATTGAAGTTACGGGCTGAGGAAAAACCAGGAAACAAGTTATGTAAGTTTTCAAAAATAAGTGTTTTAAATTATTGTTTTGTAAGAATTCATTTTTCTACAGAATTTCAAACTCTTTGTGGTGATCTGTTAACATAACCAGTGACAACTCACTGCAGAACACACACAGTGCCCAGGAACAAATCTAAAACCACTCCATTCAGAGTCTTCCTTTTACTAATTGAGCTAACCAGATAGCTGCCTCCCCACTTATTTCAATCTAGCAAGACATGAATAAACAGGGTACAGAGGCAAGTGATTCAAAGACATCAGCTTTTACTCTCCGCCTTTCCATATTTACAATATTAAAATCTTAAATAATATAATAATCATAAAGGGTGAACCTTTTATCTGAGAATGCTATGTGTGATTTCGTGGCTTGAGAGTCCTCTGTACCAAGACCTTTAGGTAACGTCTGAGACTGACCACCAGCAAATAAACACAGAAACATTCTGAAACACAACCAAATATTTTTATTACAAAATTGCTTATAAGAATCTGACTGTCTATGAAAGACAGGGTTTTCCCAAACCCCAAGGGACAGCTTAGGATAGAAAACCAAGCGCTTGCGAGGTTTTTTATCCACACTCTCCTAAGGGTTGGGAAAACTCCTCCCTTACTCAGGCAGACATGTTAGATCATTTTTCTTGCTTACTGTTACCAGTAATATCACTGCAACATTTTCAAAGATATCGTAAATTAAAAATTGCTCATACAGTGTGACATCAAAATATGGTGTAAAACTAGAAAATGCTTTTGTAAAAATACGCATGTCTCCCCCAATGCAAAGTCCTATAGGCAAGAAGTCAATAGGGGCCAGGAGCAAAAGTCAAAGAGACACTGATGGTTGGCTGCAATAGGGATCATCTACTTGGCATGTCCAGTCATCCCGCTAAATTTCAACACTCTTGGCCTAGTGGTTCTCAAGTCACTGTTCAGGCTCCTGTGACCTTGACCTTTGATCAAGTAACCTCAAAATAAATAGGGGTCATCTACTCTGCATGTCCAATCATCCTATTAAGTTTCAACATTGTAGGTCAAGTGGTTCTCAAGTTATTTCCAAAAAATGATTTTACATGAACAGGCCACTGTGACCTTGACCTTTAATAGACTGACCCCAAAATCAATAGGGGTCATCTACTCTGCATGTTCAATCATCCTATGAAGTTTCAATATTCTGGGTCAGGTGGTTCTCAAGTTGTTGATCGGAACTGGTTATCAAAGTTCAGGCCCCTGTGACCTTGAACTTTAACGGAGTGACCCCAAAAACAATAGGTGTCATTTACTCTGCATGAACAATCATCCTATGAAGTTTCAACATTCTGGGTCGAGAGGTTCTCAAGTTATTGATTGGAAATAGTTTCCATGTTCAGGCCCCTGTGGCCTTGACCTTTAACAGAGTGACCCCAAAATCGTTAGGGGTCATCTATTCCGCATGACAAATCATCCTATTAAGTTTCAACATTCTGGGTCAAGTGGTTCTCAAGTTATTGACCGGAAATGGTTTTCAATGTTCAGGCCCCTGTGACCTTGACCTTTGACGGAGTGACACCAAAATCAATAGGGGTCATCTACTCTTCATGACCAATCATCCTATGAAGATTCAACATTCAGGGTCAAGTGGTTCTCTAGTTATTGATCGGAAATGGTTTTCAATGTTCAGGCCCCTGTGACCTTGACCTTTGACAGAGTGACCCCCAAAATCAATAGGGGTCATCTACTCTTCATGATCAATCATCCTATGAAGTTTCAACATTCTGGGTCAAGTGGTTCTCTAGTTATTGATCGGAAATAGTTTTCAATGTTCAGGCCCCTGTGACCTTGACCTTTGACGGAGTGACCCCAAAAACAATAGGGGTCGTCTACTCCAGCAGCCCTACAACCCTATGAAGTTTGAAGGTTCTAGGTCAAATGGTTCTCCAGTTATTGCTCGGAAATGAAGTGTGATGAACGAACAGACGGACGGACGGACGGACGGACAGAATATGTCTCCTGGGGGAGACATAATTATGATGTTAATATGCGCAGGTATAGCTTATCCAATCCCTAGAGAAAAGGTAAGGTGATCTCCTACCCAGATAACCATGTCTTTCCTCGCTAGGTACCCAAGAATAGGAGATCCACAGCAACACCACAGAGAACTGCCTGTCTCAAGATATTTTGTTAGAAATTAAACCTGATTCATATTCAGTGTACACTATACAACACTCGTACAAAAAGAGGATAATGTGAAACCATTCCGGTTCAAATTTTGTGGATTGTCGCAGTCAAGAATATTTATAAGATTTCACAGTATTAAACTATTTAAGGTGTGCTTTCCTCTTTGTTTTTTTTTTTTTTAATTTAAAGTCTAACTAGCACAGTTCCGGTCAGACAGCAACTTCCAAGTTCCTACTGGTGGATGAAGACCCAAAGTGCCCCTCCAGAGACATTCTTTCAGGCACAGGCGGGCACCTGGTAGAACCACCAACCATTATCAGACCAGTTTCATGGCTTCCTTAGATGTGACTTCCTATTTTTTTCTATTCAAAATAAATTTTCAGTGCTTACTTTTTTGCCTTTGTACTATTTGGGTAATCAACAACTAGACCTCCTGTAAATCCTGACTTCATGGCTTGCTGGGTTATCAACTCTAACTGAAAATAAAGCAGATTTGTTCCTCTCAGCCATATCTTTTGCAAATTAAGATACTCAGTGTGAGCTTGAATGTATAAAAACATATTTCTATGTGTTGTTAACTTTCTTCTGTCTTTGGTTAATTCTCTGACAGCATCAAACCAAAGACGTAAAAGATGGTACAAACAGTTTCCTTCCTTGGAGCACAGCATTAAGACAATAGTTCTAGGACTGGTCTGCCTAGTGTCAGTATAATCACTGGGTGTTTTGTCATATGTCTACAGCATGATATTTCAGTGAGGCAGCACTATAGAGTTGGGTATTGTGCTCACTGCTACAAGTTAACAATGTCCTTCATATGACTGAAAAGTGGTTGAAAAGTTGCTAAACCCATCACACTAACACGCTCTCTTTCATTTGAGATAAAACAAATGGTAATCATAGGAACTAAAGACAAAGTTGGTTAAGGAATGAATATTACAATTTCAGTAAGTCTTACTGTCACAAGCCTTGGCAATTTTTGTACATCATACTAGTGCTTAGATAAATCAATACATCTTGCCATGATTTATATTATAGATCTGTATGTCTAAATATTGCCAAGTTTCAAAAGAAAAAAAATTTAACATCTCGAGTCAAGTAATTTGTATAATATTGAAAGTAAATGAAGAAATGTGTTTGACTACTACACTGATTAATTGTAAGCATGTGCTTGATACTATGTACTAAACATTTTTACACATACACACACATGACAATACACACTGAAATTCAAAACTAACAGTATTGTTCAAAAGCAGTCATAACTCAAATATTTTCCTGAGTAAACAAGTAAGTAAGTAATTCCTGAAATTTACAAAATTCACTAACCTGTGAACTGCTTTCTGGGTATAACTGGAAGACTGCACGAGAACCACGAGCCTGAATTTCAAAAAAATGCATGCTGTAAAATTATTCATATCCTCGGAAGAGCTATCACCAAATGCAATTATTCAGCCAAGGTTTCAAAACCTGCAGCCTTGAGGTACAAATAATTCATAGGTCATCAATTTCAACCAGATGCCTACAACTTAAGTAACTTATAACATTCATTTCAGAGACAACCAGCAGACTAAACTTTTTTTCATACTTGATTAAAGTACCAAAACTTAACAACATTTGGGAAACTTTGTGTTACTTTGATGTATTTGCAATTTCAGCTAGTGTCTTAAAAGTGACACCACAGACATCGGTACATACTTAAAATCAATTAAAAAAATTACATACCATACAAGCATAGAGTGTGGAGAAAAACTTGAGTAATCTTTTTGGTGGATGATGATACTTTTTATCTGCATTACACAACCACTGCAAAGCTGATATACTGAAATATACACAATAATACATGTCTATTAATCGAATGTGTACTGTTCAAACAGCCATTGAACTAGTGAGTACATTTGCAAATATATGAAATTAACCTTTAAAACAATCCAGTAAAAACAAGTGACAAAGTGTTGAAATGGCAATGCAGAAGTCAACTACCGTTAAAAACTTTGCTAGTGTTCATCCCTTGTGATTGTTTGCAACAGTGTTAAGACTAAAACTGCTTCAAGGCATTTGGGAGCTTAGAAACCAAAACTATTTTTACTTAAATTCCAATAGTGACCTTGACCTACAAGCAAAGAACATGTACACAACACGTTGTCTCATCATGGGGAACATTTGTGTCCAGTACTAAGATAATCCATCAATACACATAAAAGTTATGGAGCTGAAACAATATTACTTGACCTTCAATAGTGGCCTTGTCTTTTGATCGACAACCATGGGTCATGTGTGTGACACATGATCTAAACAACATGGGGAACATTTCTGTATAGCCGAATAAAAGTTGAAAATAGAACAAAAAGTCAACTAAAACAGTCTGCTAAAGGCATGTGACTGCTTCATACAGGTGGCTGCTAAGGCAGGTTTAACTGTATATCCTCTTCTTCCCATTTAATTCTTTTAAACATGCTTATCCTATGTACCTATATTCCCTACTTAATGCCCCTAGGGGCAATAGAAGATGTTCATCAAGGCCCTGTAAATTCTTTATTTCTTTCTTTATTTCCTTTTTTTAAATAATACAACCTAAACTTTTTTTTTTCATTTTTGTTAGTTTTTTTTCTTTAAGAAATATGGTCATATGAGGGGGTGGGCATTTATCAGTGGGAGGGCATTAATTTGGAGAAAAAAAAAAAACACAAAAAAATGTCAATTTGTAGAACAAGTACAGCATTACTGTAAGTATGTCAATGGGAGCATTTACTATTAAAAATATACCTTATAACTCCATCAAACGTTCCTGGCTTGAATGGCATTCCATAACCCATATCTCCAAGTACCAAGTCTCCTTCTGTCTCTCTTTCAACAGCAACATCTTAAAACAAACAGATGGGTATTAATATGGTTCCTGCTATTCATTACTAACCAAAACTAATATATTTTTACCCCAATGACTCTGGTAAGTATAACACATGAATTAAGTCATATAAAGCATTCAATAAGATTTTTACTGTATGTAAATCCCTAATTGGCACTCTTTCCCCACCACAATATTTTTCAAATTATTTTTAAAGTTAATATTTGTCAAAAGTAAGCACCAGCACTTTGATAGGGCTCTTAAAGTTGCAATTCATTTCTTTGAAGTTGGATCTATAGTTTATATTTACTATAGGACATAATTATGTGCCTCCTACTCCTGTCACTGTACATGGTTACATGACTCTAGGTGAATTTCTTTTTTTAAGGTCTATGCAACAAAAACTTTTAAACACTTCTACTGTATTTTTCACTGTGTGAAGGCCTTAACTCTGGCCTAGCTGAGTGAAATCTCACAGCGAACACTATGCACAACTTTACTTTTGAATTTCAGGCATGAAATGGTGACCTCTGGTGCATTTTTAAGTCTAAATTTGTAGGTAATGGAGGGGTTACTCCCTGCTTGATGGGAGGGGGGTCAGGGGGCTCCCGCCCTGGAAAATTTTGAAATAAAGGTATGAAATGGTGGCCTCTGGTGCGTTTCTGGGTCTAAATTTTGAGAGAATATAATTCCTTTGCCGAAATAGTTGGGTGCACCTTTCATAAGTATAGGTCACTTTTCAGCCAAAGTGGGGTGGGGGGTGGGGGCGGGCTCTAGCAATACATGTGGTGTCTGGTCATTGTTCTAATGTTTTCTGCATTTGGATAATTTGAACCCTTGGTAACCCAAGAATTTTGTTCATCCCAATGTGGCCTTGAGGGATCGATATTTTACGGTAACTGAATCACTCTATAGAATACCGGGTCCCTCATAACCTCCTGATAAGCAATTATAGTCTGGTCCGCTCCCTACTCATCCAAACAACTGTGAGTGGTGAGTCACATACAGTCATACCTGTATTATGCTGCAAGTCAAGACAGCAACACAGTTTGGCTCCTTAAGGTAGACTGCTTAATAAGAGGAGTTAATGTTAGAATAAAATGTCAAAGGGGAAAGTAAGCTGACTGACTGCTTAAGACAAGTGACAGTTCAATACAGGTTGCCTCTAAGGCAGATTCAACTGTACCTAGAATTCACTATCAAACATGTCAGACATCCCCTCAGTATTGGTGAAGCCAATATCTCTCCATTATTCATGTTTAAGACATTCTTGAATAATTCTAGCCAATTATTTCAATACCATGTTTGTGACTGAGCCAGAGAGGCTACGGTTGCTAACTCCAAATCACTTGTCTCTAACTACTTTGGGTTTCCAATGCTGCATGGAAAACTAATCTAATTTTACATGAGAAGGATATCTACTAGATTTGTGGACAGTTAAGTAGTTCAACATAGGTGGCCATCTTCAGGAGTGAATGCAAAAGAGGTCTAAGTGCATATCAATATAGAAGTGCGGCGCTTCTAGCGCCTAGACTTCTTTCGCATTCACCCCTTGAGTCCTGTACCTGAAATAATGTCCAAAGGGGAAGTCTTGTGGTCTTACTTCATTAATGAAGTTCTAAAGTCACCGCACCACTTAAATGTGTCAGTATTACTTCAAACACAACAAGACGAAGCACTTATTGGCCTATCAGTTTGATCTGGTTTTGTTAATTTCCTTCTCATGTTTACCTACCTAACATAGCAGAACTGATGTCTACTCCAACCCAATAATGTCCCTGTTCTGTCAAACATTCACCACTTAGGCCTGATCCACATCTACAAAAAGATTTGTTTATCATTAAACAGAAAACCAAAGGATAACAGTGTTTAAGATTGCATTCTTAAATAGAACACTCAGCTATAAAATGATCAGTAACTCAGGTCCATTGCCTCTTGTTTTTTGTATTAGTTGATATACCGGTAACAAACATTTTATTTACCCTTAGCCTGCTGGCAGCAAGTGATTTTGCCTTTGCGACCAGTGGACCAATTGGTCCAGAGGGTTAAGATGCTTTCCTACAAAGGTGAAGGTACCGGGTTCGATTCCTGGCTACTCCTATTGCGGTGTATCCTTTGGCAAGACACTTTATCACGATTGTCTCGGTCGACCCAGCTATAAATGGGTACCAGCAAATTGCTGGGGGTAAGGTATAATTGGTTTTAACAGTTCTTAAAATAGGGTCGCTAAAAAGCTCTACAGAGCTTATGTTCATTGTTTCACAAAGTGACAGTAAATAAAATTTACTTTTACCTTTAGTGCAGACCAAGATCAGCCTGCACATCAGTGCACCCGTGCTGGCTTGTTATTTTATTATTTTTATAAATCTATGTAAATTATAAAAATAAACAAAGGGCCACAAGTCACTCAAAAATTGTTGAACCTGTCTGATTTTCAGGGGGACACAACTAGTGTATCAATATATCATCCTGACAAAGTTTGGTCAAAATCCCCCAGTAGTTTCTGAGGAGATGTGATAACGAGAAATTGTTGACGGACAGACTGACGGACGGAAGGATGATGGACCACGGAATGAGTGATTTGAATAGCCTAACTTGGCCTAGATTTCATCAAGGTAATCATTCTGACAAAATTTCATGAAGATCAGTTGAAAAATACAGCCTCTATTACATACACAAGGTTTTTCTTTGATTTGACCTAGTTTTTGACCCCAGATGACCCATTTTGAACTTGGCCTAGATTTCATCAATTCTGACCAAAACTCGTGAAGAGCAATTGAAAAATACAGCCTCTATTGCATACACAAGGTTTTTCTTTGATTTGACCTAGTGACCTAATTTTTGACCCCAGATGACCCATTTTCGAACTTGGCCTAGGTTTCATCAAGGTAATCTTTCTGACAAAATTTCATGAAGATCAGTTGAAAAATACTGCCTCTATCGCATACACAAGGTTTTTTCTTTGATTTGACCCAGTTTTTGACCCCAGATGACCCATTTTCAAAATCAGCCTAGATTTCATCAAGGTAATCATTTGGACAAAATTTCATGAAGATCAGTTGAAAAATACAGCCTCTGTTGCATACACAAGCTAAATGTTGACTGACGACAGACAGACGCAGGACATCGAGCGATCGCAACAACTCTAAAAATGAAAATTCCTCCAGAGGACTGTTGTCCATAAGTGTACAAGTAAACTCAGACAAAACAAAAAAGATCTCCCTTAAGCCAAAAACTGTAGATTTTAGAAGAGCACGGTTTTCATTACACTTCCACAGCTTACCCCACATCCAAAATAAAGCATGGTGTGTCCTCTGGCAATGCAAGTAGCTCAATAGCTCGTTCTGACAACTGACTCTGAATTTCTATCATACGTGTGCTGAAACACAGTAAACAAAATAAGTAAGTCTGTTGAATCTTTGTTCTGATAAGAAAAACTTCAATAGAATTTTTTACAATTTTGTTGGCTCACACATTTTTTATTCAATAATCTTGCACGACAGTTACTGATGAACTACATTACTGAAATAATGCATTATGGTTGGCAAAATAAATATTTCATAAACTGAGTTAATTCATCTTATTAACACTTATCTCTAAAATATTTCTTACTTTGCCGTATATTTTCTGGCTTCATCTTCATTATAAAACTGAAAGCGAAAGAAAATTGAAGTAAATGACAGAAGAAATTCTATAATTTCATTAACAATAATGAAATCTTCCTTGAAAATGGACAATAAGATGTTTTAGATCCATCCAGAATTTGTGTTAACAAGGAGGGCACCATGGGACTGCCTTCACTTATATGAGAGGGGGTCAGATCAGCTAGTATATCAAATCTAGAGCAACAGGTAGCAGCTCGGTGACCCCGCCAACAGTTGACAGAAAAATGAAGAACAGATTTTATATTCTTAGCTATCATTATTCATGTATTTGTTTAGTTTCTTTTGTATCAATCAATGTAAACAGATTATAAAACTGTAAAGAAGTGCACTGGTTATAGTAAAGATGTAAACAACAGATTCGGTCTACGAATTATTGGAATGAATAAAATTAATGACAGTCGGTCTTTGTCACAATACTGATTCACAGTGAATGCTACTGACATTGTGTGGTGCAGAAATGTATTTAGTTTGTAACTGTAGTTTCCTATCAAATGAAATCCTCTCAAAACTTGTAAAATTATTGCTTAAATTTGGACAAAACTCGTTATCTTTGCCGTTCGTCTGCTGCTAAAAGGGAAAATAAAAGATTCGGTGTAACTACCAGTTAATAAGTTCATACTCTAAGAAACATGTCAGAGAAATTTGGACAGTTTTGACCAATTAAAATGTTGGCAAAATTAGATTATATTTTTTCTTTACAGAAAAATAATATGCTGTTAGGTAACAAAGCCAATATGCTGATAATCTGAAAAATAAATGGCACTGATGACGATGAAACATGCTACCAAAGGCAACGTGTTTTGGCACGCTTTCTGTAACTAATGCACCTGTCAATATTTTGCCCGTCTGGGGTGGGGGGGGGGGGGGGGGGGGGGGGGCGGCGGGCTGACCCAGGGGAATTTGACATTTCAAAAATTTTGTTGTCTAAATCCCCACCCCAGAGACAACCTTTTTTGTCTAAATCCCACCCTACAGCCTGGTTGGTACATCAAATGTTTGTCAAACTCCCGCCTGTCGGGAATGGTCTTCTGTCTAAAGTCCTGTGTATGCCCGCCGCTCCCACGGGCGGGCAAAATATTGACAGGTGCATAATATACACCATAAGATGACAACAATATTGCACATAGACATAAAATTGGCCTTTTCCTATATTCAAAATCACTTCCTCACCCGTTTTTTTGGGTTACACATTAAACTGGAATACACCTAAAACCCAGAATACACATTCCATAACCGGAATACACCTTATTTTTTAAATTAAAAGTATGTTTGAAGGGTTTTTAACAGAATTCAATCATATATAACATAAATAATTAACTTCGAAAGGAAAATAAAATACATTCGCGCAAAACGATTTTATACGAGACTGAAATTTGGCAAGCGCAAGGGTAATTTCCATATATAACATAAATAATTAAGTTACAAAAGGAAAATAAAATACGTTTGCGCAAAACAATTTTATACGAGATTGAAATTCGGCAAGCGGGCAGGAAATTTGTATTTTTTTTTTCATTAAAGGTATTTTTAAGGATTTTTGACAGAATTCAATCGTATATAACATAAATAATTAACTTACGAAAGGAAAATAAAATACGTTGGCACAAAATAGTTTTATACGAGACTGAATTTCGGAAGCACACAGGAAATTTCCATAACCGGAATACATCTGTATTTCTTTGACAAATGGTATTTTTGTAGGGGTGTATGACAGAATTCAAATATACAGAACATTAATAATTAATTTACTAGAGAAAATTAAAATACATTAGCGCATAACATTTTATATATGCCTGAAATTAGACGAGATAACGGAAAATTTGCGCATTCGTGAATGAATTTCCATGACCTAAACTTCTCCGTATTTCTTTAATTAATCGTAGTTTTGTAGGGTTTATGACAGAATTCAATCATATATAACAAATAATTAATTTACAAAAGGAAATCAAAATACATTTGCGCAAAACGTTTTTATACGAGGTTGAAAATTCGGTGAGCGCGCGGGAAAATTGCGCACTCTTGGATGAACCACAATCCATGGCGCGAAGCGCTGCGGATGAAAATCCCGGAGACGGTAATGTTCATATATAGTTATTCGTCTTTGTTGTTTGCATATACTGAGGCAATTTTTCGAGGTTTTCCGGTTCCAGTTTATGTACACATCACAGCCTGGTTGTCTGCACGAACATCCGAGCACCCCGAATCAGTCACAGAAATTCATAAGCCGCGCCAACATGATTCTTTTACTTCTTTTTCGTAATGAAAACTGTACAGGCAACTGAAAAACACTAAAGATGTGGAGTTCAAACAAATAAAAAAAGGCAAAAAAAAATCCTAAAGCCAGTGCGAAAACGCGGTGTATGACGTCATCGTCACGGCTTCCTGTAAATTTTGCAAAGTATGGTATTTGCTGTAAGAGGTACTGGTTGGGAACCAGTTTCCGGACAGGACCAGTTTCCGGACACATGTAATATCCGCTTTATTTCGTTGTTATTCATGTAATTGTTTCATCTAGATCATTTAAATGTTTGTTCTTTATGTCTACAACAAACCGCTATTTTATAAGGCTGTGTAATGTTTGGGTTTTTGATGATAACTCACCTGCGTTTACAAAACAACTTTCTGTCTTAACGGGGCATGAAGATAGCTTTGCGCATGCGCATTAGTTTACACATGCCGAGGTATCAAGTGGGGAAGAAATAATCAAACTACATAATGATTGTTTGCTGATAACATGTTCTACTTTTAATTTCACCCTAAAGCTTCCGTAAGATGCAGGGCTGTCAATTTTTGCACTAATTTTATTCTATATCTATTGGAATTATCAAGAATTCGTATAAGACGAAATTCGAGTTTTTATAGTCAACCTCGGTTTGCTTTCGTAACTGCTATTGGACGTCGGGTTATGTTTCATGTGCAATTTTGAAGAGACGAATGATAAAGAAATGTGTAGAAATAGTTTAATTACTTATTTTGATATCAAATTAAAAACAAAACACCGTCCAAATATTTGTCCGGATACTGGTTTACCTGACGGGAAAAATAACTTATTTTAGTGACCCCATTTGAGGCCCCATGGAACCCATATTTTACGTCACAACGCGATGTTGATTACAACATCGGATGTGGAAGGAGCTGAAGTTTGTGCAGTGTGGGCTTCATTTATGTCAAATATTTTTTTGGGGAAAAATGGAGCCAAAATATGAAAATGTGTCCGGAAAATGGTTCCCAACCAGTATACGGCACTAAATGTAAACTTCACTGTCAGAGTGAAGTTTCACTTTCTTTTGAGTGTTGAATATTTCTGTAACGTTTCAGTGCCACACAAATCCCGTCGGTGAAAAGCTAGCTCATCACCAAAGGTGATTTAATGCGCATATATACTGTCATTTTACTCCAATGACAATTGACAGGTTTACAAATTTGCATATTAATGGAATTACTTCCCTTTATGCATTCAGTAATCGTTACATTACTTTCCCCTCCGAGAAATCTCGTCCCGAGATTTTGCCTAGGAAATACATGGGTAAGGCAACTCCAGTCCGGCAGTTGACTTCATCCCACCGCTGCCACCATTTGTAACGTTTCAGTGCCACACAAATCCCGTCGGTGAAAAGCTAGCTCATCACCAAAGGTGATTTAATGCGCATATATACTGTCATTTTACTCCAATGACAATTGACAGGTTTACAAATTTGCATATTAATGGAATTACTTCCCTTTATGCATTCAGTAATCGTTACATTACTTTCCCCTCCGAGAAATCTCGTCCCGAGATTTTGCCTAGGAAATACATGGGTAAGGCAACTCCAGTCCGGCAGTTGACTTCATCCCACCGCTGCCACCATTTGTAACGTTTCAGTGCCACACAAATCCCGTCGGTGAAAAGCTAGCTCATCACCAAAGGTGATTTAATGCTCTTATATACTGTCATCTTACTCCAATGACAATTGACAGGTTTACAAATTTGCATATTAATGGAATTACTTCCCTTTATGCATTCAGTAATCGTTACATTTCGTTGTAAGTGGATATATAAAAGATAAATCCCCATGCTAAGAGGTGCCTTAATTCATATTAAATTGATCATCATCCAGGGCGTGTGGTGTGAAAAAAAATTACACCCCTGGACTTTGGCTTATTTCATACTGTAGTGTGAAGTGGCTTGTAATTGGATTCAATAAAATCTCTCTGCACGTCACAAAACACTTACAATTTCAGGCGGGGCCTGTCTTTCTGGCCGTCCACTCGCCATGTGTTTTGTTAGTGTTCAGGAAGTCAACAGACCGGAAGTTGATATATGTAAACAGACATGTACTCGAATTTTTTTATTTATTTTTTGTTAATGTTTTTCTTCCAGAAATTCTTAAGTTCAGTTTAAAGACTTGTAGAGTTATTCAAAATATTTTTAGATATAGGTTTCATGATGCTAATAGTGAGCTTAAAAATTCTTCGAATAATTCGCGCAAGTGGCATGTGAGCTAGCATCTGAAATTAGTCACTACTGTGTTATAAAACAAAACATGCACAATGATTTGCTCACAAAATGCACGTAAAACTGCAAATATCGCAAGAAAAGGACATCTCCTTTGCACTGAAGTAAGGGAACTTACTCTAGAAAATGCCAGACATGTCGAATTTCGTAATACAGCAGCAAAAATCATGAAACAGTTTGACAGCCAATGCAGAGAACACCAAGGTCAAAACTTAACATGTAAATGTGTAGCTGTCAAGAAATACTGTTTGTCATTCAATTTGGACAGAAAATTTTCGACCTCCAGCAAATGCCTCACTGTAACAATAGATTATAAGAAAAACTATTATCATATATTAGGTGTAACACCGAACTGCAGTGCTGTAACTATAAAACAAGCCTACTACCGTCTTTCGAAAGTTTATCATCCTGATGTGAACAAGACTAAAGCAGCAGTTGAAAAATTTCATGAAATTACAGAGGCGTATGAAGTTCTGTCAAGCCCTTCACTAAAACATTCTTATGATAGTGGTAGAAGTGGGCATTCACATGGGTTACACAGAGGCGTTGTTCGTCCTCATCCAGTCAATTTTACTGCTAGAGGACCACACCAGTATAGAAATACTGACAAGTATAACTATGAAAATTGGATGAAAGCACACTACACTGAAAGTTTTGAAAGATCAGCTTATGAGATGAAAAAACAAAAGATGGAAAAGGAACAAAATGAGGAATACTGGGCAGAAAAAGAAAGATTCAGAAACAGGGATGTTCAGACGGATGTTTCTAATAGTAAATTATCATCTCTAGCAATTATTTCCTTTGTGTTTGTGACAGCAGTGTATATTATACTTAAAAAGAAGTTATGAGGGTAATGGCGGGTATATAATAAAACTAGGAATAACAAATTGAATTGATTATGGTCAAGGACTTAGATGAAAGGATATGAAGTGGTCACACGTTTAACCGGAACCCACGTAAAAATGAATACGCCGGAATACTTTTTCCATAAATACACCTGTATTTCATTAATGAAAGGTATTTTTGACAGAATTCAAACATATATAACATAAATAATTAACTTACCAAAGGAAAATAAAAATACGTTCGCCAAAAAAGTTTTTATACGAGATTGAAATTTGGCGCATGCTGGGAATTTCCATAACCGAATTACTCTCATATTTCTATAATATATGGTATTTTTGTAAGGGTTTACAGAATTCAATGATAACAAATAATAAATTTACGAAAGGAAAATAAAATACGTTCGCACAAATAGGTTTTATACCAGATTGAAATTCGGCGAGCATCCGTATTTCTTTGATAAATGGTATTTTTGTAGGGGTTTATGACAGAGTTCAATGATTTATGTTATATATGATTAATTATTCAGTTATAAACCCTACAAAAATACCATTAATTAAAAAAATACAGGTGTATTCCAGTTATGGAAAGTGTATTCCAGTTTTTAGGTGGATTCCGGTTATAAGTTTGACCGAATATGAAGCTTTCAAGATTTTCAATGTAAAACTAAAAGTAACAGTCATTTGAACTGTCAGTAAATGAGAGAGTTTAATAGAGTACAGTTACAATATCAGCCAATGATTGCCATAATGGCACCCACAAGCTGAAGCAGTAAAACTTAAATTTATCTTCATACATTTCCTATTTATGTCTCCAACATGTTGTGGGGGAGACTGATTGATTAAGTGACCACAGTCAGTCTGTCTGTCACAAAGTGTTTCCACATAACTGCTGACACCACAGAATGGATTTACACCTAACTTTACAAGAGTGATCATTTATTATCAAGCCTAGCTATGGATCTTTGGCATTTTCTGATTGAATGATTTTCAGTGGAGTTATGGCCCTTACTTTGTAAATGACACAATATAGAAACAACTAAAACTTTAAAACTTTTATTTATTTAATTCAATTTTGTATTAGAATCTATTTTATTACATTATAACAACATGTGCTCCAATTACAACACATGTAATTTCCGCTCCAAATTAAGGTAATTATCTACCGCTTCTGCATACAGGAGTGAATAAGTGCATTTGTAACAGCAATAAAAAACATATTTGTTTTTGTCTAATACAAAGAATGATTTGTTAAAGAACCTTTTGTTCAACTTCATTTTAATCAACACTATGATTATAGACAATTTCATCAACACAAACAGTTAAGTAACCTTAAGTACATTTATATGCTATTTCTCGTGTTGAATTTCCATCAATTGATAGTAATTCTCATAGCATTGTGTCATTCATCTTAAAGCCTTGAAAGATATTAGTCTGAAACACTTAAAATTAGTGAATCCTATTTTAATTTTGCCAAAAATATGCATTATATTCTGAATGATCATAATTCTTTGAATTTACAATTTTACCTGTTGAAGGTGATAAAAAAAAAGGTTAAAATTTAGCTACATTTAGTTCCATTGTGTCAAGGACTTCATCCTATGGATGACAAACAACTGTGATATTCACTTTGTATACTGTAGAATCTGGTAAATAAGCATATACGCTTATAATAATTTTAGTGACACTTTTGTGCGCCTATTTTTGATACGCGCTTATACTTAAGCCAAAAACTATGCGCTTATATTTGATATGCGCTTATAGACAGGCTGTATGCCTTGTTATACTCCTCGCATGTGTGGTACTGATTCCAACATCTTTTGTACAAGTCAACAATTTCTAATTTATTTTCCCTAAACTGAAACTGAAACCTAGAATAAGATTTGCATTTACGAGGTGTTTTATCCATAATTTTTCACAGATTTATACAAGTATGACAAACTAATGACAATGCAAACAACTTTTCTGGTATTCAAATTTACTGCAAACATGATTTAATATTGTAAACGATTAACGTTTTACCAAACAATAGAGGTTACTAATAGACGCTAAAATATTTTAACACACATCGGCTATTCAGTAGGTTAAAACACATGTCACTTGCATTCATGATTAACAGCTACTAGTATCTCAATATAATACTAGTAACGCTGTTGCATCTGTTGTTTGTTTACTATTTATCGGATATGCTTACTTTCGAGACAAAATGACGGTAAGGAAATAATATGCGCATATTATTCCATACAAAATAACAGTAAGGCCGTATGCGCTTACTTTTTATACACACTTATATTCAAATATGCGCTTCTTTACCAGATTCTTCAGTATTATCTTATGTATTATATTGTGAAATCAGTCAATTTTGTCGTCTTAAAATTCCGTAGTTTTTACCAAAATGGATATTTTTAGGGGATTAAATTCGTGGATTTTTAAAGTTTAGAGATAAAATGAATAGGAATTTCTTTGTAACTTTGAATTAATGATGTGGATTGACCTAAGCACAAAGTCTGTGAAAATTAGTCCCTCTGCAGTATTAATGAATTCACTGTATTTTGTTTGCTTGTTAAGGTATGTATCATAAATTTTTGACAAGATAAATTATAAACACATTCAGCTGACCTGAACTGTAATACTTTTAATCGTTGTTGAGTTTTATGTAAAACAGAAAAGTAATGTCATAGATTGTGTTTTTAAGTTACAGAATATTTTGATCTTAACCAGCATTGTTAGAATCAAACTACTCAATCTCCTTTTTCTTAGGAGAATAAGGTGCTGTAAAACACTTTTTGTTTGCAAACAATTCTGAAGACCAGTCTCAGAATGTAGCATTGCTATTGGTTGATTTTAAAAGTATGATCAGAAACAGCCTATCAGATGCTGAAGTTGTGTGACCAGTGGCCAAATCATAGCATTGTTAACCCTTACCCTGCTACACTTATATGATATACTTTGAAATTATTGCCCAAAGAACCTCTGGGATAGCTTCGTTAGGATAAATATGTTTGATAGTCTGAACATATTATATTAATTGAGTAATTATATTTTTAAGCTGATCATGATTTTGTTGTCATTTTTACAAGATTGTTGACTATTAAAATGATTAATTCATTTTTGCTGTAGTTTGTTTGCTTTCGTTCAGATTTCATGTTCTGTTGAACACATAATATGTGTACAGAGGTTTTGTCCATCAGGCATGAATCTGATGGTTCCCATCAGTAAAATACAAGGGGCCAAAAGCCAGTTTGTTGTCGGATTAATATGAGCTTACCTATTGGCCCACCTGTACATGAACTTGACCCGAGCACAAAGTGCACATGGTGAGCTTTTGGATTATAGGATGCCGGTCATTCTCATTTCACAGAAATAATCTTTGGATGAACTTCAACTTTTTTTTTTGTCAAAAACATGGTCACCAGGAGTGTGAGCTAGATAGATAGATAGATTTATTTCGGTAAGGAGTGCACATACATGGACAATTAAAAACAACATGTATAGTAATTACAACATAATAACATAATGCATACATGAAATTAAAAATAGCCAGGACAGGCAAACAGTCACCAAGGATTACACAAAAAAGAGAAAACTCTTATTTCCATTGTGGTCCTTTGTGTTGGTGGCATGACATAGCTAGTTTTCTCAGTATGGCTATATGGAAACTTCAGAAATATCTTCTGAAACTGCTTGCCTGATTTAATAATAATAATTTCATATTAACTGGGTTTGATAACTTTTTACCAAATTCTTTCAGATCATTCTTCTACATGATAGTACATTCAAAACATGGCTACTAAAGTGACAGGTTTTCTTTATATGGTTCTAGTGAAAACTACTCATTTTGTTCCCAGCAAATAACCAACAACTTCCACACATGTATCAGTTGAAAAACAAATAACACCAGACATTGTCAGGTACTTAGCTCTTATGAGTACTCAAGAGATATTTATACATTTGTAAGAAGTTTGTAGGTCATAACAAAGTTGTTCCTGTACTATGCTCAAGTATGTTTACTGACTTCTAACAAAAGGTCACTTAAAGGCGTTCGCTAGTTTCTGTATACTAGTATGAGATGGGCGAAATATTTACCAATAACAGAATTTCTTCAAACTTTGGATATTGAAGGACAATTCTCTAAGAAACAAAGATATGCAATCAAGGTCATACGTCATCAGTACTGAAAAAGAGTTAACTGCCCTTGAAAACAGCAGAATAATGGAAATTTATTGAACCTTGATGATCATAGTCGGTGCCACTTACACACCGTGCACTACACACTAGTGCCACCTTTTATGTTAGCTGACATAGAAAACTAGAACTAGAAAATCTGATATTTCATCATTTATTGAGTAAAACTCTTTGTTACAAACAAAAATGTCACATAAACATAAATGATTAAATAGAATTAACTAAAATATTGAAGAGTAACAGTTCACTGAAAATTGTTTTCTACTTTTGCAAAACAAAAGTAATCTGGCGTTAAGAAAATGTAAAATTATGCTTGAAGATGATTCCAAACATGAACACCCAACTGGCAATCGTGACTAAATGTTATTTTGTTAATAAAATGAAACTGAAAGCTCACCCGTTTCATGTCGACCCCCCCAAGTCCATTTACAGTAGGAGTAATAAGATATCTCAATCATCTTCCAAAAAGAAATGTCACAACAGCGTCACAATTGTAATGTAAAATAAATATAAAATTTATATGCATACCAAGGGCAAAAAGAAAACTCATAGTCACTGAACATAAAGTTTACATAGGATATATCTATCAAACTCTAATATTGTGTGTCCAATGGTTAATAAGATTCTAAACATTGAATTTAATGGGCAGGGCAAGTGGTACTTCAGGAAAGGTGGAATGGGGGTGGGGTAGGCTGGTGGTTAAAAATAATTTGGTGTAGCATTAGGAATTTTGTAGATATGAAGTATACAACTCCAATTCTTCAGTGTGGTTCTGAAGTTAGGTTTTCTGTAAGAAAAACTGGCTTGTATAACTATTATAGATTTATTTCCAGTTAAAGGCAGAAAACTTGCTTCTTATTTTGTACCAAAAAATTAACTGGTATATTTATAGCGAGTGGATGAAATGATGCAGGAAGCTATATGGGCAAAGATGCATTGTTTTACATTAATGGATTTTAGGTCCCCCATCAGAATTAAGGTAATAAAATTATGGCAACTTTTCCAGCTTTTATTGAAAGAAGGGCCCTAGGTTCCCCTAAGGACATTATTTCATGCATGGGCGGGTACCGTCGAAGAACCACTGACCTTCCATATGCTCGCTGGGTCACTATTTCCACAGATGAAAGAATTCTACACCTAAAACTAGGTTTCAAAAGGGGCAAGTGATTTGAAGTTGGTAGGCTTAACCACTGGCCAGGCAGAAGAAGGGGAAGATGATATATGAGGTGGGTGAGGTAATACGTGTGACGATATTGAGCATTTAAAAAAACACTACAGTATTATCACTAATGACGTAAAAGGTTTCATCTTTAAAGAACTGGTATGAATGACTACTAAATTAATCTGAGATTATCTACCAATAAAATGCAAATTCTTGGTATGCAATGCATTCTTGTTAATCCCACTGGCAAAAAATCTCTTCTTTCTGTTACCATAAAAACTTTATCAGTGGCACATCTGGTCACTGTCACAGAACTGATTTACAATTCACGCTAAATTTGTGAAATTTATGTTATAAGGTAATTATCTGGGCATAAATAAAATTTCTAGTGTTTTTAATGGCATGTATATACCAAAGCAAGTAAGAGGGGTGTAAACTAGTTTGTTAACAAGTGTTAAGCAAAAACATATCTGTTAGAAGGCAAGAGTGGAAGACAATGAAATTTACACTGACATAAATTGTAAGAAAACTATAAACTATATAATTTTTCAGAAAGTCCAGTTATAAACCAAGATCTTGGACGATCAGTTGTAGATTGTCTGTAATTTGTAACCATTTAATCAAGTTACATTATGTTTACAATATATCTTCTTGGTGACATCATCTTTAGTACTTTACACCATTCAAATTAATTTTCTACCTTACAATACATGACAAAACTTATATATCACAATCTCTAAGCATATTTCATGTCAAATGTCTTTCAACGTAGGTATGCTAAAAGAATCTGCATCAACTACAAAATTTCCTTAATTCAAAAAAATCTGTATTTTTCAGCATAACCTACAAAATGTTACTTTAAACAAATCATTTTTTTAGCATAACCTACAAAATTTCATCATTTTAAAATATATTTTTTCAGCAAAACTAACAAAATTTCCTCAATTTTAAATATTTTTTTTCAGCATAACCCAAAAAATTTCCTTTTTTTAAAAATATATTTATCAGCATATCCTGCAAAATCTAACTTAAGCGTAACCTAAAAATTTCCCAAAAGGTACTTATAAACAAATATGTTTATCAGCATAACCTACGAAATGTAACTTAAAAAAAAAACAACATAATCTAAAACAAAAAATTCTGTAAGTTACTAGTAAATAAATATATTTATAAATACTAGAGCTGCTTTTGAGAAAAGCGCTTGTCTCCCACAACTGCCTAATCATCTAAATGGTAAGTCAGTCCTTGTATACAGTTTACTTACTATAAATATACCTTTGAAGTGTAAACGGCTGATTTTGGGTAATTCAAGGGCCATAATTCCTAAGTGCCTCGACCGATTTGGCTAGTTATCAAACTTAGCCAAGGACTTGTCGTCAAACACATTTTGTAAGTCTCTTGAAGATCGGATGAGAAATGTTCGACTTGGAGCACTGACAAGAACTAAAGGGCCGATTTTCGGTAATTCAAGGGCCATAATTCCTGGGGTGATAAGTGCCTGGGGAGATTTCACTAGTTATCGAACTTTGTCGAGGTCTTATGGTCAACCACATTTTGTTCAAGTTTGGAGAATGTTTGATTTAGAGTGTGGACAAGATTTGTGACAGACACACACACACAGAGACAGGACTAAGTCAATATGTCTCACACACCACTGTGTGATGGGAGACATAATAACCTACAAAATGTTATTTCAAAAAATAAATTAATCAGCACAACAAAAAAAATTTCCTGACTTTAAACAATTATGTTTATAAGTAGAACCTACAAAATATCCTTGACTTATATAGATATATACTTATTTCTTGGTTTAAACAAGTATTTTCCTCAGCATAACCTGAAAATCTCCTTAATTCAAACAGATGTAATTAAAAACACAAACAGGGGAATTCATCTACTGCATACTTAACAAAAGTGATTTTAAACAAATGGTGTGACACAATTATTTACTGTCTTTCTTATAAAATAATGTCTGAACTAGGAACCAGTATCTTAAAGTTGTAAAACTTCTCTCTCACAGGATGTGACATCATGTTTTTTCGAAAAGTTCTTCAAGCTTCTTTTTTTGTTTTGGTTTGGTGGGCAATTAATACTAAAGATGAATGATAGAAGGTTTAATTTTTACCCTGCTAAATTTCTAGAATGGACTAATCTATCTGAGCAGTACCATTCATTATTTAAAAGGGTGTTCACTAAAAAATTTACTGACTGAATACTGAACAGTGCAGTTTAGCCTGCTGCTGGCAAGTGATTCTTTGCAACAAACGCAGGCCAAGATGACCCTGCACAGATGTGCAGGCAGGCTCATCTTGGTCTGCGTTTGTTGCAAAGAATCACTTGCCAGCAGCAGGCTAAAGGTTAAACTTCTTAAAGAAAAGGGTATCTCTCTGGATGTTATACTGTGAAATTGTATAATTTCACTTGCATCAAAGTTCCTGGTATAGGATATGTGTTTCTCATGGCGCTTAAATCTGTGATTTTCAATGAAATATACAAGAATTGTTCTGTTCTAAGTTTGATGGAATTTAACCAATGGATTGACACAACCATGAAAGTGAAGCTCCATGTTCAAATCTTTGGCTACTCCCAGCTGGACAAGTCTCTTGCCTCTGTCTACCTAACTGTAAATGGCTACCAGCATGTGTACCAGCTGTGAATAGAGATGAGGTATTATTGGTTTTACTTGTTCTTGATGGTCACCTGAAAGCTCTGCAGAGCTTATACGAACTGTTTCAAAACAAGATGGTAAATGAAATTTACCTTTACCTAAACCTTAACAGCCAAATCTTAATATTTCAGACTGGCCGTGCAAATGTTACAACAAAACAAGAGAAAAGTTGAACAACCAAGAAACTGGAGCTTTGTTCAATAATCACAATGAGCTACTAGTCTATATCATACACTACGCACTATTGTTCTCTCATCTTTGATAATACGATGCCATCGGCATACCACTCCCTCCGTATGGTCCCCCGGGGGCTGGGTATGGAGGCCTGTTACTCATTCCGTAACCAGCACCACCATATGCAGGAGGAGCCACATTGCTTGTATGTGGCTTATTATAAGTGTCATGTGAAGAAGTGTTTGTAGGGTAGGGAGCAGAATTTGTACTTCCAAACTGTCTGAATAATTCACCAACTTTCTCTAGCTTTGCCTTCTTTGTAAACGCTTCACTTCTTTTTGGTATATATTTCGATAAAAAACTGTCAATATCCATCTTGCCATCCAAGAAATTCTCAGCTATTTCCTGTAAACATATACACAAACACAGGTTAATAAAGAACGTGCACGAAATTTTGTTATCAGGGCTAAAACGGTTATCACGTGAGGATGTGATTGTGAGGTTTTCAACTTTTGACGGTTAAGTTTCATGCATGGACACAACCACGAAAATTAGTCCCCCATGAAAATTAATGATTTCACGGTACATTGTTTTTTGTAACTTCTTTGTGTGATGGACTGACTGACAGATAGGAGAGCAACCGTAAGTCCTCTCTGATGAAACACTAGTAGTGGACTTAAAAACAGACTGACATAACTAGTCCTATAATATTATATAGACACCAATTTCAAGTTCAAAGTTCAGCCATGTTTGTTACATTTGCAGAGTCTGGATGTGCATTTAAGAGCCCTGCAGACTTCAAAACTCTGGTTTAGAGGAATACATCGAATCTACTAAACCATATGTATCTTTTTACAGGTATCAAATTAACGAGCGTGAATTAATACAAAAACAAGAGCTGTCGGAGGACAGCAACGCTCGACTATTCAACACCCTTGTCAATTGAATGATAACAAAAGTCGAAAAAGGGGCATAATTTAGTAAAAATGCAAAACAGGGTTATGGAACCTGCATAGTGCTTCTCAGCTCATGACAGTGGACAAGTGTGTGAAGTTTCAATCCATTCCCATTAGTGGGTACTGAGATAACAGCTTACATTAAGAATTTAACCAAAAACTGCAAAGTCGAAAAAGGGGCATAATTTTGAAAAAAAAAAAGTAGAATTATGGGACCTGCTTTGTGCATGTCAGATCATGACAGTGAACATGTGTGTGAAGTTTCAATCCATTCCCATTAGTGAGTACTGAGATACCAGCTTACATACAAAACCTTAACCAAAAATTTCTAAGTTGAAAAAGGGGCATAATTTTGTAAAAAAGCAAAATAGAGTTATGGAACATGTGCAATGTAAGTCAATTTATCACAGTAAATAAGTGTGTGAAGTTTCAATCCATTCCCACAAGTGGTTACTGAGATACCAGCTTACATACAAAACCGTAACCAAAAATTTCTAAGTTGAAAAAGGAGCATAATTTTGTAAAAAAGCAAAATAGAGTTATGGAACATGTGCAATGTAAGTCAATTTATCACATTGAATAAATGTGTGAAGTTTCAATCCATTCACACAAGTGGTTACTGAGATACCAGCTTACATACAAAACCGTAACTAAAAATTTCTAAGTTGAAAAAGGGCATAATTTTGTAAAAAAAACAAAATAGAGTTATGAAACCTGTGCAATGTAAGTCAATTTATCACAGTTAATAAGTGTGTGAAGTTTCAATCCATTCCCACAAGTGGTTACTGAGATACCAGCTTACATACAAAACCGTAACCAAAAATTTCTAAGTCAAAAAAGGGACATAATTTTGTAAACAAGAGGACCATGATGGTCCTGAATCGCTCACCTATCCCCAAATGACCCAGTGTTCAACTGAGTATGACGTCGTTATTTCTATTATTTGACATAGTGACCTAGTTTTTGAGCACGTGTGACCTAGATATCATCAAGATGAAAAATTCTGACCAATTTTCATGAAGATCCATTGAAAAATATGGCCTCTAGAGAGGTCACAAGGTTTTTCTATTATTTGACCTAATGACCTAGTTTTTAAACCCACGTGACCCAGTTTCGAACTCGACCTAGATATCTTCAAGGTAAACATTCTGACCAATTTTCATGAAGATCCATTGAAAAATATCGCCTCTAGAGAGGTCACAAGGTTTTCCTATTTTTAGACCTACTGACCTAGTTTTTGACCGCACGTGACCCAGTTTCGAACCTGACCTAGAAATCATCAAGGTGAACATTCTGACCAATTTTCATGAAAATACATTAAGAAATATGGCCTCTAGAGAGGTCACAAGGTTTTTCTATTTTTAGATATACTGACCTAGTTTTTGACCCCACATGACCCAGTTTCGAACTTGACCTAGATATCATCAAGGTGAACATTCTGACCAATATTCATGAAGATCTCATGAAAAATATGGCATCTAGAAAGGTCACAAGGTTTTTCTATTTTTAGATCTACTGACCTAGTTTTTAACCCCACGTGACCCAATTTCGAACTTCACCTAGATATCATCAAGATGAACATTCTGACCAATTTTCATGAAGATCCATTGAGAAATAAGGTCTCTAGAGAGGTCACAAGGTTCTTCTATTTTTAGACCTAATGACCTAGTTTTTGACCCTACGTGACCCAGTTTCGAACTTGACCTAGATATCATCAAGATAAACATTCTGACCAATATTCATGAAGATCTCATGAAAAATATGGCCTCTAGAGAGGTCACAAGGTTTTTCTATTTTTAGACCTACTGACCTAGTTTTTGATCCCACGTGACCCAGTTTCGAACTTGACCTAGATATCATCAAGGTGAACATTCTGACCAATTTTCATGAAGATCTTTTGAAATATATGGCCTCTAGAGAGGTCACAAGGTTTTTCTATTTTTAGACCTACTGACCTAGTTTTTGATGGCACGTGACCCAGTTTCGAACTTGACCTAGATATCATCAAGATGAACATTCTGACCAACTTTCATAAAGATCCCATGAAAAATGTGACCTCTAGAGTGGTCACAAGCAAAAGTTTACAGACGCACGGACGGACGACGGACACCGCCGGGACAAAAGCTCACCTTGTCACTTTGTGACAGGTGAGCTAAAAAGCAAAATAGAGTTATGGAACATGTGCAATGTAGTCAATTTATCACAGTGAAGAAGTGTGTGAAGTTTCAATCCATTCCCACAAGTGGTTACTGAGATACCAGCTTACATAAAAAACATTAACCAAATCGGGACACGGATGCGGACGCACGGCGAGTCCAATAGCTCTACTATTCTATGAACAGTTGAGCTAAAAAATGCAATGGAAATGATAGCTAAATTAAATTGCAAAAGTGAAGGAAGAAAACATATAAATTATGTTACCTCTGAATTGTCATCTGCATCAGCAGCCTCTGTTTGATAGATTGCTAATAATGTGTCATGTGGTTGACAGCCTGGTGCACTCTCTAAAAATTGTTATAAGCACAAATTATACACAGTCAATGAAATTAATCTGGCACAGATAATTTTGCAACAATTAGATCTTTCAGTATACATGTATATTCTTAGTCTATACAATACCAGAAAACTACACAATACATACAGGTATATAAATATTGTTGATGTACTTCAAAGGGATGGAACATTGTCTCACAGATTTGACAGAATTTTCAATATCAATCAAACAAGAACAAAGTTATGTTAAGTAAAAATCTAACTACGCTAGCAGTCATGTAGCTACCAGGGCAATTATTTTTGAAACAGCATACAATTTACATTTGATGACATAGAGATTTTCTATTGAAGATGTTCTTAAAACAAATATTCAATACATTCTTTATAATTCTATAAAATGACTGCCCCATAACAATCTGCTACTTCTGAAACTTAAACTGTCATTTCAATTTCAGTGATTAAATAATTAAGAAATTGGGGTTACCAATATTATTCCTTTTGTAATTACTAATTAGGCACTCTGAAATATACCATAATAATGTGATTTTGTGGCATACTAATTGGAACAGATATGAGCCGTGCCATGAGAAAACCAACATAGTGGGTATGCGACCAGCATGGATCCAGACCAGCCTGCGCATCCGCGCAGTCTGGTCAGGCTCAATGCTGTTCGCTTTTAAAGCCAATTGGAATTGGAGAAACTGTTAGCGAACAGCATGGAGCCTGACCAGACTGCGCGGATGCGCAGGCTGGTCTGGATCCATGCTGGTCGCATACCCACTATGTTGGTTTTCCCATGGCATGGCTCATATGTAAATGAGATAATCATAGATTATTCTTCCTATTTTCAATGAAACAGTGAAAACATAAAATTGTCTACTAGAAAAACAAATTTCTTGTTAGGAAGTATGAACAGTCAATGAAACATATCCTACAGAAGCTCAATAGGGACATATTTGTACGTATTTTCATCTTATGGCCATGAGGTAATTACTTTTGGGGAAAAAGACAGTAGTACCAGTAATTGTCATGTGGTATTCTACTTGTACCCAAACGATCACTATCCTGTTTCCATGACTTAATTAATCTGAGGGAAGAAAAAAGTAATGTGCAGCTATGCCGATATTACCTAGTAGCTACAAGATTGTAACTTATTATTTCATTCCAATTTCATGCCCATGGCTAGTATCTCCTGCCAGGAGACAAAAAAATACAAACAAGTCCCCTTGAAGTTTCTGCAATATCCTGCAAATGGTGAAAACAAGGACAATTTATGTCCTCAGTGAAAAAAAAAATAAAACTACAAACATACCTAGTTTTGCAACATCTGTACACAATGCCATCTTCAATGCATTTACTTCTTCGTATGCAGTTGCAACATTTCGTTTCAGGTTTTCAAAATGAGGCTGCAAACTGATATTATACTCCGCCAAACTTTTATTCTTCACAATAATATTCTCTCTATCCTTCTGTATAACTTTTGTCTGAAAAGTTAAAAATAATCTGAAATCATTAAATATTCATGATGTCCTACTTTTTTGTTTTTGCGTTAGTCAAAAAAAAAAATCCCAACAAGGAAATGAAAATTGGACTGATAAATCATCAAGAAGTGTGACAAATGCCCCCGTAAGTTCCCTAACTTGTGACCTTGACCACAGAGATACAGACCCAAGTCTTGTAAGCCCATATCTCATATATTTAGTTACCCTTAAATTGTTTAAAAATTTATAGCTGAAACACTGGGTTTCTGAATTAACAATCTAACGTACAAGGTATACCTGTAGGACAGAGGAATACCAGGTAATAACTATAATTATACATGTACTAATAAAATGCTCTTCCTAGATAATAGTGACTTAACTCAACAAGAGTGTCATTGACCCTAAAGCGCTCACCTGTGTACAAGGCTTCAAGTGTGTTTGTATAAGTACAGAGTTATGTTTCTTCTATGGTAGCCTATATTATATACATGTCACACACATTTTTGAACATAGGGCAATAATTTGAATATTTATGGTAGACATTACAAATCTGATATCACACTGTAGCTGTAGCTATTATTGATTCAGAGAAGAAGCTTTTCAAAGTTTCTTATATATAAGCCTATAGTAAGTATATGTCAGACACGGGCATGGCCATTTTATTGACCTTAGGGCAATAATTTGGACAATTATGGTAGAGAGTCAAAAGTCAAACCCTTACATCACATGCCAAATATCAAAGCTCTAGAGAAAAGGATTTTTAAAGTATGATAGCTGAAAACCTAATTTTTAACCAAACAGACCCATATGTTCAATGAACCAGAACCATTTAACAACTTTGAAAGAGGGCTACCCAGAGATCATTTGTGTAAAGTTTCATCAAAATACATTTAGTAGTTTTGGAGGACTGTCTGATGTTGTTTAAAGAAATTGTTGATGAAAAGTGACCACGCCCTCTGGCGGCCATGTTTTTTGACGAATCAGAAAAATTTAACAATATTTGTAGAAGGTCACACAAGGACAATTTGCGTGAAATTATTTTAAAATCAGGCTAGCAGATTCACACAAGAAGATTTTTAAAGTTACAATTATATACATATTATAAGGGACAAATAACCATGCCCTCTGGCGGCCATGTTTTTTGACGAATCAAAATAATTTGAACATTCTTAGTAGAGGGTCACACAAGGACCATTTGTGTAAAATTATTCTAAAATCGGGCCAGCAGTTACACACAAGAAGATTTTTAAAGTTTCCACTATATACATAAGGAAAAATGACCAAGCTCTGGCAGCCATGTTTTTTGACGAATTGGAATATTTTGAACAATCTTGGTAGAGGGTCACACAAGGACCATTTGTGTAAAATTATTCTAAAATTGGGCCTGCAGTTTCACACAAGAAGGATTTTAAAGTTTCCACTATATCAGGCAAGCAAGGTGTATCTATGTGACACCAGAAGATAAAAAACTTTCCATTTAATTTGTCGTCTTAAATCTTAGAAATTCTTACTGACAACGAAGACCAATAGATTTAAGTAATAGATTACATTTGACGAACTGCCTATGCTTTTAACGTAAATCAACAGAGTGAAATGATATGAAATATTATCAGCTGATATCTGTCTTCCAGTGATAATCAAATTTGATTGTTGGAAGTAACACAGCTGAAGTTGAAGTCTCTGAAAAATGCAACAAACATTTTATGAGGGAAACAGAATGAGAATGTTTGAAAGTATGAATCATCAGTGGCATTTTAAATTTTTTTAGATGCCTCTTTGAACAAAAGAAAGGATTAGCTCAACATGGTAGGCATTATCTAAAGAATAGTACTAAATATCTACCATGAAAGATTCTCAGATTCAATTTGAAAGTAGTATGAAAAATGATGCCCGCAGACGCACTTGGACGAATGTCCTTTCGGTGCCAAGGCGCGCGCTAAAAGTGCCCTTTCTCTGAGGAAGCACCATGCCCCTTTTAGAGTCTGCAGGAAACACTAAGTCTTTGTTTCATCAGTAATACCAAGTCAGAAGTATTTACAGATAATAATTATATCTTAAACAAATATAAATAAGCACATACATTATGATGCTCATGCGGAACAAAAAACACACATTCCTGGTTTCTCATTTCTAAGCCGATTTTTATTATTCTTTCATGGCCTTAAATTATTTATGGTAAGAAGACCCAACTTAGAGAATGAACACTGTCACAATGTTACCACATGGACAGACCTGCTTTAACGAAACTAACAGCTAATGAAAAACATGATGACCCTGGATCACTCACCTGAGTAATATGAGCTACATGTTTCAAATGTCAAACTGATGCTAAAATATTAAGAAAGTAGGTCACATTCAAGTTTTAAAAGTAGCTCAGTAGGTCATATTCACGGTCACTGAAAGTCAGTTTTAAGATTGGTGTGCTAAACTGTGCATGTCATCCGAATTTCAAGGCTGTACAATGTATCTTAAACAAGAGCTGTCTCAATAGGATGACATATGCCCCCGATGGCACTTTGAATGAGTAGTTATGGCCGATGTTAGAGTTTAGGACCTTTGACCTACGGAGCTGGGTTTTGCGCGCGACACGTCCTCTTACTGTGCCACACATTCATGCGTAGTTATTTTAAAATCCATGCATGAATGACAAAGATATGGACCGGACACGCCCATCAATGCACTATCATGAAAAATGACCTTTAACGTCTAAGTGTGACCTTGACCTTTGAGCTACGGACCTGGGTCTTGCGCGCGACACGTCGTCTTACTGTGGTACACATTCATGCCAAGTTATTTGAAAATCCATCCATGGTTGACAAAGATATGGACCGGACACGCCCATCAATGCACTATCCTTTAATGTCTAAGTGTGACCTTGACCTTTGAGCTACGGACCTGGGTCTTGCGCGCGACACATCGTCTTACTGTGGTACACATTCATGCCAAGTTATTTGAAAATCCATCCATCGATGACAAAGATATGGACCGGACACGCCCATCAATGCACTATCCTTTAATGTCTAAGTGTGATCTTGACCTTTGAGCTACGGACCTGGGTCTTGCGTGCGACACGTTGTCTTACTGTGGTACACATTCATGCCAAGTTATTTGAAAATCCATCCATCGATGACAAAGATATGGACCGGACACGCCCATCAATGCACTATCCTTTAATGTCTAAGTGTGACCTTGACCTTTGAGCTACAGACCTGGGTCTTGCGCGCGACACGTCGTCTTACTGTGGTACACATTCATGCCAAGTTATTTGAAAATCCATCCATCGATGACAAAGATATGGACCGGACACGAAAATTGCGGACAGACTGACAGACCGACAGACTGACAGACCGACAGACGGACAGACGGTTCAAAAACTATATGCCTCCCTTCGGGGGCATAAAAACAAGGAAGTAGGGCAGTAGGTCACATTCCACATGACCAAGATTCAAACTTGACCTAAAGATCAAGGTTAACATTCTGACCAAGTTTCATTAAGATACGGTCATAAATGTGGCCTCTATAGAGTGTTAACTAGCTTTTCCTTTGATCTGACCTGGTGACCTAGTTTTTGACCCCATATAACCCAGATTTGAATTTGATCTAAAGATCATCAAGATCAACATTTTGACCAAGTTTGAAAGAGATATTATCATAAATGTGGCCTCTAGAGTGTTAACAAGCAACTCCTTTGATTTGACCTTGTGACCTAGTTTTTGACCCCACCTGACCCAGATTTAAATTTTACATTAAGATCATGAAGATTAACATTCTGGCCAAGTTTCATTAAGATATGGTCATAAATGCAACCTCTAGAGTGTAAGCTAGCTTTTCCTTTGATTTGATCTGGTGACCTAGTTTTTGACTCCACCTGTCCCAGATTTGAACTTGGCCTAAATATCATTAAGACTAACATTCTGACCAAGGTTCATTAAGATATGGTCATAAATGTGGCCTCTAGAGTGTTCACTAGCTTTTCCTTTGATTTGACCTGGTGACCTAGTTTTAGACCCCACACAACTCAGATTCAACACTAACCTAAAGATCATCAAAACAAACATTCTGACCAAGTTTCAGAAAGATATAGTTATAAATGTGGCCTCTAGAATGTTAACAGGCTTTTCTTTTGATTTGACCTGGTGACCTAGTTTTTGAACCTACATGACCCAGACTTGAATTTGTTTAAAGATCATCAAGACAAACATTCTGACTAAGTTTCAGGAAGATACAGTCTTAAATGTGGCCTCTAGACGTGTTAACTAGCTTTTCCTTTGATTTGACCTGGTGACCTAGTTTTTGATCCCACCTGACCCAAATTTAAACTTGACCTAAAAATCATTAAGATTAACATTCTGACCAAGTTTCATAGATATATTGTCATAAATGAGGCCTCTAGAGTGTTAACAAGCTTTTCTTTTGATTTGACCTGGTGACCTAGTTTTTGACCCTAAATGACCAAATATCGAACTCGTCCAAGATTTTATTGAGGTTAACATTCTGACTAAGTTTCATTAAGATTGGGTCAAAATTGTGACCTCTGGAGTGTTAACAGTCAAATTGTTGACGATGACGACGGATGGACGACGACGGACACATGGCGATCACAAAAGCTAAAAAGACCCTTTCATTATTTTAACAAAACTCAAACTATTCAGACAGGGTCAAAATCAAATCTAATTTACAACTTAAAAACTATATAGTTATTTTTTTAATAGCTCCTATGAACCTTATTTGCACATGTAAGACATACAGGCAGAAGATAAACATGTACATTCAGTTTATAAGTAATAGCTTCTTTTTTTACCTTTTCTGGGGGAACAGATCCAGTACCTGTCTAATTTGGAAGTTTTGAGTCACTTACATGGCAATTTGTTATTATATAAGCAGTCTTATTTTTTCTAAGTTCTGATTAATACAGTAATCATACGATGTCTTGTAGGATATATAATCTATATACTAATCAAACAGCAAAATGGTGAAATTATTAAAAAAAAAAAAAAAAAAAAGCAAATAATCACTGAATAAACATGATGACATCAATAAAGATATAATAGCTTGGCTATCATCATTTTACAGTGGCTGGAATTGGAATTTTTCAGTTGAAGTGGGAAAATTTGTAGCTCTGGCAATTGGGAATGCATCTTTTCACTGGGCCTGTCTAAAAAAGAAGCAAAAATGTAGACAAACTACCTGCTCTAAGTCAGCTATATGTGTGTCAACTTTCTCTGGATTATCAATGAACTCCTGTAGCTGTTCTTTTGTCATGTACTGTAACAGTGTAGTGGCGGCATTCTCATCCATCCTTAACTTTGGAGCTTCCAGACGCATGTTGCTTTCACTCTCGTGTCGATGAAACTCCCTGTACATACTTCATCAAACACAATATACCTTGTTATCAGCTGCTCTAAACTGAAAATGACATAACAGCTATATACATATTACTGATGTTGCAGTAACAGAACATATATCATTTTCTCTTTTTAACTTTTTAAGCTCTGAAATAAAATCTTTTTTATTTTTGCTTTGCTGGTCACAATGCATTCAAATCATCAGCATAACCATTGTATGGATAGCCTCGGCCAAATTAAAGATGTAAACAAGAGGGCCATGATGACCCTATATCGCTCACCTGAGTTACCAGTAAGTTGCTTGCTTGAACAAACTTCTTTGCTAAAGCTTCAAAAACAAGAAAGTAGGTCAGTAGGTCATATTCATGATTACTGAAAGTCAGTTTTCAGATTAGTGTGCAAAACTGTACATGTCATCCAAAGTTCAAGGTTGTATCTTAAAAAACAAGAAAGTAGGTCAGTAGGTCACAGTCAGGTGACCCTTATCAATTGGGGTCATCAGATAAATATAATCAAACAGTCTAGGAAATATGATCTGATAATTTTTGAAGTATTTTTTCCTAAATAACTCAATTTTTTTATATCAAGTGATCCATGGGGCGGGGCCTCTTTGCACCCCAGGGGCATAATTCCAACAGTCTTGTTAAAGATCAACTAGGCAATGATACATACAAAATATCAAAGGCATAGGCCTTGAACTTCCATTCAAGAAGATTTTTGAAGTTTTTTCCTATATAAGTCTATGTAAAACTTGGGACCCCCAGGACAGGGCCTCTTTCACCCCAGGGGCATAATTTGAACAATTTTGGTAGTAGACCACTAGGCAATGCAACATACCAAATATCAAAAGCATAGACCTTGCAGTTTCAGGGGAAAAGATTTTTAAAGTTTTTTCCTATATATGTCTATGTTAAGCTAGGGACCCCCGTGGCAGGGCTTCTTTTCACCCCAGGGGAATAATTTGAACAATCTTGGTAGGGGACCACAAGGCAATGCTACATACATGTACCAAATATCAAAAGCCTAGGTCTTGTGGTTTCAGACAAGGTTGTTTTCCTATACAAGTCTATATAAACCATGTGACCCCCATGGGCGGGGCCATATTTCATCCTAGGGGGATAATTGAACAATCTTTGTAGAGGCCCACTAGATGATTCTTCATAATTAATATCAAAGCCCTAGGCCTTACGGTTTTGGATTTTGGACAAGAAGATTTTCAAAGTTTTTCCCTATGTAAGTCTATATAAACCATGTGACCCCCGGGGCGGGGCCATATTTGACCCTAGGGGGATAATTTGAACAAGCTTGGTAGAGGCCCACTAGATGATGCTGCATACCAAATATCAAAGCCTTTCCTTTTGGTTGCTACAGGTAGGTCTAATACGGGGAGTAGAAACTCCGTATAAATCAATACATTTATCTGTATTATGCTGTCGTCCATACCTGTAAATATCGACCAGTCGTTAGCGATCGATATTTTGTTTTTGCCACTATCGATTATCGTGTAATTAGCATATTACCTCAAGTTAATCATGGAGCTATAACACTTATTGTTCAAAGAGTTTACCAGTCACATGTTAAGTGGCGATAATTAGATGATCAGAGATTGATCTAAAGGGATTCTGAAGCAAAAACAGCATGCGACTGCATGTGGTAATATGCTTAATTATTATGAATTAACTCGAGCTCACTTCCCTGAAGAAATATTTTACCATGTAACTTCAAACCTTTATCAAAGGACCGATTTTTGTTGGATTTGAATAAAAAAAAAATGGAAAATAACAGAAAGCTGACACTTTTCTTAATCTTGTAGAGCCATAATTATAATTATTGTTTATAATGTCAGATTTCTACATACAGAAACAAACATTCTTCTTGAACGTAGGGAATGTTTCAAACGAAATTGTTGTTTAAACTTCAAGAATTAGTTTAATAAATTTAATCTTAAAACTGATGTGTGAAAAATACAATGTATTTAAATAAAAATAACAATATTTTTTTTAAAAAGGCCGACAACGAAGTTACATTTAGTATTCCGAACTTTTAGATAAAACTGCAAAAAATCATCTAGGTTTAACACGCATTTAAATGGTGCAGAACAGAGCAATATCATTAACAAATATTTTCAGGCAACAGTTAACAGTTTTGACTTGCTATTTTCATTAAAATATGTCCTAATTTTTTTGTTCTAAATACTCTGAATCAACAAGGCAAATATCATGTAAAAAATGACATCTTTCTCTCTGGGTAAGACAAGTCTAGATTCAGCCACTTTCACAGGGCAAAAAGTAACATTAATGTAGATATTTTCCATTTAAAAACAGAGGCAGGCAATAATTTCATGGCAGAACTTTTGTTTTCAACAAAAAATTCAACAAATGCTTTCCCAGATTTTCACTGAAAGGACGAGTTAAACTGTAAGGCGTAAGTGTTTGAGTAATAGCAGAATAACCTACGGCATACGCTTCGATTGGACGACAGCATAAGATAAGATAAATGCCGGTTTCCAGTCCCCGTATCAGTTGTTCCAGGTTGCTACGGCAACTAGAGTTCTGTACAGAATTCAATTCTTTGAATAATTTTAGAGAAGACCATCCAAGGATCATCCCTGTGAAGTTTCATCAAAATTGGCTTGGTTGTTTAGGAGGAGATGTTGTTTAAAGGAAAATGTGGATGGACGCCGGACGGTGAGCGATCACAATAGCTCACTCAGCTAAAAACCAAGAATATCTGGAAAAAAGGAGTTCCCTGCTCCTACACAGTCCTAAACAGACTTCTCCAGAGGTAAGAATCAGAACTTCTAAAGGTATAAATCCATACCCCTATACATTTCATATTTATAAGTAAATAGGTGTTGGATGTTTTTTCTGTTCTAGAATGTCTACGGTTGTTTTTCTTTAGCAACATTATTGACCACAGGCACTGGCTTAGTGTATCTTTTTTTCTCAAAAATCCATTTTTCACACAAATGTACTGTTTATACCTTAGTCAAATGAAAAAAATAAATTGATGACCAAAAATCCGGTCACAGTATAATATACATTGACAAGGTGAACTATGCGAGCATAATGCTATGGGAAGTTACTGGGCATACTTGTAAAACATGCCAAAATCAGAGTTAATAAACTGGCAGCCATTACATGCATGATAAAACTTTTTAAACATTTAAAGGCTTCCCTAAATACAAGACTGACCCTAATGTCCCTATAAACTGTTTTGAAATTTACAGTACAAGTCCGCCAAACAAGTCTCTACGGACTAAATGCTTCAGTTATCCCAAATGATTTTAGCTTGCCAAAATAAATGATTCAAAATAATTTGACGGCCAGATTGACAGATTGTTTTATATTTGTGATGGGCAATCTACTATCTTGCTATCAAAACTTCAAAGGACCAGAATATTTGAGGAAAAATCACAGTACACAGTCATGTAAAATTATTGGTTTAATCGTTTGCGCATACAGTGCTTTAGGGTATAGCGGATAGCTAACTAATATTTCCTGCATTCTAATTCAAAGAAACAGAATTAAGTACTTTTTTTCCTGTATGTCAGACAGAAAACAGCTATTCAAAACATTCAGCATTTACATTCAACATTTAACAGAAATTCATGTGATTTTTCTCTCCATGCTATTTTTTACATACATGCTGGTTTATGGGTGTACAGGATAGCTTTGGTCATTTTTTCCATTATTAGTTTAAAATCCACACCTAAACAAACTTCCCAAGAATTTTTTACTATAAATCAGAATAATAATGTATTCTTTTTTCAAAAACATTCAGCTTCTTAAATTTCTATCAAATACTTTTCATTCACTGATGTTGTTTAGTCGAATTAATCCGATGCATACAGGTTGTTTTATTATATTGTGATGGTCAAACTGTTACGCCGTGGTGGCTGCAAATGTCAGAAATTAAAAAGCGGCTGCTCAGCCACAGTAGTCAGTGAATGTGTCACTTTATGTACCAGACACTTTATGTACCAGCACTTTATGTACCGCTTTGGACACCTTATGTACCACATATATATTATATAGTGGATGATTATTTTTGTTTTGATTTGACGAAAATGTTTTATTTTATGTTACTTGAAATGTTTTTTTACTAAATTTAAATGTTAATTGTCATAATTAATAAGGTAAAATTATAATATGCACATAGAAATGTTAACAACATTCTATGGACTTAAGCTGATTAAATCAAAGTTGTTTTCACAGGTAATTATCACATATTGACAGTGCTACACAATGAGATAAATTACTATATAATATGTAGGTAGTACACTAAGTGTCAAAGTGGTACATAAAGTGTCTGGTACATAAAGTGACTGGTACATAAGGTGTCGCACCCGTAGTCAGTAAGCTTGTCTGTTCTCATAGCAGTCATATCTCAGAACAAAATGAAGGATTCTTTATGACATAAAGTACAAATATTTTCAATTGAGTAAGTAACTCAGGAAGAGTTCACTATATATACAATTTATAGGCAAGAAAATAAAATAAGTATTGTTTTCCACAATAGACATATGAATAATGAGTACATTAATTATCAGAACTTCTTTCCACAAGAGGTTTACAATGAAAATGCTTCAATATTGAACATGGAATCCTAAAGCTTATTGAAACATTAAATATAAGCTTTTTAGGGCAGGTAATACTGATAATGTTTTGATATTATTACTTTTCTATGATGTTTTTTTTTCTGACTGTGTCACTGCTTTGTATGATATATAAGGGACACTTTAACTGTGTGTCCCTGGTGACTATATCATAAATGTCCAAAACTTTTATCTAAATCATTCAATATAAAAAATATCTCCTGCAAATTGGTTTGTAGCCATAAATATCATAATCATTAAACACCTGTGTGTTTAATCACAGGTGTTAATTTAATCAAAAGGTGTAAATCACACCTTTTGATAATTTAAGTGCTAAACTAAGGGAGTTCACATTTTTGTATCTGAGAATTTGCATCTGACTTGAACAAATTATGAACATTGATTAAAAAATCACGAGAACAGGAACTGGAGTAAAAAATAATTTTTGTTAATAATAGTCCAAATAATATAAATTGTACTCGAGAGTTGAATTTCGTTAATATTTTTTGACTTGTCAATATCCGCCTACCTCTAGGTAGACCAATGTAAATATCAAAATGTAAAATCAATCTACCCGAGGTCTCATTATTTAGACTAGTTAATATATATGGAAGCTTTTAACCATATTCATTGAAGCCATATCTCAAAATAAATGATGAAATTAAGGGATAAAAGTTTGACTCAACAAGAGCTATATTTTTCTTTGAATGTCCAAATTATTTCACTAAATACTTGCTGAAGTTCATTACAAATGTACACTTTATTTCAAAACAATCCAGATTTAATATCAGGTGAAATTGTTTAGAAAAAATTATTTAAAATTGGGTGAAACGTCTTGTTAAACTTGGGGGGGGGGGGGGGGGGAAACGTCTTGGAGAATGTCTTGTGGGGGGGGGGGGAATGTCTTAAGGGGAACTGTCTTGGGTCGGAAACGTCCTGTATTCGTTAGTGTTAGGCTTAGCACTTAGCCAGCAGAGTCGTACGTGCCCATACAGTACATTACCTGAGTTTACAAATTTTCCAGGAAAAGATATTACTTTTTTCATAAATAAACAGTAATCAATTACGTTACAATATCAAAATAAACTTTAATATTTTGAAATAACTAATTCCTAATTTTTCTGAAACAGGAAGTAATCATCATCAAAACAAATAATGTATTTACGAAATCAAATTTTGGAGTCATATCGTTGTAATCACAATACAGTGTTTGGCTATGTTTATTTTTTTTTTTCTGATGTTCATCGTCAAAGTTTTAATAGTTTATATCATTTCTATGTGTGTAATTCATATAAATTTTCATGAATAAATTATATAAAAAGTCGATTTTACGGAATGATTTTTTTGCGGTCGCGACGTCGTTCATATGGTAACCGCGACGTCACTGTTGTAAGACAATCAGGGGTTTACTGAAGCAGCCACTTTTGCACGAAAATATATCGAAAATTCAGATTTCAGGTCGGATTAATCAGAAGGTGTATTGACAACTCCGTGTACGAAATATGGGAAATACAAGGTAGAAATTAATAGATCTACTAGATGTTTCTATTTTGTTATAGATCTATATAGCTGTTCTGTTCGGTTACGTAGGAGGACCACTTCTGGTAAAACCCTGTTCTATGAATCTATCTATAATTCTATCGAAAATTTATCCAAAAATTAAAATAAAACATATTTGCGTTAATTCGCAGTTGATCCCAAATTGTTCGTTGCCATCGCATGCAGTAGTTTACATGTAATTTCAAGTAAGTCAATTAAGTTTCATTATCGAAGTTTAGTGACTTCGACTTTCGAGATATGGGGTTCAAGAATAAAACTTTCGATGGTTCAAAACGAGACACCGTATTAACCGGCCTTTGAAACAGAATGTGTCGTATACATTCAATGTCAATACTATAAAATAATTCGGTATAAAATCACGGTTGTTTTTTTTTTTGTTTTTTTTTTTTTTTTTTTTTTTTTTTTTTTTGTTATTCCCACATTCCGGTCGGTCTTAAAGCTCTAGGTTTTAGTTACCATCCTCTATCCTAGTGTTGATATGAGTGTCTGATCTATGTAATCCGTACCAGGGTTTTTGGAAAAATGCGGGTTTATATTTAACAAACGTTGTTACATAAAAGGTGGATCAAACAGTACATAGGGCTGCTTCGAAAAAAAAAAATGTACGGAGAACGCCCCTTCACTTCCTGTTTCCAAGTGCTGTAGATTTCACTTCATAGCATTTTTCATGTTATATTTTGCACACAGTTTAACGAGTTTCATTGTATCTAAGTGATAAAACTTCGATTTTAAAAACGATCATTAAATACTAAAATACTAAAGAGAAAAACAAGTTTAGCAAAGTTGCTGCTATATATTTAAACAGACAAAAATTAAATGTTTCATATCAGAACTCATTCGTTTCAAGCTGACAAGTATACGATACTGAACCTATCGTAAAAATTAGATATTTTAACTCTTAATTGCAGACAAAACGCCAGACGACTTGGCACAGTGAGACGACGACTTAGACGAGTAACATGGAAGCTGGTCGGTGCATCCGTTTATTACGGGTTGATGCTTACCTTGGGAATGTACAAAGCAAAGTGGCTGTTATGTTGGCTGTGTAGAACCTACCTTACGACCATCAATGCATCGGAATTTTTAATCTTGTTTGGACTCTTTTCATTCCTTTTTATGTTGCTGAACTGTCTCGTGGTAAAACTATCAACAGTGCTGATGTACCCGAAATATTACTTCCGGAAATCGCGATCCATTCTCTATCCAAATTACAGGGATCCAAAATACACCCGATCTGGCTTAATCTATGGTTATATGTAATTTATTCTACCTTTTATTCAATTAAATAGTTACATTTTCAATAAAATTAAAAAAAGTCATAATTGGTCTTGTTCTGTTTTATAGCATACAAAGTGTGTTGTTTTCTTCTTTTCCTATTTATTTTGCCTGGAGAAGGGTCTCAAAAAGGTCCTAAATACATTGTATTAGTTTTGTATGGTTACTTTGCATATATTTTAAACGCCGTATGCGGAGTAATACATTTACTAGAAATACCGTTTCTAGTATCTTAATTCACGTATTTGAATTCTTTCAATATTTATTAATCTTATGAACCAATTTAAGATAAATAATTCATTATAAAAATGTTTGTCATAAAGACATTGGTGACGGTTCCGTTTCAGTTTCAAAAACAGGAAAGAGAGAAAGATAATTTGTTGGGCCATAATCCTAATTTGATTTGAACGAGATGCATTTTTTACAGAAAAAGCATGATGGACCATGAGGCTACTGAATTGATACTTAATATTTGGCATTAACGCAAATCAATGCTATTGTAAAGAGGACTAATAGAAATTAAAAAAGTAAAAATACAGAGGAGAAATCTGTTCTACACAATTTGGTATACATATCTTGATAAGCAATGGTCTTTGATACAAACAATTTCAAAGTGAAACCCCACTATAGGGGGATGGTAAGTACCACATCCATGTAAAAATTCATTTTGTTATTTCATACTTCATAGGCGGCTGCTTTTCAAAATATAGGTACCAATTATTTTTCAGAAAGGTAGAAGAAATTGCTGTATGAGAAAATATACAGTGAGACCAGTCTATCGTCTAAATATTGTACCACGAACCTTTTATACTCCACCAAATAGCGTGAACATATTTCAAGCAGTTCAAAACTACATCCGGGGAAAATAGACAATGTTCACTGAATACTCCATGCTTTGCTGCTACCATTTTCAATTATCTTACTTATCAATCCGTATTTTTTCTCCTGTCTATATCTCATTTTAACTTATTTTGAACTCACCTACGAAATCAGAAATAGCAAAACTCTGAGTCAATTTAAAAAAAAAATCCTTCAACTGTATCTTTTAAATCTTTTAAATGAAACTATGTAAACAATCTCGCTTTTATTCAGTTAATCTACTCTAGGTCCCGAATCAAACTAAATTTTTATGTTTTCCATGCTTGCTGGTACAGCCACTGTGTAGTACTTCTTATTTTTAATGGTAAGTGATGACACCATTAACTAGGGGGCTTGAACCTCTATATATGCAGCCCGTCTGGGTTTTCCATGTAAGACTTTGAGCACTGGTATCCGGCAATACGGGTAAGATAGCCTCAGGGGGGAGGGTGCGGCCATGATTGTTTGTTTTCTTATTTCCTGATTTGTGCATTCTATTTCTCTGACCACCATTATCCATAATATCATTCATTTGTGCATACTGTTCATTCTTCCCATTCATGAGTTCTCAGACATTGAAGCCATTCTTATATACCTTTATAAAAATATGCATTATTCTCTACACATCTTCCTTTGATTGTTGTTTACTTAGTTGAGCCGCGCCATGGGAAAACCAACATAGTGGGTATGCGACCAGCATGGATCCAGACCAGCCTGCGCATCCGCGCAGTCTGGTCAGGCTCCATGCTGTTCGCTTTTAAAGCCTATTGGAATTAGAGAAACTATTAGCGAACAGCATGGATCCTGACCAGACTGCGCGGATGCGCAGGCTGGTCTGGATCCATGCTGGTCGCATACCCACTATGTTGGTTTTCCCATGGCACGGCTCAGTTTACTTAGTGGCATTGCTTTCGTTTTATTCTCTTCTTATTTTATTAAACTTTTTTTGTAATTTGCACTTTGTCACTTTACATTGTGATGTGGTAGTTTTTCATTTTTACGTGCGTTGATGTCGTTACTTGTCATTCGGCAGTGATAACATGCCATTCGGCAGTGGTTACTTGTGATTCGGCAGTGATAATTGTCATCTGGAAGTGGTTACTTGCCATTTGGCAATGGTAACTTTTCATTCGGACAGTGGTTTCTTGTCATTTGGTAGTGGTAACTTGTCATTCGGCAGTGGTTACATGTCATTTGGCGGTGATTACATGTCATTTGGCATTGGCTTCTTGTCATTTGGTAGTGGTTACTTGTCATTCTGCTGTGACAACATGTCATTTTGCAGTGGTTACTTGTCATTTGGAAGTGGTTACTTGTAATTTTGAAGCGGTAATTTGTCATTTGGGCAGTGGTAACTTGTCATTTTGCAGTGGTTACTTGTCATTCGGCTGTGATAACATGTCATTTTGCAGTGGTTACTTGTTATTTGGCAGCGGTTACTTGTCATTTTTTGCAGAGGTTTCTTTTTGTCATTACAATGTTTCTTGTATCTGTAGTGACTTCATCGCAATGAATTTGCAATTTTTACTATTACTTTCCATTTGCAGTGGTCCCCCTGTCATTTGCGCGAATTTGTCATTTGGCATGTTACGGACGACTTCCTGTAATAACATGTCATTTGCCGTGGTTACTTGTCATTTGGCAGCGGGAACTTGTCATTTGGCAATGGTTGCTTGTCATTTGGAAGTGGTTACTTGTCATTTGGTAGTGGTAACTTTTCATTCGGGCAGTGGTTACTTGTCATTTGGTAGTGGTAACTTGTCATTCGGTTGTGATATGATGTCATTTTGCAGTGGTTATCTGTCATTTGGCAGCGGTTACTTGTCATTTAGCAGTGGTTACATGTCATTTGGCGGTGATTACATGTCATTTGGCATTGGCTTCTTGTCATTTGGTAGTGGTTACTTGTCATTCTGCTGTGACAACATGTCATTTTGCAGTGGTTACTTGTCATCTGGAAGTGGTTACTTGTAATTTTGCAGCGGAAAATTGTCATTTGGTAGTGGTAACTTTTCATTCGGGCAGTGGTTACTTGTCATTTGGTAGTGGTAACTTGTCATTCGGCTGTGATAATATGTCATTTTGCAGTGGTTACTGGTTATATGGCAGCGGTTACTTGTCATTTGGCAGAGGGTTCTTTGTCATTTGGCAGAGGTTTGTTGTTATTTGGTAGTGGTGACTTGTCATTCGGCAATGGTAACTTGCAATTTTGTAGTAGTTAATTGTCATTTGGCAGTGGTAACTTGTCATTTTGCAGCGGTAATTTGTCATTTGGGCCGTGGTTACTGGTTACTTGACATTCGGCTGTAATAAAATGTCATTTTGCGGTGGTTACTTGTCATTTGGCAGCGGGAACTTGTCATTTGGCAATGGTTGCTTGTCATTTGGCAGTGGTTACTTGTCATTTGGTAGTGGTTACTTGTCATTCGGCTATGATAACATGTCATTTTGCAGTGGTCTCTTGTCATTTGGCAGTGGTTACTTGTCATTTTGCAACAGTAAGTTGTCATTTGGCAGTGGTTACTTGTCATTCTGAAGTGGTTTCTTGTAATTTGGGCAGTGGTTACTTGTCATTTGGTTGTGGGTACTTGTCATTCGGCTGTGATAACATGTCATTTGGAAGTGGTTTCTTGTCATTTGGCAGTGATTACTTGTCATGTTGCAGTGGTAACTTGTCATTTGATAGTAGTTACTTGTCATTCGGCTATGATAACATGTCATTTTGTAGCGGTTACTTGTCATTTTGCAGTGGTTACTTGTCATTTGGTAGTGGTTACTTGTCATTTTGCAGTGGTAACTTGTCATTTGGTAGTGCTTACTTGTCATTTTGCAATGGTTACTTGTCATTTGGGTAGTGGTGTCTTGTCATTTGGTAGTGGGTACTTGTCATTCGGCTGTGATAACATGTCATTTTGCGGTGGTTACTTGTCATTTGGCAGAGGTTACTCATCATTTTGCAGTGGTTACTTGTCATTTTGTAGTGGGTACTTGTCATTCGGCTGTGATAACATGTCATTTTGTAGTGGTAACATGTCACTTTGCGGTGATTACTTGTCATTTTGCAGTGATAACTTGTCATTTGGGTAGTGGTTACTTGTCATTTGGTAGTGGGTACTTGTCAGTCGGTTATGATAACATGTCATTTTGCAGTGGTTACTTGTCATTTGGCAGTGGTTACTCGTCATTTTGCAGTGGTAACTTGTCATTTGGATAGTGCTTACGTGTCATTTGGTAGTGGGTACTTGTCATTCGGCTGTGACAACAAGTCATTTTGCAGTGGTTACTTGTCATTTTGCAGTGGTTACTTGTCATTTTGCAGTGGGTACTTGTCATTTTGCAGTGGTAACTTGTCATTTGGTAGTGGTAACTTGTCATTCGGCTGTGATAATATGTCATTTTGCAGTGGTTACTGGTTATATGGCAGCGGTTACTTGTCATTTGGCAGAGGGTTCTTTGTCATTTAGCAGAGGTTTGTTGTTATTTGGTAGTGGTGACTTGTCATTCGTCAATGGTAACTTGCAATTTTGCAGTAGTTACTTGTCATTTGGCAGTGGTAACTTGTCATTTTGCAGCGGTAATTTGTCATTTGGGCCGTTGTTTCTGGTTACTTGACATTCAGCTGTAATAACATGTCATTTTGCGGTGGTTACTTGTCATTTAGCAGAGGTTACTCATCATTTTGCAGTGGTTGCTTGTCATTTTGCAGTGGTTTCTTGTCATTTGGTAGAGGTTACTTGTCATTCGGCTGTGATAACTTGTCATTTTGTAGTGGTAACATGTCACTTGTCAGTGATTACTTGTCATTTTGCAGTGATAACTTGTCATTTGGGTAGTGGTTACTTGTCATTTGGTAGTGGGTACTTGTCAGTCGGTTATGATAACATGTCATTTTGCAGTGGTTACTTGTCATTTGGCAGTGGTTACTCGTCATTTTGCAGTGGTAACTTGTCATTTGGATAGTGCTTACGTGTCATTTGGTAGTGGGTACTTGTCATTCGGCTGTGACAACAAATCATTTTGCAGTGGTTACTTGTCATTTGGCAGTGGTTACCTGTCATTTTGCAGTGGGTACTTGTCATTTTGCAGTGGTAACTTGTCATTTGGTAGTGGTTACTTCTCATTTTGCAGTGGTTACTTGTCATGTTGCAGTGGTAACTTGTCATTTGATAGTAGTTACTTGTCATTCGGCTATATTAACATGTCATTTTGTAGCGGTTACTTGTCATTTTGCAGTGGTTACTTGCCATTTGGTAGTGGTTACTTGTCATTTTGCAGTGGTTACTTGTCATTTTACAGTGGTTACTTGTCATTTGGCAGTGGTAACTTGTCATTTGGTAGTGCTTACTTGTCATTTTGCAGTGGTTACTTGTCATTTGGGTAGTGGTGTCTTGTCATTTGGTAGTGGGTACTTGTCATTCGGCTGTGATAACATGTCATTTTGCGTGGTTACTTGTCATTTTGCAGTGGGTACTTGTCATTTGGTAGTGGGTACTTGTCATTCGGCTGTGATAACATGTCATTTTGCAGTGATAACTTGTCATTTGGGTAGTGGTTACTTGTCATTTGGTAGTGGGTACTTGTCAGTAGGTTGTGATAACATGTCATTTTGTAGTGGTTACTCGTCATTTTGCAGTGGTAACTTGTCATTTGGGTAGTGCTTACGTGTCATTTGGCAGTGGGTACTTGTCATTCGGCTGTGAAAAACAAGTCATTTTGCAGTGGTTACTTGTCATTTGGTAGTGCTTACTTGTCATTTGCAGTGACTTGCCCTTTTGGGGTAGGGGGTGTCTTGTCATTTGGTAGGGTACTGTCTTTTCGGCTGTGTTTAACATATCTTTTTGCAGTGGTAACATGTCACTTTGCAGTGATTACTTGTCATTTTGCAGTGATAACTTGTCATTTGGGTAGTGGTTACTTGTCATTTGGTAGTGGGTACTTGTCCGTCGGTTTTGATAACATGTCATTTTGCCGTGGTTACTTGTCATTTGGCAGTGGTTACTGGTCATTTTGCAGTGGTAACTTGTCATTTGGGTAGTGCTTACGTGTCATTTGGTAGTGGGTACTTGTTATTCGGCTGTGACAACAAGTCATTTTGCAGTGGTTACTTGTCATTTTGCAGTGGGTACTTGTCATTTTGCAGTGGTAACTTGTCATTTGGTAGTAGTTACTTGTCATTTTGCAGTGGTTACTTGTCATTTTGCAGTGGTTACTTGTCATTTTGCAGGGGTTTCTTGTCATTTGGTTGTGGTTACTTGTCATTTTGGCAGTGGTTACTCGTCATTTGGCAGTGGTTACTTATCATCCGGTTGTGATAACATGTCATTTTGCAATGGTTACTTGTCATTTTGCAGCGGTTACTTGTCATTTGGCTGTGATAACAAGTCATTTTGCAGTGGTTACTTGTCATTTGGGCAGTGGTTACTTGTCATTTGCCAGTGGTTACTAGTCATCTGGCTTTGATAACATGTCATTTTGCAGTGGTTGCTTGTCATTTTGCAGTGGTTACTTGTCATTTGGTAGCGGTTACTTGTTGTTTTGCAGACCCACTCGTCATTCGGCTGTGATAACCTGTCATTTTGCAGTGGTTATTTGTCATTTGGCAGTGGTTACTCGACATTTTGCAGTGGTAACTTGTCATTTTGGTAGTGCTTACTTGTCATTTGGTAGTGGGTACTTGTCATTCGACTGTGATAACATGTCATTTTGCAGTGGTTACTTGTCATTTGGCAGTGGTTACTTGTCATTTTGCAGTGGGTTCTTGTCATTTTGCAGTGGTAACTTGTCATTCGGTAGTGGTTACTTGTCATTTTGCAGTGGTTACTTGTCATTTTGCAGTGGTTTCTTGTCATTTGGTAGTGGTTACTTGTCATTTGGCTGTGATAACATGTCATTTTGCAGTGGTTACTTGTCATTTGGGCAGTGGTAACTTGTCATTTGGCAGTGGTTACTTGTCACCCGGCTGTGTCATTTTGCAGTGGTTACTTGTCATTTGGCAGCGGTTACTTGTCATTTGCCTGTGATAACCAGTCATTTTGCAGTGGTTACTTGTCATTTGGGCAGTGGTTACTTGTCATTTGGCAGTAGTTACTAGTCATCTGGCTGTCATAACATGTCATTTTGCAGTGGTTACTTGTCATTTGGCAGTGGTAACTTGTCATTTGGTGGTGGTTACTTGCCATTTTGCAGTGGATACTTGTCATTTTGGCAGTGGTTTCTTGTCATTTGGTTGTGGTTACTTTTCATTTTGCTGTGATAACATGTCATTTTGCAGTTGTTACTTGTCATTTGGGCTGTGGTTACTTGTCATTTGGCAGTGGATACTTGTCATTTAGCAGTGGTTTTTGCAGTCCCACTCGTCATTCGGCTGTGATAACCTGTCATTTTGCAGTGGTTACTTGTCATTTGGCATTCGTTACTCGTCATTTTGCAGTGGTAACTTGTCATTTTGGTAGTGCTTTCTTGTCATTTGGTAGTGGGTACTTGTCATTCTACTGTGATAACATGGCATTTTGCAGTTGTAACATGTCATTTGGCAGTGGTTACTTGTCATTTTGCAGTGGGTACTTGTCATTTTGCAGTGGTAACTTGTCATTTGGTAGTGGTTACTTGTCATTTTGCTGTGGTTACTTGGCATTTTGCAGAGGTTTCTTGTCATTTGGTTGTGGTTACTTGTCATTTGGCTGTGATAACATGTCATTTTGCAGTGGTTACTTGTCATTTGGGCATTGGTTACTTGTCATTTGGCAGTGGTTACTTGTCATCCGGCTGTGATAACATGTCATTTTGCAGAGGTTACTTGTCATTTGGCAGCGGTTACTTGTCATTTGGCTGCGGATACTTGTCATTTTGCAATGGTTTCTTGTCATTTGGTTGTGGTTACTTGTCATTTTGCTGTGATAACCTGTCATTTTGCAGTGGTTACTTGTCATTTGGGCTGTGGTTACTTGTCATTTGGCAGTGGATACTTGTCATTTGGCAGTGGTTACTTGTCATTTTGGAGTGGGTTCTTGTCATTTTGCAGTGGTTTCTTGTCATTTGGAAGCAGTTACTTGTCATTTGACTGTGATAACATGTCATTTTGCAATGGTTACTTGTCATTTGGGCAGTGGTTACTTGTCATTTGGCTGTGGTTACTTGTCATCCTGCTGTGATAACATGTCATTTTGCAGTGGTTACTTGTCATTTTGGCAGTGGTTACTTGTCATTTGCCAGTGGTTACTAGTCATCTGGCTGTGATAACACGTCATTTTGCAGTGGTTGCTTGTCATTTTGCAGTGATTACTTGTCATTTGGCAGTGGTACCTTGTCATTTTGCAGTAGTAACTTGTCATTTGGGCAGTGGTTACTTGTCATTTGGCAGTGGTTACATGTCATCCGGCTGTGAAAACATCTCATTTTGCAGTGGTTGCCTTTCATTTGGCAGCGGATACTTGTCATTTGGCAGTGGTTACTTGTCAGTTTGCAGTGGTAACTTGTCATTTTGCAGTGGTAACTTGTCACTGGGGCTGTGGTTACTTGTCATTTGGCAGTGGTTACTTGTCATTTGGCAATGGTTACTTGTCATTTTGCTGTGATAACATGTCATTTTGCAATGTATATTTGTCATTTGATAGTGGTTACTTGTCATTTGCAGTGGTTACTTGTCATTTTGGAGCGGTTACTTATCATTTGGCAGTGTTTACTTATCATTTTGCAGTGGTAACTTGTCATTTTGCAGTGGTAACTTGTCATTTGGTAGTGGTTACTTGTCATTTTGCAGTGGTTACTTGTCATTTTGCAGGGGTTTCTTGTCATTTGGTTGTGGTTACTTGTCATTTGGCTGTGATAGCATGTCATTTTGCAGTGGTTACTTGTCATTTGGGCAGTGGTTACTTGTCATTTGGCAGTTGTTACTTGTCATCCGGCTGTGATAACATGTCATTTTGCTGTGGTTACTTGTCATTTTGCAGCGGTTACTTGTCATTTGGCTGTGATAACAAGTCATTTTGCAGTGGTTACTTGCCATTTGCTCAGTGGTTACTTGTCACTTGGCAGTGGTTACTAGTCATCCGGCTGTGATAACAAGTCATTTTGCAGTGGTTACTTGTCATTTTGCAGTGGTTACTTGTCGTTTGGTAGCGGTAAATTGTCATTTTGCAGTCCCACTCGTCATTCGGCTGTGATAACCTGTCATTTTGCAGTGGTTACTTGTCATTTGGCATTCGTTACTCGTCATTTTGCAGTGGTAACTTGTCATTTTGGTAGTGCTTTCTTGTCATTTGGTAGTGGGTACTTGTCATTCGACTGTGATAACATGGCATTTTGCAGTGGTAACATGTCATTTTTCAGTGGTTACTTGTCATTTTGCAGTGGGTACTTGTCATTTTGCAGTGGTAACTTGTCATTTGGTAGTGGTTACTTGTCATTTTGCGTATTTTACTTGGGCCCATTTGCATTTGGTTTCTTGTCTTTGGTTGTGGTTCCCTTGCATTTGGCTGTGATAACATTCATTTTTGCAGTGGTTACTTTCATTTGGGGCAGTGGTTACTTGTCATTTGGCAGGGTTACTTGTCATCCGGCTGTGATAACATGTCATTTTGCAGAGGTTACTTGTCATTTGGCAGTGGTTACTTGTCATTTGGCTGTGATAACAAGTCATTTTGCAGTGGTAACTTGTCATTTGGGCAGTTGTTACTTGTCATTTGGCATTGGTTACTAGTCATCCGCCTGTCATAACATGTCATTTTGCAGTGGTTACTTGTCATTTTGAAGTGGTAACTTGTTATTTGGTAGTGATTACTTGCCATTTTGCTGTGGTTACTTGTCATTTTGCAGTGGTTTCTTGTCATTTGGTTGTGGTTACTTGTCATTTTGTTGTGATAACATGTCATTTTGCAGTGGTTACTTGTCATTTTTTGCAGTGGTTACTTGTCATTTGGCAGTGGTTACTTGTCATTTTGCAGTGGTTACTTGTCATTTTGCAGTGGTTTCTTGTCATTTGGTTGTGGTTACTTGTCATTTGGCTGTGATATCATGTCATTTTGCAGTGGTTACTTGTCATTTGGGCAGTGGTTACTTGTCATTTGGCAGTTGTTACTTGTCATCTGGCTGTGATAACATGTCCTTTTGCTGTGGTTACTTGTCATTTTGCAGCGGTTACTTGTCATTTGGCTGTGATAACAAGTCATTTTGCAGTGGTTACTTGTCATTTGCTCAGTGTTTACTTGTCACTTGGCAGTGGTTACTAGTCATCCGGCTGTGATAACAAGTCATTTTGCAGTGGTTACTTGTCATTTGGCAGTGGTTACTTGTCGTTTGGTAGCGGTAAATTGTCATTTTGCAGTCCCACTCGTCATTCGGCTGTGATAACCTGTCATTTTGCAGTGGTTACTTGTCATTTGGCATTCGTTACTCGTCATTTTGCAGTGGTAACCTGTCATTTTGGTAGTGCTTTCTTGTCATTTGGTAGTGTGTACTTGTCATTCGACTGTGATAACATGGCATTTTGCAGTGGAAACATGTCATTTGGCTGTGGTTACTTGTCATTTTGCAGTGGGTACTTGTCATTTTGCAGTGGTAACTTGTCATTTGGTAGTGGTTACTTGTCATTTTGCAGTGGTTACTTGGCATTTTGCAGTGGTTTCTTGTCATTTGGTTGTGGTTACTTGTCATTTGGCTGTGATAACATGTCATTTTGCAGTGGTTACTTGTCATTTGGGCAGTGGTTACTTGTCATTTGGCAGTGGTTACTTGTCATCCGGCTGTGATAACATGTCATTTTGCAGAGGTTACTTGTCATTTGGCAGTGGTTACTTGTCATTTGGCTGTGATAACAAGTCATTTTGCAGTGGTTACTTGTCATTTGGGCAGTGGTAACTTGTCATTTGGCATTGGTTACTAGTCATCCGCCTGTCATAACATGTCATTTTGCAGTGGTTACTTGTCATTTTGAAGTGGTAACTTGTTATTTGGTAGTGATTACTTGACATTTTGCTGTGGTTACTTGTCATTTTGCAGTGGTTTCTTGTCATTTGGTTGTCGTAACTTGCCATTTTGCTGTGATAACATGTCATTTTGCAGTGGTTACTTGTCATTTTTTGCAGTGGTTACTTGTCATTTGGCAGTGGTTACTTGTCATTTTGCAGTGGTTACTTGTCATTTTGCAGTGGGTGCCTGTCATTTTGCAGTGGTTTCTTGTCATTTGGCAGCGGTTACTTGTCATTTGGCTGTGATAACATGTCATTTTGCAGTGGTTACTTGTCATTTGGCTGTGATAACATGTCATTTTGCAATGGTTACTTTATCATTTTGGCAGTGGTTACTTGTCATTTGGCAGTGGTTACTTGTCATCCGGCTGTGATAACAAGTCATTTTGCAGTGGTAACTTGTCATTTGGCAGCGGTTACTTGTCATTTGGCAGTGGTTTCTTGTCATATTGCAGTGGTAACTTGTCATTTTGGCAGTGGTTACTTGTCATTTGTCAGTGGTTACTTGTCATCCGGCTGTGATAATATGTCATTTTGCAGTGGTTACTTGTCAAATGTGCAGTGGTTACTTGTCTTTTGGCAGTGGTTACTTGTCATCCGGCTGTGATAACATGTCATTTTGCAGTGGTAACTTGTCATTTGGCAGCGGTTACTTGTCATTTGGCAGTGGTTGCTTGTCATATTGCAGTGGTAACTTGTCATTTTGGCAGTGGTTACTTGTCAGTTTGCAGTGGTAACTTTTCATTTTGCTTTGGTTACTTGTCAATGGGGCTGTGGTTACTTATCATTTGGCAGTGGTTACTTGTCATTTGGCAGTGGTTACTTGTCATTTTGCTGTGATAACATGTCATTTTACAATGTTTATTTGTCATTTGACAGTTGTTACTTGTCATTTGCAGTGGTTACTTGTCATTTGGCAGCGGTTGCTTGTCATTTGGCAGTGTTAACTTGTCATTTTGCAGTGGTAACTTGTGATTTTGCAGTGGTAACTTGTCATTTGGACAGTGGTGTGGTATCTTGTCAAGTTGCAGTGGTAACTTGTCATTTGACAGCTGTTACTTATGATTTGACTGTGATAACATGTCATTTTGCAGTGGTTACTTGTCATTTGACAGTGTGGCATTGGTCTGCTTATGCGTGAAGTGTGGTGTGCTGTGTGTTGTGTGCTTGTCACCTTCCGCTTTCAGCCTCCACCGCGGGCTAGCCTTCTGGTGAGAAAGGAGCCGAGTGCCTAAGTCTTCCCTGCCAGTACATAGCCTCTCTGCAGACAAGCCCTTTTGCCGTGCCTCCCAGTTGGCGCCACACGGTAACTTAGCACTCTGCGGCCTCAGGTAGAACTGCAGGGAACTCATAGGAGGTCTGCCCCCAGACATGTGGCATGCCAGGCCCACCGGTGTGTGGACACCCCTGAGCCTATGAACAGACCCCCAGCTATGGGGCAAATAGCTCCTGTGTTCCAGGATAGGGTTTAACTCGGGAACTAAGGGTGAGGTAATCCCGAAAGAACAAAGAGAGTTGAAGACAGAGGTGCTGGGCCATTGGCACTCTCTTAACAAACCACAGCAAAACCCTGCAATATCGCTATGACTTAAAACAGTCATCCGGTATTCAACAATGTGGTGCTGAATCTCTGAGGTCCCTCCAGGGGGATTCATTGCCGGCTCGAGCCTCGACAGAGTCCACCCACAGCTCCTGGGTGTCCCTCCTTCAATCCACAACATGCAAAGAAAGAAGGAGGAACATACCAAGGGGAAGAACCAATCCCCATCAACCTTTCAGGCTGATGCATTGGGAAAGCGGAGGGTGTCTTCAACAAGAAAGCTGAACTTGAGCAATCCTCCATGAGAAAGACATCAATGTCTGTTGCATTCAGAAACTCACCTACAGCCAGAGAAATCCTCAAATCAGAGGATACCATGTTTCGCTGTGACAGAATTGCAGACGAAAAGGGGCATCATGACATTGGTCAGGGAAAAACAAACAGCGCTGTCCAGACCAACACGCATATGGATGACTCCGAGTTCCAAGTTCTGAGCCTCAGAAAGAACGAGTTCAATTTGAAACTTTTTGACATATACTCTCCAGGTGACAAAGATCTGTCCCTTGACAAAGTTACAACTGATGAAACCAGGTTCATCATTGTAGGAGACTTTAACAGTTCCCCCCACAAAGCTGGGGATATGACCACCAGGATAAACGTGGAGAGGAAGTGGAGACCTGGCAAGATGATAACAAGCTAAACCTCATCAAAAAGCCAGATGATCCCCCAACTTTTTACTCCAGAAGCTGGCGAACAACATCAACCCCCGATCTTGCTTTATGTACTGATGACATACATGGACATGTCAAGCGGGGAAATCTACGAAAAACTAGGAGGTAGCGACCAAACGCCCAGTCCAACTTTCTAGGACCATATAGCCTCTACTTCACCTAACATCCCCAGATGGAACACAAGAATGGCAGGTGGACCTTTTACCAAAGCCTGAGTGATGAGCTCTGTAAAGACATCAGAGTGGAAGGTAGAGACATCAACCGGGTTGTCAAAGACTTCAACGCCAAATATACTAAAGGGTGCTTACAGCGCCATTCCAAGGGAGCAAAAAAGGACTATAAGCCCTACTGGAGTGATGAGTTGGAGAATCTACAGGCAAAGTTATCAGAAGCCAGGGAGGAAGCAGAAAACAATCCTCACAAGAAAGTAACCTCTCTCTCAGCAAGCCAGGCCCATTCCTCAGGCACAAACGGGAAAACACAGAGGAAGAGCTGGGGAAACAAAACAGCCTCGCTCAACCTAGAGCGAGATGGTCAAAAGCTGTGGGATTGACGAGAAAGCTGAACGATGAAGAAACAGGAAGAGGCTCAGTAACTTTGGAAGAGAATGGTGAACTGTTGACGGGTAAATATGCGGCAAACACTTTTGCCTCTAATTACAAAGATGTTTCCAACATCACCATCAACAGGGAACGGCAAAGGGAAGCCCGAAGAGAAAAAATGGGAAAGGCAGACAAGCCAAGTGACACCAGAATGCATGAAGCAGAAATCTTAAAACTGCATGAGCTACAGACAGCTCTTAGGCAGTTTGAAGACAAAGAAGTCTCCTGACCAGATGGGAGTCACAAATGAAATGCTGACCCATCTAGGCACGACAGCAATTTGCAAACTCCTTGGGAAATTTACAACTACACTAGACACAAGGACTGCTTCCACAGATATGGAAAGAGGCAGTCATGATCCATCCACAAGAAAGGAAGGATCCAAAGAAGGCTGCAAGCTATCGTCCAATCAGTCTAACCAGCCCGTGTTGGAAAGACCATGAGAGATTGTGAATGCAGCCTGAAAAAGGGGGGACAAGGAGACTAACAACCTATTCGCAAAAGCAAAAAGCTGGCTTCAGACAATTCCGCTCCACTGAGGACAAGACCACTTATCTATCGCAAGAGATAGAGGACGCCTTCCAAGAGCAGAAAGTCGTGCTTACAGCATGGATTATTCTGCAGAGAGCGTTGACAAAGTCTGGACTGATGGACTCCTCGTCAGGCTGATGAGGGCTGGAGTAGGAGGGCACAAGCTGAGGTGGATTAAGTCATACCTCCACAACAGGAACAAGAGTCAGTTTTTGAACATGCCAGCAGTAGGAAGTTCCTGTTGCTCATGGTGTCCCACAAGGCGGGCCTATCCCCTACACCCTTCTGCTTTTCATCAATGATCTGGTGTCGCACACGAAAAAAGTTAAGGCTGCTCTCTACACTGACGATCTGTGTTATGGGTAAGGAAGAAAATGCCACTACAGCCAAAATACAGGATGCAAGAAGCCATCAACAAGCTTTCAGCTTGGGCTGAAGATTGGTGTGTATCGATCAATACAGATAAATCGCCACCACGCTATTCTCCCTGTCGTCAAAGCAGAGGGCGGGTAAAATCAAGATGGGAAATTTCTCCGCTGATTGAAGCAGACGAGGCCAAAATACCTTGGAGTGACCTTTGACAAACGGCTAACCTGGAAGCCCCACATTAGTCAAACAAGAAGGGAAGGCCCTAGGAAGCTTGCCATGATGAGCAAACTTTCTGGAACAACGTGGGAGCGAATGAGCAAATACTCAAGACAGTATATCAGGGAACAGTGAGACCCCATTTAGAGTATAGCTCAACTGCCTGGTCCACTACTGCCAAAATTAACCAACAGGCTTTAGACAAGGTTCAGAACCAAGCATTGCGGATCATGACAAAGTGCTACAAATCTACACCCCAAACTCCTTCATGAGAAGCAACAGGCACACAGCCGTTACAAGACAGAAGACAAGCAAAGGTCTGCTTCAAGCAGAGAATTCAGGGCTTTTTAAGACCATCCCATGAAAGCCAAGCTAGATGGGTACACAAAGAATCGGGTCAAACGTAGTAGCTTCGTACATGAGGCAAAGAAACTCAACCGAGAGTTTAAAACTGAACTAAGCATACCAAAGGGAGGTAGTAAGACATAAACCCACTAGCGAATGATCTGTCCTCAGTGACTGTGAGACTTGCTGTTTCCCCGTCTTGACCGCGGGAAGCAAGAGGATGAAGGCATTCGGAAGAGCCTCACACTTTCTATGATCAAGAAGACTATCCTCCGGAATCATGAACTCATGTCTATACAGATCAGCCACATGCGCCGTCAAAGATGGAGGAGCAGGAGTTTTCATTCAATACCCATCTGGCAAAGAGAAACACTATATGCAGCCACAGGAAAACACTGCAGCAATTACAAGGCAGAGACTGAAGCACTCATGAAGGCTGTCTCAATGGTTGAAGACTCGGCAGAAGAAAGCTCCTCAGTCGTCTTTCTCACAGATGCACTGTCTGTCATGGGAAACTCTGATCAACAATAAAACTCCGCGCTAGCCAGAGAAAAGCAGAGCCTGATATAACCTTCAAAGTAGCACTTCAGTAGATTCCATCCCATTGTGGAATTGCAGGCAATGAAGAGGCAGACAAACTGGCTAAGCTGGGAGTTCAGTCAGAACAACCAACAGAACCTGTGACTTACAAGGAGAAAGTCACCATCATCAAGGCCAAGGAAAGGAGAAAAATGCTTTCATCTCCTTGATCGGGCTGAACAAGTGATGATGGTCAGGCTCCGCTCAGGGCACAACAAGCTCAATGCCACATGTACAGGAAAACAGACTGGCAACCATCGCCAACTTGTCCATGTGGTGAAGAAGATCAGACTGTGGAGCATTTACTTCAGAGATGTAAACGGCATGACCAGGAGCGAGCTCCGACTTGGCCGACAGATACCTCAATCCACCAGAAACTGTATTGAGGCATTGAAGATCTGCGGCAAACCACAAGTTTCGCCGAGGCTACTGGTCTGACAGTGTAGTCGCGAACGACAAGAAGAAGAAGAAGAAGGCAGTGGTTACTTGTCATTTGGCTGTGATAAGATGTCATTTTGCAGTGGTTACTTGTCATTTGACAGCGGTTACTTGTCATTTGGCATTGGTTTCTTGTCATTTGGGCAGCGTTTGCTTGTCATTTGGCATTGGCTTCGTGTCATTTGGCAGTGGTTACTTGTCATTTTGCAGTTGTTACTTGTCATTTGCTGTGGTTACTTGTCATTTGGCAGCGGTTACTTGTCATTTGGCAGTGGTTACTTGTCTTTTGGCAGTGGTTACTTGTCATTGGCTTCTTGTCATTTGGCAGTGGTTACTTGTCATTTGGCAGTTGTTACTTGTCATTTTGCAGTGGTTACTTGTCATTTGGCAGTGGTTACTTTTCATTTGGCATTGGTGTCATGTCATTTGGCAGTTGTTACTTATCATTTGGTAATGGTTACTTGTCATTCGGCTGTGATAACATGTCATGTTGCAGTGGTTACTTGTCATTTAGCAGTTGTTACTTGTCATTTGGCAGTGGTTTCTTGTCATTTGGCAGTGGTTCCTTGCATTTTGCAGTGGTTACTTGCCAGTTTGGCAGTAGGTCCTTGTCACTATGACACAAAATCAGTTATTATTTGTTGAACTTGCACGATATATGATATATTTTGTGTACAAAATCTGCATTAGTAAAAACAAAACTATCAAAAACTACTCCACACAAGAGAAATCGTTTTTACAATACATTTTTAAGTAGAATAAATCTATTTTCAAAAAATACCAGATTGAAACCATGCATTCTAAAACAGTAGTGAGCAATATTCAGTGCTTAATTATCACAGCGCTGTGAACATCGCTATTAGCGTTATTGAGTGAACAATGGCAAGTGTATTAATACAGTTAGTAACAATCAGAGTGCCGTGAACACTAGAAACTGAGTTTTGTTCAGTTTTGTTCATTTAGAAGCTATGAACGCTACTTCATTATTGTGAACACTTTTCAGTGATCAACATTCCATCAGATGTGAAGGCTTTTGTTTGTTTGTTTGTTTTGGGTTTAACGCCGTTTTTGTCAACAGTATTTCAGTCATGTAACGGTGGGCAGTTAACCTAACCAGTGTTCCTTGATTCTGTACCAGTACAATACCTGTTCTCCGCAAGTAACTGCCAACTTCCCTGCATGAATTATCAGAGGTGGAGGACGAATGATTTCAGACACAATGTCTTTTATCAAATCGTCACGGAGAACATACGCCCCGCCCGGGGATCGAACTCGCGACCCCGCGATCCGTAGGCCAACGCTTATTCACTTATTTGTATATTATCCTTGAATGCGAGAACTTGGTGAAATGAAACATTTTATAACTTACAAATTCTAAATATCTTTTGTGGTGTAAGCATGTCGCAACTTCTCATTGTAAGCAACTTATGTTGACGAAAGTCACAGATTTAATGGATATAAAAATATATCTGCCACTACAGAGCGAATAAATTCTCTGAACAGGTATGTTAAAATTATGGATACTAGTAAATACGTTTTACCTCAAGTATTATACATAACAACATACATATTACAGTTTATCATCACCATTACCATAATTATTATAGCTTTGTTTCCATTTTTTTTACTTAAGAGCCCCGTATTTAATACCACAATCTATGAACTGGTGATTTATATAAGAAGTCATGTAATAATAAATATCATTACATACCACCTCATCTAAATCATCGGCCGAAATATAGTTTGTGCTATTGATCGGTCCATAAATGTAGTGAAATACAAGTTTAATTGCGCTGCAAAAGTAAAAAACCTGAGTACGAAATGGAATTTATTTTTGATATCAAGTAATAAACATTTAAACTCAAAAACAATACTCAGAAACTGTTAGTCGTTGGTATGGAAGCCGTGGAGGGCCACTTTTGAGTTTCGACTTACGTTTTTTTTAACTTTTGAGTTATGACGTGCATGCCTCATGATGGTGGACAAGGAGATATCAGACTAAGTAAGTTAATTTTGTCTTAGTTTTTTTCCTGTATTATTAGCGAAATAATTGAAAGTGAATTTTTGAATGATAGAACAAGTTAAACGTAGAATAGAAAGGAGAAAGAGGGAAGAAATGGGAATGTCTCGGGGTTGCTAAAAGAATCTCTTACATTTGGATATGTATGTCTGTACATGAGTGAACATAATCATGTTACTCTGATCAGAAAGGGCTATGTTTCAAAATAGAACAGTGTCCAAGTCAATTACGAAATTTCGCAAATTATTAAGAAGATCGTTTCGACAAAGATTCTGCATTCAAAAAAGAAGTGGAAATTAGTTTCAGCCTGTCCACATTATCTTTTAGGTAAAGATGTTGATTCAGTTCACTGCATTTGGTTCGTAGTCGTGTATGGAGCACCTGGAATTTCCTGTTTCTTTGGTAGCTCCGGAGACAATGTGAGCACATTCATTTTGAATTTTGTCGAGTTGATCTATTATACTTGGTACAATTGCCCTACACTACGTCTGCGTATTCGAGTATTGGTCTTATGAGAGAAATATATATGGTTTCAAGGGAACGACGGTCAAGTGAGAATTTCAATTTATGCATTATGTATACCCTCTTCTTTTCTACAATGAAGTTGATATGAGAATGACATCAATAATCATTTGACAGGAATACGCCAAGATGTTTATGTTCAAAGACCTCGGGAACAATCTGGTTAAACATTCAAAGAGGAGAATGAAGTTGAAAATTTTGTTTTCTTGAAATTACACGGGTTTCTGATTTGAAGGGATTGAATGTTACAAGCCATTTTTCTGCTCATGATGAAATTGTTTGGAGCAGATTTGCCGCAATGTCCGGTTGCTGAACTATGATATATAGTCTTGTATCATCAGCAATCAGGCTGATGCATTATCTAATTTGTCATTGAAAAAGATAAGGAAAAGAAGAGGTCCGAGAATTGAACCCTGTGAAACTCAGCTTTGAGAAATGCCAGTTAGATTTGACTCCTGGCAGAACAACGCGTTTACGTCTATGTAAGAGAGAATCTTGAAACCACATGTGAGGAGAACCTGTGATTCCTGCGAATTTAGTTTACATAGTAAACCCTTGTGCCAGACTTTGTCAAAGGCCTTGCTTATATCGAAAAAGACAGCACAAACTTCTAGACCGTTATCGAGCGCTTCACAGAGAGTATCGTATATGAAAACAAGTTGATTTAGCTGTACAGGAGTAAAAAGCAAGAATCATGAAGATGGTTAAAACATGCTTGAAATTGAGGTGTTCAAGAACGTTTTCAATAGTGTTTAAGAGATATGTTGGACGATATAGTTACATTGTATTTAGAAAAGTAGCATCATCTTTCCTGAAGATTGCACTAACATGGGCTTCCTTTCACGTGGCTGGCACAGTAGAAAGTTGAAATGAGGCATTGAAAAGGTCACAAAGAGAAAAAGATGGTTCATGAGAAACCTCAAGTAGAATTCTGTTGCTTATACCATCATGAAGTACGGCCTTGTGAACTGTTAGGGACTTCAAGACATCTTCAGTTTCTACTGGAGAAAGATTAATTTAATTTAAAATAGTGGTAGAATTGGTAAGACCGAGATTGGGTAACTCTATATTTTCGTCATCAATGTATTCTGTTCAAAAATCCCATGTTAGACGCTGTGTCCACGTGCAGGAAGACCAGGAAGACCACATGTTTTAATTCGATAGTATATCTCATTCGGTATACCGGTATATCGCATGCTACCGTGAAGGGATCCCGATTAATCGATTCCCTAATAATGAAACAATGGCAAATGCAAACGGAGAAGTTTCTGTAGGAAAACACATTTAAGCAATAAAATATGTAGGAAACTGTAGACATCAAGTCATACAGCGCAGACTTATCCCTCTGTTACAAGATTGCGTGCCAAACTGGCTTCCCCGAATCTCTCTGCCACACTAAAAGGTTCCTATATACACGTACGTTTTTTCTGTCATTTATATCTAGACGGAATTAACTATCATGGAGTCTCAGCATCTTTTACACTTAATACATTTTTTTTTTCAAAATACTTTTTTAGAGGTTTATCATATTAAATCACATTGTGAATTGTATTTCTAGATGTCTAATGTATAAATACAGCATTCAAACCGATTTCTAAACAATAAATAAAAACAGTCGCACACGATGGCTGATTTATTTCTGAATTTAAAAGTAAAAGCATTTTATATAAATGGAAATTCCCATTTGAAGGCTGCTAACTTTTAAATGTATCCATTGAGTTGTTTTTCTTCCATTTTCAGGACAAAAATATTTGATACTTTGTGTCGTGTTTAGTGAAATGTTACAATACGGATAAAGGAAGGCAAACTCGAAAAAGTTCGATAGGCATCCGAATTAACTTAAAAATCTAAAAATTAATTTCCATATTTACCCCCTTCGCTGCCATCGGAAGATTCAAAAGATGGCAAAGTGGCGTCTATGACGTCCAAAGCCATTACAAAATCCTGACGTCAGTAATTATGTTCATGCTTGTGGCACCATGAAATGTCTCAACACCACTAAATGTCGCAACCACTGTTAAATGTCGCACTTCCCGTTTGACACTACGACTTATATAATAAAAACACTTCCTTGTGTATATTTTTTATTTAAAACCATCTTTCCTGGAAAGAACCAGTAAAGGCCTCTTAGTTAGGTGGGAGACACTCAAGAGCATCTCAGAAATTTCCAGTGCCTGGACCGGGATTCCAAACCCGGACCTCCGGATTGACAGTCCAGGGTGTTGCCACAAGACCACTGGCCTAGAAACTAACAGCAAAAAAAAAAAGAAGAAAAAAAAAAAGAAATGAAAATACCCTCTCGTACCTAAAATAAGGAAATCGTCGTTTTCTGCGGCTACACTGGTACAAAACAGTAACACTGTTTAGGTTAACTGGCTGTGGGTATATAATAAGTGACGCGAGCAGATTAGAGTCTCTCTTGTACATCCCTTTACATAAACTGGCTTAACAAGATCGGTGCAGTTCACATTATTCGTATGTGCATCGAATTGCGATTTAATGTCTTTCAACCTGTCGTGTTCGGTTCTTTGGTGGCAAGGCATTTTAATGTCGCATATATATCTTACATTTTCCCAATAACAAAAATATACTTTGCAGCAGCTTTTACTGAAATGAAATAGATTGGTCTGGACTGGGCTAGTTTAGCCTATATATTTGATAGAAGCCACACGCTTTTTATACGCCCGAAGGAACGTATTATATTATGACACCGGTGTCCGTCTGTCCGTCCATTAGCAGTTTTGTGTCCGCTTCAACTCTTGGTCCCCTTGAAGGATTTCGAAGAAACTTGACACAGAAGTTCACCACATCAAGACGACGTGCAGAGTGCATGTTTTGGATGGCTCGCTTCAATGTCAATATCACACTTAGGGGTCAAATGTCATATGACTTTGTTCCGAATCCACTCTGTAACTCTTGAACTGGATTTTAATGAAACTTGGCACAAATGTCCACCACATCAAGACGACGCGCACTGCGCATGTTTTGTATGGCTCGCTGTAATGTCAAGGTCACACTTAGGGGTAAATGGTCATATCTTTGGGCGTATATTGCTCCGTATTGCGGTGCTCTTGTAATCTATTGCTATCATGAAGGAAAGTTCACGGTCGGCAACTGTCTAAAACAAATCTTCTATTTTAGTAAAGTACGGTGGTATGAATAGGACGCACGCTTATGTTTTTCTTTTTCACTTATCACCAGCAACCACAATAAGATGTCTTGCGACTGAACCAGAGATTTTCAGCTTACTTCGACGCGTACTGCGGGTTTATTATAGCGGTTTTCTCAAACTATATAAGAAAGTTATGCATCATTTAATAGTGGCATATTTAACATCCGGTTCTCATGCCGTAATACTGTTTCTATTCAATATCCGTTTTATTGTACATGTATATGAATTACCAAATAATAGCGTGGGCGCATTTTTGTTAATTTTGCCCTTTTACCTTTACTTTTTATCGCTTTTTGTATCTATTCAAATCTTTTGACTACCTTATTTATGAACAAGAAGCTGGAGGTCGCAAACTTTTTCTTCTTTATTTGAAGTGCTGCAGTTTATTTATACGCTTGTTGTGAAATTCTAGCTAGTTTTCGCTAGCAGTAAAAACGACTGTTGATTCAACGATAAAAATACCCTCTTGTCCACGATTTGAACTGTTCAATAATCTCCTGGTGAGGAGACGGACACTCCGATGCAAGAACTTCACCTATTTTACATCTGGCGATCCCTATGCGTAGGGGATCACGACAACATATGTTACAAGTTATTTCTTGATCAAAGAATGTATGTAGTTTATATGGAAACATGGAGTCACTGTATGTTCGTATTAATGCACTCGCGACACTAAAATGCTACTGTCCGACGCACATTTTTATATGCAACTCGCAAGATACGATACGATGCATAACATTTTTATGCAGCGCGCTAAAAAATAACGCACGTGGTATTATATATTCTTAACCATTTCAAACCATACAAATTCAGTTTTATACTGTGCTGTTATTCATTCACTTTTTCCGTACAGTATGAATTTTCAAAGCAATTTAGACCTTGAGTTTTCACGAGTTATTATCTTTATCAAGTCCCCTAAAGCCGAGTATCTACACATACCATAAATGCATGTGTTCGAAAAGATATTTGACTAAAAAAGCTGGCTCAAAGAAGTATAAAATACAGCTCTTTGGCTGGATGTGACTAATGACAAAACGGAATTGCCCAAATTGATATCATTGGAATGACCAAGTCAAAAATATAATTAGTTGACATTTCTATGCATGAAACTGCCCATAAAACTGGCTTATTATCGAAATTTTGACCTGGGAAACTTGGTTGAGATTGAAATTTTGAGAGCTATTTTACAAGAAACTTGAAGATTAAATTAAATTAAGACTGACCATCCATACTGATAGTCACTTAAAATAGTCATGAATTTAGAATTTAAATTTTAACATGCAATTTTGATATAAATCATGACAAATAAAGTTTCATTATCGAACTCACCTGAGACTCAAACTGTTTTTAAAACAGAAGTCTAGGTGTTCAATCTTGGCGTGACCCCCATCCGAAAAACGAGCCTGTCTTGATCATTTTCAAACTCTGATAATACAAAGCGGCTAACCAATTTTATTTACATACATGTAATCAACTGAGGATGATAATTTCGTAAAACTATGGTAATGTATCGGAGCTCGTTCCGACGGGGATGAAAGATACATGTATGAGAACTTAGGTATGTTTAGAGAAAGTGTTGAACTAGATCATTCAAAATGTTTAATTAATAATGCATTCGACTTGACTTTTTCGAATGTCTCTCCGAATGTCTAAGGTCTCTCAGATATGAATTAGCCTTTAGCTTTTCGAATGTCTATCTGAATGTCTAATGTCTATCAAATAGGCATTCGACTTGCGTTTTTCGAATGTCTATCCGAATGTCTAATGTCTATCAGATAGGCATTAGACTTGTGTTTTTCGAATGTCTATCCGAATGTCTAGTGTCTATCAGATAGGCATTCCTCCACTTTTTTCGAATGTCTCTCCGAATGCCTAATGCCTCTCAGATAGGCATTCACCTATTATTTTCGAATGTCTCTCCGAATATCTAATGCCTCTCAGATAGGCATTCATCTTTTCTTTTCGAATGTATCTATGAAAGTCTAAGCCTCTCAGATAAACACTCGAGTATTTTTCCGAATATCTCTCCGAATGTCTAATGCCTCTCAGATAGGCATTCACCTATTCTTTTCGAATGTCTCTCCGAATGGCTAATGCCTCTCAGATAAGCATTCGTCGGTAGGCATTCGTCTATTCTTTTCGAATGTCTCTCCGAATGTCTAAGGTCTCTCAGATATGAATTAGCCTTGAGCTTTTCGAATGTCTATCCGAATGTCTAATGTCTATCAGATAGGCATTCGACTTCCGTTTTTCGAATGTCTATCCGAATGTCTAATGTCTATCAGATAGGCATTAGACTTGTGTTTTTCGAATGTCTATTCGAATGTCTAGTGTCTATCAGATAGGCATTCCTCTACTTTTTTCGAATGTCTCTCCGAATGCCTAATGCCTCTCAGATAGGCATTCACCTATTATTTTCGAATGTCTCTCCGAATGTCTAATGCCTCTCAGATAGGCATTCACATTTTCTTTTCGAATGTATCTACGAAAGTCCAATGCCTCTCAGATAAACACTCGACTATTTTATCGAATATCTCTCCGAATGTCTAATGCCTCTCAGATAGGCATTCACCTATTCTTTTCGAATGTCTCTCCGAATGGCTAATGCCTCTCAGATAAGCATTCGTCGGTAGGCATTCGTCTATTCTTTTCGAATGTCTCTCCGAATGTCTAATGCCTCTAAGATAGGCACTCGACTATTTTTTTCGAATGTCTCTCCGAATGTCTAAAGCCTCTCAGAAAGGCATTCGTCTATTTTTTCGAATGTCTCTCCGAATGTCTAATGCCTCTCAGATAGGCATTCACCAATTATTTTCGAATGTCTCTCCGAATGTCTAATATCTCTCAGATAGGCATTCACCTATTTTTTTCGAATGTCTCTCCGAATGTCTAATGCCTCTCTGATAGGCATCCTCCTATGTTTTTTCGAATGTCACTCCGAATATTTAATGCCTCTCAGACAGGCATTCACCTATTCTTTTCGAATGTCTCTCCGAATGTCTAATGCCTCTCAGATAGGCATTCGTCTATTCTTTTCGAATGTCTCTCCGAATGTCTAAAGCCTCTCAGATAGGCATTCGCCTATTTTTTTCGAATGTCTCTCCGAATGTCTAATGCCTCTAAGGTAGGCATTCACCTATTATTTTCGAATGTCTATCCGTATGTCTAATGTCTATCAGATAGGCATTCCTCTACTTTTTTCGAATGTCTCTCCGAATGTCTAATGCCTCTCAGATAGGTATTCACCTATTCTTTTCAAATGTCACTCCGAATGTCTTAAGCCTCTCAGATAGGCATTCGCCTATTCTTTTCAAATGTCTCTCCGAATGTCTTATGCCTCTCAGATAGGCATTCGTCTATTCTTTTCGAATGTCTCTCCGAATGTCTAATGTCTCTCAGATAGGCATTCGCCTTGACTTGTTTTAATGTCTCTCCGAATGTCTAATGCCTCACAGGTAGGCATTCACCTTTTTTTTCGAATGTTTCTCCGAATGTCTAAAGCCTCACAGATAGGCATTCGTCTATTCTTTTCGAATGTCTCTCCGAATGTCTAATGCCTCTCAGATAGGCATTCGACTATTCTTTTCGAATGTCTCTCCGAATGTCTAATGCCTCTCAGATAGGCATTCGTCTATTCTTTTCGAATGTTTCTCCGAATGTCTAATGCCTCTCAGATAGGCATTCGTCTATGTTTTTTTCGAATGTCTCTCCTGAAGTCTAATGCCTCTCAGACAGGCATTCACCTATTATTTTCGAATGTCTCTCCGAATGTCTAATGCCTCTCAGATAGGCATTCGTCTATTCTTTTCGAATGTCTCTCCGAATGTCTAAAGCCTCTCAGACAGGCATTCGCCTATTCTTTTCGAATGTCTCTCCGAATGTCTAATGCCTCTCAGGTAGGCATTCACCTATTCTTTTCGAATGTCTCTCCTAATGTCTAATGCCTCTTAGATAGGCATTCGTCTATTCTTTTCGAATGTCTCTCCGAATGTCTGATGCCTCTCAGATAGGCATTCGTCTATTCTTTTCGAATGTCTCTCCGAATGTCGAAAGCCTTTCAGATAGGCATTTGTCTATTCTTTTCGAATGTCTCTCCGAATGTCTAATGCCTCTCAGATAGGCATTCGTCTATACTTTTCGAATGTCTCTCCGAATGTGAAATGCCTCTCAGGTAGGCATTCGCCTATTTTTTTCGAATGTCTCTCCGAATGTCTAATGTCTCTCAGATAGGCATTCGCCTTGACTTTTTTTAATGTCTCTCCAAATGTCTTATGCCTCTCAGATAGGCATTCGTCTATTCTTTTCGAATGTCTCTCCGAATGTCTAATGTCTCCCAGATAGGCATTCGTCTATTCTTTTCGAATGTCTCTCCAAATGTCTAATGCCTCTCAGATAGACATTCGTCTATTCTTTTTCGAATGTCTCTCCGAATGTCTGATGTCTCCCAGATAGGCATTCGCCTATTCTTTTCGAATGTCTCTCCGAATGTTTAATGCCCTTAGATAAGCATTCCTCTATTTTTTTCGAATGTCTCTCCGAATGTCTAATGCCTATAAGATAGTCATTCACCTATTCTTTTCGAATGTCTCTCCGAATGTCTAATGCCGCTCAGATAGGCATTCGTCTATTCTTTTCGAATGTCTCTCCGAATGTCTAATGCCTCTCAGATAGGCATTCGTCTATTCTATTCTTTTCGAATGTCTCTCCGAATGTCTAATGCCTCTCAGATAGGCATTCACCTATTCTTTTCGAATGTCTCTCAGAATGTCTAATGCCTTTCAGATAGGCATTCACCTATTTTTTTCGAATGTCTCTCCGAATGTCTAATGCCTCTCAGATAGGCATTCACCTATTCTTTTCGAATGCATATGGGAAAATTAGATCCATCGTGAAAATCACCACAAAAGCCGGTAATACGTTTGGCCAGGTGAATCGGCTGTCAAGACTGTTCGCTAGTTTTCGGCCTACTCCGTATTTCAGACCGATGTCTAACCCTTCTTCGCCAATGTACCGTTACATTAATACTTTTGATCATATGGATTTAGGGATATTGTTAAGTCTAATTTACAGTGATTGCAAAGATAGATTAGAAAATAGAAACCTAAATGGCTGTTGGTGGTTTAATCAGAATACCATTTATAACGGTATTCTCAACAAACACATTATTATAAAACCAAACAATGTCTTTCCAAAAGTAATTTCTACTTTCTTACAATCAGATGGAAACTCGCTTTCATAATACTTTCTTTGATGTTCATGATTATGAAATAAAGATTTTAAGCAGTTTTTTAATCAAATAACTGCATATTTATCATTATGTCGTGAGCGGTGTCCAACTAGCTTAGAATTTTATGTCAGCTCGAAGATCGAAATTCAACTTCATAAGTATTCGAATTTTGATCCTAAGCTACACTTGAAGATGAAAAACGTCAAATTGCAAATAGCTTTTATTTTCGGGCCAAGCTCAATGATCGAATTTATAATATTCCAAAAGCCAATTTCGATCTCGTTATTGAATGAACAGCCTGTTACAAGATTGATATTGAAATGAAAAAGTCAAATATCGAGCAAGCATTAGTGTCGAGCCATCTCGAAAATCGTACTTCAAATTCTGAAAAGCTGAATTTCTATAATACTGAAACTGCGATATGCTCACACAAATCGTGCAAGATCGGATATATCGAAATTCAAGTTTTTATGCCCCCGGCATCTACTGATGCGGGAGGCATATAGTGATTGTCCTGTCCGTCCGTTCGTTCGTTCGTCCGTCCGTCCATTCGTACGAGGTTAACCAAATGGGACCGTTTCGTCTAGCATCAATACCCCTTACTAGAATGACTTGATACTAATGCAGATGTAACCTGTGACCATTCCTCGTCTTCAGACATCACCTGACCTCAGTTTGACCTTGACCTTGAACTTGACCTCGTTTTGGACTTAGGTTGCTTTGTATCGACAAGGATGCCACCTGGGGCATCAAGCGTTTATTGAACACAGCTCCTTGTTAAAGATCTAAATAGATTATTCTCAGTAACATATTTCAAGCATGCTCGAATTTTCAAAGCAATCGAATTTAAAACTGGTATTGAATGTGAAACTATCTTTTAAACAGCCAGCTTCCGGGAAAACCCAGTACTGGTGTCATATGTGAAGTCATGGTCGTGACCCCTTACACGGATGCTCGAACCCACGACCACTGGGTTGAGCGGTCGACACATTATTCACTGGACGACCGCTCCCCTCAAAATATTTGAATTTCGGTCATCCCGCTGGATCTAATTTCAATTCTGCCTCGAAATTCGACGAATTCTTTTTATTTTAATTTCGATTTCCTAGTCTGTGCGAAATTCAATGTAAGCGAAATTCAACATCATCCTTTCAAAATTTGAATTTTGATTTTCTTCTTCTAACTTGCCCAAAATATGCCGCCTAAAATTTCAACGTTTCTTTTTTAAATTTTGAACTTCGATCCTCAAGCTGTTTAAAATTGACTATTGGCTGTAAACAGATCATGGGCTATATTCATAGAAAATACTCCAACACCACTCATTGAGTACACTCAAATAAATTGCCTAACGGTCACGTCTTTACTCAGGAAAGATTCGATTTGTATTTATAAAGATGAGTGACAGTCGAGTCGACTCCTAAGAGTGAGTGAATGTTGAGGGAGGTCTTGGAGACCCTTGAGTGTTTCTCGCGGTCTCATAATATAGGTTAAGTTGATAAATTTACAGTATTTAATCAATTAGAAGGTAAAATAATAATGCCATGTATGGATTTTAAGCCGAGGTTCATATGTGTGCAAGGTTTTTTGGAAAAAATATTATGTTCTTTTTAATACATGTTGCTGAGGACGAGAAAAACGCAAAAAAGACCCAACAAATTAAAAGACAGTAAACTGATGCAAACGGTTAAAATAGATAAAGGAAATCAAGTATACGTTTACGAAGCCTAATCTAACGGGGCTTGTCAGTCACTCTCAGAAAAACACATTGTAGTAACAAATATTGTCATAAACAAAACCTATATTCATTACATCTATTTGTTTAAATGACAATGGAAACATTTACTTTATAAAAAATGTTGTTGTTGTTTTTTTTTTCCTTTTTTATTTTTTATTTATTTTTTTTTAAATTAAACTCGTGTATCTTTAAGTATAAATTTCATTCTACTTATGCTGATTAGACTGACTGACTGACGGACGAACGAACGGACGGAAGGACGTTTTGTCAAACATATAGACGGGCGGATGGAAAAACATACAGACAACTTCCGACTACAAAAATGATGATAGCACTTTTGCATACCTTTGATGCTATTGTCATATAAACCGTTATAATCCGCTAAATCTATTGTGTACAATGAAACCATTACTTGAGCTGTCCTTCCGAAAGTTAAGATTGAGTGGAATTTATGAATATGACATTCGGACTCCACTCACACTCCCGCAAGGTCTACTCGAGGTCCACTTGAGTGATACTTACCCAAGTTTGAGTCAAGTGTGAGTTTGAGTGACGACTATGAATATGGCCCCATATTATGGAGCGTCCATTAATTCATAAATCCGTACATGTGTGCTGTTAAGCGGGTGAGAAGATATCAGTCTTTACCGTTAAGGAGCTTAAATTCCGTAAGAATTGACGGAAACATACGAGAATGTTCGAGTCTTTCCGATAAGGAAAAAAAAAACCTATACTCATCTGCAAAATGCTTAAAAAAGACCATTTTCTTCTTCATCTAGAAAACTGAAATTAGTGTGAAACAATAGCTAAATGAATTTAGATTACTAAGTCGTTTGCAAAGGCCTTTAAGCACACACAAGAATCTATTTATTCTTTGTTAAACAGAAGAAATTTAAGCAAATTATCCATATTTTACTATATTTCTAATTATAGTTAGACAGACATAAAGTATACGCAAAAAAAGACCATTTTCTTTTAAATTCATTTTTAAAATAAAATATTCATAAGAAAGACAATGCATTGAATATTATCACATCGTTTGCAAAGCTAAAAAACCTATAATACTTTTCCATGAATTTAAATAAAGTAAAGGGCTCCTTCTTTGCGCTATATAAAATATTTTCACTCGTGTGAAAAATCGATGGGTCTAATTTTCCCATATGGACTCTCCGAATGTCTAGTATGCCTCTCAGATAGGCATTCGTCTATTCTTTTCGAATGTCTCTCCGAATGTCTAATGCCTCTCAGATAGGCATTCACCTATTCTTTTCGAATGTCTCTCCAAATGTCTAATGCCTCTCAGATAGGTATTTGCCTTGACATTTTTGAATGTCTCTCCGAATGTTTAATGCCTCTCTGGTAGGCATTCGCCTATTTTTCGAATGTCTCTCCGGATGTCTAATGTCTCTCAGATAGGCATTCGCCTTGACTTGTTTGAATGTCTCTCCAAATGTCTAATGCCTCTCAGGTAGGCATTCACCTATTTTTCTCGAATGTCTCTCCGAATGTCTAAAGCCTCTCAGGTAGGCATTCGCATATCTTTTCGAATGTCTCTCCGAATGTCTAATGCCTTTCAGATAGGCATTCACCTATTTTTTTCGAATGTATCTCCGATTGTCTAATGCCTCTCAGATAGGCATTCGTCTATTCTTTTTCGAATGTCTCTCCGAATGTCTAATGTCTCTCAGATAGGCATTCACCTATTCTTTTCGAATGTCTCTCCGAATGTCTAATGCCTCTCAGATAGGCATTCGTCTATTTTTCGAATGTCTCTCCGAATGTCTAATGCCTCTCAGATAGGCATTCTCCTATTATTTTCGAATGTCTCTCCGAATGTCTAATGCCTCTCAGATAGGCATTCGTCTATTTTTTTTTTCGAATGGCTCTCCGAATGTCTAATGCCTGTCAGACAGGAATACGTCTATTCTTTTCGAATGTCTCTCCGAATGTCTAATGCCTCTTAGATAGGCATTCACCTTTTCTTTTCGAATGTCTCTCCGAATGTCTAATGCCTCTCGGAGAGGCATTCGTTTCGAATGTCTATCTGAATGTCTAATGCCTAACCCACTGCCAACTTCACGGACCTAAAAACGTAACTTTATCGTTATTTAACAAAATTTTATAACCTCGTGAAGTAATCTTCATTTTTTGCCCTTTATTTCAGTATATTTTTTTTTAGTTTTTTTAGTGAAGTTGTCCCCTCGGTTAAGATCGGTGCTTTATTTTCTTAAAATACTGAACTATGGTTAAAAGTTCCACGTAGTAACCTCTCATATAATTCTTCCGTAAAAGATTAAACGTGATGTGACGCGACAGAAAACCACTGTAAAAGTGTCGTTTACAGTGCGTTGAAAAAAAAAAATGATTATTTTCTTTATATGTTGATAAAATATAGGGTTCAGGGATCAATCGCAGTCCCAAAGCACTGCATAATATACACCACACTGATAGGGCCCAAAACACATCCCAGGAGATGTTTTATCTTATTTTTACGCCGACGACTCGAGTGTAAGGCCAAATCTGAGTGACCTAATGTATGTCTAAAACTACGCAGCCATCAAATTTAAATCTTAATACGCCTACCAGGTGTTAACCTGCGACGAAATAATGCACTGAAGGTGTAACATTAAATATTATATACCTTCTCAAATGCGCTCATTTGATTGGTCAAAATGGGTGCACGCGCGCGTCCGCAAAAGTGATATTGACCCGCAGAAGTGATAATAACTTGTGATATCAATTTATCTTATGTGTATGAACTGTGGGCAAGTGCAATGCGTGTATTTGAAGACATATAATATAACAATTATAGACGTATGTTTTGGTCAATTTCATTTTTACAGGTCCTTACCAACACTTATTACATACTCGTTTCTATACACTGGTACCGGAAACGTCAATATTTTTCCATATACTGACGCCTTAATTTCATATCGGGTGCGTGACGTAATTCAGTGTGTGTTGTTGCACTATTTTTTTTTTCTATTTAGTCCAGTGTTGTAAATCCTATTCAGGCTATTGAACATATTTATGATATTTACATGATATTTATACGTGTAGATGTGTATGTAATAAAAAGGTTATAATCTTTGCATCGGGAAATATGCACTTGTTCTTCAGAGGAAGAATATTGCGCTCCTAAAGTCGCGCAATATTTCCGCTGAAGAACTGGTGCATATTTCCCGAATAATATTGACCCAGTTGAAAAAAGACCCAACACGTCCTTTTTCAAAGTTGAGAATTACCCCTTTCTGCACTTCAACATTACAATTTGATCAAAAGGTCCTTCTTCAACATTTGGAATTGACTCTGCCAACATTTCAACATTAAATTTTTATGAGAACAGAACAGAACAGAACAGAACAGAAGTTTATTTACAGAAAGACTTGAACATTAGATGTTCATCGTCATATATATATATATATATGAGAACAGAACAGAACAGAACAGAACAAAACAGAACAGAAGTTTATTTACAGAAAGACTTGAACATTAGATGTTCATCGTCATATATATATATATATATATATATATATATATATATATATATATATATATATATATATATATATATATATATATATATATATATATATACATTACAAACATGCATGATTATAGCGGAAGGTTAAAATATATATTTTATGGAAATAATATGAACACAAATATACACATACAATAAATATGAATACTGATATGTTTTATGTAATTTATTCAAATACTGATATTTTGTTAATTAATTCTATTAATTAAGACGGTTTTTGCATAATTTCGTGTAACAGTTCATTCTTAAAAAAAATACTTATAATTTAACTCGACATATAATAGGATCGGTTAATAAACAAGAGCTGTCTGATGACAGCGCGCTCGACTATTCGAAGAATCGACTGAAGAATGGGGTCAAAATATTTCCATAGATTTTCAGACAAAAGAAAAAAAAAATGGATTAAACAAAAAAATGTTCCTGTTTTTGTGGATTTCGATTAGTCTTGCACTAAATGGCAATGTGTGACCATGATGGCAAATATGTTAATTTATATGTTAGGCGAAATATGGACATGTATAATAAAATTTAACTAATTTCTAAGTCCAAAAGGGCCATAATTCAGTAAAAATAGTTGACAGAGTTATGTTCTCTTGCCTACAGATGGAAATCATGTTGATAAACTAGTGTTAAAAGTTTCAAAGCCACAGTTCAAATAGTTTTGACAAAACGCTGACTTGTAAGAAAAACTGAACAAATTTCAAAGTCCAAAAAGGGCCATAATTCAGCCAAAATAGTTGTCAGAGTTATGTACTCTTGCCTACAGATGGAAATCATAATGATAAATGTTTAAAGTTTAAAAGCCATAATTATGTCAAATAGTCTTGACAAAACATGGACATATACAAAACAGAACCAATTTCCAAGTTCAAAAAGGGCCATAATTCAGCCAGAGAAGATGACAGAGCTATGTACTCTTGCCTATTGATAGAGACTATTATACTGAACAAGTTATAAAAGTTCCAAAGCTATATGTCAAACACTTTACACAAAATATAAACTGGTATGAAAAACTTAACCAAGATTTCTAAGTCAAAAGGGGCCATAATTCAGACAAAATGCTTGATGGAGTTATGTACTCTTGCCTACAACTGGACATGGTGATGGTAAACAAGTGTTGAAAGTTTCAAAGCTTTATTTCAGAAGACTTTGTCAAAATGTGGACTGGTACGAAAACCTTAACCAAGATTTCTAAGTCAAAAAGGGGCCATAATTCAACCAAAATGCTTGATGGAGTTATGTACTCTTGCCTACAACTGGACATGGTGATGGTAAACAAGTGTTGAAAGCTTCAAAGCTTTATCTCAAAAGACTTTGCCAAAAAATGAACTGGTACGAAAAACTTAACCAAGATTTCTAAGTCAAAATGGGCCATAATTCAGTCAAAATGCTTGACAGACTTATGTACTCTTGCCTATAACTGGACATGGTGATGGTAAACAAGTGTTGAAAGTTTCAAAGTTTTATCTAAAAAGACTTTGTCAAAATGTGGACTGGTACGAAAAACTTAACCAGGGTGTGACGCCGACGCCGACGCCGTGGTAGGATAGCTCTACTTATTCTTCGAATAGTCGAGCTAAAAACATGAGAAGTGAAAAATCATTCTTAAATCCTGTATGATGAGATTAGTCATACATTGTGACTTCAATTATATCTTATCTTTGTCAAGCAATCACTGGTGCATAACACATATCAGCAACGAGATTTTCCATAATACATTATTATAGGTCGATATCTTTCAACTTGCACACCCCTTGACCCTGAATATTCATTTGATTAGTTCAGACCTATCAATAGGTAATTTTTCAACGGTAATTTTAATGCACGTGCTTTTCGTGAAGTTAAGTAGCATAAAATGATGAGATTTTCAGCATAATTATACTTTAATACGTTAAGTATGAAGAAATTGTGATCAACGCGTCTTTTCAAAATTGACATGTTACACACCTTTTTCCACTTAAGTAATGTGAGACATTTTTTATTTCGTGTAAACGAAATCATTTTGTTTAAACGAAATAACTATTTCGTTTTAACGAAATAACTATTTCGTTTAAACGAAATCATTTCATTTAAACGAAATCATTTCGTTAAAACGAAATAACTATATTTCGTTTTTACGAAATGTTATTTCGTTTAAACGAAATCATTTCGTTTTAACGAAATAACTATTCCGTTTAAACGAAATCATTTCGTTTTAACGAAATAACATTTCGTAAGAACGAAATCATACACACCGTAAAAATAGCTGTAATCATAATTTGAAAATGTTCAAAATAGGACGGTCCGTTTAACACATGTCAACGGGGTGAAGTGCACAAGTTGAAAGTAACCTGCCCATACAGGTATTAACCTAACTACACACAAAAACAAACTCCAGTTTGCAGTGGGCAAGACTTGCTATATTTATTGGACGAAAGGCAGGCGCATATAATATGTACATGTACGGTAACAAATTGTGATAACATAATAGATCTAAGTAGTTTAAAATAATTCTGAAAAGCGTTACTGTTATAATGTATACTATCAACATAAGTTCAAACGTGCACAAAATAAGCTTAGATCAAAAAGTTTCGATTCGGACTCGCGTTATTTAGATCAAGACGGACGTTGCATCCACTACACCACAATGTAAAGCTATTTATAGACTGCGAAATACAGATATAACATGATTAAGGGCGGCTTGCAAGAATGATAAAAAAAGTCGATGGATCATATAGCTTTAAATGCTACTTTAAGAGAACGGTATAAGACTTATAAAATTCAAGAATATTTTATGCAATACAATAACTTGTGTACAGGCTTGATGATACATCGAACTTTTCAAACTTGATTAATGGACGCATCGACAGATCAAACAGGTTTAAATGTCCGGTTGTACACGTAGCCACGATACGCTGTGTCGTGCTTATCCGTGGTTTAGCGGAAGATCCCGAGCAAAAAGCGCCCTCTGGTGCTAGAACGTGACATGCTACATGCTATGTTGTATTCGGCTTAGAGACATGTGAAGTGCAAACTTAGGGGTATATAGTGGTCAACCGTTCAATTGTTCGAATGAGCATCTTTTCACGAGAAATGTGTATAACAGAAACGAGAAGCAATAACACAACTTATAAATGTCTAATTTTAGATAGAAAAAATCGCAATACGTTAGCGCATCCGCCAAAGTTAAACTGTTTCATTCATACATTGCAGAAACCAGTTTATTTCTTATCGTCTGCGAATATACAACACAAATGCATGCATAATGCACGATGTAAGTTTACCACCTGCCAATGCATCGAATGTTGCATGTCACATTGCAGTATGTCCAAAAACAAGATAAATACAGTCGGCGAACGGTAATAAAAATGGCGCGAAAATGCCAGGCAAGTCAAAGAAAGATAATTTCGGTTGATCAGTTATTACAGTAAATTAGATTGGCATTCTTATGATACTTGTCAAATATAAATTAACATTTAAAATTGAATGGCGAAATAGCTCAGGTGGCTAAGCTGTTGGTTTTCAGATGCAGTGCTAAAATAGCACGAGTTCGAAACTCGCAAGAGGTTTATTTTCCAAGGAAATGTTTTATGTAGCCCAGCTTTATTTGTTTTATTTCAGTTTGATTCTCAGTTTGTCTTCTCTTTTTTATTTTTCTTACTACGTGTGTAAGTTTTATTTCTATTTTCTTTTTCTTTACCTTTTCGAACTGCAACCTGTCGTTTCATGTTAGCCCAGATCAACTAAATAGCGTTTAGATCTGGTGATTCGGCGGTAACCGAATACAGTCATGTCCATGAATTTTAATTTTATCTAATTTTAATTTTAAGGATGTTCACGAAAAACCCGTGCATGCTGTGTTACCATTTTATTTTCAAAGCCAGTGGTAAAACCGGTATTGTATCTATGCTGAAAAAAGTAAAATAAAGAAGTTCATTTCAACCCAGTATCGAACTTCGGACCTCGGGTGTCATACCTAGCGGCCTAACGCGTTGCCCTAATACAGTACTTTGTACATCAAGCCTCAGTTTTCAGATACTAATCCATATCGTCTATGCGTGATTTATAAGTACCGCACAGTATTATGGCGTTTTTATTTTTAGCAACATGTAAATAAACAATCAGTACTTAGCAATATCTTTTAAAAGGAAATATATTAAATGTAAGATCAATAGTCGGCTTAATGGCGCAGTAGGTTGAGTGGATATACTTGTAATCTCTTTAGAGTGATAGTTTTGATGGTTCGAACCTTAACTGCATCCGTCATTCTTTTTTATTTTACATTTAATTTATATACTTTGTGTAAGTTTATTTTTCTCTGATTTCTAATTTATTCATGAATGCCTAAAATATCAGATCATATTAAAGATGAAGCATATTTAAACATAATTACGTATTAACAATGACATATACATGTTAGTGAACAAAGTTAGTACTAGATTAACAAACTTTTGTTGTTTTCGTTGAATCCTATTGAAAAAAAAAAAAAAGAAATTAAATACAGTTTTCAAAATACTTTTTTACGGGTTCGGGAATCGAACTCCCGACGAAAAACTATAAAACGGATACATATACCGCTCGGCCAACGAGGAATTACTAATTGTAGCGTAACTTGAATTTATTCGATTGCTTTGTTTGTTTACATTTTAAAGCGCCTTATTACTGTGCGATATAGTAGTCGCAACTTTACCGCGATGGTTGACCTTAGGCTGATTATTCATATTGGTTATTTCATATTAGAAATCAAGGGTGCTTAGGGTAGCTGTGTATATTTATATGGAATTAGTTTGTATACAGTGCAGTATCAAAGTATATATACTTTCATTTGAGCAGTTAAAACTTTCCAATACACTAATTTATATTTATACAAATTTATATTTCCTTTTTCTCGTGCAGCTCGTGTTTTACGTACACTCCTTTTCAATAATAGGTTGTGCCTCATTATGTATTATAATGCAAAGGTCAACCATCGGGGTCAAGTTGCGTCCACTTTATACCTACACCTAAACTGGTAAATAATACGGTCGACTACATTTGTTTACAAATATCAAATTATCGTTCGATTACTGTATTTGCAGACCTATGCAGAAGGTCACATGTAAATTTACTAATAAACTACTGATGCAGAGATATGGGCATATAAGAATGCAAAATACATTTTCAAATGTCAAAATGTCGATGCCACTGTGTAAAATAATGTCTTACATGAGTACGAAAGCAACATGCAATTTTTGATTTAATGCTGTTCCATAAACGTGCACTTGACATTGGAACTATTAACAATATTACATTAAACAATCATATCTACACACTGGCCATAGCTTTATCAGATCAAGTGGTTCCAACGTTGTTTGAGCGGTGAATTTTACGCCGATCAGATGGAGAATTATGGCCGATACTACAAATTTCCGGTATTGTAAGTATGATTTAAAGGAATTTCTACCCGTTAAATAACGAATCAAATGAAAACGATGGGTGCACCTGGAGCGCAAATGTGTCTATGTTTTAGCACATGTGTCCATTTAACTGAGATTTGTGCCGTTTATTCAAACACTTCTGTACAGTCCGGCGGGGGAAGGAGATTTTGATAGTTTTTGACAATATCGCATAAAATATAGTGTTAATCGGGAATAAGTAACTGTTAAAACACTTTTTATGTTACGGACTACCTCTTTAAACAAAGCATATGTATTTTCATAGAATTATTCAGGGTTATTTCTGAAAAATCGGCCGAAAACCTAATGCAACGCCGTTTCGAGTGGGCCGCTATGCAACGCAATCAAGTGGATACCGTTCTGTGTCTTACTTGCGAAGTCTTATCCGTTTTAAAAACAGTCATTAAAGCCTAACAATGAATAAATTTAGTGAGCTTTATAGCATTATAATGATCTCGCCATTTCTAATATATTGTACATCGAACAATATCATTAAGTAAATAATAGTAACAGTTGGTAAAAACAAGAACCAGTTCACGGATATCTACCTCCTCCACGAATGGTACTGAACAGCATACCAAAATCGGGTTGACTCTTTAAATCAGTACAGTTACAGTTGGTTACTTTTTAGTCCCTTAAAACCAATACATTGCGATTTCATTACTAATTTGTTGTGCAATTAAGCTGTTCATACAAAATAAATAAAATTTGGTCCATGATAAAAGTATTGATCAGTTGTTTGTACATATTTTCATTCACATTCCTGTGGTAGCGTTCATTTATTTTCAGAGAAATAAATCACAAAGAACGTTAAAATTGGCCAGGGAAAAGACAAGATTTTATTTATCCTCCATAAAACAGAAACAACGTAATAAACCTCTATGGTCCCGTTCAAAAATGAAAATACAAATGAAATACAGACACCAATGAAAGAAAATAAACGGACCAGCAATACTAATAGAGATGTGCCACAGCTTTTGCCAACGCGTACTTATTCGATTTGATAAGAGTTAGAAATATTGTAAAATAATGTATCTTTTGCTTCAGAAAGTTGTCTCAGGACAACCTTGTCGCTTGCAATGTCTAAAAAATCTGTTTCTTCCTCTGTTAATTCTTCAAACATTTCATCACATAAAACTCTTTCTTTTAATACCTTATTGTGAACAGCTTTTTTTCTTGATATTTTGGTGCTTGAAGTTGGAGTTAGCAGTCTTTTCGGGTTTTTTTTTTTATTCACTTTGAGGACATGCAGAAAACGCTCTTAATCGTTTGCTTGATGACACGTCTCTATTAGTATTGCTGGTCCGTTTATTTTCTTTCATTGGTGTCTGTATTTTTATTTGTATTTTCATTTTTGAACGGGACCATAGAGGTTCATCACGTCGTTTCTGTTTTATGGAGGACAAATAAAATCTTGTCTTTTCCCTGGCCAATTTTAACATTCTCTGTGATTTATCTCTCTGAAAATAAATTATCGCTACACCGACAATATGAATGAAAATATATACAAACAACTGATCAATACTTTTATCATGGACCAAATTTTATTTATTTTGTATGAACAGCTTAAATGCACAACAAATCAGTAATGAAATCGCAATGTACTGGTTTTAAGGGACTAAAAAGTAACCAACTGTAATTATACTGATTTAAAGAGTCAACCCGCTTTTGGTATGCAGTTCAGTACCATTCGTGGAGGAGAAAAATATCTGTGAAATGGTTCTTGTTTTTACGAACTATTACTATTATTTACTTAATGATATTGTTCGATGTTCATCATTGCTTTATATTTTGTGTTGATGTTTTTTGACAATGTCCACAAAAATATGTTAAATGTTAAGCTAACATGAAATGTATAAGTACAGTATACTAGAAATGGCGGGATCATTATAATGCTATAAAACTCTCTAAATTTATTCATTGTTAGGCTTTAATGACTGTTTTTAAGACGGATAAGACTTCGCAAGTAAGACACAGAACGGTATCCACTTGATTGTGTTGCATAGCGACCCACTCGAAACGGCGTTGCATTAGGTTTTCGGCCGATTTTTCAGAAATAACCCTGAATAATTCTATGAAAATACACATGCTTTGTTTAAAGAGATAGTCCTTTACACAAAAAGTGTTTTAACAGTTACTTATTCCCGATTAACACTATATTTGAAGCGATATTGTCAAAAACTGTCAAAAATCTCCTTCCCCCGCCGGACTGTACAGAAGTGTTTGAATAAACTGCACAAATCTCAGCTAAATGGACACATGTGCTAAAACATAGACACATTTGCGCTCCAGGTGCACCCATCGTTTTCATTTGATTCGTTATTTAACGGGTAGAAATTCCTTTAAATCATACTTACAATACCGGAAATTTATAGTATCAACCATATTTCTCCATCTGATCGGCGTAAAATTCACCGCTCAAACAACGTTGGAACCACTTGATCTGATAAAGCTATGGCCAGTGTGATCTAGTGGTTGTGATAAGGTAAAACGTTTAGAACTACAAGCTGGCACAATTTGTGTCGGACATTAGGTTTACAAGATGACTGAACAGGTTGCAAAAAGTCAGGTTACATATATTATGCTACACTGCTATATTCATTGGACTTTATGAGGTGGAAAATTTGACATGAGAGATACTGTCAGATTCGATATGAATAAATTAATACCAACGCTCAACGGATCAAACAAACTACCTGGAATTTCTTACCTGATTCTGTCAAACTGTTCTATAGGCCTATATAAGTCCATTTCCGGTTAAAACTTTTGTCAAGTCCTTAAAGAACTTTCAAATATCTGTGTTAGCATAGAAGCAACACATTCTTGTAAAACTTTTGGAAGGTTGAGATTGTTTTCCCTATTTTTTGTTTGTTTCACAGGTCAAAGTGTTTCAACGAAAATATACAAATTATGAGCTGTAAAAGTATCTTCGTAATTTTGAAAAAAAAATCCTACTACCACACCACATCAAGATATTTATTACATGACTCTTCATATAAATCACCGGTCTATAGTTTGTAATATTGACCTATCAATAGCTCTACACAGGTGTGCTGTGTTAATGTCAAAATTTGAAGACATGAAACCTGCGAAAATGTATTTATGACGTCATGTAATAAAATACAAAGTGAGTGGCTTGTCGATAAATTGTCAATCACACTATAAAACACTGACATGAAATTAGTGTATCAAGCAGTGAACCTTAATTTTGGGGAAGGGGATCAAAGCTCCTCACGTGCTGTAGTACAGGAGACAGATACAAAAAATATAACCCCGTTTGGACTACAGAGGCGTCCTATGGACAAGAAAACAGAAAGAAACTTGAAAATCTCAATATTACTGGTAGTTTTTTATTATATGTGTGTGATGAGAATCGTAGCAAGGTTTTTTGCGTCAGGCGTAAAAGGAAAGAGTCACACGTATATCTTAAGGCGCATGCATGCTTTAAAAAGCCGTACCTACGTTATTCAATGCGTTATGTATGCTACGAAAAGTCGCAAGTACGCTTTTAAACTTCTTAAAGTCTTTCGTAAACCGAGCGTGCACATATTTTTTTTTCACATATTTTTTTTTCACAGACATGAGTCTGAAAAGGTTACGTCCCATGTTTACTAAATGCATATAAATCAACAACGTTGAAGAAGTGGCGGAAGATGATGTAAGCGCATGAGTGCCGATGCGCTCCAAGAAAAAATCATTTTCTTTAATTTTCGAAACCTCAGCTACGGCCTGTCGGATTTGGGCCATGAGGTGTCATCCCGGAGTTGAAAATCTTGTTTGAAAAGAAATCAACTTGGTAAATGAGGAAGGTATAAATTGTAACACAGCACAGCGGTGCGGTGCAACGACCCGGTAAGCCTGATGAACTCGTACAAAACATGTTTGACACAGTCTTACACAATTCACTCATCCTTTATAAATCAATCAACACGTTTTTCCCGAGGCAATGCCTATGTTCAGTTCACATAGCACGTGATTTTTATGACTACATATTGTTATTGTTGGCGCGAGCGCGGATATATTTAAAGTGACACGTCTAAAAAGGTATGTACAGTATTTCTTCCTCTATTTTTTTCTCTATTTTCTTTCTGTTTCTGTCGTTCTTCTTTTTCTCTTTTCTTCCGATACATATATTACTTATTCATTTTGTGTTTACCACATGTTTTTCCTGTGATAAAAATCGTGCAAATTCGACTGTAGTGTAAACAATGGAAACTATTTATAGAGAAATAGCTTATGCAATTGCTTTCTCAGTTCTGCGGATTGATAAAAAAGAATAATACATCAGAATTTTCATAGTTTTAATTGATCAGGCTGGCAACATTGCCCGAACGGGCTTTCGACATAAAAACTAATATTTCTTGAAAAATAATGAAGATATTTCTTTCAAACTTGGTCCACTTATTAAGCATAACATATGATGCATATTAAGATAGAAATAACTTTGTTGCCTTCCGTTTTGTTAGAATTACTTCCCTTTTTCAGATTTTTATGATGCATAATTTTTGAAGTCCTAAAAAAAATATGTTTTAATGCAATGTTTAAAGCAGAAAAGGGCTCAATGGCTTTCTGTTGCTCCAAACTTGTGCGCCAATACCTTTATTCTATATATTTAGGGTTAATACTTTGTTTATAGTGCTGATGTTTGAACAATTTTTTTACAACTAACATTTTTCTGTAATGTTGTAAGTGAAAGCACAGTAAAATGTACACATTCGTGTACTAGCGCAATAATTTAGAGCATTAGAAATCCATTGAACCCATTTTTGTTTTAAACTTAACATTAGAACATATTTTTTTGGACTTCAAAATTTATGTGTCATAAAAATCTGAAAAGGGGAAATAATTCTACCAAAACTGAAGGCAACCAAGTTATTTTTATTTTAATTTGTATCATATGTAATGCTTTATAAATAGACCAAGTTTGAAAGAAATATCTTCATTATTTTTCAAGAAATATAAGTTTTTATGTCGAAAGCCCGATCGGGCAATGTTACCAGCCTGTTGATTAACTCGGAGTGAAAAGCATCGGGAGAGAAACCATGATTATGCTCAAACTGACGTAGATATGATGGAATTTCCGCGTGTACATGTTCCTATTTTCTGAAATGAACTATAACTATGGAAATAGCCAAATTATGTTTTGTGCAAATGTATTTTTAATGGGAACATTGTTGATCGCGCAAACAACCTCGCACCCATGAAAAAAGTGTTTTTGGGGGCGCATAGTATAGCTTCCTGCCCCCAGGCCCAACCCCTGTCTATCATCAAAATGTATTGTACAAAATTCGAAGAAAATGTTTATTTGAAACTTCCTTATTACTTACTGAATGAAACTTTTACAGCGTCTTTTGACAAATATCAAAAATATTTTGGTCAAATTTCGAGGGTTTTTTTATCCTAGAAGTGAAAACAGTCAGTCTAGAATCTTTTTTTGTAAGTTTGGTCGTGAGTTTTTCTACCAATTGCCAAGCCTTTTGTATAAGTGTTGTTCCAATGAAAACAATAACTTTGATAGTTTTAATTGCAACTGAGACATTTATGTTTAACAAGGTCTTATTTCTTTTTTAGGTTGTGTCTTTGTGGCAGAGATAAAGTGGTGTATATAAGATCATAGATGGGTCCACGTGGTTTCAGATTTCTACTGTAGGGTAAAAAAGGTGCGTATGTTGTCTTACTTTCTGTGTTTGAAATTTCTAAAGGCAACACTACGATAAATATTTGTTTCTGTTTTTACACACCCCTTTCTGTATTTCGTATCCTTATGCTGCGTTTACACTTAGCCACGATGTCCACGATGCCCACGATTTAAAGAAAAGCTCGGAGCTTCACGATTTATTGCACGATTTTTTTATTTCTACGCTTTGTTACTACCTGCAGCGTTTTATTACGAAACCATCACGATTCTGATTGAGATCTACCACGATTTTTTTTATTTCTACGCTTTGTTACTACCTGCAGCGTTTTATTACGAAACCATACCGATTCTGATTGAGATCTGCCACGATTTTTTTATTTCTACGCTTTGTTACTACCTGCAGCATTTTATTACGAAACCATCACGATTCTGGTTGAGATCTACCACGATTTTGTTTTATTTCTACGCTTTGTTACTACCTGCAGCGTTTTATTACGAAACCATCACGATTCTGATTGAGATCTGCCACGATATTTTTATTTGTACGCTTTGTTACTACCTGCAGCGTTTTATTACGAAACCATCACGATTCTGATTGAGATCTGCCACGATTTTTATTTTATTTCTACGCTTTGTTACTACCTGCAGCGTTTTATTAAGAAACCAACACGATTCTGATTGAGATCTGCCACGATTTCATCACGTTTTCTCAAGTTCTCTTACGATTACCACAATATGGTATCACGCTTTGTCACGTTCTGTTTAGATCCCTCACGTTATCAAGTTTTGTTAAGCTCTCCTACGATTTATGGCCACTATTTGACCAAGATTGACACGTTTGAGCACGATTGAAGTATTAATAGGAGTTATGGATCATCCTCACATTCTTTTCAGAGATTCCAAAGAGGAACGAGATATGCATCAAAGAGATGAGCAAGATGCTTAATTTGCAATTTTCATCATGGTATGCCTATAATAGTTACGCGTCGGCAGCAGCAACAAGGGACGGAAGTGTAAACGTAGCATTAGTAAGGTAAACGAAAATCTAGATAATGATATAAAATGAATGACTGACGTTCAACTAAATTAATATTTGACCAATATTTGATTTTTAGCTAATCTGATATTTGGGGGAAAAAATGATGAGTTATTACTTGATCGGCGTCGGCAATATCAGATTTCTTTGTTAAGTTTTATGTTTAGGTCAACTTTTCTCCTAAACCACCAAAGCTATTGCTTTGAAATTTGTAACAGTTGTTCACCATCATAAGCTGACCCTGTTCATTAATAAACATAACTCTGCCCTGCTTTTTGCAAGAATTATGACCCTTTTGGACTTAGAAAATCATGGGTAGGACAATTTTTCTATTATACAAAAAAAAATCAACAAAAAAGTTGGTTGTCGAGGCGTTGCCATGGAAGTAAATACTTTAGAATAGTTTTAAAGCCCTGCTCCCGTCCTACCTTTTAACCTTGAATTGTCACTATATAAAATTCTATATGAAATACCTGTGGTTATGCGTGCTAAACTGTGGCACGTGGCGGTTAACTGTTTCCTATTGTAATCATGGGTTGCATACACACAAAGGAATTTGAATAGCAGCGTAGCAGGGCTTTAAATACAAAATGAGATCAGCCGGCGCGCTTAGCTCGATAGGGAGAGCGTAGGTTTACGGATCGCCGGATCGTAACGGGGGCGTATGTTCTCCGTGACGATTTCAAATTTTGTTGAAAGACATTGTGTCTAAAATCATTCGTCCTCCACAACTGATTCATGTAGGCAAGTTGGCAAGAAGAGAGATTTAAGTAGAGCAACATTATGTTTTCTGTTTTCTTGCTATGTAGGTTGTGTTCAAGTGACAAAAAAGTTCAAGATCAAAGAAACAGATCACGGGTGGATGTGTTTTTCAAATTATGGAATATTAAATGTATGTTATTTTACACTTTTTATCTGGATTTTTAAGGCAAAACTGATTTATTTTATATTTGCTTCAGTTTCTTACACATGTCTTTCTGTATTTTATACAATCAACAGTGTTAACTATAGAAACGTACATCTACATTCTGATATAGGTGCTATAAATGAATGACTGATTCTGTAATATTGTTTATGGATTGCTTTCATTGATTTTGTCTTTTCGTCCGTCCGGAGCCATATCTAGGAAATAGTTGGGAATATTTATATAAAACTCCGTATACATGTTCACCCCATTTGCCTTGGTCACACCCCTCCCCGTCCCAACACCCCTTCTCCCTACACACTCCTAAAACATTTTAGCTCCACACTTCTAGGAGAATAGGGGGGCTATACTACTCACCCCGGAGTCGGCGTCGGCGTGACCCTTTTTGGTTAGTCTTTCGGCAACCTTTGTTTTTCTGTCATATCTTTGTTACTATTGTTGCTTATATCTTACTGTAACTTCACATAAACATTGTCCAGTATACAAAAAATGTATGAGTAGGGGCTGAGCCCATTATATCCAAGGTCAAGGTCACCAAGGTCTTATACTGAGGTTATTTTTAAGGTTAAAGATTTTTGGCAACCTTTGTTTCTCTGTCATAACTTTGTTACTTTTGCTTATATCTTACTGTAAGTTCTCATAAACATTATCCGGCATACGAACATAGTATATGCTGGGGCTGGGTCCATTATACCCAAGGTCAAGGTCACAAAGAAGTTATACTTGGAATTATTTTCATGTTATTTTTTTTTCAAAAGCTTTAATAGACAAATCTTTGTTACACTAAAAGATAATGACTTGAAATTAAAAATATTTGTTTATGATCATCATCTGTATGTGTGGTTACATACCCCATAACACTGATTGTATTTTTGATAGAATTATGTCCCATTTGTACATATATTTTTTTTTTTTAATTTTTGATTTCTTGATGTAACTTAAATGAAATATAAGATAAAACTCAAATGTATCTATATCACCATCATCTGCATGTGATAAAAATCCCCATAACTTTGATTTGTATTTTTAACCAAATTATGCCCCTTTTATACTTAAATTCTTTTAACAAACTTCGATTTCTGGACATATCTTTGGTACTACATAAGATAATGACTTGAAACTCAAAATATATCTTTATCATCATCATCTGCATATGTTGTAACAATCCTAATGACTCTAATTTGTGTATTTGATGGGATTATGCCCCTTGGTGTATCTTCCTTTTATAGAAGAGATCTCTTATTCAGACAAATATTCATTTTACTGTCAAATCCCCATATGGTGGAGCGCGCTGTCTTACGGACAGCTCTTGTTATTTCATGCCTTACTTTAGATTTTTTTTTCAAACCTTCCATGAATATTTATCAACATGCAAGTTGTACCACTCCCCCACCTCGCATTTCAATTAACTGCATTTAATTCTAAAAGCTAAGCTTATTACAGTAACATCCCATTTAAAATAAATTCTTTAGTTAGGATCAAAGTATCATACATTTATTATGTAAATTGATTTTGACTAATGAAATTATTATTAACATCCTGAATTTCTTGCCCGATATATTTTTTGCCATTCCTCACCACAAACCCTTTCGGCGGGGAATATCAATTCATTGCATTTGCTTGTTTTTCTTGCATTTTAAGTTGTGTTTTAGTGGCAAAGACCAAGCACAACATACAGATCATGGACAAAGGTGTTGTTAAATCTGGAGCACAAACGGTAAGCATATTTTCCTATTTTCTTTGTCTAGAATTTCTGAAAACAACACTAGAATTATGTCTCCCCCAGGGGGACATATTGTTTTTGCCCTGTCCGTCCGTCCGTCCGGCCGTCCTTCCGCCCGTCCGTCCGTCCGTACGTCACACTTCATTTCCGAGCAATAACTGGAGAACCATTCTACCTAGAACCTTCAAACTTCATAGGGTTGTAGGGCTGCTGGAGTAGACGACCCCTATTGTTTTTGGGGTCACTCCGTCAAAGGTCAAGGTCACAGGGGCCTGAACAGTGAAAACCATTTCCGATCAATAACTAGAGAATCACTTGATCCAGAATGTTGAAACTTCATACGATGATTGGTCATGAAGAGTAGATGACTCCTATTGATTTTGGGGTCACTCCGTCAAAGGTCAAGGTCACAGGGGCCTGAACATTGAAAACCATTTCCGATCAATAACTAGAGAACCACTTGACCCAGAATGTTGAAACTTCATAGGATGATTGATCATAAAGAGTAGATGATCCCTATTGATTTTGGGGTCACTCAATCAAAGGTCAAGGTCACAGGGGCCTGAACATGGAAAACCATTTCCAATCAATAACTAGAGAACCACTTGACCCATATTGTTGAAACTTCATAGGATGATTGTACATGCAAAGTAGATGACCCCTATTGATTTTGAGGTCACTCCATTAAAGGTCAAGGTCACAGGGGCCTGAACATTGAAAACCATTTCCAATCAATAACTAGAGAACCACTTGACCCATATTGTTGAAACTTCATAGGATGATTGTACATGCAAAGTAGATGACCCCTATCGATTTTGGGGTCACTCCATTAAAGGTCAAGGTCACAGGGGCCTGAACATTGAAAACCATTTCCGGTCAGTAACTTGAGAACCACTTAACCCAGAATGATGAAACTTCATAGGATGATTGGTCATGCAGGGTAGATGACCCCTAACGATTTTAGGGTCACTCTGTTAAAGGTCAAGGCCACAGGGGCCTGAACATGGAAAACCATTTCCAACCAATAACTTGAGAACCTCTCGACCCAGAATGTTGAAACTTCATAGGATGATTGTTCATGCAGAGTAAATGACCCTTATTGTTTTTGGGGTCACTCTGTTAAAGGTCAAGGTCACAGGGGCCTGAACATTGATAACCAGTTCCGATCAATAACTTGAGAACCACTTGACCCAGAATGTTGAAACTTCATAGGATGATTGAACATGCAGAGTAGATGACCCCTATTGTTTTTGGGGTCACTCTGTTAAAGGTCAAGGTCACAGTGGCCTGTTCATGTAAAATCATTTTTTGGAAATAACTTGAGAACCACTTGTCCTACAATGTTGAAACTTAATAGGATGATTGGACATGCAGAGTAGATGACCCCTATTTATTTTGAGGTCTCTTGATCAAAGGTCAAGGTCACAGGAGCCTGAACAGTGACTTGAGAACCACTAGGCCAAGAGTGTCGAAATTTAGCGGGATGACTGGAAATACCAAGTAGATGATCCCTATTGCAGCCAGCCATCAGTGTCTCTTTGACTTTCGCTCCTGACCCCTATTGACTTCTTGCCTATAGGACTTTGCATTGGGGGAGACATGCGCTTTTTGACAGAAGCATTTTCTAGTTAGTATTTGTTTCTGTTTTTAAGCATGCCTTTTTGTGCCGCCATGCGTGGTGGGCGCATATAGATTTGGTCTTGCCCGTCCGAGCGTCCGTCCGTCCGTCAGTCCGAAGTTCGTGACGCGCATAGTTAAAAAAGTATTTGATATAAATTAATGAAACATTGCATGAGTCTTTATCATGATATGAACTTGCGCACCTTCTGTTTTTATGATCCCAGCTCTACTGATGCAGGGGGATATAGTGATTGTCCTGTTTGTCCGTCCGTTCGTTAGCCTTTCGTTCGTCCGTCCGTCCGCCCGTCGAGGTTAAACCAGATGGGCCCTTTTAAATCTAGCATCAATCCCCTTACTGAATGATTGATCTAATACGATGAAACTGTGACCATTCCTCTCTTCAGACATCACCTACCTGAGTTTGCCTTTGACCTTGAACTTGATCTGTTTTGACTTATTTTACTTTGTACCGAAAAGGATCCCATCGGACGTTTTTTTGAGCGAGTTTCTTTTTCGTCGGCCCGCCCCCTGTTTTTGATTTAGGGCCCTAAAAAAAGTCAAAAATGCCATTTTCCCCTTGTGACACCCCCACCTAAAAAAGTATTTGTATCATTCGGAACCTTGCATGAGTCATAATCTGATTTGAACTTGGCCCCTTTTTTTTAATACCGCCACAAGTGGTGGAGGTTATAGGAATGGTCTCGCCGTCCGTCTTCCCCCCTTCCCGTCCGCCCTTCCCCCTGCGGTAACACTTTGTGTCCGCTCAATTTTTCCCCTAAGGTTTTAAAAAAAAACTTGCGTCAATGACACTCTCAAGCGATGTGCAAAACCCCATGAGCCAGCCTTGTTGGCTCAATGTCAAGGCTCAATAAGGTCAAAGGTTTCAGCCTTCCACTTTGTTCCGCTTTATATTCCTTAAACCCATTGAAAAAATTTTATAAACTTGGGTGAAAGACCACCTCATAAGAGAATGAAAAACCCCCAGAGTCAGCCACCCGGCTCTAGGTAAAGGGTCCACTTGGGGTGAAACTTTTTGAGCCTTCTATTTTGTATTGCTCTTTTCTCCTAAACCCCTTGAAAGATTTTCATAAAAACCTGGGTCAATGTTCTTCATAAAAGAAATGTGCAGCCTTAGGGTCAGCATCCCCGTACAAGTCAGGTCAATCGGGAAGTAAAAGGTTTTGAGTTTTCCATTTTGTGTCTGCCTGTATTTCCAAACCTTTGAAAGGATTCATATAAACTAGGGTCGAATGATCCCTCTTAAACCTGTGCAGAACTTATGAGGCAGCCATATCGGCAAGGTCAAGGTCACAACTTGGGTGAAGGTTTAAACCCTTCCTTTTGTGTCCACTCTGTATCTCCAACCCCCTTAAAGGTTTTCATCAAACTTTGGTCAAATGATCACCCATAAAAAATTGAGTCGCAGTCGTCAGGTAAGGTCACAACAAATGTAAAAGGGTTGGGCTGGATTTTAAAACCCTTAAAGGTTTTTCATGAAACTTGGGTCAAATGTCATCATCCAGGTTGGGGAAATTCATGATCATCGTGTCGTTCCGGCCAGGTAACAGCAAAAGGGTTTAAAGGTTTATTTTCACTATCTGTAGCATGGCGGGGGATTTAGCTGTCTTTCAGACCCCTTGTTTATTTTGGTCTGCCCCAATTTTTAGAGTTTTGGCCCCTGAAATAGGAAAAAAAGCCCCTTTTACCCTGGACGTGCCTAGCTCAAAAGTATTTATTAAATTGTCAAATTTATTGAGACTTTTTCTGATTGAACTTGTGCACATTTTTTTTTGTCTAGTCCCCCCCTAGTTTTTTTGAGTTTGGCACTTTAAAAAAGTCAAAAAAAAGTACTTTTCACCCTTTTGACGTCCCCGTCAAAAAGTATTTTTATGAAATTTATTAAAACCCTTTTTTGTCTTTGCCTGATATGAAATACGCACCTTCTTATTTTGTTGTGTTTGTAGTTATATAATATTTCAGTGGTCAGACCCAGGTTTTGGGGTTTTATAAATTATATAATTTTCTAATATTTCAGTGGTCAGACCCCGTATTGTTGTTTTGTAAATTAAAATTTTTCAGTGGTCAGACCCCGTTTTGGTGTTTAGAAATTATAAATTTAGTGGTAAGACCCGTTTTGGGGTTTAGTTTGTTGTGTAATTTCAGTGGTCAGCCTAGTATTGGTGTTTAGTAATTGTATAATTTTCAGGGTCAGACCCGTTTGTTGTTAAGTAAGTTGTATAATATTTCAGTGTTTTGTAAGTTGTAAATATTTCAGTGGTCGACCCGTTTTGGTGTTTTAAAGTTTTATTATTTCATAATATTTAGTGGTCAGACCCAGATTGTTGATTTTTAAGTTTATAAAATTTTTAGTGGTCGACCCCCGTATTGGTGTTTTGAAAGTTATTAAAAATTTCATGGTCAGACCAGTGTTGGTGTTTAGTAAATTGGAAAATTTAGTGGTCAGACCTAGTATTTGGGGTTAGAAAGTTTGTAATTTTCAGTGGTCAGACCCAGTATTGGGTTTTTAAGTTGTGTAAAATTTTTAGTGGTCAGACCCGTATTGGTGTTTAGTAAGTTTTTAATATTTCAGTGGTCAGACCAGTATTGGTGTTTAGTAGGTTGTTAATATTTTTAGTGGTCAGACCCCGTATTGGTGATGTAATTATAAATATTTCAGTGGTGTTTTTAAAATATATATATTTCGTGGTCAGACCCCCGTTTGTTGTTTAGTAAATTATTAATATTTTGGGTGTTTTATCAGATATATAAAATTTTAGTGGTCGACCGTATTGTTGTTTAGTAAATTATATAATATTTCGTGGCGACCCCTTATTGTTGTTTAGTAAATTATATAATATTTTAGTGGTGTTTTATAAAATTTATATTACGGGTCAACCAGTATGTTGTTTAGTATAAATATTTAATATTTTAGTGGTGTTTTTAAGATTTTTTAATTTTTCAGTGGTCAGACCCGTATTGTTGTTTGTAAATTATATAATATTTTGTGTCAGACCGTATTGGTTTTTTTTAAGTTGTATATATATCATTTTTCAGACCCCGTATTGTTGTTTTATAAGATTTTTATATTTCAGTTGTTGTTAGGAAGTTTTTTTTATATTTTTGTGATCTACCCCGTATTGTTGTTTGTAAGTTATAAATATTTCGTGGTCAGGCACAGTATTGTTGTTTAGTATGTTTATAATATTTAGTGGTCAGACCCGTATTTTGTTTAATAATTTATATAAAATTTCTTGTCAGACCCGTAATTTTTTTTAAATATGTTATAGTTTTTCAGTAGTCAGACCCGTATTTTTGTTAGTAATTTTTTAATAATTCAGTGGGCAGACCCCGTATTTTGTTTGTAAGTTTTATAAATTTCAGCGGTCGACCCGTTTTGGTGTTTTATAGTTTTAAAAAAATTTCAGTGGGCGACCCCTATTGTTGTTTTAAGTTATATAATATTTTAGTGGTCGACCCCAGTATTGGTGTTTAGTAAAATTATATAATCTTTCAGTGGTAAGACCCAGTATTTGTGTTTAGTAGTTATGTAAAATTTCAGTAGTCAGTCCATTATTGTGTTTTAAAAATTCTAAATTTTCGTGGTCAGACCCAGTTTATGGTTTTTAGAGTTATATAATATTTTCATGGTCGACCGATTGGTGTTTCATAAGTTTATAAAATGTTTCAGTGGTTTAGACCCAAACATTTGGGGTTTAGTAAGTTATATAATATTTCAGGGTCAAACCGTACTTGTGTTAGTAATTCATATAATATTTCAGTGGTAGACCCAGTATTTTTGTTTTGTAAGTTTTAATATTTAGTGGTCGACGCGTATTGGGTTTAGTTCGTTTTAATATTTCAGAGTCGACCCGTATTGGTGTTTAGTCGTTATATAAAATTTAAGTGGGCAGACCCCGTATTTTTTTTTTAGTAAGTTTATTATTTCTGGTCTGACCCCCGATTTGTGTTTAGCGTTTATAATATTTCCCCTGGTCAGGCCCAGTATTTTTTTTTAAGTTTTGTAATATTTTAGTGTCAGTCCATTATTGGGTTAGTAATTTATTAAAATTTCAGTGGTCGGACCCAGATTATTTTTTAGTAAATTTTTTAAATTTCAGTGGTCAGACCAGTATTTGGGGTTTTTTAGTTATAAATGTTTCGTGTCAGACCAGTTTGGGGGTAAGTAAATTATATAATTTTCAGTGGTCAAATCCCGTATTGGCGTTTTATAAGTTATAGAATATTTCATGGGCAGACCCAGTTTATTTTTTAGTAAATTTTATAATATTTCAGTGGTCAGACCAGTATTTTTGGGTTTTGAAGTTTATAATATTTCGTGGCGACCGTATTTGTGTTCGTCGTTTATAATATTTAAGTGGGCAGACCCAGTATTGGTTTTTGTAAGTTTTTATATTTCGTGGGCAGACAGTACGGGTTTAGTAATTTTTGTAAATTCGTGGTTTTAGACCCGTATTATTGTTTAGTAAGTTATATAATATTTCAGTGGGCCGACCGTTTGTTGTTTTAAGTTAATTTTAAAATTCGTGGTCGATCCGTTTTGTTTTTTTTTTGTTATATAATATTTTGTGGTCGAGCCAATATTGTTATTTGTAAGTTATATAATATTTTTAGTGGTCAGACCTAGTATTGGGTTTTTATTAAAATTTAAGTGGTCAGATCCGTAGTGTTTTTTAGTAGGAATATAAAATTTTTATGGGCAGACGCAGTATTGGTGTTTATAAGTTATATTATTTCGTTGCGAAACCAGTATTGGGGTTTAGTAAGTTATATAATTTTCAGTGGGGAAGATCTAGTTTTGTTTTTTGTAAGTGTTTTTGTTTTAATGTAAAACCCTTTTTTAGTGGCAGACCCGTATTTTTTTCAGTATTTTTCTAATGTTTCAGTGGTCTGACCAGTATTTTTGTTTGTAAAATTTATAATATTTCAGTGGTGAGACCCCGTGTTGTGCTTTATAAGCTATTTTTTATCTTGTGGGGCGACCCAGTATTGTGTTTGTAAGTTATAAAGTTTCGTGGTGTTTTTTTAGATATATAAATTTTGGGTCGATCCAAAATTTTTTGTTTAGTGTTATTTAAATATCATTGGGCAGACCAGTTTGGTGTTTTAAGTTTTTTTTTCGTGGTCAGACCCAAAATTGGGGTTTGTTTGTTATTAAAATTTCAGTGATCGACCGTTTTGGGTTAAAAAAGTTTTTTATATTTTCAGACCCAGTATTTTTGTTTTTAAGTTATAATTTTTAGTGGTCAGACCCAGTTTTGGTGTTTAGTAAATTTTAATTTTTTGTGGCAGACCCGTATTGTTTTTTATCAGTTTTATATTTAGCGGTCAAACCCAGTATCGTTGTTTGGTAAGTATTTTTATTTAGTGTCAGACCATTTTAGGGTTTTTTTAAATTAATAAAATTTCAGCGGTAAGAACCAGTATTTTTGTTTTATAAGTTATATGATTTTTTCTGATGTTTAGTAAGTTGATAAATTTCGGGTCAGACCCAGTATTTGGGGCTTAGAAAGTTATTTATATTTCCGTGGTGAGACACAGTATTGTTGTTTAGTATGTTTTAAATATTTCGTGTCAGACGTATTTGGGTTTTTTTTAAGGATTAAATTTCATTCTTTAGACCCAGTATTGTTGATTTATAGATCTGTTATTTTTATTTTGTTTTGGAAGTTATTTATATTTCGTTATCAGACCCCGTAATGTTTTTTGGGAAGTTATAAATATTTCAGTGGGCAGACCCGTTTTTGTTTTTGTAAGTTATATAAAAATTTCAGTGTCAGACCCAGCATTTTTGTTTGAAGTTATACATATTTCAGCGGTCAGACCCGTTTTTTGTTTTGTTAAATTAATAAAATTTTTAGTGGTCGACCAGTATTGGTGTTTTTAAAAATATAAAAATTTCGGGTCAGACCATTTTTTTGTTTAGTAAGTTTTTAAAGTTTCAGTGGTCGGCCCAGTATGTTTTTTAGTAAATTTATAATATTTCAGTGGTCAGACCAGTATTGGTGTTTTTAAGTGATATAAAATTTCAGGGGTTTAGACGCAGTATTGCTTTTTTTAAGTTTTTATATTTAGTTCAGGCCCCGTATTTTTGTTTAGTAAAATTATTTATATTTCAGTGGTCAGTCCCGTTTTGGTTTTAGTAAATTTTTATAATATTTCGTGGTGACCCAGTTTATTGTTTGTGAGTTATTAATATTTCGTGGTCAGACCCCGTATTGTTGTTTAGTAAGTTTATAAAGTTTCAGTCGTCAGCCCAGTATTGTCGTTTGAAAAAAAATCTAAAATTTCAGAGGTCAAACCCGTATTGGTGTTTTGTAAGCTATTTTAATATTTCAAGGCGACCCAGTATTGTTTTTTAGTTGTTTTTTAAAAATTTTTTAAATGGTCGGACCCCTTTTGTGTTTAGAAAGTTATATGTATTTCGTGGTAGACCCAGTATTTCTTTTTAGTAATTAATATAATATTTTAGTGATAACCAGTTTACTGTTTAGTAAGTTATGTAAATTTTTTAGTCAGTCCATTTTTTATTTGTAATTTTTTAAAAATATTTCAGTGGTCAGACCAGTATTATTGTTTAGTAAGTTATATAATATTTCAGTGGTCGACCCGTATTGGTTTTTTTTCAGTTTTAAAATATTTCAGTGGGCAGACCAATTTTTTGTTGTTTAGTAAGTTATCTAATATTTCAGTGGTCAGATCCATATCTGTATTGTTATTTATATATATTTCATGGTAGACCCAAGTATTTTGTTTTAATAATTATAAAATATCCAGTGGTCAGACCCAGTATTGGGTGTTTGATAAGTTAATAAAATATGTCTTTGGTAAGACCCGTAGTTGGTTTATTAGGGGGGGATTATTATGATATTTCAGTGTGGTTTTATTAGATATATAATATTTTAGAGGTCATACCCAATATTGTTGTTAGTAAGGTTATTAATATTTCAGTGGGTGAGACCCAGTATTGGTAATTTATAACTTATTATATTTCATTGGTTACCTCAGTATTGTTTTTTGTGTAAGTTTATATAATTTCAGTGGTCAGACCCAATATTGTTGTTTATTAATTATATTATTTCAATGAATCAGACCCAGTCAGTTGTGTACGTAAGTTTCTTGTATTTCAGACCCAGTATAGGTTGTTTATAATTTATATAAATAATATTTCATGGTCATACTTCGGTAATGTTGTTTTATAAAGTTTAGAAAAAAAAGAAAAAAAAAAACACATAATATTTCATGGTCAGACCCATATTGTGTTAGTCAGTTTAGATATAGTTCAGGTGGTAGACCCATTTTGGTGTTTATTAAGTTATAAATATTTCAGTGGTCAGACCGATAATTGTTGTTTAGTAAGTTAATAATATTTCAGTTGTCAACCCCGACTTGTGTTTTTAATCAATTATATAATTTTCATTGGTGAGACCCAGTATTGGTGTTAGTAAGTATATAATATTTCAGGGTCAGACCATTATTGTTGTTTAGTAGTTATATAATAGTTCAGTGGTCGGACCCAGTATTGGTGTTTTAATAAGTTCAGAATATTTCAGTGGTCTGAACCCAATATTGTTGTTTAATAGTTTATTTACTATTTCAGTCGCAGGCTATTATTTGCGTTTTATCTAATAGTTAGGTGTGGGTCAGAGCCCAATATCGGTGTTTTATAAGTGAATAATATCTCATTGTCAGACCCGTAATTGGTGTTTAAGTAAGTATCTAATTTTTCAGTGGTCAGACCAGTAAATGGGTGTTTTAAATAAGTTCTATGATATTTCAGTGGTGCTTTTACTAGTTTATAATCTTTCAGTGGCCAGACCCGACGTATTGTTGTTTTAGTATGTTTATATAGTATTTCAGTTGTCAGCCCAGTATTGTTGTTTTTTAATTATATAAATTTCATGGTCAACTAGTATTGGTGTTTTATAAGTTATATATATTTCAGTGGTCGTCCAGTATTGTGTTTTCATAATAATTTATATTATCTTTCTGTGGGTCAAACCCGTATTGTTTGTTTGATTGTTTACATAATATTTCGTGTCAGACCCAGTATTGTTGTTTTATAAGTTTATATATATTTCACACTGGAAGTTTAGTTGTAAGTTATATAATATTTCAGTGGTCAGTACCCAGTATTGTTGTTTAGTAATTATATAGTATTTTCCGTGTTCATACCATATTGGTGTTTTATAAGTTATCTCATCTTTCCAGTGGTCTTACCCATATTGTGGTTTAGTAGTGATAGAATATTTCAGTTTTCATCCTAGTATTGGGTTTTATATAATATTAAAGTTTTTAAAAACCCAGTATTGTTGTTTTATAATTCTAGTACTATTTCACATTGGTCAGACCCGGTATCAGTGGTTTTTATAGCATTACATATATTTCAGCAGTCCGACCCGCATTGTGTTTAGTACGGTCTATAATATTTCAGCGGTCAGACCCGTAGTGTTTGATTCGTAAGTTTATATAAATTTCAGTGTTCAGACTCGTATTTGGTGTTTTATAAGTTTATAATATGTTCAGTGGTCAGACACAGTATTGGTGTTTTTATAATTTAGATAATCTCAGTGGTCCTGACTCCATAGTTGTTGTTTAGTACGTTATATAATATTTCAGTGGTCATTCCTATTTATTGGTGACATTTTATATACTCTTTAAATGTCGGACCCATTAATTGTTTGTTTTATAGTTATATAATATTCATTTTTTCAGACCCATAGTTGTTGTTTTAATAAGAGCTGTAAATTTCAGTTGTTGTTTAGTAGATATTTTCAGTGATCAGTCCTAGTCTGTTGTTTAGCAGTTACAACATAATATTTACGTGGTCAGACCCGTATTGGGTGTTTAATAATTATAAAATGTTTTCAGTGGCCCGACCCAGTATTGTTGTTTAGTAAGTTATATAATATTTCGTGTTCAGACGCAGTATTTGTGTTTTGGTATTATATAATTTTCAGTGGTCATATAGCCCATTATTAATTTTTAATAAGTTATATAAATATTTCGTGGCAGACCCAGTATGGAGATTTATAAGTTATAAATATTCTTTTGTCCTGACCATGATTGTTGTTTAGTAAGTATATGATATTTCACGTGGTGTTTTTATCAGATATGTATCTTTCAGAGGTCAGACCCATCTTGTTGTTTAAGGTAACTTATATATTATTTCGTGGTTAGACCCCGTATTGGTATTTTAAATTTAATTCTATTTCATTGGTCACCCCAGTATTGTTTGTTTGTCATTTATATGAGATTTCAGAGGTCAGGCCAATTTGTTGTTTAGTTAGTTTTATATAATATTTCATGATCAGACAGTATAGTGTTTAATGAGTTATATTATATTTCAGACCCTGTATGGTTTGTTTAATACGTTATATAATTTCAGTGTTCCGAAACGCAAGTCATTGGTGTTTTTATAAGTTTTATAAAATATGTTCAGTGGTCAGACCAGATTGTTGTTTAGTCAGTTATATAATATTTCCGTGGTCAGACCCAGTATGGTTTTATTAGTTTATATAATATTTCATTGGTCATACCCAGTATTGTGGTTTTGTAAGTTATATATATTTTAGTGGTCATACCCAGTTGGGTGTTTTGTAAGTATATATAGTTTAGTGGTCAGAACCAATATTGTTTTCTTTATCAGTTATTATAATATTTTCATTGGTCAACCCCGTATTGTTGTTTAGTAGTTATAATAATAGTTCATTCAGTGGTCAGACCATAATGTTGTTTTATAAATTATTATATTTCAGTGTCAACCCAGGTTTTTTTGTTTTTTAAAAGTATGTTCACTTGTTGGTAGTAAGTTATATATATTTCTTGGTCAGACACAGTATGTTGTTTTAGTAGTTATATAATTTTCAGTGGTCCAGACCATATTGTTGTTTAGTAAATTATATATATTTCAGGGTCATACCTCAGTATTGGTGTTTTATAAATTAATCTAATTTTCAGTGGTCATACCCAGTATTGTGTTTTGTAAGTTATAAATATTTCGTGGTCTTCCCAGTATTGGTGTTTTGTAAGTTTATTAATATTTCATTGGTCAGATCCCAGTATTGGTGTTTTATATGTTTACGTGTATTTCAGCGGACAGACCCATTAGTGTGTTTAGTAAGCTTATCTCAAATTTCATTTGTTCAGACCCAGTATAGTGTTTAGTAAGTTAAATAATATTTCAGTGGTCCACCCCCTATTTTTGTTTATAGTTATATATTTTCAGTGGTCAGTCCCAATATTGGTTTTTTATCAGTTTATATAAGATTTCTTTTCAGATTCCCAGTATTGCTGTTTATACGTTCTGTATATTTCATTTTTTGTTTAGTCTAAGTTTCTCTTATATTTCAGTGACAGACCGGTCATTTGTTTTTATGAGTCAGTTATTAATATTTCAATAGGTCAGATCCAGGCTTGTTTGTTTAGTAAATTATATAATATTTCAGTATCAGAACCAAATAATTGTTTTTTTAAATCATTTAATAAATATTTCAAGTGGTCAGACCATATTGTGTTTTTAATCAATGTAAATATTTCATTGGTCAGACCCATATTGGTCTTTTAAAGTTATATAATATTTCAGTTTGTTTTTTAGTAAGTTATACGATATTTCAATGGTCCACTCAGTATTGTTGTTTTATAAATTATATAATAGTTCATTTTTTTTGTTTAGTATTATATAATATTTCCGTGGTCAGACCCTATTGGTGTTTGTATAATTTATATAATATTTTCCTATTTCAACCCAGTATTTTTGTTTTATATGTTGCTGTAATAATTCCGTTTTCGTTTCACAGTTGATGTTATATTTCAGTGATCAGATCCAGTATTATTTTCAGTAAGTTATATATATTTCATTGGTCAGTCCATTATTGTTGTGTTGTATTTATATATATTTCAGTGATCATACACAATATGGTTGTTAAGTTAGTTTATAATAATAAAAATTTTTGTCGTGACTCAGACCCAGTATTGGTGTTAAGTAAGTTATCGAAGAATTCAGACCCCGTATTGTTTTTTTAGTAAGTTATACTAATATTTCAAGTGGTCATACCCAGTATTGGTATTTTATAAGTTATAAATATTTCAGTGTCAGAGACCAAGTATTGTTGTTTATATGTTTTATATGATATTTCACTAGTTGTCTTATAAGTTTATATATTCGGTCAGACCCATGTATTGTTTGTTTAAAGTAGTTATATAATTTTTTCAGTGTCAGACGTAGTATCGTTTAGTTTCAGTATTTTATATATATTTTTCAGTGGTCAGACCAGTATGGTGTTTCTCAGTTAAATCGTATTTTCCTGTCAGACGCAAGTATTGTGTTTCATAAGTTATATCATATTTCGTGGTCAGACCCAGTATTGGTTGTTTTTATAAGTTTAATAATCGTTTCCGTGGCCAGACCCAGTATTGTTGTTTAGTAAATTATATAATATGCAGGTGGTCAAAGGCAGTATTGTCGTTTAGTAGTTATATAATATTTCAGTGGTCAGACCCATATTGTTCTTTATAAGTTATATAATATTTTTCAGTGGTCAGACCCAGTATTTTTGTTTTCTATGTTATAATGATATTTCCCTGGTTGTTTAGTAGTTATATAATATTCAGTGGTTCAGACCCAGTATTGTTGTTTAGTTAGTTATATATATTTTCAGTGGTCCAACCCAGTCTCGTTTGTTTTAGGATATTTTAATAATATTATTTCAGTGGTCCGACATCAGTAATTTGGTGTTTTATAAGTTAAATATTATTTCAGGGGTCAGACCCAGTAATTGTGTTTCATAATTTATATATATTGCAGTGGTCAGACCCGTATGTGTTTTGGTATTTATATATAGTTCAATTCGCCAGACCCATATTGTTGTTTAGTAATTATATATTTTTCAGGGTCGAGGCAATATTGTCGTTTAGTAAGTTATTAATATTTCAGTGTCCTGACCCAGTATTGTTGTTTTTATATTATATTATTTTTCAGTGTTGTTTAGTAGCATTTATATATTTTCAAGGGGTCAGACCAGTATGGGTGTTTTATACGTAAATAATAATATTTCATGGTCAGACCCAGTATTGGTGGTTTTATAAATTATTAATTTTCAGTTGTCAGACCAAGTTTGTTGTTATTAGTTACATAATTATATTTCGTGGTCAGACCCAGTATGGGTTGTTTTAATAAGTTATATGATATTTCCCAGTTGTTTAGTAAGTTTATAATCATATTCACAGAGTGTCAGAGACCCGTATTGTTGTTTTAGTAAATTATATCGTATTTCCGTGTTCAAGACGCGCAGTATTGGTGTTTTATATTTTATTTAATTTTCATTGTTCACGCCTAGTAATTGGGTGTTTAATATTATATTTAAGTGGTTAAACCAAGTATTGTTTTTTGAATAAGTTATAATAATACTTCAGGGGCAACCTAGTATTGGTGATTCTAATTTTTCTAATATTTCGTTGGTCTGCCCAGTATTGGTTGAGTTTTAAGTTTATTAATATTTCACAGTGGCCCGACCCGTCTTGGAGTTTTATAAGTTATATAATACTTCATTGATCTGACCCAGTATGGGTGTTTTATAAGTTATATTATATTCCCGTGGTGGACCCAGTTTTGTTGTTTGATCAGTTAAATAATTTTCAGTGGTCAACCCAGTATGGGTGTTGTAATTTATATAATATCTCAGTGGTCAGACACCAGTATTGTTGTTTTATAAGTTATATTATATTTCACTGGTTGTTTTTTATATTATATCATATTTCAGTGGTCAGACCCAGCATTGTTGTTTAGTAAGTTATATGATATTTTATTGGTCAGACCCAGTATTGTTGTTTAGTAATTATAATGATATTTCAGCGGTCAGACCCAATATTGTTGTTTATTCGTTATATAATATTTCAGTGGTCAGACCCAGTATTGTTGCGTATTAGTATATAATATTTAATCTTTAGATGGTCAGACCGATATTGGTGTTTAGTTAGTTATGTAAATATTTCAAGTATCAGACCCTGTATTTGTGTTCAGTAAGTTATAATATATTTCAGACCCCGTAATGTTAGTAGTTATATAATATTTCACAGTGGTCAGACCCATTATGGTGTTATGTACGTTATATACTATTTTAGTTGTAAGAACAATTGTTTCTTTTACAGTTATATAATGTTTCACCGTATTCTACCCCGTATTGTTGTTTTAGTAAGTTATATAATACTTCAGTGGTCAGACTCAGTATTGTTGTTTTATAAATTATATAATATTTCAGCGGTCAGACACAGAGTTGTTGTTTTATAAGATATATGATATTTCACTGGTTGTTTAGTTAGTTCTATAATATTTCATTGGTCAGACCCAGTATTGTTGTTTAGTAAGTTATATAATATTTCATTGGTCAGACCCAGTATTGGTGCTTAGTAAGTTATATAATATTTCAGTGGTCAGACCCAGTATTGTTGTTTTATAAGTTATATAATATTTCAGTGGTCAGACCCAGTATTGTTGTTTTATAAGTTATATAATATTTCATTGTTCAGACCCAGTATTGTTGTTTTATAAGTTATATAATATTTCAGTTGTTGTTTAGTAAGTTATATTATATTTCAGTGATCAGACCCAGTATTGTTGTTTAGTAAGTTATATAATATTTCAGTGGTCAGACCCAGAATTGTTGTTTAGTAAATTATATCATATTTCAGTGGTCAGATCCAAAATTGCTGTTTTATAAGTTATAATATTTCAGTGGTCAGACCCTGTGTTGGTGTTTTATCAGTTATATAATATTACAGTGGTCAGACCCAATATTGTTGTTTAGTAAGTTATATAATATTTCAGTGGTCAGACCCAATATTGTTGTTTAGTTAGTTATATAATATTTCAGTGATCAGACCCTGTATTGGTGTTAAGTAAGTTATATTATATTTCAGACCCAGTATTGTTTTAATAAGTTATATAATATTTCAGTGGTCAGACCCATTAATGGTGTTATGTAAGTTATATAATATTTCAGTGGTCAGGCCCAGTATTGTTGTTTTATCAGTTATATAATATTTCAGTGGTCATACCCAGTATTGGTGTTTAGTAAGTTATATAATATTTTAGTGGTAAGACCCAGTATTGTTCTTTTATCAGTTATATAATATTTCAGTTATCAGACCCAGTATGGTTGTTTAGTAAGTTATATAACATCTCAGTGATGGGACCCAGTATTGTGTTTTATAAGTAATATAATATTTCAGTTGTTGTTTTGTAAGTTATATAATGTTTCAGTGGTCAGACCCAGTATTGTTATTTAGTAAGTTATACAATATTTCAGTGGTCAGACCAAGTATTGGTGTTTGATAAGTTTTATAATATTTCAGTGGTCAGACCCAGTATTGGTGTTATGTAAGTTATATAATATTTCAGTGGTCATACTCAGTATTGTTGTTTTATAAGTTAAATAATATTTTAGTGGTCAGACCCAGTATTGTTGTTTAGTAAGTTATGTAATATTTCAGTTGTCAGACCCAGTATTGTTGTTTAGAAGTTATATAATATTTCAGTGGTCAGACCCAGTATTGGTGTTTTGTAAGTTATATAATATTTCAATGGTCAGACCCAGTATTGGTGTTTTATAAGTTATATAATATTTCTTAATATTTCAGTGGTCCGACCCAGTATTGTTCTTTTATAAGTTGGATAATATTTCAGTGGTCAGACCCAGTATTGTTGTTTAGTAATTTATATAATATTTCAGTGGTCAGACCCAGTATTGGTGTTTAGTAAGTTATATAATATTTCAGTGGTCAGACCCAGTATTGTTGTTTAGTAACTTATATAATATTTCAGTGGTCAGACCCAGTATTGGTGTTTTATAAGTTATATAATATATCATTTGTTGTTAAAGGCCTGGATTCACTGCTATATAAGTGTCCCCCCCCCCCAAATCCAATATACAACTCCCATCTTATATGCTGCTTATCAGCGATTATGTAACCGTAAAGATACAGTAATAATATTGAAAATAGTATTGATAATAAAACACAAGTTTGAAGTATAGTGAAAACTTCATGAGTTCTATGTGCTGACAAACAATATTTTTCAAATTGGAAACTGGTTTCTGTATTCATGAAACAACAATATTGAACTTAAAATTATTGTGTTCCATCTAAACTGAATTTTCATATTTAGTATGTTGCCAAAGTGACTTGTTCATGCTTTGCTTTGTAACCTTTGAAATGCACATACTGATTTTTTTTTTTTTTTTTTTTTTTTTTTTTTTTTTTTATTTTTTTTTTTTTTTTTTTATTTTTTTTATTTTTTTATTTTTTTTTTTTTTTTTTTTTATTTTTTTTTTTTTTTTTTTTTTTTTTTTTTTTTTTTTTTTTTTTTTTTTTTTTTATTTTTTTTTCAATTTTAGACAATGTTATTTACAGTATGCTGCAAGTCTTTAGATGAGGTGATAAAGTCACATTTTTTTCTGAAATATCACAAATCTCCAACACAGACTTTGAAAAAAAAAACTTGCATATTTCTTAAGTAAGTTTATCATATTTCAATTATTTTGAAAGTAAGTTTCTGAATATCTTATAGTGTTTGATCAACAAATATTTTTCTTTACATTAGAAATGCCAAAAAAAACAAAACAAACTAATGATAGACGTTTTAAAAGTTATCAATTATATATCAATTTAAAATAATTACAATTGTTTCTTCCCCCTTCTCACCAATTAAATACACTTGTTTTTTAAGAACAGACTGACTCTCCCACAAACATTGACCCTTGATTACTGGAACAGCGTGATGGTCATTACCCCCACTGTGCTGGTGTAGACAGAAATCCCTTGGCCCACTGCCAAAATCTAGGCCTTTAAGTTAGTTATATTATATTTCAGTGATCACACCTAGTATTGTTGTTTAGTAAGGTATATGATATTTCAGTGGTCAGAACCAGTATTGTTATTTAGTAATTTATATGATTTTTCAGCGGTCAGACCCAGTATAATTGTTTTATAATTTATATAATATTTCAGTGTCCAGAACCAGTATCCGTGTTTTATAAGTTATAAAATATTTCAGTGGTCAGACTCAGTATTTGTGCTTTATAAGTTATATAATATTTCAGTGTTCAGGCCCAGTATTGTTGTTTTATATGTTTTATAATAAATATATCAGGGTGGTCAAACCATATTGGTGTTTAGTAAGTTTTATATAATATTTTAGTGGTAAGACCACAGTATTGTTCTTTTATCAGTTATATAATATTTCAGTAGTCAGACCCAGTATTGTTGTTTAGTAAGTTATATAATATTTCAGTGGTCAGACCCAGTATTGGTTGTTTAGTACTTTATATAATATTTCAGCGTGTCAACACTGTATTGCGTGTTTTATCAGTTATATAATATTTCAGTGGTTAGACCCAGTAATGGTGTTTCATAAGTTATAAAAGTTTTCAGTGACAACCCAGTATTGGTGTTTTTAAAAGTTTATATAATATTTACAGTGCCCAGACCCAGTATTGTTGTTTAGTATATTGTATAAAATTTCAGTGTCAGAGCCATACTGGGTTTGTTATAGTATGATTATATAATATTTCAGTGTCAGACCCAGTATTGTTGTTTTTATAAGTTATAATAATATTTCAGTTGTTGTTTAGTAAGTTATATAATATTTTCAGTGGCCTAAACCCAGTATTGCTGTTTAGTAAGTAAATAATATTTCCATGGTCGACCAAGTATTATTTTTGTATAACTTAATATAATATTTCAGTGGTGAAACCCAGTATTGGTGTATTTATCATTTAATAATATTTCAATGGTCAGTACCCATTATTGGTGTTTTTATAAGTTAAATAATATTTCTTAATAATACAGTGTCCGCACCCCAGTATTGTTCTTTTATAAGTTGGATAATATTTCATTGGTCAGACCCAGTATTGTTGTTAGTAATATATATAAAATTTCGTTGTCAGACCCAGTATTGGTGCTTAGTAAGTTATTATCATATTTTCAGTGGTCAGACCCAGTGTGTTGTTTATAACATATATAATATTTCAGTGGTCAACCCATATAGGTGTTTTTATAAGTATATAATATATCATTTGTTGTTAAGTTAGTTAAAATATATTTCAGTGATCACACCCCAGTATTTGTTGTTTAGTAAGTATATGTATATTTTCAGTGGTAGAAACCAGTACAGTTTTTTAGTAATTTTATATTGATTTTTCAGGTCAGACCCAGTATAGTGTTTTATAATTTATATAATATTTCAGTGGCCAGAACCAGTATCCGTGTTTTATAAGTTATAAAATATTTCAGTGGTCAGACTCAGTATGTTGTGTTTTATCAGTTTTATAATATTTCAGTGTTCAGTGCCCCAGTATTTTGTTTTATAATATATACTGTTCAGTGGTCAAACCCAGTATTGGTGTTTAGTAAGTTATATAATTATCTAGTGTAAGACCAAGTATGGTTTCTTTTTTTATCAGTTATATATATTTCATAGTCAGACCCAGTATTGGTTGTTTAGTAAGTATTATATAATATTATCAGTGGTCAGCCCCAGTATTGTTTTAGTACTTTATATAATAATTCAGCGGTCAACCTCAGTATGTTGTTTTAATCAGTTATATATTATATTTTCAGTGTGTAAGACCCAGTATAGGTGTTATAGTAAGTAATAAAATATTCAGTGTCAGACCCAGTATTGATGTTTTATAAGCTATATAATATATCAGTGCCAACCCAGTATTTTGTTTAGTATATGTCTAAAAATTTCAGTGGGTCAAACCCAGTACGTTGTTTTAGTAAGTTATATATTAATTTTTCTTCAGTGATCAGACCCATATTGGTTGTTTTAAAAGTTATATAATAATACATTTGTTGTTTAGTAAGTTATAATAATATTTCAGTGGCCAAACCCAGTAAATGCTGTTTAGTAAGTTTATATAATATTTCAGTGGTCAACCAAGTATTATTTTGTTTAACTAAATAATATTTCAGTGGTGAAACCCAGTATTGTTTTATAAGTTATATAATATTTCAGTGGTCATACCCGTATTGTTGTTTAGTAAGTTATATACTATTTCAGTCGTCAGACACCCGAATTGATTGGTTTTATATCTTAAATAATATTTTCAGGGTCATTTATTAAGTTGTATAATATGTCTGGGTCAGACCAGTGTTGGTGATTCATACTTATTAAATATATTCAGTTTTCAGATGCAGTTTTCTTCTTAGTTTAAGTTATATAATCTTTTCAGTGGTCAGACCCTTATGGGTTTTACAGTTATATAATATTTCAGATGGTCAGACCCAGTATTGTTGTTTAGTCAGTGATATATTTTTCAATGGTCAGACCCAGTTTATTGTTGTTTAGTCAGTTTTGTTAATATTTAGTTCTTCAGTCCCAGTTTTGTTAGTTTAGTAAAGTAATATAATGTTTCTTAATGTTCACGACCCCAGTATTTGTTGTTTAGTAAGTTATTCATATTGAAGTGGGTCAGACCCAGTTTTATGTTGTTTAGTTAGTTGATATAATATTCAGGGTACTGACCCAGTATTAGGGTTTTATATAATATTTCAGTGGTCAGACCCAGTATTGTTGTTTATAAGTTATATAATATTTCATTATATTTCAGTGGTCAGACCAAGTTTTAGTGTTTTATATAATATTTCAAGGGTCAGATCCAGTATTGTTGTTTATAAGTTATATAATATTTGATAATATTTCAGTGGTCAGACCCAGTAATTTTTTTTAGTAAGTTATAAAATATTTCAGTGGTCAGACCCAGTATTGTTCTTTATTAAGTTATATAATATTTCAGTGGACAGACCCAGTATTTGTGTTTAGTAAGTTAGTTATATTAATTATTTCAGTGGTCAAAACCTGTTACGGTTGTTTTAATATGACTATATAATATTCAGTGGGTTTTCAGACCCAGTATTTTTGGTGGTTTTATAAGTTTATATTATTTTTCAGTGTCACGACCCAGTAATTGGAGTTTGTAAGTTACATAATATTTCAGGGGCAAGACCTAGTATTTGTGTTTTATATAATATTTCTGTGGTCACAGCCATTATTGATTTTAAATAAGTCATATTATATTTCAGTGGTCAGAGCCAGTATTAGTGTTTTATAAGTTATATAATATTTCAGATGTTGTTTAGTAAGTTATATTATATTTCAGTGGTCAGACCCACTATTGTTGTTTAGTAAGTTATATAATATTTCAGTGGTCAGACCCAGTAATTTTGTTTAGTAAGTTATATAATATGTCAGTGGTCAGACCCAGTATTATTGTTTTATAAGTTATGTAATATTTCAGTTGTTGTTTAGTGAGTTATATGATATTGAAGTGGTCAGACCCAGTATTGTTTTTTTATAAGTTATTTAATATTAAAGTGGTCAGACCCAGTAGTATTGTATTGGTATTTTATATGTTATATAATATTTCAGTGGTCAGACCCAGTATTGGTGTTTTATAAGTTATATAATATTTCAGTGGTCAGACCCAATATTGTTGTTTAGTAAGTTATATAATGTTTCAGAGGACAGACCCAGTATTGTTGTTTAGTAAGTTATATAATATTTCAGTGGTCAAACCCAGTAATTTTGTTTTTAAGCTATATAACATTTGAAAATATATAAGTGGTCAGATCACGTTTTGGTGTTTAGTAAGTTATTTTAATTTTTCAATTGTCAGACACAAGTTTTGTTCTTACCTACTTTGGGTGTTTTATAAGGTTTATAATATTTCAGTGGTCAGACCCAATATGGTTGTTTAGTAAGTTATTTAATATTTCAGTGGCCAGACCACGAATTCGTGTTTTATATAATATTTCATTGGTCACATCCATTATTGTTGTTTAGTAAGTTATATTATATTTCAGTGGTCAGACCCAGTATAGGTGTTTTAAATGTTAATTTAACTATTTTCATTGATAAGACAGTATTGTTGTTTTATAAGTTCTATATTTATTTCAGTTGTTGTTTTGTAAGTTATTATAATATTACATTGGTCAGACCAATATTGTGTTTATAAGTTATTACCAATATTTCAGTGCGGTCAGACCCAAGTATTGTCTTTAAGTAAATTATTATTATTTCGTAGTCAGACCAGTATTTTGTTTAATGTTAAATAATATTTCAGTTGTGGCTTTAGTAAGTTATATTATGTTTAAAGTGGTCAGACCCAGTATTGTTGTACTAGTAAGTTATATAATATTTCAGTGGTCAGACCAGTATTGTTGTTTTTTACAAGTTATAAAAATATTTCAGTTGTAAGCCCAGTATTGTTTTTTATTTTTTAGTATAGTTATATAATATTTCAGTGCGAGACCCAGTATTTATGTTTATTAAATTATATTTATATTTCTTAATATTCAGTGGTCCAACCTAGTATTGGTGTTTTATAGTGATTTAATATTTCAATGGTCAGACCCAGTATTGGTGTTTTAGAAGTCATATAATATTTCAGTGGTCAGACGCAGTATTGTTGTTTACTAAGTTAAATAATATTTCAGTGGTCAGAACAAGTATTGGTTTTTTATAAGATTTATAATATTTCAGAATATTTCAGTGGTCAGACCCAGTCTTGTTGTTTTATAACTTATATAATATTTCATTGGTCAGACCCGGTATTGTTGTTTAGTCAGTTATATAATATTTCAATGGTCACACCCAGTATTGGTGTTTAGTATGTTATATAATATTCCAGTGGTCAGACCCAGTATTGTTGTTTAGTAAGTTCTATAATATTTCAGTGGTCAGACCCAGTATTCTCTTGTTATTAAGTATATAATCTTTCAGTTGTTATTTAGAATGTGATCTGTATATTTCAGTCTGATCAGACCATTATTGTGTTTCAGTAAATTATATATATTTCTGTGTTCAGCACCCAGTATGGTTGTTTAGTAAGTTATATAATTATTTCAGTGGTAGGGTCATAGTATAGATCTGTATTATAAGTTATATAATATTTCAGTGGTCAGACCCAGTATTGTTGTTTTTCTATGTTATATGATATTTCATTGGTTGTTTAGTAACTTATATAATATTTCAGTGGTCAGACCCAGTATTGTTGTTGAGTTAGTTATAAAATATTGCAGTGGTCATTCCCAGTGTTGGTGTTTTATAAGTTATATTATATTTCAGTTGTCAGACCCAGTATTGTTGTTTAGTAAGTAATATAATGTTCAGTGTCACGCCTGTGTATTGTTTTTTAGTATGTTATCTAATATTTCGTGGTCCCATCAGTATTGTTATTTATAAGATTACTATTAATATTTCCATAATTTTTCATTGGTCAGACCCAATTATTGTTAGTTTTATAAGTTATTTGATATCTTCAAGTGATCAGTAACCAGTATTGTTGTTACGTAAGTTTTATAATAGTTCAGTGGTCAGACCCAGTATTGTTGTTATAAGCTGATAAGACCCTAGTATTTGGGTGATTTTAGAGAGAAGTTATATAATATTTCAGTGGGTTCAGAACCAATATTGTTGTTTAGTAAAGTTATGTAAATTTCCGTGGTCAGAAACTGTATTGTTGTTTAGTAATAGTTTATATATTTCAGTGGTCAGACCCAGTATGGGTGTTTTATAAGTTTTATTATATTTCAGTGTTTAGACACAGTATGTTGTTTAGTAATTATAAAGTGTTCAGATGCCAGACCAAAGTAATGTTATTAGTAAGTTATATAATTATTTCAGTGGTTCAAACCCGGTATGTTGTTTAGTTAGTTATATAATATTTCAGTGATCAGACTTGGATTGCTGTTTAGTAAGTTAAATAATCTTTCAGTAGTCTGACCAGTATTTTTGTTTTATAAGTTATATTAATATTTCAGTTGTTGCGTAGTAAGTTATATAATATTTAAAGTGTCTGACCCAGTATTGGTGTTTTTATAAGTTTTATAATATTTCAGTGGGTCAGACCAAGTATTGTTGTTTTGTATGTTATATAATGTTTGAGTCTAATCAGACCCTGTATGGTGTTTAGTAAGTTATAGTTACTTCAGTGGTCAGAAAATTTAATGTTGTTTAGTTAAGTTATATAATTTTCACGTGGTCAGGACAGTATAGTTGTTTTTGTAAGTTATATATTATTTCAGTTGTCAATACGAAGTTTTATTGTGTACTACAGTTATATAATATTCGAGTGGTCAGATCATAGTATTGTTGGTTAGTTAAGATTATATAACATTTCAGTGGTAGACCAGTATTGTTTGTTTATCAGTTATATTTCTTTTTCTTATTATTTCAGTGGTCATGACCAGTATTTTGGTTGTTATAAAGTTACATAAAATTTCAGCGGTCAGACCCTGGATGTTGTTTAGAAAGTTATATAATGTTTCAGTAAATCAGATAAGTATTGATGTTTAGTAAGTTATTTATATTTCGATGGTCAGACCAGTTTTGGATGTTTTATTTGTTATATAAGATTTCAAGGAATCAGACCCCAGTATTGTGGTTTAGTAAGTTTTAATTTATTTTTTATAATTTATTTATATGGTCGACCCCGTATTGTTGTTTAGTATGTTATATATATTTTCAACTGGTTAAGACCAGTATTGGTGTTTAGGAGTTATATAAGTTTTCAGTGCGTCATAGCCAGCATTGTTGTTTAGTAAAGTTATTATATTTTTCAATGGTCAGGACCCAGTATTTGTTGGTTAGTAAAAGTTATATAATTATTTCATTGGTCAGACCCAGTATTGGTGTTTTATAAGTTATATAATATTTCAGTGGTCAGACCCTGTATTGTTGTTTAGTAAGTAATATAATGTTTCAGATGTCAGGCCCAGTATTGTTGTTTAGTAAGTTATGTAATATTTCAGTGGTCAGACCCAGTATTGTTGTTTAGTAAGTTTATATGATATTGCAGTGGGCAGACCCTGTATTAGTGTTTTTATATAATATTGTCAGGTGGTTCTGCCCAGTATTAGTGTTTATAAGTTATATAATATTTCATTATATTTCAGTGGTCAGACCAAGTATTAGTGTTTTATATAATATTTCAATGGTCAGACCCAGTATTGTTGTTTATAAGTTATATAATATTTGATAATATTTCAGTGGTCAGACCAAGTATTGTATTTTAGTAAGTCATATAATATTTTAGTGGTCAGACCCAGTATTGTTCTTTATTAAGTTATATAATATTTCAGTGGACAGACCCAGTATTTGTGTTTAGGTAAGTTAGTTATGATATTTCAGGAGTCAGACCAGTATCTGTATTGTTTAATAAGTTATATTATATTTCTAGTGGTCAGACCAGGTATTGTTGTTTTAATAAGTTATATAATATTTCAGTGGTCAGACCTAGTATTGTTGTTTAGTAAGTTATATAATATTTCAGTGGCCAGACCTAGTATTTGTGTTTTATATAATATTTCAGTGGTCACAGCCATTATTGATGTTTATTAAGTTATATTATACTTCAGTGGTCAGAGCCAGTATTGGTGTTTTATAAGTTATATTATAATTTCATTGTTCAGACCCAGTTATTGTTGTTTTATAAGTTCTATAATATTTCGTTGTTTTTTATAAGTTATAAAATTTTCATTGGCAGCCCCAGTATTTTTGTTTTTAATTATTAATATTTCAGTGCTAGCCGTGTTGTTTTTGTAAATTTATAATATTTTTTAGTCCCCCCAGTTTTGTTGTTTTATAAGTTATTTAATTTCAGTTTTTGTTCATAGTTATGAAATTTTTAAGTGGTTGACCCAGTTGTTTTTTTATAAGTTATAAAATTTTTAAGTTTTAGCCCCAGTTTTGTTTTTTAGTAAGTTATAAAATTTTTCAGGGGTTTCGACCAGTTTTTGTTTTTTTATAAGTTATAAATTTTTCGGGTGGTCGACCGTTTGTTGTTTAGTAAGTTTTTAATATTTCAGGGCCCCCAATCCAGTTTTTTTTTTTATAAATTTTTTAATATTCCATAATATTTCAATGGTCCAACCTAGTATTGGTTGTTTTAAAGTTATTTAAATTTTTTAAAAGGTCAGCCCAGTATTGGTGTTTTTTAAGTCATATAATATTCAGTGGTCAGCTTGTTTTGGACAAAAGTTATATTATTTCGTGGTCAGAAAAAGTATTGGTTTTTTTATAAATTTTAAATATTTCAGAATATTTCGTGGTCAGACCCAGTTTTGTTGTTTTTAATTATAATTTTTTTTTTTGTCGCCCCAGTTTTGTTTTTTAATCGTTTTAATATTTCAAGGGTCAACCCAGAATTCTGTTTAGTATTTTAAAATTTAATATTCAGTGGTCAGCCCGTATTGTTGTTTAGAACTTCTTAATTTTTCAGTGGTCAGACCCAGTATTTTGTTTTTATTATAAAATATTCGGTTTTTTTAAAATGATCTATATTTCATTGTCAGACCAGTATTGTTGTTCCCGTAAAATTTTTTAAATATTTCAGTGTTCTGCCGTATTGTTTTTAGAAATTATTAATTTTTCAGTGGTCGACCGTTTATTGTTTTTATAAGTTTATAGTATTTAGGGGCAGCCCAAAGAATTGGTTTTTTATAATTTTTAATATTTCGTGGTCAGACCCAATATTGTTTTTTTTGGAGAAATATAATGTTTCAGACGTCGGCCCCCGTATGTTGTTTAGTAAGTTATGTAATTTTTCGTGTCGACCCAGTATTGTTGTTTAGAAAGTTTTATAAAATTTTTCAGGGGTCAGACCGTTTTGTTGTTTAGAAGTTTTATAAATTTCAGGGTCAGACCCAGTATTAGTGTTTTTAAAAATATTTCGTGGTCGACCAGTTTTGTGTTTTAGCTTATAATATTTATTATATTCAGGGTCGCCCCAATATTAGTGTTTTTTTTTAATCTTAAATGGTCAGCCCCGTATTGTTGTTTAAAGTTATATAATTTTGATTATTTTCAGTGATCAGCCAAGTATTGTTTTTTTAAGAAAGTTTTTTAAATTTTTCATTGGTCAGCCCTGTATTGTTTTTTTTTAAGTTCTATAATTTTAGTGGTCGACCCAGTTTTGTGTTTTTAAAATATTTCAGTGGTCAGCCCGTTTTGGGTGTTTAAAGCTATTTTAATTTCATTTTTTTCATGGTCGACCGTTTAGTGTTTTATAAATTCTTAAAGGTCGCCCCAGAAATTGTTGTTTTAATTTATTTTAATTTGATTATATTTCGTGTCAGCCCAAGTTTTTTTTTAGTAAGTTTAAATATTTCAGTGGTCAGCCCTTTTTTGTTTTTTTATTAAGTTTTTTTAAATTTTTCGGGGACCCCCCGTTTTTAGTGTTTTTATTTTTTCGTGGTCAGCCCCGGGTATTGGGTTTTTTAAGCTATTATATTTCTTTTTTATTTCGGGTCGAAAAAGGTATTGTGTTTTTTATTACTTTCAAGGGGGTTTCAGCCCCAGTTTGGGTTGTTTTTAAATTAATTTTTAAAATTTTGATTAATTTCCCAGTGATCGACCGTATTGTATTTTGTTATTTTTTTCAGTGGTCGCCGTTTGTTCTTTATTGTTTTAATTTTCGGGGGCGCCCCGAAATTTGTGTTTGTGTGTTTTATTTTCGTGTCAACCTTTTGGTTTTAAGTTTTTAATTTTGATCAATTTCAGTGATCAGCCCAAAGTATTGATTTTGTAAGTTATAAAATATTTCAGGGGGTCAGACCTGTTTTTTCTTTTTTTAATTTCTATAATTTTTTCGTGGTCGCCCCAGTATTTGTTTTTGTGTTATATAAATTTCGTGGTCGGGACCAGGTATTGTTGTTTTTTAGTTATTAATATTTCAGGGGTCAGACCCATTTTTGTTGTTTTGAAAGTTATATAATATTTCATGGGCAGACTAGTATTGGTGTTTTATATAATATTTCGTGGTCACAGCCTTATTTTTGTTTTTTAAGTTATTTTACTTCAGGGGTCCCCAGTTTTGGTGTTTTAAGTTTTTAAAATATTTCATTGTTCGACCCAGTATTGTTTTTTTGTAAGTTTTATAATTTTTTTGTTTTTGTTTTAAGTTTTTATTATATTTCAAGATCAAAACCATATTTTTGGTTTGTAAGTTTATAATATTTCAGTGGTAACAAGTAATTTTTGTTTGTAGTTTTATAATATTTCAGGGTTAGACCAGTATTTTTTTTATAATTATAAAATTTTTCAGTTTTTGTTTAGTGTTATATAAAATTTAAAGTGGTCAGCCCCCAGTATTGTTTTTTTTATCACTTTATAATAGTTAAGTGGTCAGACGCGTTTTATTGTTTTGGGGTTTTATAAGTTATAACATCTCTCCAATTTATTTCTTTCTTTTATATGTTTACACTTTTCCGGGGAAATATTTTTCAATAATGACCGTTCAAAACCGTTCTCTTCACAATCAAAATAAATCAGTAAAAAATGACCTTATTTCCCCATTTGAACATTTTCCTCTTTTCTTTTTTTTTATATGCTTATTCGCCCTGGAATATTTCAAAAACTGACTGTTACAAAAAAAACTCATATTTGTTTTGCTATCCATGCTTTTTAAAACAAAATAAAACACATCGTACGCTTCAAACGTTCCTTTCATAAATGTCACGCCTGTGTAATTGTTAGGAGTAAAACCGCGCGATGTACTAAATAATAACACAATCATTCAACACGCCTGTGTAATTAAATAAGTGAGTAAAACGCGCGATGTACTAAATAATAACACAATCACTCAACCAATGAATCGCTTGATCTGTCATGGTTGTAAAGATACCAATTAATCCATTGATTTAATTTCATTGATTCGATTGATGGGTAATTTTTCAAAACTGATTTAGACAAATACTATACTTCTCAATATAGACTTATTTATCTTTCATTAAATTCGTATCCTAATTGCAATACAAATATCGAATACATAATTAAGGAGATTGTCATCTAGCTATATTGCATAGACCCGTTGTCCAGCTGCACATGTAAACATAGTAAACAGTTCTTTATTGCAAACACTTTCAATCAAATACAAATCTGTTTAATATTCCACACTATTTTTACTGCGATGTCCAAAGAAAACGTATAGAAAATGCCATCCCAAGCGTGGAGGTCGCAATTCGAAACAATATGTCGGACTCTACCAGCCTTAAACTCTTATCCTTCCTGCTCTTCTACTGTTACTCCCCCTCTGTCTTCTTAGGGTCACATATGCAACTGGAACAACTCACCAAACACGAATTTTCTCCTGGCATCACCTGATGGGTACAGACTTACAATCATACAGGGTGAGGGTTGGTCTTTTTGCCTCATCTCAAATGCCCATTTAAAGGTCTAGCATGTTTCACAACCTTTGACTTATTTTTTTGGTTGTCAATGCTTTTTCTGAGAGCTGGTGACTTCACCCAAAACCCAGGACCCGTTCAACCACGACATCTTCCACTGACAACTCTCTTTCGATTCTTACATTTTCGAGGATTTCCAAAACTCACTGTCATTTGTCCATTATAACGTTCAAAGCTTCTTTCATAAAAGGGATATTCTCCAGGCTGAACACAACATTTCGACGTTCTTTCTTTTTCTAAAACTTGGCTAAGTGATCAAATTGTTCTTCTTCTCCACATTTGAAAACTTTGCACCACCATTCCGGAAGGATCGTAATGGCGATAACCATGGAGGTGTAATCGTGTACGTCAGAAGTTCATTTCCCGCAATTAGGCGCACCTGACTTAGAAGTAGAACGGCATTGAGTGCATTTGGCTAGAGATTCACATTAAACACAGAAAAATTCTTTTTTGGTACCTTCAAACCGACCACCTAACCGTCTCCTATAGTTCTTACTCAAATAGAAAATTCTATTGGGCTTGCTTATATACTTCTGTATCTGACATTATCATCACAGGTGACTTCAATCTAGACATCCAAAAACCCTCAACATTTTCCCCAAAATACAAGACATAATGATACCAATACAACATGAAGCAAGTAATCACAGAATCTACACACTACACAGAACACTCTAATTCTTTAATTGACCTTTTTATACTATCTCCTACCTGTCCGATCAAAAATTCTGGGGTTGGCGAACCCTTTCTTGACCAAAACAAAAAGATTCCACTGTCCTATCTTCTGCTGTCTGGATGTTACAAACCCAAAAACCAGCGACGTTTAAACGGAGAGTCTGGAAATATGATCAAGGGACTACGAAGGTCTACGTCAAGAAGCTTTAATATTTGATTGGCAGGCCCTCTTTGATCATGATATCGACACATACACAAAAAATACTACAAACCAAATACTGTCTATGTCTAACAAATATATTCCAAACAAATTGTAACAATACGACAATCAACCACCATGGATACAAAACGACATACGCAAATATATCAGAAAAAGAAAACGCGCATATACAAAGCTAAAAATCAAAAAACCCTCGACACTGGCAAGCATACAAACAGCTTAGAAACAAAACAACTGACATGCTCAGACAAGCCAAACACCACTTATCTCTAAAGATTTCAGATAAACAAAACAGCCAGATCTTAAAACAACAGACTATTGGAGAATCCTTAAACATTCATTGCCCCACTAATAAATCAAGCATCGAACTTACATGTAATGGAAACATTTGTCCCAGACAACACAGACAAAACCAACCTTCTGAACAATTTCTTTCAAACCCAAACCAACTCAACGCATCAGAATAAAACACTTCCACCACTAAAAGTAAAAACCCCGATGAAAATGTCCTCACTAACATTCAAATCACAAGAAGACGAAGTAGAGATTACACTTTAAAACACTTAATACAAAGGGAAAGCATCAGGTCCAACAACATAAACAGTAGAATACTCAAAGAACTCTCCCACGAATAGCAAGTCCTTTATGCTCTCTTTTCAACAGATCTCTTCACATAGAAAAGGGACCAACTCTTTGGAAATTTGCAAATGTCTGCGCTATTCATAAGAAAAAACGATCCTCATATAGTCTCTAATTACAGACCTATATCATTACTAAGCACTATCTAAAACCTTGAAAAAATCATTCATAAACACACATACAACTTCTTCAGGTCGAACAATATTATCTCTTTACTCAGTCAGGCTTTGTTCCCAACGACTCAACTTCCATCAACTTGTTTATCATCTAACAATTCTTTCTGTCAACCCTAGACGTGAAAGAGGTCAGGGCTGGGATTTTGTGACATTTCAAAGCATTCGACCGGTTTGGCATCGTGGTCTCTTCATAACTGATCAAAAGGAATTCAGGTCCTTCTTCTTTGGTTCAAGGACTATCATCTGTAGAAGGAAGGGTCCGTTCTTTGTGGTTCCTATTCTGAAACTGTACTTATATCTCTGGTGTTCCACAAGGTTCCATCCTTGGTCCTCTTCTTTTTATTTTTCTATATCAACGACATCGTTACGGACATCGGTTCTACTATTCGTCTCTTTGCTTTATGACACAAGCCTCTACATAACTGTTGATGATCCTATACAAACAACAATTACACTCAACGCCGATCTCAAAACTATCACAAACTGGGCCCAAAAATGGCTAGTTGACTTCAATCCAAACAAAACAACCTCTTTGCTCATTTCACGAAAACACAAAAAAACCAAATTTACCCTCCTCTATCAATGAATGGCACAGTTATAGCAGAAGTAAACACTCACAAGCATCTAGGGGTCACATTTCTCACGATGGAAACTTGCATGAGCACATTGAGACAATCAAAACAAAAGCATGGCAACGTATCAATATTATGCGCACACTCAAATTTACTCTTGACAGAAAATCCCTTAGAAACTATCTATACACTTTCTCGCCCTCTCCTAGAGTACTCTGACGTCGTTTGGGACAATCTTTTTCTCCATGATCAATATGAGTTAGAAAAAATACAACATGAGGCGTGTAAATTATCTGTGGGGCAACCCAAATATTTCTATCGATAAACTCTATAGGGAAACCTGCTTTAAACTCTCAAACAAAGAAGAGAACAAAACAAACTCCCCACTCTTTTAAAAATGACAAACAACCTATCTCCTCCATATCTTAATTCTCTCGTACCTGATAATGTGGGCGATACACTACATACAACCTAAGAACGCCAACAACACAAGGGATATCCACTGTCATACACAACTCTACGCAAATTCATTCCTGCCATCGGGTTTTAAATGCCTGGAATCAGCTTCCTATTGAACACCGAAACTGTACTACACTCAACTCTTTCAAAAGCAAACTCAGTGCGAACAAACCCCTGGTTTCCCCCTCATTACTACATTTTGGGAATCGTAAGCACCAAATTCTACACACTCCTCTCAGAACTCATTGCAGCACCTTAAAGGAACATCTATTTTCAAAAAAAATAATCACCAGTCCTCTTGGGGAATGTGGCCAAACCGAAAGTACTCACCATTACTTCTTTGATTGTCATTTCTACGCCAACACCACGTTTTTTCTCTTAAATCACATTCTAAACCTTACCACACCTTCTCTGTCCCACACTTTTATTTGGAGACCCAAACCTCTCGGATGATTCAAATAGTGAAATCTTCGCACATGTCCATAATTACATCAGAACAACCAAGCTTTTGATATAGCATTCCCTCTTTATATATATTATAAATACAAAATTAAATTTAAATTATTGGATATTATGTTTCATCTTGCTCACTTTTTCCATGCTGATAATTTTAGAACCAACCCCACTTCCAGCTCGTGTACGTGACCATATCTCTATATTTCTCTACCTCTATCTCCGCCACGCTCTCATTTCTACCCTTTTACTTCTTCAATATCTCTTAGTCATAAACCCAAAGTAAAATAACTTACTGTTCTAAGCACGTTAAATATATGCAGTTACTATATTACCATTTTAAAACAAACAATATGAGATAAATAGTTACTAGCTTGGTAATGTATTTTGATATGCATGTTTCATTTGCACGTTTTCCATAGTTTATAAATACTTTATTTTCTAAGTTACCAGCTATCCCTGCTATTTATAAGGAAAGAGTTTCTAAATAAGCTTAGCTTCCTACTCAATCCTTGATTTGTGTAAATATATGTTTGCTGTATACCTGCTTGAAAATAAATATTGTTTAAAAACCCAAATTATATAATATTTTAGTGGTCAGACCCAGTATTGGTGTTTTTTAAGTGATAAAATATTTCAGTTTGGGCATACCTAGTTTAGGTATTTTATAGTTATATAATATTTATTTTGTTGTTTTAGTAATTTTCAGGGTCAACCGTATTGTGTTATAAGTTATATAATATTTCAGGGGTCAGACCCAGTATTGTTGTTTAGTAAGAAATATAATATTCAGTGGTCAGACCCAGGATTGGTGTTTTTATAATTTATATAATTTTCAGTGGTCAACCCAGTATTGTTGTTTAGTATTTAATTAATATTCAGTGGTCAGACCCAGTATTGTTGTTTTATTATTTATAAAATTTCAGTGGTCAGACCCAGTATTGTTGTTTAGTAAGTTATATAATATTTCAGTGGTCAGACCCAGTATTGTTGTTTTATAAGTTATATAATATTTCAGTGGTCAGACCCAGTATTGTTGTTTTATAAGTTATATAATATTTCATAATATTTCAGTGGTCAGACCCAGTATTTTGTTGTATTTATATAATATTTCAGTGGTCAGACCCAGTATTGTTCTTTAGAAATTTATATTATATTTCAGGGGTCAATCCAGTTTTTTGTTTAGTAATTATATAATATTTCAGTGGTCTGACCCAGTATGGTGTTTTATTAGTTATAAAATATTTCAGGGGTCAACTAGTATTGTTGTTTAGTAAGTTATATAATTTCATGGTCAACCCAGTATTGTTGTTTTATTAGTTATAATATTTCAGTGGTCAACCCATATTGTGTTTAGTAATTATATAATATTCAGTGGTCAGACCCATATTGGTGTTTTATAAGTTAATAATATTTCAGTGGTCAGACCCAGTAGCTTTTTAGTAAGTTATATAATTTTTCAGGTAAACCCAGTATTGTCTATCATAATTTTGTCAGTGTGTGTAAGAGCAAAATGCTGTTTTTAAAGTGATAACACGTAACAGTGTAACTATGAAATCAGGGCCGTGCGTTTGAGCCCCGTTTTCTCCAACTGATTTTGGGTTTACATTGGTACGAGAGTCCAATGTATGGTGGTTTACACCCGGCACGCTAAATAACCAAAGAAGCTTTTGGAATTGGTGCATTTCATATCCCGCATTATCGTTCAATTAAAATTAAAAAAAAACAGTCACCTGGAGAGTTGCCCACATTAGTTCCGGGGTTAACAAACAGGGCCAGGTGTGAATTTGTCATGTCAAAATTAACTGTATGGCCAATATTTTAACATACGATGGCACTGATGGTAATTTGAAAGCCAAACGCCACAACCGCTCCTATTTACGGGCACAACGAAATCATCTTTAAAAAGATGGTGTGCTTCTTGAATCAAGGTCTGACTTCAGAGGGCAAAAGAAGTACTTAACATTTTTGTACATCTACGATTTACCAAGAACCATGTTCCAAAAAATTCTGGCTCAACATTTTCACAACGTTCTAATTTCTATCAGCCTACGGTTACTAAACACGGAGATACAATTAATTCAAAATAATTTAAATCTTATCAACTTGGGTGTTTGATTCTAAATATTTTGACTGGATATTATATTTCGATCTTCTCAATCGTTTAGCACGACATTTATTTCGCGTTATTGGGATTTTTTAGTTTTCTCAACATGAATCATTCGGGCCCGGGTGGTTCCAATACCTCCGCTTTCAACCCTTTGGGTATTGTAAAATCAACCCCCTTGGGATAGGGTGTTGTTTTTTAAAATTTTGTCTTTTAAACATTTCCTGGATACGCAGGCCCCTTTAACCTCAGACCCCCCCGGAAAAAATTTTTCCCATTTTTTTTTTTTCTGCCCTTTTTTTTTCTCTTTTTGGGGCAAACCCTTTATTTTATCGGGGGACCAAACGCCGTTTTTCAGGGAAGGGTACACCCCCCCCCCCACCTTCCGCGCCCCGGGCTGTATCTTTTGAATATTGAAAATTTTGATCTAAAAATTTTTAACTTAAAAAGCCCAAAGGGTTTATTTCGCTTTTTCCCCAAACATTTTTCTTTCCCCTTTTCACGTAAACTTTTTTAAACAGCGTAAAACGTTTTTGAGGTTTCCCCTTTGACACAATATGTATATATTTTGTTTCAGCTTTTGGGCCGAGAGTAAATCACAATGATTTTATTTAAGGGGAAAAAGTTTATATTTAAAAAAAATCACCTGTTTTTTTCTTTTGAAAGATTGTAAAAAATTTTTTCCATTTATTTTTTTTGGGGGGGTTCAACGACACCCCGACACATTTATAGGAAATAGGGGCGACCTTCCGGGGTTTTAAAGGAGGAAAAACCCCCAGGGCCCCCCCCGGGGGATTTTTTCACACCAGGGGAAACCGGGGTAGAACCTTTGCCCTTTTCCCAAAGGCCACTGGTTTGGATTCCTCACAGAAAATTAAACCCCCCCGATTGGGGCTCGAACCCACATCTTGGGGGGCAATTTTTGAAGTAACCAAACCTTAATTCCCCTCTGCACAGAAACCCCAAAATTTTAAATCATCATGCAGCCACAGGCGAAACGATATCTATCAACTTTTTCGCTTTTCCCGTTTAAAAAACCCTTACACCGGGCCCGCGGGTTTAAGCCCATCCGACTCAGGAAGGGTACGTCGGGGGTTCGGGCCCAAGGGGCCGTTCCAAGGTGGTGGGGTTTGGACACTACCTTTTCAAAAAAAAGGTAATTTTTTCCCTTTCGGTCCCTCCATAAAAAGGGGGTTTAAAGGCCTGCCCTTCAAATCATTTTGGGCCCCACTGATTTGAGTCCGCCTCAAGGGGTGAAAAATTTTCCCCACGTGCATCCATCACGGCGTAGGGAAGACTAGTGATTTTCCCAGGGCCCGCCGGAAAAAATTTTCCCCCTTAAGGACAACTGAGGTCTTTTTTCACCATGAAAATAACTGGAAATTTGCCTTAGACCAAAATTAAAATTTGGGGCTTTAAAAACCCCAAAAAAAAGAACTTTTTGCCTTCACCTTCACAGGATATGACCCCTTTTTTCCTGGAAAAACCATTTTTAAATTTATTTTAGTTTTTTAGACTCTTTTTTGGGGGGGACAAAAAGGGGTTCGGGTTAGGGGGGTTTCGAAATTCTCCTTCCCCACCGAAAATTTGTGGGGACTTTTTACTTGGGGGGGCCTTCAATTGAGGAGATTGCCCCCTGTGACTCATTCCGTTTTTTCTCCGAAAAGCAAACCTATTTTTCAATAGGAAAAAAAAATAACTCTAAACTTCACTTTTGGGGGACAACTTTTAAAAAGTTGATAAAAAATACTTTTTCCCGGCTAATAGGACTTGAAACCCGTAATTGTGGGGACTTTTGTCCGTTAAAAAGACCAACACTGGGGGCAAAAATTTTTTGGGGGGAAATTTAACCTTGTCCCCGAATTTAAAGGGGCGCTTTTTTTACCTCCCTAGAGAGGGGAAAAAGAGAAAGGGAAACCAAAGAGAAAAGCATTTTTAACTTTTGTGCAAAAATTTTCTGGGGGGTTTTTTTTAAAATACCTCCTTTTAAAAGAAAAAAAATAACATTTAGGGCTCGAAGCATTTTAGGGATAGGGGGGTAGCAAAAAGGGTTTTAACCAATTTTTTTATTTGCAAAAATTTATAAAATTGCGGGGAAATGTTTCACACAAACCTGTCACTCCAGTAAAAAAAAAAGACCAAATGTTTTTGTCACCCCTCAAAAGTTTAAGGGGTATTTTTATCTGCACGGTGGGGATCTTTTTTTCCGACAAGTGATTTTAAGGAATCAAATGACGCAAAAAAACGAAAGTTTTTTGGGAAAAATACATCTATGAGCCCGATAAAAATTTAAGAACCCGCCAACGATTTAAAAAGGGTTTTTGAAAGAAAAGAATCTACCTGTAGAAGGGAAGGAAGTGTCCTCGAAATTGGTAAAATTAAAAAAACCCTTCTCCCCCAAAACCAAAACCCCCCAAAAATACTGTGGGGATTTTTCCTTTAGGAAACTTGGGCCCACAGGGGGTTTTTTTGCAAAAACTGTTTTTTCAAAGCAAAGAATTTTTAAACCGACGTCCCGACTTTCCTTCCGACAAATATCTTTCCCGAGAAACAAGCAATTTTTCATTTTTAGAAATGCCCCAAACCTGTAAAAAATTTTGGCCCTTTTTTTTTTCCCTTTTTAATGACATATAATGTTTGACTTTTTTGGGCATGGGAAGGCCCCTTTTAAACACACCTTTTTTAAAGGCTTTAGGGGTTGACACTTTTTTGGCATATGTCCACAACTATTTTAGAAACGAAACCTTATTTTCGATTTTTCTAATTTTCGTGATGTTTTTGAAATTTACATTTTTTAGTTAAAACGAACTAAAGTAAAAGTTTTTATTTGCCGCCCGATTGTTGTTTTTTAAAAAAACGAAATATATTTGATTTTCTTGGTAAAAGTTATATTTTTTAGCAAACCAAATTAAACTTAATTGCAGTTTTAAACTCCCCATGGTTACTGTTAAAAACGAAAAATGTTGTTTCTTATAAAATTTTTTTTTTAAATTTAAACCAAAAATGAAGCTCTTTTTTTTTGCGTTTTATTTTCTGTCATTGGTCGGTTAAAAAAAAAGCAACTTTTTTTATTTTCTTAAAAAATTTTACAAAAGTCCCAAACCCAAAGGGGAAAAGGGGGAATCTTAGAGTATTTTCGGGAATTTCAAAAAAAATCATTTGTTAAAAGATCGACATTTGTGAATAAAATCCTAAAAATTTTTATGAATTATTTTAAAATTTTTAAAAAAAAAGATACCAGTAATTTGGGGTTAACAAATGACCAAACCCTTTGGGCCCTTTGGCTTTTATGAATGTTTCTTTTAGGGGTTTATTTAAACAATCAAAGTCAAAAAAATTTGGGGGGGGATCACAAATTTTCCCCTAAAAAATTATCATTTCCCATTTTTAATTTTTCTTCACCGGAAAGGGGTTTTCTTCTGGGAAGAATCTTCACCACTTTTTTAAAATTTTTTTTTAAGGGATTTAAAAAAACCCGGGTTACCATACAAAAAAAAATATTTTTTACCCCTAAATTGTATCTTTATAAGCAGTTAATTTAACACCACCGAAAAATGTACAGATACACTGTTTACAGTTTATATTTTTGCAAAAATTTTTCCCTGCGTTTTTTTTTTCCAGCCAAAAACCCAGGTACCTGATTTCCTTTAGGTTTTAAGGGGCCGTTTTCTTATTTAAAACCCAAAAAAAACCCCATTTGCAGCTTTTTAAAGGGGGGGGCTTTTGGGGCGGTTTTAGAAAGCAATTTTTTGGATGTTTCTTGATAAAACCTAAAAATGAAATGCAGATTTTTTTTTCCCTTTTCCCTTTTCTGGTAAAAAAATTTAAAAAAAGTGAAAAGTCAAATGACAATCAAAAGGAAAAAGGGTTAAAAATTTGAAAAGCCCAATTAGGCAAAGTCAAAAGTCATAAGAAAACTTAAAAAGTAAAAGTCTTAGGCACAATCTAAGTCAAAATTCATGGGGTTAAAATGTTATAATGAAAAGTCATAAGACAAAATTTCAAAAAGGGCCCAAACGTCGAAAATTAAAAGTCTTTAAGCGAAAAGGGCAAAAAGGGTTAACAAAGGGTTTGTTCCAAAAAAGGGAAACATGTCTCCCCATGACCAGAAACGGAAAAATCTCCGAATTGGCAAAAAAATTCCCCAATTTTTTTAAAAAACGCATATAAATATATATATAAAATATATATATAATTTATATATATATAAAAATATATATATATAAATAAAAACGGGGGAAAAATACATTGTCCGAGTCCCGCCCGCACCTAGTAATAGTTTCAAATTATTAATTCTAGAGTGTTCACAAGTAAAAAGCAATAATTTTTTTTAAAGTGACCTCCCTTTTAGATGTCAGGGGACCAATCTAATTTTTGGTCAAAAATTTTAAATTGAGTTTTTTAATTTCTGACCAAGTTTGATGAAGACACAAACCCAAAAAATTAAAAACCCCGGGGGGGTTTGGTAATAAGCTTTTTTTCACAAAACTAAAAACCCCCTTTAGGGGATCATTTTTTGATCACGGAAACCGGGGGTTCGAACTTGACCATCACCAAATAAAAATATTAAACCAAAAGTTTGATGAAGAAAAACCCAAAATTTACACCTCGAAAGGGGGTTAAAAGGGGGTTTTATATGTTTTGCCCCTCCTCCCTAGTTTTTGACCTAAAAAATTTTTTTTTTTCATTTTGACAAAGAAACCCTTAAGTTTCCCATTGGCCCCAAGTTTAAGAACACCCAAACCCAAAAAAATGTGACATTTTTGCAAAGAAACTTTTTTTTTGTCCAAAATTTCACCTTTTTTCCCCTTGTTTTTTAATTTTAAAAATCAAACCCAATTTCAAAGTACCGAATAGTTTAAAAAAAGTTTAAACTTTTGGCCAAAGCTTGAGGAAGATATTCCCATTTAGCGTGGTAACAAGGTTTTATCTTTAAATTTAAAACTTTAAACTGGTTTTGACCCAACTTGCCCCGGGGTTTCGAACTTGACCTAGATACACCAAAAAATTTTTTGGGGAAAGAAGATCGGTTTAAAAAGGGTTTCACTAGAGGGGTAAAAAGGGAAAAATTTTGGATGCCCCAAAAGGGCCCGTACGGATGCTCAAACGGACGAGGGACGAAAGGGATCAAAACACGGGCCTTTCACTGGGGTTACTTTTATTTAAAAAAGCTCGCCCTGAACATGCCCCCCCTAGGGCCCGGGTTTCTTCTACCCGGAAATTTTGGAAATTTACCGGGGGTAACTGGGAAATTTTGGTTTCACCCCCGGGGCTGTAGGCTATGATTCACATAATTTACCTCGCAATAAAACTTTAGCCCTGCAACGGCCCCAAATCCGAGAGCCATCGGTCTTTTTAAATTTTGCATTGGCAAAACTCGTTAAGTTTTTCGTAAGTTTTTTATTCCCTTGGACCAAAATCGGGATTAACACTTAAAATTAAACCCCCAAGAATTAAAAAACGACTATCATCGGGGATTCCTGTAAAACATTTTTGGAAACCAAACTTAATAAAAAAACCCATATATGGAAAGTACAGTTTGACTTCAGACTCATAAAGTCATAATATTTTGTATATTGAACGTTGTATTTTTCCCCTGTGATCTACTCATGGGTTTGGGTGTTAAATTTGTTATACTTTTTCTGCTTTGTTTGATTTCAAAACCCAAAATTTCCACTGGTCCTTAAAGGGAGCATTCCCAAAATTTGGGGTTTTTTTCCCCGATGAAAACTTACAAAAATGTTTAACTTTTTAAAAATAATTGCAATAAGGGGTAAATAAGTTACATTTTCTGTAAGGGCTTTAAAAACCCTTTTACATGGCCCTTTTTTGAAATATTTCCTAAATTATTTAACGAAAAAGTTGTCCCAAACCAAATTAATTTTTTAACGGGGCCCTTTTAAAATTTTATTTTACCCCCAAAAAAAATTTTTTTTGCATTTGTAGCAATTAAATTTCTTTAGGGAAACTTGTTACAATTCTTGGGATCTGCAAGTAACCCAAAAAGTAAAAGGTATTGATACAGAAATCTTGAAAAGTACTTTTACCGGGAACAAAAATGTTTTATATTTTAAGGAACATTTAAAAAAATAAAATTGTAAAAGATTCCCTAAAGCATCTTTATCAATTTTTTTGTTTAAAAAAATTTTTTTAAATATGGAACCCAAAATGGGCTTTCAAGCATAAAAGGGAAAACCCGTCAACTGATATTTTTCAAAAATTTTTTGCTCAAAATTTTTAAAAAACCACGGGTTTAAAATAACTATATAAGCGTCAAATGATAGAACTTTCAAAGACCTTTCCAACTATTTATCTTTTGTATAAATTTTTTTAAAATACTTTTTAAAGATAAACAATTTTTTGATTTCCAGTTTCCAATTTTTTAAACTTATCTGTTTACCCTTTTCAGAGTTTTATTAAACCCAAAAAACCACATAAAATTCCCTTAGTAAAAAAGACTTTTTGGTCTATTATGGTTTAACAAATTTTCGAAAATTTAAAATTTTCAACTCAGTATATGTTATTTGGTAGTTTCTGAATTTATCCCTCCAATGGGATCAAAAGGGCGGCTTCAAAAGATGTCTAATTCTTTTAATTTCCCCACAGTGCCATTTGGGTAGGAAAACAAAATTTGCAAACTTTTAAATCACTCAAAAGTCATTTTCATGCCGATGGCCCAATTTCAAACAAACTGGTATAAAGAACAGTGTACAGGTTTTTTCCCCCAAAAACCTGAAAAGGGGTTTTTTTCCCCCTTTTCCATGAACCCTTCCATTAAATGTGGGAATTTCCGGGGGAAAATCGGTTTTAAAGAGATCCATAAAAAAAATTTTTAAATTCTCACTTGGATTGCGTCCCGTTCATTGAATTCCCTTTATCGCTTAAGTCTTTCCAGATTTTTTTTGGGAAAAAGGTTTAACCACCTGGACTCCATTTTGGGGCATAATGTCCCCACCACTCACAGGGGCCCGGAGAAATTTTCTTTTTCAAAAAACAACGCAAAAGGATCAGCACCATATCGGACGTAGCTGCAAAAGTAAAGCAATGGAGTTTTTTGGGCCCCCATCAAACTTGGTATTTGGGACTTTTTTTTGCTCAATTTAAGGGATCTAAAAGAAAATTTTTCAAAAAATGTAGGGCAAATTTTTTTAAGTCCAAAAACTCTAAACCCTATTTTTTTCTTCTAAACCCACCACCGCACCATGAAAAACAAAACCATAAAGGTTTAAATTAAATCAAAACCCCTATATGCCAATAAAAAAGGGGCCTTTGGCACGGGTTTACGCCCCGGTGGAGACGATGTGCTTTGCAGCTCAACACCAACTGGGTCCAGCGCTGCAATTTTCCCTGACGTCCCTCCCTTTTGACGCAACCCCCCGAACTAAAAACCTTTTGAAAGTACCTTCAATAACTTTGGTTTGTCGTTATAGAGTTTGATGGGGGTACCTGGGGGCCCGTACTGTAATACCGAGCGTATTATGAAACAGACACAAAAACCTCCAAATTTTTTTTCATTAATTTTTTATCAGTAGATGAGGCCCCGTAATACAGGGTTTTGTCCAAAGTAATTTTCCCGATCAAATGACCTTGGAGTTCGGGGCCCCCCCTTAAACCCATTCACCCCGCTCCCGGTTTAAATTTTTGCCAATATTGTTACATTTTACCCTTTTTGGGGGGGAAGGACGACATAAAAAGCAATTTGTAACTTTTAGCGGGGGACTTTTAAAAAAAAATTTTTTTTACCATCAATGCTCTCAGTTACAAAATTTGAAACTAGCAGAACAATGGGGGAAAACTTGCCTTTCGCTGGGGCCCTCGCTTTGTGTACGCATGTCATAAACCGGATACCAAAAATTTATTTTCGTACGGCGTTTAAACCAAACATCCCTTTTTTTTTTAAAAAAACCCGTGTTACACGGGGGGAACCCTTAATCCGGGATAATTTTCACATGTAGTCGAAACGGGATCATTTTAAAACCGCAACCTTTTGCGCAGTTCAAAGCTGGGGTCAATTCGCAAGGAAGTGTTCCCCTAGAATTTGACTGATTTTTATATTATTTATTGATTTCTTTTTCGAAACAAAAACAGTTGGGCGGACCGGGTTTTTTTGACGAAGGTAACAGACCAGAAATTTTTAAAACCCGTGATTTATTCAGCGGCATTGGTAAAGGGGGGATTTTTAAAATTTACCCAACTATTGTTGCCCAGTTCCTGGGATTGTTTTTAAAAACTTTTTCAAAATTGAGAGCACTGGGGGTAAAAAACATTTTTTTTAAAAACACGCTAAAAATTACAAAAAGCGTTTTTTTTTATCGCACCACTGGGGGAAAAGATAAAAATATTTGGGTATATTTAACCAGGGCGGAGGGGAAAAGGGTTTTAAAGGCGAATATCTAAATCCAAACCCTGGAATGTAAGGGTTTCGCGGGGGGGAAAAGATCGTGGAAAACCCAAAAAAAATTACACACTTTATACATGTTTAGGGTTTTTTTTCAACATTTTCATTTTAAGTCAAATTACATTTACACAAATTCCCTTTCCCCCATCCTCTCCTCCGGCACAAAACCCCTTAAAAAATGCCCCGAATTGATATTTTTAGCAAGAATAAAGGGAAATCATTTTTAAAAAACCCAGCGTATGGTTTGGGAAAAAAAAGTTTAAAATATGGATTAAATACCGAAATCAACGTAGTTTCCTTTAGCTTTTAAACCGTGTATTAAAGCTTACCTAAGCCAAAAGTCTTAAGTTTAAAAGTCATAGGCAAAAGTCGAAAATCCCTAAAACCCAAAATAAAAAACCCCCCGTCCCCGCCAAAACCAAAATTTGGCCCCCCACGGGCCCCTACATTGGGCCGTAGACCTCGGGGTAATTTTTTTTGCCTATTGAGGGGCTCACCAATTTAATTTTGAAAACTATACAAAAACACAATACGGGGGCCCCTATTCTAGAACTTACTTTCACGAAAAATACACATTTCAATTTTCAATTCTTTGTCAATAAAAGGTAAGTAATTCTCAACGTTTCCAGGATTTTGTCTTTACGTTGAATTATAGCGCTCTTCAATTCCGATAAATGTAACTATAGAACTGTGAGTGACGAATAATACCGCCACAATACGGCCTTGTCACAGAAGTATGGCAAAAGAAAGAAATGGCCACAAATTTTAAGTTGGAAAGGGGCCATAACTACGTCAAAAATGGTGGTTTGTAGGCAAAGTCGAACTTGACCTGTATTTTATGATGTTACACCTGTGTACCAACATTTATTTAAATCTGTCAAGCCTTTTATGAGTAATTCGGTCCGGAAACCATGGGTTTGGCAAATGTTTGGTTGGAAAGGGGCCATTCCTACGTCAAATATTTAGTGGTTTGTAGCCATAGTCGAATTTTGCCTGTATTTTATGATGTTACACCTGTGTATCAAAAACTATTTAAATCTGTCAAGCCTTTCATGAGTTATTTTCTGGAAACCATGAGTTTGGCAAACTTTAAAAAGGAAAAGGGCCATAACTACGTCATAAATTGGTGGTTTGTAGCCAAAGTCGAACTTGACATGTATTATATGGTGTTACGCCTGTGTACCAAAAATCGTTTAAATCTGTCAAGCCTTTCATGAGTTATTGTCCGGAAACCATGAAAACCAACGGACGGACCGACCGACCGACAAGCTCACTCCTTTATACCCTCTCCTCCACCCCACACCAACTTCGTTTGTGTGGTATAATAAAAACCAGTATATCTAAGTTACGCCCCTTAGAAAGAAGCCCATCTTGAAACAGAAAACAATATTACGTAGTTAATTATTTGAAGTTATTGTTATGGTAAGAGGCCACCAATTCAAAAAAGTACATGGAACTTACTAGGCATGAGGTTTGTCCGTTCTGACTGGTCAGTCAAGTAAACAAACCCAAGAAGTGATTTTTCAGTTTAAAATTATTGTTTTTACTCCATTTATAATATTTTTTATATATTTTGACAAAATTTGCTTCATTTTATGTGTATTAAAAAAAGAAAAGATTTATCGAACGAATTTCTCCCGCTGTGCCAACAATGTAAACAGGGGGTCATCTCAGTCAAAAATAAGTATCACTATTCATATGTTTTTCATTCGATATTTTGATATAACTTAGATAGTTCTTGAAAAACATGTAATTAGATATACATGTTTCGATTTATGGAAGGCCGTACACGCAATAATGTTATAATGGAAGTCTATAGGAAAACATTGGTGGTCTCAAACCTTATTATTAACCAATTATCATCACCATCATCATCATCATCATCATCATTATTTTCATCATTATATTAACATTATTATGATGGCGCGTTTTTTTATGTATATAAAAAATCCAAATTCTCCAAATATCTGTGACGTCATTGCATAAGCGGCCGAACTGACGTCGTCTCCTAGTAACTTCGTTTTTGTCTTCATTCATCTTCTAACTGCGGACACGGTAAACAAGAAAATCACGTAACAAAAGCGAAAGGAGCTGAACAATAGCAACGCAACACTGAACTTTTAGAGGCCTAATACAAGTCAATGGGAAATCATAGGTAAGTGAAAAAAAAGAGACTTTTAATTAGAAAATATAAACAAATTATCATTATTATCATGTCGAGTCTGTCTGCTGTGAAAGAATGCTGCACTGAAAACTAACATTAATGTTCAGGGTTTTAATTAAACAATGCATAACTTCATGAACAATAGTAATTATGATGATGATGATGATGATGATGTTGATGATGATTAAGAGCGCTCTGACTTAGAATCACGTATGATGAAACAAGAAGGATAACCTTATGCGGCTACAAAATACGGCAACCTTTCTGTATTATATACATGCAGGTATTGTTACATATGTATTTTTAATGTAAAATCTAGTGAGCATCAAATACCCCTATGCGGGGATTGAGACTTAAAACATGGTTACTACTGTTAAACTTAATTTTTTGGATATTATGCTTTTAAGACTTCTATAATTTGAGACGTGTTTGTCGAAGAAACATTTATGTTATTCTGATATGTGTATTTTTGTGTAAATGTTTGATTATAATTTAACTGTATGATTGTGTATATAAATATATGAATGTATGAAGGCCATACTGGAAATAAGTTGTATGATATTTATATTTGTACGCAGAGTATGTAACCTTCAAAAAATAAAGTTGTTATCTTATCTTGACCCTCCCCCTCCCCCACCGATATGGGTTCGAACCTTACTCGTGGCGTTGATGAAATAATGCACATTGTGGTACCTGTTATTTCCTCTTCCATCAAAGCGGGAATGTCGCAATATGACCTAAACTTGTCTCCGTGCGACATTAACGTAGAATCTTACTAGCTGTATAAGGTAATGGGTGGCATTTTAGGACATGATTTCAATGATTTTCGCATTTGCTAGCATCTTTCACTTTTACGCGAGTTTCGATTTCTTACATAACAAAAATGGAGCAGGATAATATGTCTTCATAGATTAAAACATTTTAAAAATAAATTCCGGTATGTAAGATTCAATATGCACCTAAAGTCATTCAAGTTACTCTTTCAATTTATTTGGTGAAAAATTCCGCTCTCTTTTTTGCAACAACATCGGACATTTCTACTTTGTACCCTAATCCTCCAACCGCCTTGACGCGAAGTGGAAACAGAATTTAGAAATGGCACATATCTGTCTGTTCGTCCGTCCGTTCGTCTGTTGGAATTTGGCTTTGATTTACAACATACTCATAATTTTGATATTTTTTTTTACTGGCTTTGTTATCTTGTTTCTGAAATACGCCGTGTTTTGTGAGTCCCTTGAACAGAATCTTTCAAAAAAAAAAAAAAATAATAATAATAATAAAAAATAAATAAATAAAAAATAAAAATGTGAGTATGTTATGGCATGTCACGTCAAAATGTTGAGTGTAACAATGTGAAATTGGATGAAGTAGCAACTCCATTGTAACTATACAGTGTTATGTATATCACGCATATCTATTGATTAAATCTTAAATTATTTCAGAACCAGAAGAAGTTCAACGCGATTCCACCGACACACAAACAAAATGGCTTCCCGGAAGAGCCTCATGAGACGTCTGCAGAAAGTGACCCGGAAACTGATTGGTGCTGCCCTCTTTTACGGTCTTCTGCTCGCAATCGGAATGGTGCAGTCAAAGATGGTACTATGCCGACTCTGTAGAACCTACCTGACTCAAATTACTCCCCTTGAATTTTTGGTCTTATTTGGCGCGTTATCATTCCTTTTTTGGCTGCTGAATTGTCTGCTCTTGCAGTTTTGCACACGTGTGTTATTTTCAGGTAAAAAGGCGAGAAAGTCAAGTTCAATGCTCTATCCAAATTACAAAGAGCCAAAATATACAAGATCCGGAACAATATATGGTTATATGTAATATACTTTAATAAAATCAGAGAGAAAGGAAATATTTTGTTCTTTTTTTATTATCTGATGAGGTCCCGACTTAAACAACTATCAAAAGCAAATTAATAGGTCTCCATTACAAAAGCTTTGCTTTAATTAAAAGGAACGGGTTATACTGTTTTTAAGACATTTCATAGATCTGGATGCGTGAGGTAGAGTTTAATTGGTATCTTTCTTTTTTAAGCATATGCAACATCATTGTTTTTCTACAGCTGTCCTGCCATTTGTTATTTTGTCAACATCTTTAAAAAGTCTGAAAGTGCATTTTTGAAATCCGGTATACTCTTAGAGCAGTATGTTGTTGATAACATATGAAAATTTTAACAAAATCAAATTATCGCATCATCTAAATTTACTCAGTTTGTCTTTTAACCCGTAGTACTACTTAGTACTTATTCAAAGGGGTGTTCACTGAAAATTTACTGACTGAATAGTGAACAGTGCAGACAATAATCAGACTGCACGGATGTGCATGCTGATCTTTGTCTGCACTAGTTGCAAAGGCAGTATCACTTTCCATCAGCAGGCTAAAGGTTAATCAATTTTTGAAAAGTCACATAAATACAATATTTTTAGAATTTACAAACGTACGTGGGGAGAAAATGACAACAATAACATCACTGCCTTGCCATAATAGGAAAAGAACATTTTCTTGTAATATAATCAAACTCTACACCTCCCTATTCTTATAAATGATATTTACCCATTTTTTTCTGAAATCTCAACATTTTTGTTTATTTTTTGTGACTCTTTTACCATTAGTTATGGTATAAAATGAACTTAGTAAAATTGTATCTTTGCAAAACTTTCTGTTTTTGAAAATATGATATGTTATTATAGATAACACATTGGTCTAACTTTTAGAATTTTTTACGATTTTGGCAAACTATCAAATGTTTGATTAGCTGTTTTGTTTAGTATATAATATACTATTATTGAATGGCTTGCAGGTCAATAGCTGGCCCTGTTACCCTAGGTCTGGAATATGGCAAATAGTCAAACGGCAAGTTATTCAATAAGTGTCTTATTGTACGGTATTAGAAACATATTTCATTTTTTTACACACCCGGTGTCGAAGGCCCGGGAGACATATTGTTTGAACTGTACGCCCGTCCGCCCGTCACACTTTCTTGTGTACTCAATTTCTAAGTTTTCATCCTGTTCAAATGAAAATTGGTATACATCATCAGGATGATGCAGACATGCTAATATTGTCAGGACTTTTATGCCCGAATATATATATATATTTTTTTTTCAAATGGAACTTCATGCCCAGCAGATATGCACATATTGTCGGCTGTTGCACGTCGATTTCGTTTTGCAGTTGGCTTCATTTTCACTAGATTTTATTCTAAAAATCGTTTTCGGGGGGCATTTATCATACATAGCCGACAGCATCAAGACTAGTCCAGAAAAGAAAAACGTGTTGAATTATAAACCCGCTAATAGCACAAATTATGAACAGGCAATTAATGTAACGCGTCATAAATTTTTATAATACTGGAATTCATATAAGTTTAATTTGTCGTGCAGATTACACTTCCATCTCATTTTCTGTTACATAATGGCAGGGGCGGAAACTAGAGTACTAGATGTAAATATAAACGTAGCAGTTGACATAGAGTACTCTTCAGCTCGTTGGTTAATGCACAAACTTCTAAAGCTGAAGGCCGTGAGTTTCGAACACAATGGAGGCTGTACTCTACAAATGTGACTTCAGTCAATATCCGGTTTGGGTGCTTTACGCATTAAAACAACAAGACAGGAAAAACTTTTTGGAATTGGACATAGTGTACTATCCTGCAATTGCAGAGAATATTCTAATAACTTGCTTTAACTACACACTGTAACATCTTCCTTGACTGTAATCAAATGCCACTAAACTGGGATCAGAAGTCTGCTGCTCTTAACCTGAATTTCTGTGCCTCTAACCATTCCTACAGGGCCTAGCGGATTTTTAAATAAAACAAGAGGGCCAAGATGGTCCTAGGTCGCTCACCTGAGTAACACACCATAACAGTGTAAACATGTTTTACCTAATGATTTCAAGGAGACAAATATTTTTGACCAATTTTCATTAAGATTGGACCAAAAAAACGTGGCCTCTCGAGTGTAAATAAGCATTTTCTTTAATTTGACCTAGTTCTTTTATCCCTACAAACCTGTCCAAAATTTAATGACATTCTGACAAAATTTCGGGAAGATTGGAGCAAAAAAAAAGTGGCCTCTAAAGTGTATACAAGCTTTTCCTTTGATTTGACCTAGCTTTTGATCCCACGTGACCCAGATTTGAAACCACCCAAGACTTCATGATAACAAACATTGTGATCAAGTTTAATGAAGACAGAATAAAAATGTGCCCCCTAGGGTGTAAACAAGCTTATTCTTTGATTTGATCTGGTGACCTAGTTTTTGATCCCATATGATCCAGATAATTCATGCGATGTTTCATACAGAAAAACATTCTGGCTAAGTTTCATGCCCTTCAAATGAACAAGTGTTAACAAGCTTTTCCTTTGATTTGACCAGGTGATCTAGGTTTTGACCTCATATGACCCAGATTCGAACTTGGCCTAGAAATCATCAAGATAAACATTCTGACCAAGTTTCATAAAGATAGGATCATAAATGTGGCGTCTAGGTTGTTAACAAGCTTTTCTTTTGATTTGACCCAACAAGACCCAGTTAGTTTCGATCCAGGCCTAGAGATCATCAAGATAATCATTCTGTGCAAGTTTGTATCAAATCAAAGCATAAATGAAACCTCTATATGGCTGAAAGGACCAAAATAGAAAATTCTGCCCCTTTCAGGGGCAGTAACTCTAGAACCCATAAAGGAATCTAACTGGTTTTCGAAAGGAACCAAGATCTTATTGTGACTTAAGTTGTGTGTAAGTGTGGTTAAAATCAAATATAAAATGTCACTTCTATCGTGTTCACAAGGTAAAAATTAACAAATTTTGGCTCTTTCAGGGCTCAATCAGGGGCCATTACTCCGGAACCTATGATTGGATCTGACAGATTCATCAAGGAATCCAAGATTTATTGTTGTTGAAGAAGTTTTGCAAGTTTGTATCAAATCAAACCATAAATGAAGCCTCTATATGGCTGCAAAAGCCAAAACAGCAAATTTTGACCCTTTAAGGGGCCAGAACTCTAGAACCCATGACGGGATCTGGCCAGTTTTCGAAAGGAACCCAGATATTATGCCAATACAAGTTGTGTGCAAGTTTGATTAAAGTTGATTGCAAAATGTGGTCTCTATCGTGATCGCAAGCCAAAAATATCAAATTTTGGCCCTTTAAGGGGCCATAACTTTGAAACCAATGATGGGGATCTGGCCAGTTTCCGAAAGGAACCCAGATATCATGCCAGTGCAAGTTGTGTGCAAGTTTGATTAAAACTGATTGTGAAATGTGGTCTCTATCATGTTCACAAGAAATTGTGGACGGACGACAGACGAAGGGCAATCACAAAAGCTCACCTTGTCACTAGGTGACAGATGAGCTAAAAAGTAGGAAATCAAGTCTCATTTGAACATTTTCATAAGACATTTATTTTGATTTTAAATACATGTATTTGTACAATCTTTAACAGAAAACAGATTTTTGTCTATACTGAACATACCCTTAACACTGTATCTATCTAAAGTCTGAAATCCTGTAACTGTTAAAATACACATTATTCTTATGACACAATTCATCAAATTCCTATTCTTGTTAAAGATTTCTTAGAAACTTACTTAAGTTTCTTTGTTATGTACAAACATCTCACTTAAAGCTGAAATATCTGGCAGTAAATTTATTTTTGGAGAATACTGTATCTGTATTGCTGCACCAAGAAGCCAAAATATTATCATTACATTCTCGTCCTTACAGATGCAAATCACAATATCCAAATTTTCATACAATCAATATTATAACTCCGGTGCTTTCAGTCGTGGAGGAAGACCCCAGGTGCCCCTTTGACTACAGGAATTAATTCAGGCACCAGCAGTCACACTTGTAGAAACCATGCTTACTGTAAGCCTGCTAGATACACTGGTGCTTCCCTGCACAAAGGAATTCTAATTCCATTGTTAAGTGATTTGAAGTCAATGACTTTAACTGCTCTGTTAATAGAGGTCCAAAAATGAAATGCAAAAATGCAAAATAACGTGTTTATGCATAAGACAAAATGTATAATCAATTAGTGTGCAATGGATATGAAATATGAACTATATGTAATGTTCTGTTTCAACAATGACAATGAAATACACTAAATTAATCTCTTTACAACACATCTGTACAGCATATACTGTAAAACAGCCTTAATTTGTGGGCATGAAATTCCATGGTTTCATTCAAAATAACTATTTTGTGGGAATATGAATTCACATTCCAATATCTGAGGATAAAAATGTATAATGAAATCTTAATTTGTTCACTGGAATTAAATTTCATGGCCTAACACAATTATGAACACCATGAAAATTAGTATCCCAGGAATATTTCACGATGTTCACCATACCTTTTGACAAAGGCTGATATTTCATTTCCAAGTGGACACATTTCTATGTAAATTAGTCTCTCTGGAGCAACAGCCTTTGTACGACAAACATTTTGGTATCTCAAACGCCATCATCACTATTTTAAGTCTAAAACTTACTGTAGGACTTTAAAGTTCTGAAACCTCTTTTTGCTCTGTCATAGCTACATATAACTGACTGTACTGAAATTTCGCATGAATGTGCATTCTGCAGCTAAAAACAGCTAAGTCAAATGCCATTGGTGTAAATTTGCTAAAAAAGTTATCGCAATTTCAATATTGCTATTTTAAAGTATAAGTTTCAGACTTAAAACAATGACTTATATATGCCTTGCTCTGCAGAGGTAGCACTGTATGCGTTTATAAATATGTCCATGAACACTATGCTATGTGTAATCCGTTGTGTGTAATGGAGATGAAATATGTCAGAAGAAATCGGCCTGATGTCATGTCTGTTTCCGCCGTAGAACAAACTTGCCTTTCTGTAGCTGATGTAGATATACCTTAATCTTACTGCTATCAGTCGTCTTTCTGATCCAGATCTAAAACACAAAAATTGGATAGTTAAGACAGATCCTTACACATAATAGTATCCAAAATTTCGAAAAAGGAGAAGGTTCACTTTTGCCCCAAATTGACCTAAAAACTAAAAGTGTTTCTATGGTGAAATTCCAAAAGATAATAGGTAAGGGTAGATTTCTCGGAAGCACAGAGCACCAAAAACACAGCCCCAGAGCCACAAATTTGCCAACAACAAAAAGAAGCTGTAATGGAAAAATATTTCAGATGGGTTGCTTCAAACATCCAACAAGTACATATTAATTCATGCTTAATATTGATGGAGGGGAAGGAAATAGTAAAGGGAGAAATGGGGGGGGGGGGGGGGGGGGGGGGGGGGGGGGTGAAGGAACCCGAAGGGGAAAGTTGAACAAGGACGAATATACAAGTTTCATTTCATCAATAACTATTGTTTTATCAAACTCAGGGCAACAGTTTACAATTCATTCATTACTGACGAAAATATCTCAGACTAAAATGAAAACACTGCTCACAAATCTTTTACATTTTTATCCCTTTCTTTAAACCAATCTGAAAATTTAAACCACAACTACTGGTAAATTATTACTATAAATTGTTTGACACATGCTTGACCTATAGTTTAAATATTTTCATTGTCCTTGACTGTGCTCACCAATAAAATATCCCAATATGACATAAATATGGCAAATGTGTCTCTTTCTGAAAAATCTGGGACTAATGCAATATTCAGTGAAATGCTAGCAAACAATGTTTTTTCCCCAGTTATCACCAATTTTAAAAATTTCTAAACCATGTAGGCTTGTATGGCTTAAGCAGACCTTATCCTTAAAAAGCATTGTTATAACTTGAGATTTAGTCTTCTCATTACTTGCAAATTGTTCCCCCAAAAAATCCAAATGTGTATGAAATTAGCTAAAAATTAATCCCTCATGAACTACTCTGATCTTACAGTATTTTCCAAAACAATCTGGACTTTTTTTTAAATTTTTAAACTACAAAATTCAATCTTGATCACATGCCAGTTCTATAATTATACAGATTATGAAAAAAATTCACTTAAGTCAAAACTCAGCATCTTGCATGTCAATATGCCCCTACCCTTGACAACCCAATTGAGGTAACTGGAGATATAATTTTTCAGTGACCTTGACCTTTAACTTAATGTCCACAAACAACAGGGGTCATCAAGGAGCCACTTGTTAAAACATATTGATTAATATACCTCTTGTGTCCCTATAGCTGTTATTACACCACTAAACTTTCCCGTTTCCTTGCATTCAACAAACACTGGCTGATTTCTGTGGAACCTGTGGAAATAACAGTAAACTACAACTTGTTTTCTATCAAAAAGATAACATATACACTGCTATGATTGGAACTTAATAACGCTTTAAAACAAATGGCTGAAGATAGCCCAGTATGAATGACTGACAACAGCTCAATATTATCAAAGTAACAAGAGGACCATGATGGTCCTGAATCGCTCACCTCTTTCCACATAATCCAGTTTTGAGTATGACGTTGTTTTTTCTATTATTTGACATAGTGACCTAGTTTTTGAGCTCATGTGACCCAGTTTTGAACTTTACCTAGATATTATCAAGGTAAAAATTCTGACCAATTTTCATGAAGATCCATTGAAAAATATGGTCTCTAGAGAGGTCACAAGGTTTTTCTATTATTTGACCTACTGACCTAGTTTTTGACCGCATGTGACCCAGTTTCGAACATTACCTAGATATCATCAAGATGAACACTCTGACCAACTTTCATAAAGATCCCACAAAAAATGTGACCTCTAGAGTGGTCACAAGCAAAAGTTTACGGACGGACGCACGGACAGACGGAAGACGGACGCTGCATGATCACAAAAGCTCACCTTGTCACTATGTGACAGGTGAGCTAAAAATAGGTCAATGACCTCCCCTACAAGCAATATTTTAGGTACAAGAGGGCAAAACCATCAACCTTCCAGAAGCAAGCCGGATGGCTTCCTCACATGGAAGTTCTACATCCCACTTGAGGTTTGAACCCACTGTGGTAAGGACAACTGATTCGAAGTCAGCAATCAAATATGACATCAGAAGAACACTAATGTTTACAATTAGAAAAAAAAGCCAACAAGATAATCAAGCAACATACAAGTAGATTTGTCATGGTTAATGCACTCTTTACAGAACCAGCATAACAAAACAAGAGGACCATGATGGTCCTGAATCGCTCACCTCTTCCCACATGACCCAGTTTTGAGTATGACGTCGTTTTTTCTATTATTTGACATAGTGACCTAGTTTTTGAGCTCATGTGACCCGGTTTTGAACTTGACCTAGATATGATCAAGATAAAAATTCTGACCAATTTTCATGAAGATCCATTGAAAAATATGGTCTCTAGGTTTTTCTATTATTTGACCTATTGACCAAGTTTTCGAAGGTACGTGATCCTGTTTTGAACTTTACCTAGATATCATCAAGGTGAACATTCTCACTAAATTTCATGAAGATCTCATGAAAAATATGGCCTCTAGAGAGGTCACAAGGTTTTTCTATTTTTACACCTACTGGCCTAGTTTTTGACCGCACATGACCCAGTTTCGAAACTGACCTAGATATCATCAAGGTGAACATATCAATTTTCATGAAGATCCATTGAAAAATATGGCCTCTAGAGAGGTCAAAAGATTTTAATAATTTTAGACCTACTGACCTAGTTTTTGATCACAGTTGACTCAGTTTCAAACTTGACCTAGATATCATCAAGATGAACATTCAGACCAACTTTCATACAGATCCCATGAAAAGTATGGCCTTTAGAGAGGTCACAAGGTTTTTCTATTATTTGACCTACTGACCTAGTTTTTGATGGCACGTGACCCAGTTTTGAACTTGACCTAGATATCATCAAGGTGAACGTTCTGACCAATTTTCATGAAGATCTTTTGAAATATATGGCCTCTAGAGAGGTCACAAGGTTTTTTTATTATTTGACCTACTGACCTAGTTTTTTATGGCACGTGACCCAGTTTCAAACTTGACCTAGATATCATCAAGGTGAACATTCTGACCAATTTTTATGGAGATCCATTCACAAGTATGGCCTCTAGAGAGGTCACAAGGTTTTTCTATTTTTAGACCTACTGACCTAGTTTTTGACTGCACATGAGCCTGTTTCGAACTTGACCTAGATATCATCAAGATGAACATTCAGACCAATTTTCATACAGATCCAATGAAAAATATGGCCTTTAGAGAGGTCACAAGGTTTTTCTATTATTTGAACTACTGACCTAGTTTTTGATGGCACATGACCCACTTTCGAACTTGACCTAGATATCATCAAGATGAACATTCAGATTAACTTTCATACAGATCCCATGAAAAATATGGCCTCTAGAGTGGTCACAAGTTTTTCTATTATTCGACCTACTGACCTAGTTTTTGAAGGCACGTGACCCACTTTCGAACTTGATCTAGATATCATCAAGGTGAACGTTCTGACCAATTTTCATGAAGATGTCATGAAATATATGGCCTCTAGAGAGGTCACAAGGTTTTTCTATTTTTAGACCTACTGTCCTAGTTTTTGACAGCATGTGACCCAGTTTTGAACTTGACCTAGATATCATCAAGATGAACATTCAGACCAAATTTCATACAGATCCCATGAAAAATATGGCCTTTATAGAGGTCTCAAGGTTTTTCTATTATTTGACCTACTGACCTAGTTTTTGAAGGCACGTGACCGAGTTTCGAACTTGACCTAGATATCATCAAGATGAACATTCAGACCAACTTTCATACAGATCCCATGAAAAATATGGCCTTTAGAGAGGTCTTAAGGTTTTTCTATTATTTGACCTACTGACCTAGTTTTTGAAGGCACGTGACCGAGTTTCGAACTTGACCTAGATATCATTAAGGTGAACATTCTGACCAATATTCATGAAGATCTTTTGAAATATATGGCCTCTAGAGAGGTCACAAGGTTTTTCTATTTTTAGACCTACTGACCTAGTTTTTGACAGCACGTGACGCAGTTTCGAACTTGACCTAGATATCATCAAGATGAACATTCTGACCAACTTTCGTAAAGATCCCATGAAAAATGTGACCTCTAGAGTGGTCACAAGGTTTTTCTATTTTTAGACCTACTGACCAAGTTTTTGACCGCATGTGACCCAGTTTCGAACTTAACCTAGATATCATCAAGATGAACATTCTGACCAACTTTCATGAAGATCCCATGAAAAATGTGAACTCTAGAGTGGTCACAAGGTTTTTCTATTTTTAGACCTACTGACCTAGTTTTTGACCGCACGTGACCCAGTTTCGAACTTGACCTAGATATCATCAAGATGAACATTCTGACCAACTTTCATAAAGATCCATTGAAAAATGTGACCTCTAGAGTGGTCACAAGCAAAAGTTTACGGACGCACGAACGGACGGACGACGGACACTGCATGATCACAAAAGCTCACCTTGTCACTTTGTGACAGGTGAGCTAAAAAACCATTATGGCACACTTGGTTAAGTGAATGATTCAGACTTATCATGAAATAAGCTCAGTTTGTTAAAAATAATTCTTACCATCTCTTATCATAATATAACCTGCCATCATCAATTTTAACATCCTGTACAATGTCTATTGGTCCTATAGTAGGTATAGGCTTCCGACCGAGAGGTTTTCCACCAACTTTGTTGATAATTCGTAGGTCCTCCATAACATCATTGTCGTCTAGACAAAAACTGATCTGAGGTAGACACTGTTAAGGTAGAACAACACCTAACAGCAACAACAACAGCCCTTTCATCTACATAATATTACTTACTGGTGTTTTCAGACAGCGTTGCAGTGATATTCATTATGTTCAGAGTTACACGACAAAAGATAAAAGCATGCAATGATTGCCGCCTGGCTTTTTCACATCAAAAAATTCTACACCCCATTAGCAAGAACTAAACTTCACAACAAAGCAGTGAAGGCAAGTGATTTGAAGTCAGTGATCTTAACCACTCTGCCAATGATGTACTAGTCAATTCACTAATGTAACAAGAGGACCAAGATGGCCCTAGGTCACTCACCTGAGAAACACACCATAACAGTGTAAACATGTTTGACCTAGTGATTTCATGGAAAAAAATATTCTGACTAATTATCCTTAAAATTGGAGCAAAAATCATGAGTATAAATAAGTATTTTCTTTGATTTGTCCTAGTGACCTAGTTTTTGATCCCAGATGACCCATATTCCAACTTGACCTAGATTTTATCAAGGCTATCATTCTGACCAAATTTCATGAAGATCAATTGAAAAATACAGCCTCTATTGCATACACAAGGTTTTTCTTTGATTTGACCTAGTGACCTACTTTTTGATCCTAGATGACCCATATTCAAATCTGACCTAGATTTCATTAAGGCAATCATTTAGACTTAATTTCAGGAAGATCAATTGGAAAATAAAGCCTCTATTGCATACACAATGTTTTTCTTTGATTTGACCTAGTGACCTAATTTTTGATCCCAGATGACCCATTTTCAAACTCGGCCTAGACTTCATTAAGGTTATCATTTTGACTTAATTTCAGGAAGACCAATTGAAAAATACAGCCTCTATCGCATATACAAGCCTTTCCTTTGATTTGACCTAGTGACCTACTTTTTGACCACAGATGACCCATATTCGAACTTGACCTAGATTTCATCAAGGCAATCATTCTGACCAAAATTCATGAAGATTAATTGAAAAATACAGCCTCTATCGCATACACAAGGTTTTTCTTTGATTTGACCTAGTGACCTAGTTTTTGACCCCAGATGACCCGTTTTCGACCTCAGGCTAGATTTCATCAAGATAATCATTCTGACCAAAATTCATGAAGATTAATTGAACAAGAGGACCATGATGGTCCTGAATCGCTCACCTCTTCCCACATGACCCAGTTTTGAGTATGACGTCGTTTTTTCTATTATTTGACATAGTGACCTAATTTTTGAGCTCATGTGACCCAGTTTTGAACTTGACCTAGATATTATCAAGATAAAAATTCTGACCAATATTCATGAAGATCCATTGAAAAATATGGTCTCTAGAGAGGTCACAAGGTTTTTCTATTATTTGACCTATTGACCTAATTTTCGAAGGTACGTGACCCTCTTTTGAACTTGACCTAGATATCATCAAGGTGAACATTCTCACTAATTTTCATGAAGATCTCATGAAAAATATGGCCTCTAGAGAGGTCACAAGGTTTTTCTATTTTTATACCTACTGGCCTAGTTTTTTACCGCACGTGACCCAGTTTCGAAACTGACCTAGATATCATCAAGGTGAACATTCAGATCAATTTTAATGAAGAGCCATTGAAAAATATGGCCTCTAGAGAGGTCAAAAGATTTTAATAATTTTAGACCTACTGACCTAGTTTTTGACCGCAGTTGACCCAGTTTCTAATTTAACCTAGGTATCATCAAGATGAACATTCAGACCAACTTTCATACAGATCCCATGAAAAGTATGGCCTCTAGAGAGGTCACAAGGTTTTTTTATTATTTGACCTACTGACCTAGTTTTTGAAGGCACATGACCCAGTTTCAAAATTGATCTAGATATCACCAAGGTGAACATTCTGACCAATTTTCATGGAGATCCATTCACAAGTATGGCCTCTAGAGAGGTCACAAGGTTTTTCTATTTTTAGACCTACTGACCTAGTTTTTGACCGCACATGACCCTGTTTCGAACTTGACCTAGATATCATCAAGATGAACATTCAGACCAATTTTCATACAGATCCCATGAAAAATATGGTCTTTAGAGAGGTCACAAGGTTTTTCTATTATTTGACCTACTGACCTAGTTTTTGATGGCACGTGACCCACTTTTGAACTTGACCTAGGTATCATCAAGATGAACATTCATACCAACTTTCATACAGATCCCATGAAAAATATGGCCTCTAGAGAGGTCACAAGGTTTTTCTATACTTTCGAACCTGACCTAGATATCATCAAGATGAACATTCTGACCAATTTTCATGAAGATCTCATGAAATATATGGCCTCTAGTGATGTCACAAGGTTTTTCTATTTTTAGACCTACTGACCTAGTTTTTGACCGCACGTGACCCAGTTTCGAACTTGACCTAGATATCATCAAGATGAACATTCACACCAACTTTCATACAGATCCCATGTAAAATATGGCCTTTAGAGAGGTCACAAGGTTTTTCTATTATTTGACCTACTGACCTAGTTTTTGACAACACGTGACCCAGTTTCGAACTTGACCTAGATATCATCAAGGTGAACGTTCTGACCAATTTTCATGAAGATCTTGTGAAATATATGGCCTCTAGGGAGGTCACAAGGTTTTTCTATTTTTAGACCTACTGACCTAGTTTTTGATGGCACGTGACCCAGTTTCGAACTTGACCTAGATATCATCAAGGTGAACATTCTGACCAATTTTCGTGAAGATCTTGTGAAATATATGGCCTCTAGAGAGGTCACAAGGTTTTTCTATTTTTAGACCTACTGACCTAGTTTTTGACCGCACGTGACCCAGTTTCGAACTTGACCTAGATATCATCAAGGTGAACATTCTGACCAATTTTCGTGAAGATCTTGTGAAATATATGGCCTCTAGAGAGGTCACAAGGTTTTTCTATTTTTAGACCTACTGACCTAGTTTTTGACCGCACGTGACCCAGTTTCGAACTTGACCTAGATATCATCAAGATGAACATTCTGACCAACTTTCATAAAGATCCCATGAAAAATGTGACCTCTAGAGTGGTCACAAGCAAAAGTTTACGGACGCACACACGCACGCACGGACGGACGGACGACGGACACCGCGCGATCACAAAAGCTCACCTTGTCACTTTGTGACAGGTGAGCTAAAAATACAGCCTCTATTGCATACACAAGGTTTTTCTTTGCTTTGACCTAGTGACCTAGTTTTTGACCCCAGATGACCCATTTTCGAACTCAGCCTAGATTTCATCAAGATAATCATTCTGACCAAAATTCATGAATATCAATTGAAAAATACAGCCTCTATCTCATACACCAGGTTTTTCTTTGATTTGACCTAGTTTTTGAACCCAGTTGACCCATTTTCGAACTCGGCCTAGATTTCATCAAGCTTGTCATTCTGACCAAATTTCATGAAGATCAGTTGAAAAATACAGCCTCTATCGCATACACAAGCTAAATGTTGACAGACGACAGACAGACAGACGACAGAGACAGACAACACACGACGGACATCGAGTGATCAGAAAAACTCACATGCGCTTTGCTCAGGTGAGCTAAAAATAAGTCCAATGAAAAGGATATAGAGTATGTCAGGTGATGGCTTTCTTCTCTTTTCTGGTATGGGAACAGGATCATTTGGGCGTCGTCGCAACTTCCGTGTGGAAATTGGTTTAACTTCCACTGTATCTGAAATATGTACAAGAGTAATAAGATATGTCATTCATTCATATTAAGCAAACGATAAGCAACATTTCTCTTGTTCAACTTTTTTGTTCATAGAAATTCTGCAATATTCCAACAAAAAACAACATGTGTTATACATTTATAATATGTAGTCTGCTGAAACAACTTACGCACAATAATGGTTATTTTGGAACAAGTTGAAGTCATAAAAATCAATGTTTGGAAGTGTTTCTTACGACTTACTATGACCTTGAATTATGAATTTTTAGAAACTGTATTCAAAGGGCCTTAACCTAAACTTAAAATCAAGCATGTGTGACGCTATTTTCAAAGTAAGAAATGACATTTTGTTGAAAAAAGGTCAACCTTTCTTTACAATGGTTGTTAAATAGCATATGAGCAATGGCTTAAACAATTTTAGCTCAATGAATGACAATCAGTAATGTAAGTACATGTATTGTAAAGTATTAGCTCTGTGGCCGCTAAATGTCCAGAAAAAGTTTTGTAGAGAAATCTGTAAAACAAAGTAAACAAAATTTTCAGTTTCCTCGAAACTAGTGTTTTTCACTAACAACCTTTTCTTTCTGGTTTTTTTATAAAATAGGTATATTTTCCTCCAGTCTTACCAAGAGAAGTTGACAACAAGAAGTTACAATGGCCACCAGTAAGTTCCAGCTGACTTCTCTCTGATTCTATACTTCTTTTCTTGTCCTCTAAATCAGCTATCAGACTTTCTTTCAGATCTATCTTCTTCTCCTGAAACAAAGTAAATAATGCATGTTTTCATAACTTAAGGCGATCTAGAAAGCATTTGGCATGCACAGGCATACAGTGTTCATTCTGTAAGGCAGATCTGGTTTTAGAGTCACTCTAACACAATTTCAGATGATACAGCGGTTTTACCACCTTTTGATGGTGGAGGTGCTGCTCTTGTTTCAGACATACATGTAGGCAGTCACCTGTGTAGAACCATCGATTTTGCTTAAGCCAATTGAATGGTTCTCACACATGACTTCTACACCCAATTTGAGGTTTGGAACCCACAATGGTGAGGGGAAAGTGATCCAACAAGCCCCTAATTCAGGGTAAGTACTACATGTACTTCAGTTACACGAACTATAATAAAGTGAAATGAATAATTTTTACCATATTGAAGGAAGACTTCAAAAATAGATTGTTTTTGTTTTGAGATGATGAAATCTAACAAACTCAAATCATTAGCTCAACTTCATATAAAAAGAATATAGCTGATTCTATGACTTTCCTCTACTAGTATCTTGCAAGAAAAAGAAAATTTACCTCAAAATCCTTTGCTGAGAGCTTCTTTTCCTTTTTGTATTCTCTCTCAATTACTTCTAACTGGAAAAAAATTACAAATTTTAGGCCACTGTTCAACGTTAAACCTACAAAGCTGACTTAGGAAGTCAGTCTCAGAACTGACTAATTTCAAAAACTGAACTTCGAATCAACTAATCCAATGCCAGAGTTTCAAAACTTTGTCAGATCTGCAACTGGGTCTAAATATCTTACAACCAGGTTTCAATTATCATGGTTACAATCAAATAGGGTTGAGCTTCATAAAATTCAACAAAAACATCATTAAAACTCTAGCATCAGATATGCCACCTTAAGTATCTCTACCTGGTTTCACTTCAGAAATTATTGCAACATTCAATCTTCCAGCTGTTTCAATTGTTTCTTTATAAATGAGCCGCACCATGAGAAATCCAACATAGTGCATTTGCGACCAGCATGGAGCATGCATCCAGACCAGCCCGAGCATCCGCGCAGTCTGGTCAGGATCCATAATGTTCGCCAATGGTTTCTCTAATTGCAATAGGCACTGAAAGTGAACAGCATGGATTCTGACCCGACTGCATGGATACGCAGGCTGGTGTGGATCCATGCTGGTCACAAACGCACTATGTTGGTTTTCACGTGACTAGGCTCAATTATAACAGTCTTACCTCATATTCTTTGAACACTTCCATGAGTTTCAGCCTCTCTCTATACTGCTGATCAATCTTCTTGTTTCGCTTGAGGAATTCCGGTAAAGTCCCATCTTCTAACTGCTTCAACTGTTTCTTTAAGAACGCCAATTTATCCTGGTACATCCTATATTAAAAACAAGAACCATTCATTTTAGTACATTGTCCTAGATCAGATACAGTATCATTCAGTACAGCTGTTGAATCATGACAAAATTTTTCTAGCAGATGTTGGTCTTACCATACCATGAACTTGTCTCGAATTTCACATGAATTTAGAAGCCAAATAGTAGTAAATTACTGAGAGAATTTAACAAGCTGTTTTATTATACCTCATTTTCATTGTCAAACCTCTTATCAGTAATTTTGTACTAATAGCTCAATTTGTCTGATCAGTGCAAACAGTGGAGAAGTGCTTCATTATGTCAATGCAGATATCTTCTTTTTGTATCAAGGCAACAAATTATATTCTGAAAGAAAAAAAAAACTGTCTACTTTAAAGGCATTTTTGCCCTTGTTTTTTTTTTCTAGAATAAAATACAGTGCTACAACGTTTTAACTGCCAGTGTTGTAGATTTTCATAAATGGAAGGTTATTTATTCAAGTTTTTCGAAAAAAATATAATATGAACCAAATAATTGTTATATACATTTCTCAAACTGCTGGATATATTGTAATAAAATATTTTTTCGAAACCTGATATAAGTTTCCACTGAAATTTGTTTCTGACATGGTTTATATTTTATCAGTGAAATAAGTGCTTTGTTAAAACAGATATTACACTCCTTTCTGCTAGACAGTAGAATTCTTTCTAGGTTGACAATTTTCACTATCTCACTCACTGACAATGTGATATTTATACTTACAGTAAATACTCATTACTGTACAGGTTACTGTTTATGAACATAGAAGGAGTTAAGAAAAAAGAACAGTTCAAATTAAGCAGATGTGATAACTTACTGTTCTTTGATTTCTGTATACTGGGTCTCCTGTTTGGCCACATCTGTCTCGCTGGCATCTTCTGTGTCTGTAACACAATGTCACTAATTAAATAACAAACTTTACAATGTCATAGGATAAACAGCATTTTCCCAGATTTTATGGCTGACTAACATACCATCATTTCTGCAGGAAAAACAACACCAACATTATAATGATACAATGACATACAGGGGAATTAATTTATAGAGGGGTAACTTAATACTGACACAAAAATGTATGTAACTAACCTTTAGCCTGCTAAATTTATAAAATGGACCGGTACATCATTCAATTTGTGCAATACCACTTATTACTCAAAGAGGTGTTCACTGAAAATTTATTGACTGAATAGTGAACAGTGCAGACCATGATCTAAATCTGCATTGGTAGCAAAGGCATAATCACTTGCCGCCAGCAGACTAAAGGTTAAAAATGTAGTTTTGTTTTAAAAATAAAATATTCAAACTAGCAAAACAAACTTATTGGACCATGACAGAACTTCACTGACATGTCAGACCTATGAATTAAGAGAAAAGAGTAAGACAGTACCAAAATGAATGGAAATTAATAAGAATTTGACTGCCTTTTGTTGAATGCAAAAAGAAATCATGACATGTAAAATTTGTGTAAAATATGAAATGTTGCTTTCATCTCTGGCAGCGAAAATTATTTCTATTCTTGTTTTAAATTAAATTCAGCAACAGTCTAAATCACTTGTTACAAAATATAGCAAGTAGACTGTTGCTGAATTTAAAATAAATTGAACCAAGAATAGGATTTAGAAATAAATATGATTTGAGATATAGCAGTTTTGGTTGATTGAAGTAGTTTTATCCTTTCAAATTGGAGGGATCCCATGATTGTATTGGTGAGGGACACCAGATTCTACAGGTGGGGAGCTCTCTGGGACACCACCAAACAATAGTGTCAAGGCCTGCCATACCTATTTACCATCCTTTGCAACCTTTTGACATGAACCTGAAGATTTCAGCGGGAGTAGCCAATCACTAGAAGTGTTACGTTCCTTACTTTACAACATGACAGACAGCAACTTTGAATGGAACGTTGCAAAGTGAAAATAACTAAAGTAACAGCTTTTGGATTGAGATTAACAAGTAAAATGCATTCAATAATTATATTGAAAGCGCAAAGGACAATTTGTTTTCTGCTTCAATATCAATTATATTTATTGCTGAAATTAAACTTAGACATGTTATTAGAGAATTACCTCCAATAAAACTGTGAAGGTTCAACATTTTCCAGATAATAGAAACACATTTAAAATGAAAATAGATCAGTTACTGATAACTTTTGATTGACATTTTAACTACCAGGTCTAGGATTTTGTTGCTTTTACCATGTTTACAGACATTCTGTAAATATATGGACAATCCATAAAGATTTTTCAATCTTTCAATTTACAGACCGTGTATATGAAATCTGTTGAAATCACAATTTAACTCAAAACCAGCTTAAAATGATATAATCTACAGATTGCATGCACAAATGAAGTTAATTTGTAATTTTCAGCTAATATGGATGATTTTGAGTTTTTGAAAATGTGAAAAAAGTAAAGTGTTCTAAACTGTCTGTTTTAATTAAAAGTTGAGAAAGAGCATATATTTTGGCTTATTTTGATACAGTCTTTTTATTTCCTTTGATCATCACCCATTATGACAAACAATTAAAGTGGTCCTTCCTTCGTTGATCATTACCTTTGGATGTTCATGCAACTGCAACCATATGATTCCAATTCAAAGTGGATATTGTTATTTATTGTGTATTGAAATTGTGCATTATTTGGACATAAATCTTTTTTAAGTTCAGGAAATGATGTTGGTTATTAGGATTTAACTAGAAGTAAGGATACCAAGTATACATGGTATAAACAGGTAAGTAGTTTGTTTTGTACAATTATTCATTTAAATGTGCACTTTAATTGGGTAAATAAACACATTTTTTGCATCAAAAATCATACTTAATACTCACAAATGTTATTTTTACACATGATGTTATTGTCAAGAAAACTGAAAACAATTTGGGCCAAATTCATAACTTTATCATGACATCAGTGGTTCTAACTAACCAATCAGAGAGTTGCATTTTCGAGCACCTGCCAGTTTCCACTTAGGGTAAAATGAAGTACTTTTAGTCTTTTACAATGAACATATGGCGACTTCTGAAGTAAATGTCACACTATCTCAGCAATCAAATAAGATTTTTGAATGCACACGTCCCAGATGATGCTACAAGCAACAGAACTTTGAAGTTTCATTGAAATATTATATGGATTTAATCATGTTAATACTTTGATTTTAGTTTAAAGTTTGAGATTTTACACAGTGAGTCTATGATGAAGTCTGAGAAAATATTATCATTACCCAAATGAAATTAGTATCATTCCACTATGTTTCGGACATGTTAAAATTATGGATAAGCCAAATAAATCTGCATATAAATCTGGGGGAATCAGCCAAGGTCTGAGTCAGTCTGTATTCGCTTTATCTAATTATACATTAGCAACAACCACCACTTTTTGTTACGGTAGTTTTGATTACTGGAATGAAAATTATGTTTTTGGACTCTAATATGTGTATAAATGACAAATCAATGGTGTTTTTTATCATAAATATTACTGATAATTTTTATGGGGTGTTCATGTCATGTCCTAGATTTTGACACATAACAACTTTTTCAGGTTTTTTGTGCAAAAGTGACCGCAGTTAATTGCATTTTTTTCTGCTACATGTATTCGATTTATTTTAATATGAGTTTATGACTTATTCATCCATTATAAAGGAAGATTTCCCTAGTAAGTAGTTTTTTTTTTAAAGAAATTACGAAGCCATTCAATAGAAAAATATAAGTGAAAATTTAGCCCTATTCAAATACATATTACATGGTACTTTCACTTTGAAAAACAGTGTATAATTTCTAATCTAAGGATTGGTTTGAAAAGCGAATACAAGCATTTCATTTTTTTTGTGGACACATTTTTTGGAAATCCTGAATCAAGGCTTTGCAGGAGTTATCTTTCCTGTGGTTATTGCTATATACAATAAGTGAAACATTCCATTTTAAGCTCTATGGATTGTCTGTTTATTTACAGAATATCTGTAAAAACAAGGAAATCCTAGACCTTCACTGGTCAACCACAGGCACCAGTATCGGACCTGGGACAAAGAATATGGCCTTGTTTTTCATCCTAAATGAGTTCAAGATGAAAAATATGTAATGAAATATGAGCCCCCTACATAAAATACATATGTCTACTGAAGGCCAGAATCTCGAGAATCGAGCCTGCGAGCAATGGGTTCACTTCCCGGGCCGTTGTGAAATAAATTCTCTAGACATTTGAACAAACTACCTATCACCATTTTACATGTACATTTAGCTACAAAATGAGACCGACCCCAAGTCTCTGGCCCTCCCCGTTCATGAAATATTTATCAGAAAACAAGTGACTTTCTTCTGCAAATTCCAGGTAGATAGAAATGTGGCACAACGAAATGGTACGAAATCATGGACTAAAAGATGTTTGTCAGCCTAGTAAAGGTCAAATTCATTTGCTATTAATAACAAGTATTACTGAATATATAAATCATGGCCACTCACCACTGTCAGCAGCATCTACTATACCTGATATTTACTTTTTTATTTTTCCGTCGGTCTTTCAATTGTATTCTCCGCCACTGAAACCGATACGATTATATCTGAGTAATTTTTTACGAAACGTTGCGATTCTGACGGAGGTGTGTCGCTTTTGGCCAATCAGAATTTGCGTTTAAAAATACCAAATGAATTCTGTTCAATGGCGTAGCATTCAATTGAAAGACCGTGGAAAAAATTTGAAACGCCAATATCGCGTGTTTGAGATGCAACTGACAGTTGTGAGTGGCCCTAGTTTATGTATTTATTTATACTATTTAGTATTTTTTATTGAATTTGAGCTGTAGTCGGCGGACAACCATTCTTTAGTCTATGTTTACGTACCGATTCTTTGTGCCGCATTTTTATCTACCAGGGACTTTCAGCAGGAAATCACTCGTTTCCTGATAGCTATTTCATGAACGGGAAGGGCTAGAAACTTTGGGTCGGTCTCATTTTGTAGCTAAATGTATACAGGAAAAAGTGATAGGTAGTTCAGTGCTCCAGCTAGGATTAAAAAGTGCTCCAGCTAGGATTAAAAAAGGGCAGGGTGCTGGCACTGAAAAGGGCACTTCTGGGGTGGTGGTCGGTCCGGGACCGTGCTCCTTCGGGAAAAAAATATAACTGGTCCATGCATACAGTGCATTTTAACATACTTTAGGCATGGAATTTGGCATAATTTAGGCATGTTTTTGGCACACTTTAGGTATGGTCTTTTAATAGGCTATGTCTGTCATCTCTAATGCACCTATTTATTAACTAAAAATTCTGCTGTTTGTATTTTACTTGGCATTGATTTTCAACTTGTAACATTTCTTTGTAATTGCATACTGAATAACAATATCAATTTGTTTAGGCCTATTTTACTTGTTACAATTTCAGTATACATCTTCTCCATGTAGGCTACTTGATATTTATAAATTTATACGTGCAACATATATACAGAAAAAAGTTTAAACTTCCACTTAAATAAATGAAATCAGGCAAAGTTTTTAACTTGCAACAGTCTAAAAGCAAGTTTAGCACTTGTAATAGACATATTCCGGGTATCCAAAATTTTATATCCGGATATGGTTACACTTTTTTCTAAAAGTCGTCGAATGTCCAGTTTAAACAATATTGTTGAAAAATTATTATGATGCAAAGACAGTTTAACAGCATTTTACAGTATCTGACATTAAAGTGTACCCTGTCATTACATCTTAGTAAACTAATTTCAAAGAAACCTTCATGAAAAATCGGCAATTTCACAAAGCAGACGACAACCTACTTTCGATTTCAAAAACTTGTAAAACGATAAAATCAAAATATTTTCCTATTTAAATTTGATTGTGATCGATTTTTATTAATTAGATTTAAATGTCTGTTGTCTGGACTTAAGTTTCAGTTGTGTATAAAGGGGTATTTACGACTATATTACCGAAAACGAAAATACACTTTGACAGGTGGCACGAAATGATAATGATTTCAGACTGGTTTGCAAACTGTTTTAACTCTAAGGTTCAGTGATTTTAATGCTAGTGGAGCAGTCTAAAATATCATGGTCTGCCTCGGGCACGATTACAGCAGGTAATTGTTTAATTATTTGCTAATTATGTCAATGCCCCCCGGCATGTATCACCCGATAAAAAGGGGATTAAAGCAGTGTATTATAATCACTTAGGCAAAAAAGGGAAGTTTGGCTAAAAAAAAAAGAAATGAATGGTTGTAAAACGGGCAGGGTGCCTGGCGGGGCAACAGGGTGGAACGAATTTCGGAACGGGCGATGCGCCCTGCTGTAAATAGCTAGCTGGAGTACTGTAGTTTGTTTAATTGTCTAAAGAATTTATTTCACAATGGCCCGGGAAGTGAACCCATTGCTCGCAGGCTCGATTCTCAAGATTCTGGCCTTCAGTAGACATATGTATTTTTTGTAGGGGGCTCATATTTCATTACATATTTTTCATTTTGAACTAATTTAGGATGAAAAACAAGGCCATATTCTTTGTCCCAGGTCCGATACTGGTGCCTGTGTGGTCAACACTACAGTCGAACCCGACTCCTGACCATTTACTGGAAGATGAAGACCTGACTACAGATTTGTAGGGTATCAAGTCAAAACGTCCCCTAGTCAAAACACACCCCATTTTGATGATGTTTACGGGTCAACTAGACCTATCTTGAGCAGGCCATACCCCACCCACTTGTATTGCATTTAGAAAGAAAATCGTAAATGTTCGTATTCACACCTTCATCAGAACACTCCTTGTCCGTATATTCATTGCTATCAAGATCGTCAATGTCGCCGTCAGTATACATATTTGTTAGTCAGATATATAATTTGCAAACGTTACAAATGTTTTAATTATTCGAAAAAAGAAACACTTTGTTGTTTATAGTCGAGCACTTCCTGTTTGCGTAAAAACTGTTCATCGTAAAAATAATATTAGACCGCGTTTGTAGGCATAACACACTAAATAACCGGCTCTTCCTTTTAATATGTTTATCACATACATTTTGTTAGGAACATTACTAGTACTAAAAATACTAATTCTCTGAATCTTTTAAGCAGACAGTATGCCAACATATAGTCCCAATCCGTGATTCTAGTTACCTTCCCCAGAATTATCGTTTTCATTTCATTTCAGTTTAATATCAAACTGAAATGAAATGAAAGTGATAATTGCGCAACGGGTTGGACTAGCCAACATACAGCAATTAGTTGTAACAAAGTGTGCTTTTACTAATCTTGTCTGTATATCTAACACTTTTAACTGTTTTCAGTCTCACGTTCTCATTTTGACACTCTGACATCTGTCAATACTTTTGTAAAAAAATATTTCTCTTGCACTGACTGCGCATCTGTTAATAATATCCGGAGTTAGCCTATACAGTAATCGAAGATAGACAGATAGACAATCAAACGAAAATTAGGAGTTAAGCTCGACGCAAGAAAAAGAATTGTCATCAAATAGTACTGCTGTTAGCCGATATAAGAGGCACAGTTGTAAACGGTTACGAAAATCTTTCACTGGCTGTTCGATCATGCGGATGGATATATTCGACTCAACGGAAATTGCTAATTAGGTGGCAACGAGAGCCGGGCGTTACAATCCGCACATTCAGCCACTGCAGTGACAGACTCAGAATCTAATGAATTTGAAAGTGACAAGTCAAGTTCGTTCAGAGCGTTCGGCACGACTTTTATGTTGGGTACTGATTAGTTTTTCAGCTTGATCGTTTCGGCTTGAGTGGTTCCAATACTCCTACATTTTCTATTTTATAATCACAGCTGCGTTGTTTGATGCCATGTGGCGGCCGTAAAATGTCTCCCTGTATTTTCAATCAGAGCTGTTATATTTTGATCTTTTCAGATCGTTCAGCACCACTTACATGTTGTGTTACTGGCACTGTTACGTTTTCCAGCTTAAACATTTCGGCATGGGTGGTTCCAATACTTCTGCTTTCATAGCTTTGGGTTTTCTATATTCACCCTATGGATAGGGCGCCTGCTTTTTAATTTTGTTTTTTGGCAGTTTCTGCGATATTCAGCTCCTAACCTCAGTTCCCTCTTCTTAATTCCAGTTTATTTAGTTATGCCCAATGTTTTCTCGCTTAGGCCAAGCCAATTATTTTAACTGGGGACCATACGCCGCTTTCATGGAATTACACACTAGTGCATCGTTAAAGGTTCCATATGCAGCGCCGGGGTGTGTTTATAAGAGGGAATGACATCTACACCCTAACACCGGCATGCAGGTACACATTGAATGGATTCCATGATCGCAAAGGGCTAGAAAACGTATAACCGAATCTATTATTGTAACTTGATAACGTTCTACGCTTCCATAAGTAAAAAAATATAACACAGCTTACGACCGATATACTCCATAAGCAATATATTTATTACTTTCGCTGAAGTCAGCCACAAGACAACACGCTCTGGCAAATCAAAATATCCACGGAAAACTTCATGTAGATGAGGAAAATTTATTACAGCAAAACTTTAATAATCTGTCTTATCATTTATCTTCATATATGTTGTGTAGTTGCATAAAGAGATAATGTAATTCCAAAAACGATATTAAACCTAGGGACATTAAATCTTTTTTTTCTGATTATTAACCATGTAAAATGCAGAAGTACGAGAAGAAAATTATACAGAAATAAAGAAATAATAACAGAAGAAGAAAAAGAGGAGAAAAAAGAAAGAAATAACTTAGCTCACTACAATTTTGAGTCTTTGAATATTGTATATAACAATTAAGTATGTGTCAATGTGTATAACAGTCAAAATCAGTATAAACTAATAGGAAAATATTATGTAGCTATAACTTATGTCTATTACCTATACACGTTTAGTCCACAATCAAATATTAAGCACAGAAATTCTAAATCGTTGTGAATTCGGTTTCATATTTGGAATGTCGATGTACTTTATGCGTAGTTTTTTGTTCACTTTCTTCTGGTTTGTGATCTGTCTGTTATCATAAGTTTTGACATGCTTCTTATCCTTACACTATTTCGTTAGAGTACTGAAGTCTTTGTACCGTATCTTGTTAAGGTAAACAATACACCGAGGTGCATAGACGTTTAGCATCTGCTGTATTTGTTCAACACCGTTCTTCTGGACTTTGCAGTACTTTATGAAGGTAGCTAAATCTAGAATGCATTGTCCTTTCAAAGTCCGTCGTACTGCGGTGCCAAGATACATTGTGATCGATGACCAATGGTATATCCTCTTGGAGTAAGCTGTGGTAAATAACCTGCACCACTATATTTCTAAGATTCTCTAGACTGTCATCCGGCTGGAATGTGTGTAAGTAGTTTAAGTCTGGAAGAAAAACTGATGCCAGGGAACCTTCTTTCAAAGACCTGTATAGTCTTGCGTATATTCTTTGGACCCAAATTAGGACAGAATCATTTTCTTGATTTTCTGAATGAAACTGGTGCTCTCTAACCTCACTAAGCAAGCTTTGTTTTAGGACAAACGATGAGAGACAGTTTCTTGTCTGGATTTTCATCTTTGCATTGCTAAATAAAGGGTCTACACTGGTGTCAGGCCAGACAAAACTCCAAGGAATTGCCACTTCACGATCAAGCAACAATTTAGCGACTACAAAAGCCTGTCGAATTTTGGCATGTGATCTTTGGAAAATGTTGGTTTCTGCTTCTGAGAAAGACATTTTCAGGTACTGATGCGGGTTGCCGAACTGAGTATGCTGGTAATAAGGAACATTTGGGGGTTTGATTATTAGCTGACAACCCAGTTCCAAACTATGTTGATCGAGGAAGCCGTGACAGTCAAATCCAGAAGGCCACCAGCCTACACTGTGAATTGCGGGCAGGAAATCAATTGAAATCCTGACAAAAGTGTTCATATGGAACATCCTACAGGTGATGCTCAATGCAGGCCTATCTTTCCATGTAACTTGAAGATTTGGAAAGAAGTCAAAAGCGCATGTCCGCCAGAGAGATGGCTGATGAAGGGCATACATCACTGCTAAAGAAAACTTTGACAAGATTTTCTCGCTTCTGAGCAATCCATCGGAGTCAAAGAAATCTTTGAAAATACCTGGATTTTTCCCCCTGTCTCGCCCCACCCGGATAAAACCAGGCGGATCAGATTCCTTTTCTCTAACACTACAGATGGAGCTCAAATTACCAATGTCCAACATGTAATCAAAATCACCCCTGTCGTCCGCTATCGTGCCTTCATACGCACTACCTCTCATACGAAGTTTTCCGGAAAATCTGTCATCATATTCTTTCATTAGCACTATCAAATTCTTCATGAAGTTTTCTACTTTCTTCTTCTGTATTTCAAAATTCTCAGGGTTTTTGACAGGCGTTTTGCATGCACTCCACAACTGATTCACGTAATCTTCAGCATTTGCAAGTGGACGCAGGCTGGAAGGAAGGATTTAATTAGTGTCTACCACCATTTTTGTAAGGAGCGAAGAAAGTTGTTCTGATCCATCTTTAAACACTTCGGAATATTTACGAAGAACAGCAGTATCTGTCATGCAACTGTTGCAATGTGTTCTCCTAACATGATCATCAAAGTGATTCAATAGTTTCTTACCCACTTCAGATGGTCTTGCTTTAGCATATTGATAGGCTGTATACCCAAAGCAGTCCACTAAACCACAAACTCGAAAGGTCTTACTTTGAAAAATAAGCTTAACAGAATTCCCATCCTCAGAATGCATGCAACTATAGTGCAAAGTAGATCTGCCTAAGCAGTCAGTTGCATTGATTACTGTCGGGTTTTCGACATATTTTTCAATAATGCTGAGATAATCTTTTTCACATGCCAAGTGCAATATTGTCCTTCCTAAATTATCTGTTGACTCTGACATCACAGCGTCGTATGTCAGAAGTCGCAGTGCAATTTTCTCATTTCGTCTTTTTGATAGTGCTCCATGAAGCGGAAGCTCGCAATATAAATTGATAGTTTCTAAGCACTTCTTGTTTGCACCAACTAACTCCTCTACTACGTCCACCGAGAGATTGGGTTCAAATAAATTTGTTCCGAAGAATAAGACATGGAGAGCTGTGTTACCATCATTAGCTTGTATCACTGGATCAGCACCAGCTTTAAGCAGTATAGTGATGATGTTGCGCATAAATTGGTGTTGCTTGCATGCGATCGCCAATGGTGTTTGTAGAAATATATTTTGTTTGTTGACGTCTGCACCAGCTTCGATTAAAGCTTCAACAAAAGACACATCTACATCGCCCGAACGAGCAACTGCATAATGCAGAGCTGTCGCTTTATTTACGTCTTCTGCATTTACTTCTGCATGGTTAGACAAAAGTGCAAATACCTTTCCCGAAGAACCGCGAAAAGCGGCTTCATGTAAAGGCGTCCTGTTATATTTTGTCCTAGCATTTATTAATTCCTCCTTTTTTATATAGCGTAAAAGCAAATTCGTTAACTCTGCATCTGTTGTTAAGTGCAGAGCCGTATAACCACCTATGTCAGTATGATCTACATTAGCTCCATATTCAAGAAGAAGTGCGCATGCTTCCGTTTTATTTGCTATTGAGGCTGCAAGCAAGGCAGTCTGACCTATCTCATTGTAATCATTCACGTTAACTCCCTTTTCTATGAGTTCTGTGATATGTTGTAAATCACCCTTCGACGAGGCATGCAACAGCAGATTATGCGGACTTGTTTCATCATAAATCCCCGTCTGTGAGGCTAACATTTTCTGATAATCAAAGTATCCCTGTAAGTCAACAAAAATCATAGAAAGACTTATTTTGGATTATTTATACGTAATAACTAATGAAATACATGTAATAAAATATTTTTTTTTAGCACGCCCGCTTAAAATTTTTTTTTTAATTAGCTCAATAGGGGGAGTGCAAATCTACGGATCTCGGGGTCGTGAGTTCGAGCTCTTCGCGAGGCGTATGTTCTCCGAGACGATTTGATAAAAGACGTTGCGTCTGAAATCATTCGTCCCCCACCTCTGATTCATGTGGGGAAGTTGGCAGTTACTTGCGGAGAACAGGCTTGTACTGGTACAGAACCAAGGAACACTCTCGCCGATACATATCTGAAATACTGTTGGAAAACGGCGTTGAACCCAAAACAAACAAACAAACAAACAATATTTAATTAATAGTGAAAAAATTTCTATTAATAAAATACCCACAAAAAGTTTCTTTGCATACATGTATATAATATTGCTTTAGTCAGTTTCTTCTATTAACTTTGCATTTTCTTGTATACCGATACAGTTCTTTCAAAATTTTCGGTTTATTAGGAAATATAACATATTGCAAAACTTCACATTCGTACCTATTGTATATCGAAAAATAAATACTTGTACATGTACTTACCTTTTAACATGTCTTCCAGTTGTTCAACTAGGAAGTTTGTGTACATATTTTTGTGCGTATTTACTGAAGTATCGGATAGCTGTATTATATACGCAATACAAAGTAAATCTATTGATTTTACAAGTATAGGATAGACAACGAGTGTCGTTGTCTACGGGATATATACAACGAGCAAAGCGAGTTGTATATATCCCGTAGACAACGGCACGAGTTGTCTATCCGACTTAGACCACGTGACATAAAAACTGCAATTATTGAAAACTCTCCCACGCTTTCTATAGAAATTAGGATGAACGTGTTTTTATAAGAGTAATATCATCTTTGTACCGTTAGCGCTTAATTGTCAGTAGGGCATATGAAATAATGCAGGTTACTTGTATAAATTCAGTTTTACTCAAATACCGGATTTACTAAGATTTAACGTTCATTAACACTTTGAGTCATTTGCAATCACAAAATTAATGCTAAACAGTTAAATATGGATTTCTCAAAAATACTCAAAACTGGACTGCATGCTGAACAATTAGTTTTTGTGAGAAGTTTGCATGTTGGCGAAACACGATGACAGATACGTTGATTCGTTGATTCAAGAAGATAGCCAGGTTATTTATTTATTTATTTAGTTAGTTAGTTAGTTAGTTATTGTTTTTATTTGTTTACTTTGTCTATCAGGATATAGTTAGAGCGTAGATGCTCGTAGGACTACGAATACCTTTTACTATATCGTGCCCTTCTTGTAAGAATGATGTAGTTGTTTTACTTTCTAACTGGGCCAAGTTGTTCGAAACTTAAACGGGTTGTAATTTAGTTTAGGTTAGTTTAGTTTATACTAATTTGTTTTAGCTCGATTGTGATGAAAGCTTTAACTGTTTAAGCTTATTGTAACCACTCTCGAGTCCGTTTCCTATGAAAACTAGTACTGGGGTTATATGAGAAGTCATGGTCGTGTCCCCAACGATGCTCGAACCCACGACTACTGCATTAAGCTGATAAACTAACCGCCTGTTAAATTTCTATTCAAGATACTAGTCTTGGTGGGTGGGAAATACTAGTATGATGTTTTAAGTTTACTGTAAAGATGATTTAGTGTTTAAAATCCTTAACAAGTACATTTGATTTTCTAAGTTTTCTAAACTGTCGAAATCTACTGATAAAGTTAATCGACCGTTAACTCGCCTGTTAAAGTTTCGAACAACTGGATCCAGTTGTTTGCAAATGTAAGGATCGTGCTGACATGTCTTTTTTTATAAAAAGTGAACATAAAAAGTTACAACTGTTGGAAATGTTTCAGTGAATGTATAAATTACATTTTTACCCAGTTGGTTCTACACTACAAATATGTAGTTTATTGTAATTCAATTTTATTGATATCTAATAAGATGGGGTCATTTTTACGATATTAACATTTAGACGTTGTCAACTGAATTTACCTCAAAGTCATTCTTATTTTTTATCCCAGTGATAACTGGTGAGAATATTGCAAGGTCATTTAACTCCGGAGTTAGCCTGTATTGTTAGATGGTAAATTGACACGAAATTCACGCGTTTTTTTGCCCAAGTTTCCCCCGATATATATACAACGCTACTGTTGTATCTGAAATATAGACGGGTACAAGTCTGCTTTGCGATTGGCTATTTACGGATTATCGTGGTCTAAATATATATATATATAGCACGAATACCTTCCTTTGAATAGAGATCAGGTACAATCTAATTTAACTTTTGAATAACCAAAAGGTAACATAGTGCAGTGTGCATAAATGAAATACACGTGTATGTACCTTGAATACATAATAAATGGAAAAGACTTTTCACTCAGATTAAGTCTGCACACAAAGTATCCATAAATTGTAAAAAAGTGTATTGTATTTCTTTTCAAGAACAGACTCTCGAAAATTAAATATTTAGCGTCTAGTCTCAGAATGTTTATACTTATTAAATGGCTTGTGGGTCAATAATCTAACCATTTGCCTGAGGTTCGAAGGACCAAAGGCATGTTATATTCTTTTAACGTACAATTGACCAGCAAGCCTTATGTAATATTAGATCATAACTACGTGCTGTAAGTGGCATATTTCTGCCAACTAGATATCCACTTATTTATCACGATTTTTTTTCGTAAAAATGTCACTTATTCAGTTATTATCTGGCAAGTGACAAAACTGCTTGTTATCCACTTAAGTATCTTAAAAGGACAAAACGGCCTGTTGGTGCCCATTACTGCCATCTACATATTCACTTACGTTAACTAGGTATCTTGATTTTTGTCAGTTAGTCAGTTATGATTGGCAATATCCCATAATCGTCCCCTATCATTATGGAATAAATGAAAATACATAATTGGGTCATAACAATAGGGCACATTTATCATTCCAAATCCTATCTATAAGCACAAACCATTAGGGGTGGTGGTAGGGGGTGAGGTGGATATACACTCATCCATTCTGTCACAGGGTGAGAAAAATGTGAAGCCAGACCGAGACTCGAACCCGGGATCTCGGAATACCGTTCCAATAATCTACTGACTGAGCAACCCGACCGTCTACACATTTTCTCCCCGTTTCAATATTCAAGTTCTATACCGTGACATATTTCCCCATCATTTTGAAATTCGTCCTCGAATTTCAGCCGGTACTTTATAAATCAAGCAATTACAGGCGTCGTAGACCAACCAGTGTAATGCCGTCAAGGCCCCACGTTGGACGCCAAATGTCACAGGATGAGAAAAATGTGCAGCCAGACCGGGACTCGAACCCGGCGCCTCGGAATACCTTTTCAATGCTGTCCCGACTGAGCTACGCGACCGCCTATACGTTTTCTCCCCGTTTCACTATTCTATACCGTGAAAATTCCTTATAGGGGACGAAAAGTCTAACCGTTAATCGCCAATTTGGGTACGAAATTTAACTGGATATCAAGAAAACTTTCACAATAACCACTTATTTATGTGAATATGTGGATGGCAGAAGTGGGCACTAACAGGCAGTTTTGTCCTGTTAATATAATTATCTGGATAACACGCAATTTTGCCACTTGCCAGATAATAACTGGATATGTGACATTTTTAGAGAAAATTGTTTACATAAATAAGTGGATATGTGGTTGGCAGAAATATGCCACCATAGTAAGTACTAGTATAGTAAAATAGCTGATGCAGTATGACAGAACAGAGACGAGTCTTTCATACAATATGCTTTGGAACATCAGTGTCGATTTAATCGAATGTAATCGATAGCAGTTGAAAGTCGGCCTCATGTCTGCTGCTTGCTAGAATTATCCGCGATATTTGTGAAACTTTTTATAAATGTAAATATCTATGGAAGTGAGGCAGTCTCGATTAAATTTCATTTCATTTTTTTTCAGTTCTAAATATAAAAAGAGATCAGTATTTATTATGTGATAACTATATTTTGAATTAAAACCAGTGTTGTTATATTTTCTGTTCCTTTGGATCATTGAGTCCATTCAATAAATGTATAATAGAGTTCCACTTTAGCCAGTGCTAGGGGGCGTGAGAGATGTTGCACATTTCATTACCTCTCATGAACAGACTCTATCAAACCGAGTCTGCTATTATTCTGCTTGATTGCATTCTTTGATTCCAAAGGATCATTTTACATATTTTATTGCTTTATCTTGAGCTTTCTTGTAGAATTACAAAAAAATACGCGTTAAATGTTTGGAAACCATATTTTGTTACACATACATTTCAGTTTCTAAGCAAACACTTTTGAGGTAGGAAATCTCTCTAACATATGTAGCTTTTAACCTCACTGACCACTAAATACTATGCAAATACATATCGTACTCTACTCCTGAGTCACAGGCAAACCACATGCATGAAAGTCTTGCTAACTTATTAAGTGATCGCCACTTATTCATTGAATGTGAGTTACCGAGACATTTGTTGATTAAATACGTGGTATCTAAGGAATCAGCTAGGTGCCTCGGTGGCGAAGTGGTTAAGGTCGCTTACTTCGAATTACTTGCCTCCCACTGCTCTAGGTTCGAAATGTTGCTCGGAGTGTAGTACTCTTTCGTGTGAAGAAGTTGAAGAAGCTGGATTACAGAAGGTCAGAGGTTCTTCCTAGGCTCCCGCTCGTGCCTGAAATAATGCTCAGACTGGTCCCTGGGACATTGCTCTGGACACCATTAGAAGCTGGAAAGTCGCCATATGACCTATAGCTGTGTCGTTTGATGTTAACCCCCCCCCTCCCCCTCTCTCTCTCACACACACACACACACACACACAAAAGGGGACCAGCAAAGAACAAATAATATAAACTAAAGCCATGGGCACCTTATGCAGCCGAACGGACTGATTTATCATTTCTATGCCGACGACTCATAGTATATACGTATACCGGTTGTTCTTCATTTTTATACGCGTGCACATGAAAGAGTGATATAAAAACAAGGTAACTGGATGCAGTGTTGTTATATTTTCTGGCCATTTGGGATCATAGAGTCCATTAAATATGTGTAATAGATTTCAGTTTAAGAGTGTGCTAGGGGCGTGATTGGTGTTGTACTTTCAATTACCTCTCATGAACAGACTCAATCAAACCGAGTCTGCTATTATTTTGCTTGGTTGCATTCTATGCTTCCAAAGGACCTTCTAATAGATTTTATGAACTATCACAATAGCAATCTTTAAGTGCCATGTGGCGATCGTAAAAAGTCCCCTCCGTACTTGAATTTAGTGTTGTTATATTTTCTAGCCCTTTGGGATCATGGAGTCCGTTCAATATGTATGTAATAGAATTCTGCTTAAGCCGGTCCTTGGGGCATGAGGGGTGTTGTACTTTCCATTACCTCTCATGAACAGATTCAATCAAACCGAGTCTGCTTTATTTCTTCGTTGCATTATTTGCTTCCAAAGGATCTTCTGGCAGATTTAATTATGATATTACGCAATACTACTGCATATCTTTATGTTACTTATTTACATTTCTTTTTAAAGTACAAATACTTTGAAGTTAGATGAAGGTGGATTCCCACAAATAAATTCTAATGTGGAAACATGTCGTATCACCTGCTACACTATTACTGAAATAGCTTCAAGCGAAGATCTTTCTGTAGAATGCCGGTCATTTCACTATGAACCATTCAGCCAAGACTAAGATATAGATATTTTCATTTTGTCGGTTCTATCGGTTTGGAATGATAGATTTAGGTGGGGAGCTCTCTGGGACACCACAAAACAATAGTTAGTGTCAAGGCCTGCCATACCTATTTACCATCCTTTGCAACCTTTTGACATGAACCTGAAGATTTCAGCGGGAGTAGCCAATCACTAGAAGTGTTACATTCTTTAATTTACAACATGGCAGACAGCAACTTTGAATGGAACGTTGCAAAGTGAAAATAACTAAAGTAACAGCTCTTGCATTGAGATAATGATTAACAGTTACTGATTAACAAGTAAAATGCATTCAATAATTATATTGAAAGCGCAAAGGACAATTTGTTTTCTGCTTCAATATCAATTATATTTATTGCTGAAATTAAACTTAGACATGTTACTGGAGACTTACCTCCAATAAAACTGTGAAGGTTAAACATTTTCCAGATACATGTAACAGAAACACACATTTAAAATGAAAACAGATCAGTTATTGATAACTTTTGATTGACATTTTAACTACCAGGTCTAGGATTTCGTTGCTTTTACAGACATTCTGTAAATATATGGACAATCCATAAAGATTTTTCAATCTTTCAATTTACAGACCGTGTATATGAAATCTGTTGAAATCACAATTTAACTCAAAACCAGCTTAAAAGTATATAATCTACAGATTGCAAGCACAAATAAAGTTAATTTGTAATTTTCAGCTAATAAGGATGATTTTGAGATTTTGAAAATGTGAAAAAAGTAAAGTGTTCTAAACTGTCTGAATTAAAAGTTGAGAAACAGCATATATTTTGGCTTATTTTGATACAGTCTTTTTATTTCCTTTGATCATCACCCATTATGACAAACAACAATTAAAGTGGCCCTTCCTTCATTGATCATTACCTTTGGATGTTCATGCAACTACAACCATATGATTCCAATTCAAAGTGGATATTGTTATTTATTCATAACTTTATCATGACATCACAGAACATTAGGGATTCTAACTGACCAAGCAGAGAGCTGCATTTTAGAGTACCTGCCAGTTTCCACTTGGGTATAACAAAGTATATTTACAATGAACATATAGCGACTTCAGAAATAAATCTCACACTAGATTTTGACACATAACAACTTTTTCAGGTTTTTTTTTGTGCAAAAGTGACCGCAGTTAACTGCATTTTTTTTCTGCTACATGTATTCGATTTATTTTAATATGACTTATTCATCCATTATAAAGGAAGATTTCCCTACTTTTAAAAAAAAAAAAAAAGAAATTACGAAGCCATTCAATAGAAAAATATAAGTGAAAATTTAGCCCTATTCAGATACATATTACTTGGTACTTTCACTTTGGAAAACAGTGTATAATTTCTAATCTGCACATCTTTAAGTCTTAAAAATCATATAGTATTTTAAATACCCTCTATGTAACATGATAGGATTGGTTTGAAAAGCGAATATAAGCTAGCATCTCATTTTTTTGTGGACACATTCTTTGGTGTTTTAAGTACAAAAGAGTACCGTACAATGACGGAAATTAGTCAATACAGCACAGGAAGTTAAGGTAGTTCTGCACGTTTGATAAAGGAATAAGGTCAGTAATTCGGTCGAAAATGTGCTTCCGTGGTGTAGTCGAAAGAAGTCCATAATAAATAGATCCTAATTTTCCCATTTTCTGCGTAAATTCGTGTAGAACGAGTGCTTTCATCACACTTTTTCGCTACTAGAATACATTCTGCATGAAATGGGACGGTTTTCATGTTCATACAACCCACATGGCAAGTTTTGCAGATCGAAACCGGAAGTAGGTGTTTATTGCGCGGAGGAGAGCAAATATGCGCCATTTTTAGGGTAGCAGACCACAACTGACTGGCATTTCACTAGGAACTATTCAACCCCCTATTTTCTTTTCATTTTTTCGTTAGTTTGTGATAGAACTTTCATGAAAAATTGGTGTAGGAAAAAGTGATGTTCTCTAAAGATACGTAAAGACGACATGAAGTTGTCGTTTTTTATATGAAACAAAGAAGGATTTGAATTACTGACCTTTAACCTAAACCAGAAGTGATGGCGTAACGCCATTTTTCCGGAAAACGTAGAATAAAGACTGGATTCGGCGTACGGAACAGAAAATCATTCTATGAATTAATTGCAACCTGTGAGTAAATTTATTACAATGGCACTGTTGCTATATTGTAAAGTCAAAATATGATATTAAAACATATCACTCGTTAAATAATTCAAAATAACGTCTTAAAATTAGCGTGAAATGTCCGGTTTACTTTAATCATGGTCAAATATCTCAAAAATAAGCACACGGACCTATATATTTTATTTCATCAAATTATAGGCCATGTCTTTATTTACAACTGTGAGAAGTTTCATCAAAATCTACATTGTAGAAAAATTTCTATTCGCGAAAATGTTATGAAAGTTATGATTTTCCCATAGACTCCCATTATGAAATATTGCGTGAGGTCCCTATTTTTCAAATCAGTCTAGCAAAAAATCAAGCACATGACCCTATCTTTTTTATTTGCTTAATTTTCTATGTATATTCTGAAGTTTTGAAAAATCAGTGTTTAATCAAATTCTACATTGTAGAAATAATTTCGATCCAAACGTGCAGAACTACCTTAACAGGCAGCAGTATAATGCCAATTGATGACGAAACAACAACAACATGGAAATCCTGAATCAAGGCTTTGCAGGAGTTATCTTTCCTGTGGTTACTGCTATATACAATAAGTGAAACATTCCATTTTAAGCTCTATGGATTGTTTTTTTATTTACAGAATAACAGAATATCTGTAAAAACAAGGAAATCCTAGACCTGACTACAGATTTGTTGACGACACACCGATATGATCTGTGCATCTTCGGTTACCATTTAAATAAACCACTGTGTGCTGATATTTTGTTTAAAAGTGAATCAAATCAAATTCTTTTAAGAAGAATCGTTTTTGTCATGATGTTTACGGGTCAACTAGACCTATCTTGAGCAGGCCATACCCCACCAACTTGTATTGCATTTTGAAAGAAAATCGTAAATGTTCGTATTCACACCTTCATCAGAACACTCCTTGTCCGTATATTCATTGCTATTAAGATCGTCAAAGTCGCCATCAGTATACATATTTGGTAGTTCAGATTATAAATTTTAGCAAATCGTTTACAAATGTTTTAAAATTATCGTAAAATAAACCCACTATTGTTGTATTACAGTTGTGAGTATCTCTCCTGTTTTGCCGTATAACAACATCGTTCATCGTAAAAATATAGATGGTAAATAATTAATAAATCAACCTCGGCCGCCAGGCCCCGGCCCGAGTCGTCCAACGGACCCAAACAACTGGAAAATAGCTCTGTTTAAATACTGATTGTATGGATACGGAAAACCAACCGGCAAACTTACAGGATGGAAATGGACATCAAAATCATTAATTAACGTAAATGAGATATCGTTGATACGATATCAACTATACACTTAAATGCGTTTAAGTTAAATTTTAGTATAAAAAAAAAAAAAAAACCACTAGAACTTATGATTGCACCGACGAATGGAACTTCTTTGATGAATGGGTTAAAACTGCGTGTTCTTTCTGGTTGCAAAAACGTCTTAATATAATTTGTAAACTTGTACACAGGAAGTCGTTATACATAGCGTTGTTTTGACGAGCCTTCTAATTAGTTCCCGATATTTTGTATCGTTATCATTATATACTATTTTATAATCAAGTTTTGTCCAAAAAGTTGTTATATTTCGAAGAAAGGAATTCCTCTCGGGCCTCAAAGAGTTTTTGTTTCACCTGTGCATTCCCAAAGCCTAAATAATTCTTTGTGTCCGGTAACATGCCTAAAAAAATAGGTAGTAAAAAGGCAGGATTTTTTATACTTTTTTGTTCAATGAGACTTTACGGAAATTATTTTTATGTCAAAAAAAAATTAATACGAATAATTTCTAATATCACTGACAATTTTTAAAGAATAGAATGAGCAGTTTTTTACAACTTTTTATTAAACAGTTTTTAAAAAATCTCAAAGACCATAAAACATTTAGGGTCATGTAAAAAGAAAATAGGATATGTCGGGATACCGATTACGCACGAAGAATGCACCGTTGAATATTGAAAAGTTTTACACACGGTACCCCATATTTTTAAAATATTCCTGTATAAATATATAGAAACAAATACTGAGATAGGTTTGTTCACGCAGTATTCCGAGTATCTCTTGAACTTAGTCGACTGAATTGACGTACGATGAAAGTCACAAATTGAATATATTGTGGTACATTGCAGTTTGTGGCATAGCCTTTGCACTTTCGATAATCGATTTCATATTCGGCAGATTGCTATAATGTTTTAACATATTTTTTTTTTTTTTTTTTTTTTAAGTTTGCAAGTAATCTCTGAATAAACTGACTTACTTAAGTTATATTCAAATTAGTTCAAAACTATATAGAGTAGAATCGAGATACAAATTTTACCTTTTTTCATTTTTGTACAGAAGTCTCGTAAACGAGTGTATTTCACAAAAAGTGGTGAACCAAAACTCGACGCGAAAAAGAAATCTTTTAAATGGGAACAAAATTACTATTTAACTGCACTCAATATACAGAACGATTCACACTGTTTCGTGAAAAAAGACCAAGTAAAAACTTGTTAAGGTTCGTTTGCATATTTACCAATGCTCTACACTTTCAGATTATGAATTTAGATACTTCAAAATTAAACTTCAATGGTTAGACATATCTTGCAAAACTTTGCAATTTATTTAGGTTGATTTGATATATTATTGTATACAGAATGCCTTTTCAGTCAGTTTGCTAGTGCTCGGCATTTTTGATACATAACAACTGAAGAATCGTTTGAGCCCGCTAATCATAATTTACAAATAAGTCTCGAAAAAGCAAAATAAAACTTTGAACGGATGTTGTTTCTTCAAATCTCACAAATTTCTTCATTAAGATTTTTTTTTTTTGTAAATTTACCAATATCACAATGTACTGCAGACGATTTACTCTAACACTGCTTAACTTTACAATGGTTACGTGACCACACCGGAAGTGAACTGTACTTGGATCTATATTTAGCAGCTTTAATGCTGTCGCATTCTGAGACCTTATGTTTTGTGAGTTTCTCATTGGTAGAACCAAACCTATTGTAATTATGCAAATAAAACTGTTGCTCTTCTTTTGTATATACCGAGTAATTGTACGATAGTTTGCAGTTTTTTACGAAAGATCTGAGTGTAATTCTTCAGCTATAATTGGTTTGTTAAACTGCCCATGTGTGGCCAAATCCATAAAGCATCTCAGAAAAGTTTTAACCTTACAATTTTTTTTTCAGCTTTACGGTAAAGAAAGTGTAATGAGCGGGATTTTCCAAAAACAAGTTGCATCCTTCATAACTTGTTTAAATAATAGTAAAAGTTGATCTTCACCCGATATTACATTGTATTGAAAAGGAAAAATTCGTACTCCTTACGCAAATCGCGTCGAGAAATCACATTTTAGCTCAACCCTAAATATATATAGTTTTGACGTTTCTGTTTTACGGAGATTAATTTATTTTTTGGGTTTCCATTACATGTATATCCAAAAAGCAATTATTTTTCATTTGGTATAACAGGCCCATTGAAACCTATATGTTTTCAAATGGAATGACTAAGTAGTGTGTTCTTTTTTAACAAATACAATTATGATAAAAAAAATTGAATTGTAATATGAGCGAAAATAAACAGGGATCTCCTGCTTCGTTTTCGCGGTATTGTCTTAATTTTCTCCTACCCTATTTTCACGCGCAGCTATTGCACACTCAATTTTTACATACAAATGTTTGTATCTAAGGGAAAAATAAGTTAATCACCACAAAAAAGTTTACAACAGCATAAATTTCATTTAATTATATTCTTATTTTGTTAGCCATTTTCGATTGCTTTCCGATCTTTATTGTTACGCGTGTATCCCTGAATACATGTTACACACAAAAGCGGCGTAATGAAAAACATAATATAGTACTTCTTATTAAACATTTTACTGATCGTTCGCCACTTAGTATTTATCTTTTATTTTCTGAAAATGTTCCTGAAATGTTTTTGAATGAAATAAAATTATAAAATGACTATCAGGTTCATTTTTATGCTGTGGTGCTAGGAAAATTTTGATTGTGCATATCAAAGTCCCGACCAACTGAAAGTCAGAATTAGCCGGGAAGAATTATATCCTGTTGTGGCCTTTTAGGATTTTAAGCCCATTTTCGTCAACATTTTCTTATACATTTACATTTTAAATACTAAATTCTTTCTCTAAAGTAACTTACAATTGTCGCATTGAAAAATATTAGTCACGGATAGAGTTATTTTGAGGGATCACTCTCTCAGGAATATATTATTTATTTTATTTTACCGAAAAAATAATGAAATGATTTATTTAACATTAAAAAAGTTATTATTTACCAAATAATGAAGACAGAATTAAGGAGGCTTTACTAGTAAGCACTTAGAAATTGTCGCGACTTTGCTGTATAAAAATCATTACTTTTTGATAGGTATCTATAGTCTTGAGGTTACATAACGCTGTATTTATGGGCTTACTTCAACAAAATCAGCAGCAGTAACATTCGAAAAGCGGCGATAACTACAGAACATATAATGAGAGCACTCATTTTCTTAGTAGTTAGTAGTTAGTTAATTTCCAATCTGAAGGTGATAATTTCAGTTTGATATTTGATGAAAAATTGTTTTCAAAATGTTTCATGTAGAACAAATCATTCAAAAGCAGAAAAGAAAAATAGGCCGGGTTCACACATGTATGAATAAGCGCATCGTCTTTTAATCAGTACGAAAGTATCGATCTCTCATAGGGAGACATGAAAATGTAATATCACATGCGCAGAAAAACAAAATAGCGTTGTTGCGCATGTGATATGAAATTATTGTTTTTATCATTAAATCTATATTTATAGTCCTTTCCATTGTTCTAGATGTAGCCACATGTTCAACGATGAAAAATCGTATTTTCTCGAAGGCGGAGCCAAACACACATATTGACCTCCAGCTGTGACGTCCACACGTTATTACGTTAAAACAATGCGACGTCGTATACAATTAACCACGAAAGATGACCTAAGGCTGCAGACATTTGTATCTAATGTTTATACTTATGAGTAGGCTGGATTTGATAATAAAACAATTGTCGTTTTTATGAGTGGTCGATATGTGGGTTTATCAACCTGTTAAAGCGATATCAAGTCGATAAATTCGCTCGAGGCTGATATTGCTTTTACCGATAAATCCACATATGAGCCGAGCCATGAGAAAACCAATATTGTCTATTGCGATTAGTTTTTAGTTTATACAAATTTGTTTTAGCTCGATTGTGATGAAAGCTTCAAGCTTATTGTAACCACTCTCGAGTCCGCTTCCTGGAAAAACCAGTATTGGTGTCATATGAGAAGTCATGGTCGTGACCCCAGTGGGGCTCGAACCCACGACCTCTGGATTGAGCGGCCAACACCTTATCCACTAGACCACCGCTCCCTATTGCGATTAGAGAAACCGTTAGCAAACAGCATGGATCCTGACCAGACTGGGCGGATGTTGGTTTTCTCATGGCACGGCTCATATCGACCTCACCAAAAGGCAATTATTGCGCAGAAATTGAAAATAACGATTTTGCGCACGAGATATAAAAACGCTTCAAGTTAAACTAATGGGAAAAGTGCACTGGGCATTGTGTGGGGTATAATAATTTAGTATCTGAATTGCACACATTTGTAATCCATGCTTTAAATGTTCATTTTAAAAACAAAAAAGTTAACATTGTGTGAATAGTTGTATAAGCATATAGCAAAAGCATAGTTCGTAGTCCGACCGGACCGTTTTTTTTTTAATTCTGTGTTCAAAAGATATGCTAGTATTATTTCAAATATAAAAGAAAGAGAAATCAAAAATTAAATAATCTAAAAACAATAATAACGTTAGCAGTAAATTGTTAAAACATGAAAGTTCATTGCTATCACTACCCACCCATTTATCCGTATTAGATATCTACCGTTTTTTATTGTTTTGTTTTAAACAGACTGAGCGGACATGTTTCGGGGTGTGTGTGTGAGGGGGGAGTGGGGGTGGGGGTGATTTATCATTTGAGCAACATTTTATGATATTTTTTTTTCAGTTTTCTTGTATTTCAGGAACAAAGACCTATTACATAGAGTTATACCTCTTCTGGAAATGTTTACTTTGATATCTTTTATAAAACTTTGTAATTGCCTCCCTTTAATATGAAAAAAAAATGTAAAAGGTGGACTATGTTTTTAAATTTTGATATAATTTATTAGTTTATTTAGTTTTATATTCAAATTTGAATATTTCAACAACCTGAAACAAATGGCAAGTATGAAAACAGCGCATAGCTTCGTAGTTCATCTATTCTCGATCTATCTTGGTTGCGCAACCGAGATAGGCAAAATGGGTATAATAATAATTTCATAAACTTACATTTCTAGTTAATTTTCGCAAAATGTGTACTTATCAATGCAAATCTTTGACAACCTTAATATAAGAGTGTTTATATTCATATGTTCCCTAAGACAAGATATTTTCATTAAATTAAAGCTTAATATGCTAAAACGCTATCTTGGTCGGGCAACCAAATTTTATAAATACTTCCAGTGCACGGTAAACAACCCCTTCGCCTTACTACACAACCTAGTGTCACATCGTTAGGTGTGAAATAACGACGTACATTTAACTAGCCTGTCCAGTTCTGTTGAAAGTATCCTGCAAACTGCTATCTCGTATCTGTCCGGTACACATAATGACACATGCCGAACGTATTACTTCTTTGATTGTGTGTGATTCAAATATCTTGTTATTTTAGGTCTTTGCTTATGTCAAGTGCAATACTTCATCAAACATACGTATCATCAATATTAAATACTTTGCTTCTACTTTTGTAATAATGAAATAAAATACACATAATTGCATTGATAAAGATGACGGTATCACCATTCGCAATTATATTAGCCTTCCGTCCGTAAGTTTCCGGTGGTTTCCGTACAATCGGAATCGGCTATTTCCGTGGTTTCGGCCGGGCCGGGTTTTATTAATAACCAAAAATAATATTACTGTAGACCGCGTTTGTACGCATAACACACTAAATAACCGGCTCTTCCTTTTAGGTTAAAGGTCAGTAATTCAAATCCTTCTTTGTTTCGAACGACAACTTCATATCGTCTTTACGTATCTTTAGAGAACATCACTTTTTCCTACACCTATTTTTCATGAAAGTTCTATCACAAATTAACGAAAAAATGAAAAGAAAATAGGGGGTTATGTAGTAGTGAAATGCCAGTCAGTTGTGGTCTGCTACCCTAAAAATGGCGCATATTTACTCTCGTCCGCGCAATAAACACCTACTTCCGGTTTCGATCTGCAAAACTTGCCATGTGGGGTGTATGAACAAGAAAACCGTCTCATTTCATGCAGAATGTCTTCTAGTAATGAGAAACGGTGATTAAAGCACTCGTTCTACACGAATTTGCGCAAAAAATGGGAACATTAGGATCTATTTATTATGGACTTCTTTCGATACACCACGGAAGCACATTTTTCGACCGAATTACTGACCTTATTCCTTTAAAGGTCCATTACTAAAACCCGAACGAGTATTATATGAAAACCACAGTTTATAGCTGAGACTTCCTATTTACTGAAAATATGGCTCACTGCATCAGATCTGACCAAATAGTCATGAATATGTTCAAGAATAACTAACAAATAAACAAAAAATGTTGCCTATGTCAAACTGAAAGTATGTTTTCCGACTGCTTACGAACCCGTCGAGCATCTTCGGATTTTTCGGAAGAATCCTCCGAAACGAGGCTATAATTTATAAATAGATGCAAAATATATTATATGCCCAAACGATAACGTGATTTTTACAAACTTAGCACATGGAATTCAACAATTTTGTAACTCACAAAACCTTCATGAAAACCATTCTTATAATACAGGTAATAAACAGCTATACTAAAAGTTTGCGGGAGGACAATTCAGGCCCTTCCCGAATAAAAGTGTTTTTACAACTTCGTCTGCAAACTTTTTCAGTTAATCTCTTTTCAGTATAGTCTGGAGCAATGATATCTTCTTCCCAGGTATAGTTTTAAGAATATAAATGAATAGCTGTCTTGTAAACACTGCCGAAACAAAATGTGATTGAAATTTACGTAAATACACTGATTTATGTACATATGGCTACATTAATTTAATAAAATTTTAGACATTAAACACATTGTCTTGGCCTAATATATGTCACTGTCAATTTTAAACATAAATTTTGTACATTTAATATTTTTCGTGCAAGTCGTGTATAATTACCATCATGGAAATACAGTTATTTTGTCGCTCGTCTTTAAACGGATATTTGTTTGAAACAATTTTAACAGGCTGGGCACATCTCCCAATCGGGGTAAATTACCTCGTTCGGGGTAATATACCCCGATCGGGGTACAACTAGAACAATAGAAAAGCACAAAAAAATTGATATTTCTTTTTTCTTTAAAGTGCTAACATAAATATTTTTACTAAAGCTTTATATCATCATTACAAACATGCCTATCTACCATTTTATGAATTTTGCATATGTTAAAAAATGGTGAAATTCTGAAATTTTTACAACAAAGATCTGTTAAAAAATTATCATATTGTCAACTGTTTATATCATATGAAGTTGACTGGAAAATATGAGCATTAGCACTTCATTCATAAAAAAGTTATCAAAAATTTTGTACTTTTCTATTGTTCTTGTTTTACCCCGATCGGGGTATATTACCCCGAACGGGGTAATTTACCCCGATTGGGAGATGTGCCCAGCCTGTTTAAAATCACGTGATCCCGAAGAATTTCCGACCGATTACAGAAAAACGATAAAGATGAAAGTAGTATAGGATAGACAACGAGTGCCGTTGTCTACGGGATATATACAACGAGCAAAGCGAGTTGTATATATCCCGTAGACAACGGCACTCGTTGTCTATCCGACTTAGACCACGTGACATAAAAACTGCAATTATTGAAAACTCTCCCACGCGTTCTATAGAAATTAGGATTAACGTGTTTTTACAAGAGTAATATCATCTTTGTACCGTTAGCGCTTAATTGTCAGTAGGGCATATGAAAGAATGCAGGTTATTTGTATAAATTCAGTTTTACTCAAATACCGGATTTACTAAGATTTAACGTTCATTAACACTTTGAGTCATTTGCAATCACACAATTAATGCTAAACAGTTAAATATGGATTTCTCAAAAATGCTCAAAATTGGACTGCATGCTGAACAATTAGTTTTTGTGAGGAGTTTGCATGTTGGCGAAACACGATGACGGATACGTTGATTCGTTGATTCAAGAAGATGGCCAGGTTATTTATTTATCTATTTAGTTAGTTAGTTAGTTAGTTAGTTAGATATTTTTTTTATTTGTTTACTTTGTTTATCAGGATATAGTTAGTGCGTAGATGCTCGTAGGACTACGAATACCTTTTACTATATTGTGCCCTTCTTGTAAGAATGATGTAGTTGTTTTACTTTCTAACTGGGCCAAGTTGTTCGAAACTTTAACGGGCTGTAATTTAGTTTAGTTTAGTTTATACTAATTTGTTTTAGCTCGATTGTGATGAAAGCTTTAACTGTTTAAGCTTATTGTAACCACTCTCGAGTCCGTTTCCTATGAAAACTAGTACTGGGGTCATATGAGAAGTCATGGTCGTGACCCCAATTATGCTGGAACCCACGACCACTGCATTAAGCTGTTAAACTAACCGTCTGTTAAATTTCTATTCAAGATACTAGTCTTGGTGGGTGGGAAACACTAGTATGATGTTTTAATTTTACTGTAAAGATGATTTAGTGTTTATAATCCTTAACAAGTACATGTGATTTTCTAAGTTTTCTAAACTGTCGAAATCTACTGATAAAGTTAATCGACCTTTAACTCAATCGCCTGTTAAAGTTTCGAACAACTGGATCCAGTTGTTTGCAAATGTAAGGATCGTGCTGACATGTCTTTTTTATAACAAGTGAACATAAAAAGTTACAACTCTTGGAAACGTTTCAGTGAATGTGTAAATTACGTTTTTACCCAGTTGGTTCTACACTACAAATATGTAGTTTATTGTAATTCATTTTTAGCTCATCTGATATTTTGAAAAAAAATGATGAGTTATTGTCATCACTTGAGCGGTTGTCGGCGTCGGCGTCGGCGTCGGTGTCGGCGTCGGCGTCTGCGTCGGCGTTGCCTGGTTAAGTTTTATGTTTAGGTCAGCTTTTCTCCTAAACTATCAAAGCTATTGCTTTGAAACTTGGAATACTTGTTCACCATCATAAGCTGACCCTGTATAGCAAGAAACATAACTCCATCTTGCTTTTTGCAAGATTTATGGCCCCTTTTGTACTTAGAAAATATCAGATTTCTTGGTTAAGTTTTATGTTTAGGTCAACTTTTCTCCTAAACTATCAAAGCTTTTGCTTTGAAACTTGGAATACTTGTTCACCATCATAAGCAGACCCTGTACATCAAGAAACATAACTCCATCTTGCTTTTTGCAAGAATTATTGCCCCTTTTGGACTTAGAAAATCAGTTTTCTTGGTTAAGTTTTATGTTTAGGTCAGCTTTTATCCTAAACTATCAAAGCTATTCCTTTAAAACTTGCAACACTTGTTCACCATCATAAGCTGACCCTGTACAGCAAGAAACATAACTCCATCCTGCTTTTTGCAAGATTTATGGCCCCTTTTGGACTTAGAAAATATCAGATTTCTTGGTTAAGTTTTATGTTTAGGTCAACTTTTTCTCTTAAACTATCAAAGCTATTGCTTTAAAACTTGCAACTCTTGTTCACCATCATAAGCTGACCCTGTACATCAAGAAACATAACTCTATCCTGCTTTTTGCAATAATTATTGCCCCTTTTGGACTTAGAAAAATCATTTTCTTTGTTGAATATTATGTTTAAGTCTACTACTTTTCTCATAAACTATCAAAGCTATTGCTTTAAAACTTGCAACAGTTTTTCACCATCATAAGTGGACACTGTACATCAAGAAACATAACTCTATCCTGCTTTTTGCAAGAGTGATGGCCCTTTTTAGACTTAGAAAATCATGGGTAGGACAATATTTCTATTATACAAAAAAAATCAGATGAGCGTCAGCACCCGCAAGACGGTGCTCTTGTTATTGATATCTAATAACATGGGGTCATTTTTACAATATTAATATTTAGACGTTGTCAACTGAATTTACCTCCAAGCCAGTCTTATTTTTTATCCCATTGATATATTGCAAGGTCATTTAACTCCGGCGTTAGCCTGTATTGTTAGATGGTAAATTGACACGAAATTCACGCGTTTTTTGCCCAAGTTTCCCCCGATATATATACAACGCTACTGTTGTATATGAAATATAGACGGGTACAAGTCTGCTTTGCGATTGGCTATTTACGGATTATCGTGGTCTAAGGACAAAATGACCACCCATGTCAGTCTAAGAAAATACAGAAACAATCATTTGTTTCTCTGTTCTTGTGTTGATTTCAAGGGAATATTGCACGGCTATCATGTTTAGTACTATATTACAAAATGTGTAGTCTTTTTTTTAAGATTTATGTCTATCCATTTGTCTTTATTTTGCACCTTTAATATGCCTATCACATACATTTTGTTAGGAACATTTCTAGTACTAAAAATACTAATTCTCCTGTCTAGGCTTGAATCTTTTAAGCAGACAGTATGCCAACATATAGTAGAGATGGTACCTAAAAAATTCAAATTCATCTTTTTAGGTTTTTTTCAGAGTGAAATGATAGCTAAGTGCACCAATTTTCTAAATATATTAATGGTTTTTCTCTTCTCCATGTCAAAATAGAAATATTTGATATCTAAAAAAATGACTTTCTCAAAATATCTGAAGCAAAATGGACAACTCTTGTATTGACCGTATTTCAAAGATTTTAGGACTTCCCCAATTATAGTCTATATCAAAAGCTCCCACAGCTAGATAAATTCAATAGAGTATAAGGTAAGTTTACTCTACTTTCAACATTTTGAAAGAGCATATACTGAACTTCCTTTTGTCTTTTAATAAAGTCAAATTCCAAGACTAGCCAAGAGTCTAAAACGCTTGAAAAAATTCTGAGTGAAAGAGAACGACATGCTCTTTATTATAAGCTTACCAAAACCATACCAAAAATGCACCTTAAAGAAGTTATTAAAGATTTTATATTGTAAACAAACCCCTACACCATTTTACCATCAATAAATGCACTCAGTTCAGGTGATAATTGTTGATATATTTGTAAATGAGAGGCCCCAACAAAAAAAATCCAGCTATGTAAACAGTATAAGTTTTAAATTAATGTTGATATCTGAAATTATCCGATTACTTTGTTTTCAACAATAAATAAAACACCTTTTAGTTTGTTTAGGGTAGTTGACCTGTAACGAAAATCATCAAGTAGTGTAATCTCCATAGGCTTTTTCAGCATTTATTCGTTTTTCAAGGAAAGCACAATCTGACTAAAGTACTTGATCTTCTAAACGAAGATCTGAGAACGACCCATTCACATTCGTCTTCTGTATATTTTGGATTTCCAATATTGCTATTTTTATTTTCGCAAATCTATTTTTGTTTGAACCAACCAGACAACTTGTTCGAATGTCAAAGAGTAAGAAAAATTTGCAGTTAAACCAGGGCTCGAACCCGGGACCTCTCATTTACAAAGCAAGTGCCCTACCGACTGAGCTAACCGGCTATCTGACATCTTTCAACATAAAAATTGTTGATATCAAAACCCACGGCTTTTAAAGCTTGCAGGATATTGTAAGGTAGCTTTTGATTGGCTAGCGGAAGGGTTGTCAGAACGAGGCCATGAATAGCTCGTTGTCAGATCCTATGCGTAGCGTAATAGGAGATGTACTTTAGTCAGATTGAGGAAAGCAAATGATCGTGCTTGTTCCCTCCAGAAAATGTTTAAATTGAGAATTGCTTAAAATACATTACATAGAGTCATTACCTGTCAGCTACCTAATATGTAGTAATTACAACCACTTCCTTAAAACATTGTACTTATATTTGACGACAATGAATTTTTGTGTTACCAATTTAACTTTTTTTTGTTATTTCTCATTGTTGGATATATACATTTTACATTTTGATATACAAATGTTGTGTAAATCAATGTATCACCATTGAGTACAATAAATAAACAACTGAGGCAAAAAGATCAAAACTTAATAACGTTTCTTAATGTCGTTAATTTTCTTCAAAGGAATGTATGCATTATTCTATATAATCTTTATGCATTACTAAACTGTCTATCAGGGCCTCACTACAACTTACAAAATAACTGTCAGTGTAAGTCATGAGAAAAGCGTGCATATTGTATATTGAATACAAAGGGATTTAACTCCCTGGGGCCGAAATGCGACTATAGGCGTTATATTTTCTACCCCAGTAGCGTCGATATCCGACTATACGCGCGTTATCAGGACTCCCCAGGACGGCGATTGACGAGTATAGTCGCAGCACCGAGATCATGCTGATTGTGACATGTACCTGTTAATTCTTGATAATCTTGGCAAAAGCAAAATTATTTTGCATACTGGGTATTATTTCTTAGATGTTATAATTAGTGCTAATTAGTTCCCTTGTCAAAATAAGTGTTTGCCATTATGCGGCCATGTAAAGACGAAATCCACTGTGTTTCGTTCATACTGTACGTATTTCAAAGGAGTAAAATAATGTCGTCTGCCAAAAAAGGCTGAAATATTCGTACACTTACATCGAATACAATACAAACTGAAAAACATGAACACAACAAAACATATTTTATAAAATACAAAAACAACGTGACTACATAAACATATGATTGTAAATTTAATAAATGTATATATTACAACATAACTATCTCATCGCGTGTCACAAAACGTTTGTGTACATGTATACATCAAAATTAAACAAAGGCATGATCGATATTCACAAAAACGGGTGTCAATTTTAAGTATACTTTTGTAAATACATAGCTTTTTGTAAATATTGTATTTCTATTCAATGGAGTTCAATGTCTTTACATGTGAAAAAGTAAGCGAACCAGAAACGTTCAAATATTTTCAACGCAGTAGGTTCGTTAAAATTGTGAATACTTCGAAGTGAAAATATTTTTCTATTTGAATATAGGTTACGGATGAAATAGGATATAAAAATGTTTTTTTTGAAACGTCGAAGATTTTGTAAGTTTATCTTAATTTATTTTAATCACTTTTAATAAACTTTTCCTTGTGACATCTCTAGAGGTCACATTTTTCATGGGATCTTTATGAAAATAGGTCAGAACGTTCATCTTGGTAAATTCTAAGTCAAGTTCGAAACTGAGTCACGTGCCATCAAAAACTAGGTCAGTAGGTCTAAAAATAGTAAAACCTTGTGACCTCTCTAGAGGCCATAATTTTCAATGGATCTTCATAAAAATTGGTCAGAATGTTCAACTTGATGATACCTAGGTCAAATTCGAAACTGGATCATGTGCCTTTAAAAACTAGGTCAGTAGGTCTAAAAATAGAAAAACCTTGTGACCTCTCTAGAGGCCATATATTTCACAAGATCTTCATGGAAGTTGGTCAGAACGTTCACCTTGATGATATCTAGTCACGTTCGAAACTGGGTCACATGCCGTCAAAAACTAGGTCAGTAGGTCAAATAATAGAAAAACCTTGTGACCTCTGTAAAGGCCATATTTTTCATGGGATCTGTATGAAAGTTAGTCTGAATATTCATCTTGATGATATCTAGATCAAGTTCGAAACTGGGTCATGTGCGGTCAAAAACTAGGTCAGTAGATCTAAAAATAGAAACACCTGGTGACCTTTCTAGAGGCCATATATTTCATAAGATCTTCACGAAAATTGGTCAGAACGTTTACCTTGATGATATCTAGGTCAAGTTCGAAACTGGGTCAAGTGCCACCAAAAACTAGATCAGTAGGTCAAATAATAGAAAAACCTTGTGACCTCTCTAAAGGCCATGTTTTTCATGGGATATGTATGAAATTTGGTCTGAATGTTCATCTTGATAATATCTAGGTTAAGTTCGAAACTGGGTCAGGTATGATCAAAAACTAGGTCAGTAGGTTAAATAATAGAAAAACCTTGTGACCTCTCTAGAGGCCATATATTTCAGGAAATCTTCATGAAAATTGGTCAGAATGTTCACCTTGATGATATCTAAATCAAGTTCGAAAGTGGGTCACGTGCCTTCAAAAACTAGGTCAGTAGGTCAAATAATAGAAAAACCTTGTGACCTCTCTAAAGGCCATATTTTTCAATGGATCTGTATGAAAGTTGGTCTGAATGTTCATCTTGATGATATCTAGGTCAACTTCGAAACAGGGTCAACTGCGATCAGAAACTAGGTCATTAGGTCTTGAAATAGAAAAACCTTGTGACCTCCCTTTGAATGGATCTTCATGAAAATTGGTCAGAATGTTCAACTTGATGATATCTAGGTCAAGTTTGAAACTGGGTCATGTGCCTTAAAAACTAGGTCAATAGGTCAAATAATAGAAAAACCTTGTGACCTCTCTAGAGACCATATTTTTCAATGGATCTTCATGAAAATTGATCAGAATTTTTATCTTGATAATATCTAGGTCAAGTTCAAAACTGGGTCACATGAGCTCAAAAACTAGGTCACTATGTCAAATAATAGAAAAAACGACGTCATACTCAAAACTGGATCATGTGGGAAGAGGTGAGCGATTCAGGACCATCATGGTTCTCTTGTTAATTTTGTCTTTTGGCAGTTTCTGCGATATTCAGGCTCCGTAACCTCAGTTCCCTCTTCTTAATTCCAGTTTATTTAGTTATGCCTATTGTTTTCTCGCCGAACCAATTATTTTAACTTTGACTTTCGCTGAAGTCAGCCACAAGACAACACGCTCTGGCAAGTCAAAATATCCACGGAAAACTTCATGTAGATGAGAAAAATTTATTACAGCAAAGCTAAAATAATCTGTCTTATCATTTATTTTGTGTAGTTGCATAAAGAGATAATGTAATTCCGAAAACGATATTAAACCTAGGGACATTAAATCTTTTTTTCCAATTATTAACCATGTAAAATGCAGAAGTACGAGAAGAAAATTATACAAAAATAAAGAAATAATAACAGAAGAAGAGAAAGAGGAGAAAAAAGAAAGAAATAACGTAGCTCACTACAATTTTGAGTCTTTGAATATTGTATATAACAATTAAGTATGTGTCAATGTGTATAACAGTCAAAATCAGTATAAACTAATAGGAAAATATTATGTAGCTATAACTTATGTCTATTACCTATACACGTTTAGTCCACAATCAAATATTAAGCACAGAAATTCTAAATCGTTGTGAATTCGGTTTCATATTTGGAATGTCGATGTACTTTATGCGTAGTTTTTTGTTCACCTTCTTCTGGTTTGTGATCTGTCTGTTATCATAAGTTTTGACATGCTTCTTATCCTTACACTATTTCGTTAGAGTACTGAAGTCTTTGTACCGTATCTTGTTAAGGTAAACAATACACCGAGGTGCATAGACGTTTAGCATCTGCTGTATTTGTTCAACACCGTTCTTCTGGACTTTGCAGTACTTTATGAAGGTAGCTAAATCTAGAATGCATTGTTCTTTCAAAGTTCGTCGTACTGCGGTGCCAAGATACATTGTGATCGATGACCAATGGTATATCCTCTTGGAGTAAGCTGTGGTAAATAACCTGCACCACTATATTTCTAAGATTCTCTAGACTGTCATCCGGCTGGAATGTGTGTAAGTAGTTTAAGTCTGGAAGAAAAATTGATGCCAGGGAACCTTCTTTCAAAGACCTGTATAGTCTTGCGTATATTCTTTGGACCCAAATTAGGATAGAATCATTTTCTTGATTTTCTGGATGAAACTGGTGCTCTCTAACCTCATTAAGCAAGCTTTGTTTTAGGACAAACGATGAGAGACAGTTTCTTGTCTGGATTTTCATCTTTGCATTGCTAAATAAAGGGTCTACACTGGTGTCAGGCCAGACAAAACTCCAAGGAATTGCCACTTCACGATCAAGCAACTATTTAGCGACTACAAAAGCCTGTCGAATTTTGGCATGTGATCTTTGGAAAATGTTGGTTTCTGCTTCTGAGAAAGACATTTTCAGGTACTGATGCGGGTTGCCGAACTGAGTATGCTGGTAATAAGGGGCATTTGGGGGTTTGATTATTAGCTGACAACCCAGTTCCAAACTGTGTTGATCGAGGAAGCCGTGACAGTCAAATCCAGAAGGCCACCAGCCTACACTGTGAATTGCGGGCAGGAAATCAATTGAAATCCTGATAAAAGTGTTCATATGGAACATCCTACATGTCATGCTCAATGCAGGCCTATCTTTCCATGTAACTTGAAGATTTGGAAAGAAGTCAAAAGCGCATGTCCGCCAGAGAGATGGCTGATGAAGGGCATACATCACTGCTAAAGAAAACTTTGACAAGATTTTCTCGCTTCTGAGCAATCCATCGGAGTCAAAGAAATCTTTGAAAATACCTGGATTTTTCCCCCGTCTCGCCCAACCCGGATAAAACCAGGCGGATCAGATTCCTTTTCTCTAACACTGCAGATGGAGCTCGAAGTACCAGCATGTAATCAAAATCACCCCTGTCGTCCGCTATCGTGCCTTCATACGCACTGCCTCTCATACGAAGTTTTCCGGAAAATCTGTCATCATATTCTTTCATTAGCACTATCAAATTCTCCATGAAGTTTTCCACTTTCTTCTTCTGTATTTCAAAACTTTCAGGATTTTTGACAGGCGTTTTGCATTCACTCCACAACTGATTCACGTAATGTTCAGCATTTGCAAGTGGACGTAGGCTGGAAGGAAGGATGTACTTAGTGTCTATCACCATTTTTGTAAGGAGCGAAGAAAGTTGTTCTGATCCATCTTTAAACACTTCGGAATATTTACGAAGACAGCAGTGTTTGTCATGCAATTGTCGCAATGTGTTCTCCTAACATGATCACCAAAGTGATTCAATAGTTTCTTACCCACTTCAGATGGTCTTGCTTTAGCATATTGATGGGCTGTGTACCCAAAGCAGTCCACTAAACCACAAACTCGAAAGGTCTTACTTTGAAAAATAAGCTTAACAGAATTCCCATCCTCAGAATGCATGCAACTATAGTGCAAAGTAGATCTGCCTAAGCAGTCAGTTGCATTGATTACTATCGGGTTTTCGACATATTTTTCAATAATACCGAGATAATCTTTTTCACATGCCAAGTGCAAAATTGTCCTTCCTAAATTATCTGTTGACTCTGACATCACAGCGTCGTATGTCAGAAGTCGCAGTGCAATTTTCTCATTTCGTCTTTTTGATAGTGCTCCATGAAGCGTAAGCTCGCAATATAAATTGACAGTTTCTAAGCACTTCTTTTTTGCATCAACTAACCCCTCTACTACGTCCACCGAGAGATTGGGTTCAAATAAATTTGTTCCGAAGAATAAGACATGGAGAGCTGTGTTACCATCATTAGCTTGTATCACTGGATCAGCACCAGCTTTAAGCAGAATAGTGATGATGTTGCGCATAAATTGGTGTTGCTTGCATGCGATCGCCAATGGTGTTTGTAGAAATATATTTTGTTTGTTGACGTCTGCACCAGCTTCGATTAAAGCTTCAACAAAAGACAAATCTACATCGCCCGAACGAGCAGCTGCATAATGCAGAGGTGTCGCTTTATTTACGTCTTCTGCATTTACTTCTGCATGGTTAGACAAACGTACAAATACCTTTCCCGAAGAACCGCGAAAAGCTGCTTCATGTAAAGGCGTCCTGTTATATTTTGTCCTAGCATTTATTAATTCCTCCTTTTTTATATAGCGTAAAAGCAAATTCGTTAACTCTGCATCTTTTGTTAAGTGCAGCTAGAGCCGTATAACCACCTATGTCAGTATGGCCTACATTAGCTCCATATTCAAGAAGAAGTGCGCATGCTTCCGTTTTATTTGCTATTGAGGCTGCAAGCAAGGCAGTCTGACCTATCTCATTGTAATCATTAACAGTAGTATAGAGGACTCTTTAACGCCACGACTGCGCATGCATGAGAGTGACGTCATGCGCAGCGGCCATTTTGAATTCTATTTTTAGAGTGACATCATTTTTCTATTTTAAGAATGACCTCACTCTACTATCTATATCTCCCTGAAGTATACGGAGCTGACTCATATACCTATCTAGGGCGTGTTCTCGCACATTGAGGGTCAGGTACTCAGCCCTAGACGGAGAGATAACGTGAAATGAAAGAAAAATATACAGTAGAATCAGATTAAATGCTATATTAATTATAAAAGATTGCATAGATTTTTCCATTACGGATATAAAATACTTTGGAAATAACAAAATTTATACAGGATAACTTTTATTTTGGATACAATATGAATAAGCGATAAATACCTGTTTGCTCCTTGACGTTCAGTAAATAAATGACTCCGATGAAAGTATACTAGTTCTAAATGCGCAGGTGTATTTTAGAATGAGATCATTGTTTATTTTTTGTTACTATAAAATGCGCACCCGGTAAAAGGTAATAAGCCTTACGTAATATTAAATCATAACTACGTGCTGTAAGTTATGGTGGCATATTTCTGCCAACCACATATCCACTTATTTATCTCGAATTTTTTTCGTAAAAATGTCACTTATTCAGTTATTATCTGGCAAGTGACAAAACTGCTTGTTATCCACTTAAGTATCTTAACAGGACAAAACTGCCTGTTAGTGCCCACTACTGCCATACACATGTTCACTTACGTTAACTATGTATCTTGATTTTTGTCAGTTAGTCAGTTATGATTGGCAATATCCAATAATCGTCTCCTATCATTACGGAATAAATGAAAATACATATTGGGGCATAACAATAGGGCAAATTTATCATTCCAAATCCTATCTATAGGCACAAACCATTGGGGGTGGTGGTAGAGAGTGAGGTGGATATACACTCATTCATTCTGTCACAGGGTGAGAAAAATGTGAAGCCAGACCGAGACTCGAACCCGGGATCTCGGAATACCGTTCCAATAATCTACGGACTGAGCAACCTGACCGTCCACACATTTTCCCCGTTTCAATATTCAAGTTCTATACCGTGACATATTTCCCCATCATTCTGAAATTCGTCCTCGAATTTCTGCCGGTACTTTATAAATCAAGCAATTACAGGCATCGTAGACTGACCAGTGTAATGCCGTCAAGCCCCCACGTTGGGCGCCAAATGTCACAGGATGAGAAAAATGTGCAGCCAGACCGGGACTCAAACCCGGCGCCTCGGAATACCTTTCCAATGCTGTCCCGACTGAGCTACGCGACCGCCTATACGTTATCTCCCCGTTTCACTATTCTATACCGTGACAATTCCGTTAAGGGGACGAAAAGTCTAACCGTTAATCGCCAATTTGGGTACGAAATTTAACTGGATATCAAGAAAACTTTCACAATAACCACTTGTTTATGTGAATATATGGATGGCAGAAGTGGGCACTAACAGGCAGTTTTGTCTTGTTAACATAATTATCTGGATATACGCAATTTTGCCACTTGCCAGATAATAACTGGATATGTGACATTTTTAGAGAAAACTGTCTACATAATAAGTGGATATGTGGTTGGCAGAAATCGCCACCATAGTAAGTACTAGTATAGTACAATAGCTGATGCAGTATGACAGAACAGAGACGAGTCTTTCATACAATATGCTTTGGAACATCAGTGTCGATTTAATCGAATGTAATCGATAGCAGTTGAAAGTCGACCTCATGTCTGCTGCTTGCTAGAATTATCCACGATATTTGTGAAACATTTTATAAATGTATGCATCTACGGAAGTGAGGCAGTCTCGATTAAATTTCATTTCTTTTTTTTAAGTTCTAAATATAAAAAGAGGATAGTAATTATTATGTAATAACTATATTTTGAATTAAGACTAGTGTTGTTATATTTTTTGGTCCTTTGAATCATGGAGTCTACTGACCGGTGCTGCGGGGGATGGGTGGGGTGGGGGGGGGGGAGTGAGAGGTGTTTCACATTTCATTACCTCTCACATGAACAGACTCTATCAAACCGAGTCTGCTATTATTCTGCTTAGTTGCATTCTTTGATTCCGAAGGATCTTTGTACATATTTTATTGCTTTATCTTGAGCTTTCTTGTAGAATTTTAAAAAGAATATACGCGTTAAATGCTTGGAAACCATATTTTTGTTACACATACATTTCAGTTTCTAAGCAAACACTTTTGAGGTAGGAAATCTCTCTAACATGTGTAGCTTTTAACATCACTGACCACTAAATACTATGCAAATTCATATCGTACTCTACTCCTGAGCAACAGACAAACCACATGCATGAAAGTCGTACTATATAATTAATTGATCGCCACTAATGTGCATTGAATGTGTGTTAACGATTCATTTGTTGGTTAAACACGTGGTATCTAAGGGATCAGCTAGGTGCCTCCGTGGCGAAGTGGTTAAGGTCGCTCACTTCGAATTACTTGCCTCTCACTGCTGTAGGTTCGAAATGACGCTCGGAGTGTAGTACTCTTTCATGTGAAAAAGTTGAAGAAGCTGGATTACAGAAGGCAAGTGGTTCTTCCCAGGCACCCGCTCGTGCCTGAAAGAATGCCCAGACTAGTCCCTGGGACATTGCTCTAGACACCATTAGAAGCTGGAAAGTCGCCATATGACCTGTAGCTATGTTGTTTGATGTTTAACCCAACAAAAAAGGAACCAGCACTGGGTCCAAAGAACAAAATAATATAAACTAAATCCATGGGCACCTTATGCAGCCGAACGGACTGATTTATCATTTCTATGCCGACAACTCATAGTTATACATGTCCTTTTGGCCAATAGTACTTGGGTGTAGGAGTGAGTCTTTGCATTTTATAGAGGGTTGCCTCGCTTATATCGTCTCGTAGATGGGTACTCAATTATGACTAAATGTAACGTAGCACTGGGTCTGTGTACCTGAAGCTTGTCTTGAACACAACACATTACAACAGTTCTAACATTTATTTTCTACGAAGAGCAATGCACAGTAACTTATAGATGTTCAGTCTAATTTCATGAATATAATCAATGTTCAATAAGTCTTTTAAAACAGTTCTGTTTACTGATCTATTTAACAACATTTCTTAATTATAAATATATTTCAAACTAGCTCTTAACAAAGCTTATTAAGTTTCAGCTCATGAGAGCGGGAACAAGTCCCGTCGCCCGCCACTTGGCAGTCTCTCCCCTGATCACAGAGTGTATTGAGTTTATAAAGGATTATACAGGAAAACACAGCAGACACATTATCTAATTTCCCGATCACTTAAGGATACCTACAAGTTCAACAAGCCTTAAGCTACTGAAGATTGTCAAATCATGTCTGACTTGTCAATTTATGAAATGTACAGTTTTCATCTTCTATAATTTTTAAAATCTTAAACTTCTGAAAGAAATACCCGAAATAAAATACAAAACACCTGAACATTACACTACAAATTCCTTCCTTTCTTTACGGAAAAAAAAACATTTAAAGAAAAAAAGGTTGAAATGTCTAAATGATCAAAATAAACAGTAAAATTATAGAAGTCTAAAAGATCCAACTAATATGGACTATTAAGTTATATATTGGGGAATTGAATAATGTGTCAATATAACAGGGCACGCCAATCAAGGAGACAGGAGATGTTCCTTTAATCGTTCGTTCCCTTGCATACATCAATGAAATCAAATAAACAGGAATCCCTACTTGTTTAGGTTTCAGAAGTTAAGTGATATGATAGATTAACATAGCTTAAACATACAAATAAGTAATCACTTGAACACAGAATTCAATATAAAGGTTACATAGTAAACATCATTTCACAGGTGTACGTAGCATTCATTATTCAATATAGTCCTATTCGCAGTCACAGATTTGTACGTAATAAAAGTCATTTTCATTCTCCATATTTAGAATGCTCCAGTTTGCGTAGGGATTCCATTCAATGTCTGTGTTTTCACGGATATTCTGAATCAATAGGTACAAATACATCAAATTCTGAAATTAGAAAGCACAATTAAAATTTTGTTTAACATTGCATGAAACTCAGATATATGAAAGTTCATTAGTTTGTATGTTAACACATTTTTCTGCACGATAACATATTTTTAGTTTCCTTACTATTAAAATAAACATTCTTGAATATTATATTAAGATGCATGAATATGTGATTTCTTAATCCTAAGCAATGTACTAGTCTAGGATGAAAAATAAATCAATTGATAAAATATAACAACTTGTTTAAAAACAATAAGTGATAAAAGAAACAAAGTTAAATAAATGCAATGAGAAATTTTCCATTGATATTCCCAGTGGGCTGGTGGAATTAACATCTACTGCACATAACCATTGATTTGACCATAATTTGACCATGGAATCAGCAGACGGTGGTTCTCAATCCGTAGCTTCTTAAACAAGTCCACTGCCATCGTTCTTTGTTTTGTCAAAAGGTATCCTTCAAGGAGATGTTATCATGATTGTTGAATCGCCAAAACTTCATCGTACCATATCCAACTCGATAGTCGTGGTTTCATTCCTCTGTGTACTAAAATTTTCTAAAGATCTGCGATTTAATTTCATGCTAACTTTCTGTTGTTTCAGCTTTTCATTCAATAATATGCATTGGCTTTAATATTTATGGTACTGTGCGTGATATATATATATATATATATATATATTACGTTTCAATCTGAGTCGCAAAACATAACTTCGTAGTGAAATTCAGTGAAATGTCTCTCCTTTTCTATCAATTTTTAATGTGAATGTTTCGTTTAAATATCACTGTTTAATCTGAATTGCCAAGTTCTTATTTCGTAGAAAGTCACTGTTTACAAATGTTGTGTTAGAACTGTCTTTAATTTCTAAATCCTTTACTAGAATATTCGCATGAACATGTGAGCATAAGCTATCAAGCCTTTTTAATCTTCATAGTTCTTAATATTAAGTACAAGCTTGTATCAATTTCTAAAATTCTATAGTCTAAAATAGGAAAAAAATCAGTATCTCACACAAGAGAAGAAACGCTAGCAAAACGTCAAATATTATACTGTATGACACCTTACATAGAAATAAAAAAATGCAAGCAAACAAAACACATACTGAAAACAATATTTACACAAATTAATGACAATAATCAGTTATGCTTCTACATGCATAACAATGATGGAGTACAACATCTCTTTTATTTAATTCACGAACAGCTGAATATTTATACCCATGAATGACCACAAACTGTTATTTTCAATAAAACAATCTACATACTGAATCTAGTATAGTGGCGATTTTAACATTCATACCTTATCCCTAAGCCTTTTTGTATTCATTCAACTCTACACCTTTAATAAGGGATTTTTATATTATATCGCAACACATCGTCTTCTCTAGACGCGGTTGACAAGCCTGCCTTGAGGCTACGAAACAAATATATCAATTCAGCTTAATTATTTTTAAACACTCAAATCAATATAACTGTACTCCGATGAATCTATATACCAGTACAAAAAATGTAATGAAAATGATGTAATAGTCAATAAAATTGCTCCCAGAAAGTGCCTTAAATAAACGTGTACTTAAACGTTCAACTTGTGCTTTTTTCGCACAACATCTCTATAATTTTAATTATAAGCATCCATATCGAAAATGAACACATTATAGAGGATACACCATTTAATACTATGAAAATGGTTTCAAGGAACTTAAGCTTCCATAGCTTTTCCTTTACAATTACAATATAATAATGCACCATTGGGTATCAATAAAATGACTATTTACAGAATGACATATGCATAAACAAAAAAAAAAAAAAAATAGGATCTTTATATATACACAGATAAATATTTGCGGGTTCCTTGCGTTTCTTTAATCCTTTACTATTTTTCAGCATTTTTGCTACTTTTTAAAACTTAACAATCGTATCATAATAAAATTTCGTCATGATCATTATGATTTCTTACGAATATCAACTGAATATTAAAGTTTGTCAAGTACATTTTTGTTTAATTTCATCTCAAACTCCAAAAGGTAAAATAAAAACTTCTTGATTTCAGAACTAACAAAGCTTGTATTTATAAGAACTATTTCTGAAAATAAAGGACTTACTGTTAGCGGCATCACATCATTATCGGCGTGTCATGGTATAGTGGTGGCACTTGCACATTGATCTCGCGACAACCCATTGTAGAATCCGACATCCTGTCTGCGGCGCCATGAAAGTGCTTGTAACGTAGTGTACCTGAAGGTTGTCTTGAACACAACACATTAGGACAGTTCTAACATTTTTTGTTACTACGAAGAGCAATGCACATATTTATAAATGTTCAGTCTAATTTCATGAATATAATCAATGTTCAATAAGTCTTTTAAAACAGTTCTGTTTACTGATCTATTTAACAACATTTCTTAATCATAAATATATTTCAGCCTAGCTCTTAACATTGCTTACTAAGTTTCAGCTCATGAGAGCGGGAACAAGTCCCGTCGCCTGCCGCTTGGGCAGCCTTTCCCCTGATCACAGTGTATTGAGTTTATAAAGGATTATACAGGAAAACACAGCAGACACATTATCTAATTTCCCGATCACTTAAGGATACCTACAAGTTCAACAAGCCTTAAGCTACTGAAGATTGTCAAATCTTGTCTGACTTGTCAATTTATGAAATGTACAGTTTTCATCTTCTATAATTTTTAAAATCTTAAACTTCTGAAAGAAATACCCGAAATAAAATACAAAACACCTGAACATTACACTACATAAACATAAATAATTTTGTTTACGTTAAATCATATAAACAGATATACGTCGGTAAATGTTAGGAGCATTGGGACGGCTTAACACTCCACTTTATACGTATACCGGTTGTTCAGTTTTGTTCTATCTATATATCTATCTGCCTGTCTGCCTGCCTCTATCTATCATCGATCGATCCACCGAACGACCCATTCATTCATCTATCCATCTATCTGTCGATCTGTATTTTATGTTAAATTACAGTCTGAATAGCAGTTTTTCGTTTGTATTTTTTGGAATGTAATATGTAAATCATTTTTGTACGCGTGCACATGAAAGAGTATATGAAAAAAGGGAACTGGATGCAGTGTTGTTATATTTTCTGGCCATTTGGGATCATAGAGTACATTCAATATGTGTGTAATAGAATTCAGCTTAAGATGGTGCTAGAGGGCTTGAATGGTATATTGTACTTTCCATCACCTATCATGAACAGACTCAATCAAACCGAGTCTGCTTTTATTTTGCTTGGTTGCATTCCATGCTTCCAAACGATCTTCTAATAGATTTTATTAACTATCACAATAGCAATCTTTAAGTGCCATGTGACGGTCGTAAAAAGTCCCCTCCATACTTGAATTCAGTGTTGTTATACTTTCTGGTCCTTTGGGATCATAGAGTCCATTCAATATGTATGTAATAAATTTCCGCTTAAGCCGGTGCTAGGGGCATGAGGAGTGTTGTACTTTTCATTACCTCTCATGAACAGACTCAATCAAACCGTGTCTGCTTTTATTTCTTGGTTGCATTCTTTGCTTCCAAACGATATTCTGATAGATTTAATTAAGATATAACTACTGAATATCTTTATGCTACTTATTTGCGTTTCTTTTTAAAGTACAAAGACTTTGAAGTTAGAAGAAGGGTGAGTCCCACAAATCAATTCTAATGTGGAAACATGTCATATCACACTATTACTATTACACTATTACTGAAATAGCCTTCCAGCGAAGATCTATGTGTAGAATGTCTGTCATTTCACTATGAACCATTCAGCCAAGACTAAGATATAGATATTTGCATTTTGACGGTTTCTATCGGTTTGGAATGAATGATTTAAATATAATTTTCAATAATGAAAATCAGTCCTAAAATGCATTTTTTTATTAACCAGGGACAATAAAGAGACATGCAATACATTATTTCTGAACTCATTGATTCAATTACAATTGCACGTAATTGTAGAAAAAAATGAATATAAAATATAATAGATTCAAGAGTAAGGAATGCTAATGAAATGACTATTTATCACAATCGTATTTTGACTAGAAATAAAAACAGTGCTGACAGATGGGCCATTTGGCAGTTGTAGCGTTCCGAAATAAATATTTACTTAGAATAATTCGTTTTTAAGGTATATAATTCACTAAATCTGCAGACTTATGTGTCACGTATGTGTGAACCATTTGCACTACTCTACCTGAAGCCTGAAGACACCTAAAATTGTGTGTGTGTGTGTGTGTGTGTGTGTGTGCGTGTACGTGCGTGCGTGTTTTCCTGTCACTAGAATCTAGAAAATTCGTTACCACTTTTGGCCTAACTATATACTTAAGGAACTAGCACGGGAGTCATCTGATTAAATCGCCTAATGTTGGACATATTCGGGAACACTAACAGGTAGGCCTATATGTTAAGGTAAAGTTTTGTTTAAATTTCACTGAAGGAAAGTTTTTTTTTATTTATATTTAGTATTATACAACTTAAGGAAGCAGTTGGTAGTTTCCAGCCACAGATTCGAATTGGCCAGGGTCAAAATATGTCATTAGAGATAAAACCTTGAAGTGAAGGCTGTTTTGATGTTTGAAATAATTGTTGATGTGAGTTTGTGATTAACAAGTTTAAGAATGGTATGTTGCAGAAATTCTGGCAGATGCGAATGTAAGCTTGATGACATCATTTTCATATAACTGCTTGAAATGCGTATATACCACCATCAGCATTGAGCGTCTCGTGAACTGTCAAATGTCATATAGGCCTCACACAGTTGAAAATAGTGAAAAAAGTAATCGGTTGACCGGTATTTTTGTCCAGCTCTGCAAGTAATACTTGAAATTGAGTACAGAATGCAAGTGGCCATTTGGCTCTATCATTTCCCCTAACATTTTAAGGCCAGTTGGAGATATGGCTAATTTGAGCTGAAATGTCATGTATTTTCGCGGGCTGAAATTATCTTTCAGGTGGCTTGTAGATTTAAAAATGTATGCTTTGTATGAAGTTTACTATGTATTTTATTTCTTCTTCAAGTAAGATGTAAACCGGTATCTTTTTATTTTCAGGTCTGCATCTCGTAAGATATCGGAAGCCGTCTGACTTGGCCACATCGCTCGGAAGTCCGAAGTACTAGAAAAAACCGCCATCTGCTACCTTAAGGTAGCAGTTGGTAGTTTCCAGCCACAGATTCGAATTGGCCAGGGTCAAAATCTGTCATTAGAGATAAGACCTTGAAGTGAAGGCAGTTTTGATGTTTGAAATATTTGTTGATGTGAGTTTGTGATTAACAAGTTTAAGAATGGTATGTTGCAGAAATTCTGGCAGATGCGAATGTAAGCTTGATGACATCATTTTCATATAACTGCTTGAAATGCGTATATACCACCATCAGCATTGAGCGTCTCGTGAACTGTCAAATGTCATATAGGCCTCACACAGTTGAAAATAGTGAAAAAAGTAATCGGTTGACAGGTATTTTTGTCCAGCTCTGCAAGTAATACTTGAAACTGAGTACAGAATGCAAGTGGCCATTTGGCTCTATCATTTCCCCTAACATTTTAAGGCCAGTTGGAGATATGGCTAATTTGAGCTGAAATGTCATGTATTTTCGCGGGCTGAAATTATCTTTCAGGTGGCTTGTGGGTTTAAAAATCTATGCTTTGTATGAAGTTTACTATGTATTTTATTTCTTCTTCAAGTAAGATGTAAACCGGTATCTTTTTATTTTCAGGTCTGCATCTCGTAAGATATCGGAAGCCGTCTGACTTGGCCACATCGCTTGGAAGTCCGAAGTACTAGAAAAAAACCGCCATCTGCTACCTTAAGACATTCGTCAATTTTTGTAAGTACTATTTCATGCTTTCTTTTGTGTTGTTCAAGCTCTCCAGCCTGTGTTATTTGAAAATCTGAGCTGAATGGATTCATAACACAAACAGATGTTGTTTGATATGGTAGAAGTTAAGGGGAGGTAACTTTGATTTTACCGGTAAGTAAATCTTATTTTTGTTTGTGGTGTAGAGTTTTCTTAAAATTTCTAGCGGGAAACACATTTCTTTTGTTGTTTATATCAAATTTAAAGGAAGAAGGACTATTTAAAGGAAATATAAGTGCAACTTTTTGGCATTTTGTAAATACATGGCTGTTTCACAAGGCTCGGAACTGGATTTTGTGGTGATATTTCTTTCGAAGATATTTCTCGAGTGGCAGGTATGATTTTAGTTCTTACAAATTTCTACTGTGGATTTATCGGTGTCAGGACATGACGACAGAAGAAAAGTGTAGAGAGTGGATATATCTTGGGTGCATTTAAGGTCCTGGAGTGAGGTAACATTTGCAGATATTTGATTTTAATTAAGAGAAGATATGGTTTCTCGGAGATGTACTGGGAGATTGCTCGAATTCGTTAAAATAGATAAGTTTGGCAACAACAACAACAACAACAACAACAACAACAAAAGTGCATTGTAAAAGATTTATTTAAAGCTATTTTATACTTACTGTTTGTAAGGTAATATGAAAAAGTACTTGTAAACAGGGCGGCTTTTTCTGAGCTTGCGGATTTGAAGTACTGTTAGTCTTGGGTAAGTAAGCTGTGCTGCTTTTAATTCTGTTCCTCAAGTATGCAGGGCTGTGCTCAATGCTAATACAGTACATTTATGGCCATCATGTAATGGTAGGTAAGTCTTTTTTAATGTCAGAAAGATAGATGCAGTAAGAAATATGTGTGTAAAATGGGGCCAAATCCACAATATTATAGGCATTGTTTGGACATGTGCAATTTGCAAGAAGAACAAAGCATTGTTTAAATATTGGTAAGATTTTATTTGTCATAGATCATTTTCTTAGAATCAGGTGCCAGACAGTCCATGGAGATGCATGTCTTGGTCGTTAAGGTAGCAGTTGGTAGTTTCCAGCCACAGATTCGAATTGGCCAGGTCAAAATCTGTCATTAGAGATAAAACCTTGAAGTGAAGGCTGTTTTGATGTTTGAAATAATTGTTGATGTGAGTTTGTGATTAACAAGTTTAAGAATGGTATGTTGCAGAAATTCTGGCAGATGCGAATGTAAGCTTGATGGCATCATTTTCATATAACTGCTTGAAATGCGTATATACCACTATCAGCATTGAGCGTCTCGTGAACTGTCAAATGTCATATGGTCAAAGGGAAGTAACTAACAGGGCGTTTGATTGGTTGAAAAAGTATATGGTATTCCGAGACAAATATTTAAGATGTAAAGTGGTCTCTCATTGGTGAAATATCTGTTGAATATGTTTGAAAACTGTTTTATTTCTTAAATTGAGGTTCTAAGCCATGATTAATGGAGGAAAAAATATTTGATGATGTATTTTGCTTGAAAATTTTGCTTGTTTTAGTGATATAGTATTTTCATGAAATGTAAACAAAAATTAACTGCCGGACTTGGGGTTACTGACTTGCGGGTGAAAAAAGTGCCCAAAAATGATGGTCAGCATATATATTTCTGGCTGTTTTCTTTTAGGTCTTGAATAGTTCTTTCACCCTGGGTAGGTGGCATCGAAAGTTTAAATGTTAGGAAAGGGCTATAACCCAAAACATTACAATGTAAGTCTATGGGAAAACTGTTACTTCCCTTTGACCTAAAGGACACCCTGAATTGCTATATTGCCATGCCATGTGAGTGGCTGTAAACAGAGAAATACACGATGAATGTGTTTTATTTTCATGATTGTGCCTGGTTTAAAACTTTTAACACATAAAACGTGTCTTCACATAGATTTTTCATGAAAATTTATCATAAAAATGGGATTACTACTGGTACTGGTGTGACGTAGAGGTACTTTTCTGCCTCAGAAAGCTATATTGCAGCGTGTATGCTGTTCTATGCATATTTATATGATTTCGACTGAATTTTAAGCTTATATATGTACAATTGTGAATACAGTAAGCAATAACTGGAACTAGATAGCTCTGTGTAAATCGGAAATCCGATAAATGAATATTATTTGGCAAAAGGAATAAAGATAGCGTTCTTTTTTATAACAAAAGTATAAGCCCAGTGAATGCCTGAAATGATACAGCTGGACCTTAATCTTGATCATTCTCATACATTTTATGTTAATTTACATAAAATTTAGACAAATCTGTATTTGAAACAGTCGCTGGTGTTAATTTTACTTTATTTTTTGTACTTTTTTCGAAAAATGAAAAAAGTACCTCTTTCAAAGTTTTATTTGAACGGTAAGTAGGGGGCTTTATAGTTAAAATAACTGCTGATTTATTGAAATATAGTCACGTAATTGCGTTAGCACATCGCTAATTATGTGAGAAATACGGAATGAACGATATTTCACCATAAAGGGAAACAATTTATCAATCGCCATTGACAATAGATGATAATACGAATCTGAATTACCTCCCTTTAATAGCAAAGTACTTATTTTTTGCTTATTTTAATGGTGTCCCGTTTATTTTGAGTGACTTAAATGACATTTTTCGTTAGATTGTGTTAACACATTGACGAAAATGCATGGTGCTTCCCCTGTAATGCATTTTTTCTTTTACAGAAACTGAAAAAGGCATTAAAAATGGTGTTCATTTGAGAATTTTCCTACTTTTATCCTTAATCTTCGGGATTACATGAAGATTTGTCATTCCTTTTGGCCAGTCTGACAAAACGTAAATATCTAACAGTGACATTACACTTTTAACAACTTCTGCACGTCATATTTTCTAATACAGGCTGTAGAATGTAGCATCAGCAGTCAAATTCCTTCAATTTCTGGACGTCAGGTGCTTATTTTGACTGCTCCCGGGGTCCGTTTAACGTATATAGAGATTTCAATTTATTAATTTTCTTGACTGTACCACTTATTGCTATATAATCGTTCAGTTTTGATTACACTCTTGCATCCTAAAGTTGTCTGATAGGCGCATAAGGTACAAAATCTATGAAAACACGCGATTTTGGTGGTGGATGGGGTAAGAAATAGACCCAACGTCGACATAAATATCAGCGTATTCATGAAATATACACGCAAGCAATTAGACGGGACATTTATTAGTTCGCATGCTTCATTTGAACCATATGGGTAAGATAATACGAGTACAGTGACTGAAATATCATGAATTTCTTGATTCAAATGAAATATTATCTCTGTCTAAGAATGCAGGCAGGTCCCGTCACCAAATTTTCGTCAGCGCTTTTCAGTATATGGGTATCCGAGAAAAGGTAATCATATCTCAGTTCGTTAATGTTTATTTTATCATTCTGAGCAATATTTTGTTAATATAAAATGAAAAAAGTATCTCTTTAGGTCAAAGGGAAGTAACTAACAGGGCGTTTGATTGGTTGAAAAAGTATATGGTATTCCGAGACAAATATTTAAGATGTAAAGTGGTCTCTCATTGGTGAAATATCTGTTGAATATGTTTGAAAACTGTTTTATTTCTTAAATTGAGGTTCTAAGCCATGATTAATGGAGGAAAAAATATTTGAAGATGTATTTTGCTTGAAAATTTTGCTTGTTTTAGTGATATAGTATTTTCATGAAATGTAAACAAAAATTAACTGCCGGACTTGGGGTTACTGACTTGCGGGTGAAAAAAGTGCCCAAAAATGATGGTCAACATATACATTTCTGGCTGTTTTCTTTTAGGTCTTGAATAGTTCTTTCACCCTGGGTAGGTGGCATCGAAAGTTTAAATGTTAGGAAAGGGCTATAACCCAAAACATTACAATGTAAGTCTATGGGAAAACTGTTACTTCCCTTTGACCATAGGCCTCACACAGTTGAAAATAGTGAAAAAAGTAATCGGTTGACCGGTATTTTTGTCCAGCTCTGCAAGTAATACTTGAAACTGAGTACAGAATGCAAGTGGCCATTTGGCTCTATCATTTCCCCTAACATTTTAAGGCCAGTTGGAGATATGGCTAATTTGGGCTGAAATGTCATGTATTTTCGCGGGCTGAAATTATCTTTCAGGTGGCTTGTGGATTTAAAAATCTATGCTTTGTATGAAGTTTACTATGTATTTTATTTCTTCTTCAAGTAAGATGCAAACCGGTATCTTTTTATTTTCAGGTCTGCATCTCGTAAGATATCGGAAGCCGTCTGACTTGGCCACATCGCTCGGAAGTCCGAAGTACTAGAAAAAACCGCCATCTGCTACCTAAATTTAATAAAAATCTCGCAATCTACACAAAATACTACAATTTTCACGTCATCACTATAAATTTCTATCATGTCTTTACAGTGCATATAGGCAGATCACTTACTATTTAAGCCTCCGCAGTCTTCAAGTAGTCAAATTTGACTATCTATTACTCGGCATGTTCCGTCGCAATGCTACTTTACCCACCAAACAGTTTAGTTGGTATATAGATCAGTTTTGTCTCTGTCGCGTTCCCAGTGGTCATTTTTCGCGTCTGCGCGTCCCGTCCGTCGTTCTCAATTATTATCCAGTTTGATTCCAAATTGAAAATTAATACATGTTCCACCTTATCACCCACATCATGTGACACAAGGTGCATAACTCTTGACACCAAGTTTTCATGAATTATGTCCCCTTTTACTTTAAGAATTTTTAATTATCTCAGTTATTACAATGGATTTGATTCAAATTAAATAGATGTCCCCTACACCCACATCATGTGACACAAGGTGCATAACTCTGACACCATTTTATGAATTATGCCCCTTTACTTAGAATTTAAGGTTGATTTGATGTATTTTCACTATATCTCAGTTACTACTGAATGGATTGATTCAAACTTAAAATAGATGTTCCACCTCATCACCCACATCATGTGCCCACATCATGTGACACAAGGTGCATAACTTTTACACCAAGTTTTCATGAATTATGTCCCCTTTTACTTAGAATTTAAGGTTAATTTTGTTGTATTTTCACTATATCTCAGTTATTACAAAATGGATTTGATTCAAACTTAAAATAGTTGTTCCACCTCATCACCCAGATGATGTGACATAAGGTGCTTAACTCTGACATAAATTTTTTATGAATTATGTCCCCTTTTACTTTAAATTTAAGGTTGATTTTGATGTATTTTCACTATATCTCAATTATTACAAAATGGATTTGATTCAAACTTAAAATAGATGTTCCACCTCATCACCCACATCATGTGACACAAGGTGCATAACTCTGACACCAATTTTTCATGAATTATGCCCCTTTTTACTTAGAATTTAAGGTTAATTTTGATGTATTTTCACTATATCTCAATTACTACTGAATGGATTTGATTCAGACTTAAAATAGATGTTCCACCTCATCACCCACATCATGTGACACAAGGTGCATAACTCTGACACTATTTTTCTTGAATTGTGTCCCCTTTTACCTAGAATTTAAGGTTAATTTTGATGTATTTTCACTATATCTCATTCTGATTGGCTTAGAGCCAAAGGGAAGTAACCTTTTTTAACCTTTGTACTGAGTTTCTTCCCCTTAAATTCCAGGAATTAGTCTATTTTTAGAAATCCTATTTTTAGATTTTCAATATTTTAGGTATTTTTCTAACTTTTTTATTATAAGTCCTATGTAAAAAAGTAAATACATTTTTCTGTGGTAACATGGGTCGGTAAGACACTTTTTTGTATTCACTTTTAGTGTATCTCTAATATTAGAGATTTAATATATTTACTAGTATTACTATACTAGTATTATACTAGTATTACTTATATGTGGAAGCCCAGGATGAAGTACTCCAAAGTATTTTTAAAATTCCTTATGGTTGCCATTCTTCTGTGGCAAGACCGTATGGTGGGGGTATGAGTCACTCCTGTTACAGTTCTAGTTAAAAATGGCGGCGTAAGAATTTAATGTCACGAAAAGAGAAATTGAAAGAAGCGAAAAGTAGTAAATTCAGCGGGTTGTATTTAACGAACTGTAGTTTTCTTATATAAAAGTTAACACCCGCTTTTCTTTTTGTTTTTCTAAAGTAGCGACCTAGTTCTTTATGGGAATATAAGTCTCTGAAAATCTGATATGCTAGAAAATGTCGAAAGACCGTTATGAAGTGAGTGGACTTTATATCTACATCTACATCTACATCAGTACAACCAACAATCGATTTCCGATTATGACTGGTCGGCGCTGTCAGAGAAACAGTTGTTAAAGAAATTTAGTATATAACAGTTTTAAAAGTAAAAGATAAAAGGACAGTATGCTACAGTTAAAATAGGACAGAATGGAAGAATTACATAGTGACCGCCGCCAGCCTCTCTGTAAAGATACTGAGGCTGGGGCTAGCCTTGACTGATGTGGGGAGGGAGTTCCAGAGACGGATGGTTCTAGGGAAATAAGAGTTAGCAAAGTATTGAGTGCTGGAATAAGGGATCAAGTAGTTCAGATTTCTAATGGGGGTCAAGTAACCTTGGTCAATAGCAACGGTCTGGGTCCTTACTTTGTAAAACAAAAGTAATGAACAGTTTAACCTACGGTACTGGAGAGTTTTCCATTCTAAGCATTTCAACATTTCAGTTACAATGCCTGTGTAGTTGTAATCATTCATAACATACCTAGCTGCTGACCTTTGGACTCGTTCAAGTTTATGGGTGAGGGTTTTCTGCCAGGGATGCCACACAGTTGAACAGTATTCTAGCTGTGGGCGGACATAGGTGGTGTAAGCAGCTTCTTTGACCTTTATGTTATCTGTCTTGACATTTCTCTGAATAAATCGAAGGGAAGAGGTTGCCTTAGAAGTTATGTTTTCTATGTGTTGTGACCAGTTCAAATCATTGGAGATAGTTATTCCTAGGTATTTAGCTGATGAGGTGGACTTTAACTCTGTATTGTGTAACCTGTAGGGATATATAAAGGGATTTCTCTTCCTACTTACTCTAAGGACTTCACATTTGTCGGGGTTAAATTCCATTTGCCAGACTCTTTCCCATGTTTCTAATTTATGGAGATCTTCTTGAAGGGCTATATGCTATCATTATTTGATTTGACAGTGAGGTATACGATGGTGTCATCTGCAAACAAACGGGTTTTACATTTGACTGAGTCAGGCAGGTCGTTAATGTATACAAGGAAAAGGCAAGGCCCAAGGACAGACCCCTGTGGAACTCCAGACAGGACCGGAAGTTCGCTGGACAGGTGACCTTCAACTGCGACCTTCTGAGTACGATTAAACAGGAAGGATTTGACCCAATTAGTTATTTGGGGACTAACACCTAGGGATTGTAACTTGTAAATTAGCCTCAAATGGTCGACTTTGTCAAATGCCTTAGAAAAATCCATTACGATGACGTCAGTTTGTTGGCCTTGTTCTAAATTACTATAAAGTTCCCGAGTGAAATTAATAAGCTGAGTTTCGCAACTATGACCCGACCTAAAACCATGCTGGAACTGGCTGATAATATTGTGTTTGTCAAAGAAGGACATAAGATTTGAAACCACGATGTGCTCAAGGAGTTTGGACGCAATACAGGTCAGAGAAACTGGTCGATAGTTGCTGGGTTTTGATTTGAGACCTTTTTTAAAGACTGGTGCAACTGTTGCCTTTTTCCAGTCTTGAGGGACAATGCCTGTATTTAGGGATAAATTGAAGATGTGGCAAAGGACGGGGGCGATTTCTTGATGAAGTTCCTTGAGAACACGGGGGATAATTCATCTGGCCCTGACGCTTTATGTGAGGATAGGCCAAGAAGGAGTTTGTCAACACCCTCTGGAGTTACATTTATTTGGTCCATTAGGGAGGAAGGGGATGTTAACAGTTTGGAGCACAAATGTTTAAGGCTTAGGGGCCTAGGTGGGGAGAAAACTGATTCAAATTGCTTATTAAGGATGTTTGCTTTAGTGACTGGATCAGTATGGGTGAAACCATCTGATTTGAGAGGGGCTATGCCGACATTTTCTTTTTTGTTATGTTTGATGTAGCTATAGAATTTCTTAATTATTTCTACCAGGTTGGGAATTATGGCTAAAGATGACGTTTTCCATGTATGACCAGTATGAGGCTCTTATTTGCCTTTGTATATAGCATTTTAGGGACTTCAGTTTCTGGTTCTTAGCTTGATTTGGGGATTTGTTGAGTTTGTGATCGAGTTTATCACGATTGTGGATAAGCCTGATAATTCTGGGAGTTAACCAAGGCAAGTCGGCACGGGATTTGGATATTTTGTTAGGGATATGCTTGATACAAAAATTAAGATTCATTTAAGCTGTCCTTAAATGAGTTCCAAGCCTCATCAGGGTTTGTATGGGCCTTAGTAATAAAACTACTACTAAATGAGCGCATGTCAGATCTGATTGCCTCCCAGTTAGTTTTCCGATATTGTTTTATTAGTCTCTTTGGCTGGATGGACCGCCCTCTGTTTATTTTGACCTCATGAAATACTATATCATGGTCAGAGGTTGCAAGGCCGGGAAGTGTCTTGACGAGGTGGACGTGGGATGGTCGGGAGGTAAGGAAGAGGTCAAGGGTATTGGACAACCTGGTTGGGACTTTTACCATCTGTTCCAAATTTAGGTGGGACAGTTTTTCCATAAAATCTTCATAGAAATATGGAACAGCTGGATTTAGTGGTGTTCAGCCTTCAAAACACAGCGACAACAACAACAACCGAATCCAGACAATATTTATTTTGTTTTCTAAAAATGGCTCAGACATTTCAGCAAGAATATATGCAGATGCCGCCAATGACTCGGACATACACGACGGCATGTGTTTTAACAACATTAGCTGTGGTAATGCTTTTTATTCCAAATAAAAAAAACAAACAGGTCAAAGAGAAAGCCTATAACACCTATGTCCGTCCACAACTCGAGTATTGCTCATCCATCTGGCACCCCTGGCAAAAGTCCCTCTCATACAAAGTCGAAAAGGTGCAAAGATCAGCTGCACGGTTTATCTTTAACGACTATAATTATACAAGCAGTGTAACCCAGATGATTAACACCCTAAACTGGCAAACTTTAGAACAACGGCGCATACAATCTTCTCTCATCTATTTTTACAAAATCCGAACGAATCATGTATGCGTCGACCATAACCATCTAACTTCGACCAGAAACCTGAACTACCTAATTCCACAGTCGCATACTCAATTATCAATACCACATGAACTCCTTCCCCCGTACAGTCAGACTATGGAATGGCCTTCCTCAATATGTACAGTCCAGCCCCAGCCTCAACATATTTGCTGAGTGGCTGGCTACTGTACATCTGCAGTAACTTCCTTCACTATGTTTTTAACTTAGCACCAAGTCGCAAGCCTACTTCGCTATAGTAAGATCCAACCTCGAGTACTGCGCTTCGGTCTGGAATCCCTACACCAAACATAACATTAACAAACTGGAGATGGTTCAACGCAGAGCGGCCCGCTACACCTGCAACAGATACAGGAACACTAGCAGCGTTACGGATATGCTCGACGACCTCCACTGGGAAACGTTAGAGTCCAGACGTGACAAGATCCAGTTAACCATGATGTATCGTATCCGGAACAATCTGGTAGACATCAATGCCACCGACTACCTTAAACCTGCATCTACACGTACGAGAGCCCAACACTCATCCAAATTTCGGCAACTTTCAGCCAGGACAGACACATACAAGTATAGCTTCTTCCCTCGTACCATCTGCACCTGGAACACACTACCGGCAACAACAGCTGAGGCTCCTGACTTGGTACACTTCAAGCAGGAGCTTGCCAAGATGACATTCTAAGCAGCTATCCTTCTCAGACTGTTTTAAGAACCGATGATGGTTGGAGCAGTACCGGTTGGGTGAATTCCCATTAGGCGCTACGCTTGCCGGGTTGGTCTGACGCTAAGGAACCGACGCAGTCAGAGAACTACCCCTCATGCATTCTCTCTTTGATCTAACTATTTCTATCTTTCCTATTATACATATCTTTTATCTTCATGCTTTTTTTACTTTTCCTGCCACTAGCCGAAACGTAATGGTCAACCTGATGACAGAGTTTCGTATGCTGTAGATGTAGATGTAGATGTAGCACCTGTAGTAATTTTTATTCTTTGCACCAAACGAGTTTTCTCATTTTTAACACTGCCCAGACAAGCGCCTTCCAGTCATAATCGTTAATGATTGTTGGAAGAATCATGTAGATGTAGATGTAAAATGTTTCTTTCATTCAAAATAATTTTAGTAGATCACAGCACAGGCAATCGGCGTGTGACTTTGACCCCTTATGAATGATGGACCACCACCCTGTTCTCTACAACCCAGATCCCCAACATAACAGAAAAACACATTTCCAAAAAAAAAAAAAAAAAATGCTATATATAAAAAAAATAAAGGTATGGTACTTTACGGCCAAACATCAAGGAAAAAATGGAATGGCCTCAGTAACGATCTCACTGCGTACACAATTTTCGGTCGATTTTTGAAAATCTGGTCTTAATCAACGCATAAAGCATAAATCTTAACGGTAAACATGAACTTCGGTCTCAAGGCTGCATCATTTTGATGCAGCGAGACGCTATTCTTTGACAAAATCATCTCGTACACGATGTGACCTAACCCGTATATTTCTCGGGCCAATAGACAAGTCAATGGCAGCCACCTATTCCCTTCGTTATTTCCAAGCACAATCGTGGCCAGCCTTTAGAAACATAAATAATTAGTCGCTTACCTATAATTACTTCGTCCAGTTTCCGTCAATAACGATGCATCCAGTCAATTTTCCAACGCTGTATTTCTCTCAAAACATCAGCTGCCATGTTTAATTTATACCAGCTCACGTGGAGAACACACCTCCAGAATCGACCAGTCGCAAAAAGGCTGCGTAGTAAAATCCAGTTCCAGATCGCCGTATAAACATGGCAGCTGATGTTTTGAGAGAAATTTCCGAAGTAATTATAGGTAAGCGACTAATTATTTATGTTTCTAAAGGCTGGCCACGATTGTGCTTGGAAATAACGAAGGGAATAGGTGGCTGCCATTGACTTGTCTATTGGCCCGAGAAATATACGGGTTAGGTCACATCGTGTACGAGATGACTTTGTCAAAGAATAGCGTCTCGCTGCATCAAAATGATGTAGCCTTGAGACCAAAGTGCATGTTTACAGTTAAGATTTATGCTTTATGCGTTGATTAAGACTATGCGAGCGTAACGCTATGGGAAGCTACTCGGCAAATTTATGGAACATTTCAAAATCGGAGTTTATACACTTGCAGCCACTACCTGCATGATCGCACCTTTGAAACATTTAAAGCCTTCCATAAATGCTAAACTGACCCCATAAATTGCTTTGAAAAACACAGTACAAGTCTCTACGAGCGAAATATTTCAGTTATCCCCAGTGATTTCATTACGGATAGCGGACGTGTTCCTGGTTTTTATCACTTCGTTTGGCAGCTGAAATCGCCGGGGATATTTGAAATATTTCGCTACTAGAGACTTGTTCTGTGTATTTCAAAGCAATTTATGGGGTCAGTTTAGTATTTATGGATAGCTTAAAATGTGTGGAAGGTGCAATCATGCAGGTAGCGACTGCAAGTGTATAAACTCCGATTTTGAAATGTTCCACAAGTTTGCCGAGTAGCTTCCCATAGCGTTACGCTCACATAGTTCACCTTTTCAATGTATATGACACTATTACCAGATTTTTTGCCATCGACTTTGTTTTCATTTGACTAATATATATGAAGTATATTTGTTTGAAAAAAAAATTATATTAAACAAAAAATGTACACTGGACCCGTGCCTGTGTAGTGGATGGGGTAAAAAATTACATCATAATTTTTAATTCTACACCACATAAATGTTTTGGGTATAGTTACCCATTTCTATAGACAAGCACTCTAGCTGTCAAAATGGCAATCTTGGTTTATGGTCAAATAGGAGAGATCGCCGTGACGTCGTGCATTAACAGGTGGTGGGCAAAACGAAATCAATGTTGTTACATCGTTTGTGTATGGGATCGGAATTTTTAATTTTTGGTAACTTTTTCGCGCATTTATGGATTTTCAAAATTTAAAAAGTTTTGAAATACTTACAGTTTTCATATTCATAATTATATCTTTTTAAAATGAATTTTAAATGACATTTAATTTTAATAGCGGCGTAGTGGTGTTCTAAACTGTTAGAAAAACGCTGTAAGTTAAGCGTTCGTAATTAATCCATTTTATTTCGAAATAATAATTAAAAGTAATTAATAAATTGTTTGTTTAATAACGAGCGCGTAGCTCGCCTTATGGCAATATGTAGGTGAATATAACAAAGGTGTGCCGAATGGGGCAAAGTGATGTAGCTGAAAAATTTTCCTCTCGTTTGGGTGCCGCCATTTTGTTCTACTTCCGTCAAAGTCGGGAAAATTTTTTTTTAATTTTTTTAATTTTATATTTGAGTTACAATCTCTATGTTCATTAGGTGTCTTTATTTTTAAAAAAGTTATGTTATGGAAATAATTTCAATTTTGCTTTTATTTTACAAAGTGCGTGTCCCTAGAGGACAGGCGCTCACAGGAAATGCTTTGTTGGCAGTGAATACAGAACTTCATTTGATTGCTGAATACTATCCATCACTCAAAAATAATGCAAGAAAGATTTCCAGTTGGTAGAAAAAAATATGATTTTCTTTTAAAAGATCAAGCATTGGCCAGAAAATAAGATAAAATATCATAAATAAGCATAAAGCCATAAGAACGCCACAAACAGGTAATGACGTCACCAAGACACCAGCTTTCCATAAATTTTGCAACGTATGATATTCACTGTTACAGATATAATGACACTAAATTTTTGTTTCTTTTCAAGTGAATAGGTTCTCGGAATTGTTTTAAGCAGTGAATAGTCTCTTTGCCGTTTAAGCTATGCTCGCTCAGAGGCTTTGCCTTTTTCATATTAATCTTTCCATTGATCAAAAAATTATTGATATTATTTGTGTTTTAAGAAAGTTTAGGCCGTTAGAAAACCATCACTGATTACAAAAAACATGGACATTCGGCATCTGCCCACCCGATTACTGTCTTATCAGTTCTAAAAATAGAAAATACAACGGATTTGTATACAAACACGATCTCTTCTATTGGTCATCAATTTCTCAGGCTGGTCACACTTCACGATCGCGCTATTATAACCTGATTGAGCTTAGATTTAATGAATAGGAGTGTATTATACTAAAATTATCGCCTGATCATATAGTTACAATTACTTGCGAATTCTCAAAGTGTATTTGCACTTCTATTCATTAAATCTAAGTTAGCTATGCCGGGCTATAGCCCGATTGGGAAGTGTGACCAGCCTGTTTCTGTTGAAGTCTAAAATGTTGCGTTAAAATTCTAGCTTGTACACCAGTCAGGGTTTTTTTTACCAGAAGGGGAAGGGCCCAGGCCTGTGATTTGGGAAAAAATAGCTTTGTATTTGATAGTCTTGATACAATGTACTTAAAAGGTGTCACTATGTTTACATACATGTAGAATGTGTGTACATACCTTACACTGTGTTTCTGGTGGCTAAACACTAGTTAAGACAGAATTTAATTTAAATGCATACCATAGTGAAAGGAGACTATTATTTCATTGCAAAATGGATGAGACTCGTGGCCAATAAATGAGACTAGACATTTATGACACTTTAACACAGGAAAAGAGTTGCTTGCCAGGTGGTTAAGTGACAAAAATACTTAGAATTGCCCTAGTCAGAATTTGTGTCAAGCATATCGCAGAAAGTATTTGACCTAGAGTAATCAAGCCTCACAGAATTGTTATTGAGCAACCAAACCAGAGTTATGACCCTTGACTTAGTAAAAACTGTTTGTGATAGTGACAGGAGTAGGGGCATGAGTGTCCAATGGAAACACATCTAGTTTAATTTAATATGCGCTACACAGTTGCATGCACCAGAAAATTACATTTTGATGTAGAAGGGTTTGAACTTAACAGTGTTTCATGTAAACATATATTATTAAAGTATATCTTGAACAAGAAACTATACTTAGACCTTTTTGATAAGCTGAATTAGTTCAAAGAGTTTTTCATTTTCAGAACTATTCTTTAGTTACATTGTTTTGAATCTTATTCCAGGCATTCAGCTGCACTTGAAATATTTGCTTAGTGTACGTTTTTGTTTTTCAGCAACTAGATGTCATAACACCGTTCCAGATCTACTTTAATCCTGATCTTATATTCAGAAATTATCAGGTAAATTTTTTATTTCAACGTTTTCCACCGTCTTACTACACATAGTATTTTGATAATAATAACTAATATGTTGTGATACTTGTAATTATAAATTTGTTTAAATGGTTGTTTTGCATGTATTTATATTTAAATACAGTTATGGCGACTGGTCACCAATTTTCTGTATTTTGGACCAATCGGTTTCAACTTCCTATTCAACCTAATTTTCACATACCGGTACTGTCGAATGTTGGAGGAGGGCTCGTTCCGAGGGAAGACAGCTGATTTTTTCTTCATGTTTATGTTTGGTGGATTGTTAATGATTGTATCCTTTATCAAGATGAAATTACATAATAGATGTTTGTTTACTTTGCTAAACTTGAGCAAAAAAAAGGTGATGATCATATTCTAGTCAGCCAAATTTTCAGATAACTGTAAGATTTATTACTTTGACATTTTACATACTTGTTCGTGAGAAATCTCCATTTTTTAGCTCGACTATTCAAAGAATAGTCTAGCTATTCTACTCACCCTGGCGTCGGTGTCAAACCTTGGTTAAGTTTTTGCATGCAAGTATATACAGCCATCAATTAAAGGCATATATCTTTGAAACTTACTTTTTCTTTTTCTAGGTCAATAACCAACCTCTCTGGGTCAAGTCCCATAACTCTGACATGTATTTTGAGCAAATTATGCCCCCTTTTGGACTTAGAAAATTTTGGTTAAAGTTTTACATGCAAGTTACTATCTCCAAAACTAATGCAGATCTTGATTTGAAACTTCACACGTGTCTTCGGGGTTATAAAACTAGTTGATAGCAGCAAGTCCCATAACTCTGACTTTCATTTTGGCCAAATTATGCCCCCTTTTGGACTTAGAAAATTCTGGTTAAAGTTTTGTGTGCAAGTACATACAGCTATTTCTAAAAGGCATATAGATTTGAAACTTATTTTTTCTTTTTCTAGGTCAATAACCAACCTCTCTGGGTCAAGTCCCATAACTCTGACATGTATTTTGAGCAAATTATGCCCCCTTTTGGACTTAGAAAATTTTGGTTAAAGTTCTACATGCGAGTTTCTATCTCCAAAACTAATGCAGATATTGAACTGAAACTTCACATGTGCCTTAGGGGTTATAAAACCAGTTGATAGCAGCAAGTCCCATAACTGATATGCATTTTGGTCAAATTATTACCCCTTTTGAACTTAAAACTCTTTTGATATTTAACCTTTTTAGGTAATATTTTCCTGCCTCTGGGACAATATTTCGAATAGTGGAGCTTGGCTGTCTTACAGACAGCTCTTGTTCTAAATACAGTAAATGTGAGAAAAAGCATGATTTCCAAGAAAGTTGCTTCTTTTTCTCCAAAATAATATAGCTCAGTTACCATCAGTCATAATCAGTAGTTATAGATAATCACCAGGTGATAGATGGAAAATTATAAATTGCACTGCCATTTCTTCTATTGTAGATGAAGGGAAATGACCTCAGTATTGCTTTCATGAATTTTGACACACTTTAAAGTTTCCACCTAAGGTGTTTAACTTTCTTGTTGCACTATACTGTGATAAATCTCCAAGTTTTCCTTAACTTTAGCTAAGATTGTTGCCCTTTTTGTAAATCTAGTGTTTCTGGGTAGTGCATTTACAATTATGTTAGTGTATGTGTGGAGTAGACGGAATCCATATGTAAGGATGAACTTCTTTGGACTCATGAATTTCCAAGCGCCATATCTGCCCTGGGTTTTACTTGGATTCTCATTATTATTAGGAAATTCAGTTATCGTAGATTTAATGGGTAAGTGCTTTTAGTTTTACTAGATTTGATGGGCAAGGTTTGACTTTATGGCTATGTAAAGTTTAATATTCACTATATTCATTTTGAGACAATTATTGTAAAGTGTGAAAGTAAGACATATTCTTTAACATGAACTAGGTACATCCAATCATAATTCTGTGAAAATTCAACATTTACTTGTTAATGATGGAAAGATTTAACATTTTTCTTCCACCTGAAGTTAAAAAACTTAATATTACAAGGTTTACAGGTGTTGCTTTAGTAAATATATGTTGCAGGTATAGCAGTTGGTCATATATATTACTTTTTGGAAGATGTATTTCCACAACAACCAGGAGGTTTTAAAATTCTTAGAACTCCAGGATTTTTGTAAGTATCTTCAGAAACATTTTCAAGTAGTTCTGTTTATATGGTCAGACTTTTTAAAAGTTGACTATAAGAATATGTCATATCTCATCAGCTTTAGGGAATATGTGGCAGGAGAGCATTCTGTTAAGGCAGTAATGAGGCTCTGTTGAGTTACCTGGTTGCGGGATATTCTGAGCACCTTAAACCAGTTATGGGTATTTTTTTTTGCATAGAGTATTCTAGAAGAAACAATGTAAAAACACATAACTTTCTTTGTAGCACTACTTTCTGATCAATCATGTTTTTTAATGAAGCACAAGAAATTAACATCCGTAAATAGAAATGACTTCAAGGCATTTTAAAGATGCACAAGAACGTCATGCTCCAGTTTAGTTTTATTAGCTTGACTATTCGAAGAATAGTCTAGCTATTCTACTCACCCTGGCGTCGTTGTCGGCGTCAGCATCACACCTTGGTTAAAGATTTGCATGCAAGTACATATGGCTATCATTTGAAGGCATATAGCTTTGAAACATGTTTTCTTTTTCTAGGTCAATTACCAACCTTACTGGGTCAAGTCCCATAACTCTGACATGTATTTTGAGTAAATTATGCCCCCTTTTGGACTTAGAAAATCCTGGTTAAAGTTTTACATGCAAGTTACTATCTCCAAAACTAATGCAGATATTGAATTGAAACTTCACATGTGTCTTCTAGGTTATAAAACTAGTTGATAGCATCAAGTCCCTAACTCTGACCTGCATTTTGGCCAAATTATGCCCCCTTTTGGACTTAGAAAATCCTGGTTAAAGTTTTGCATGCAAGTACATACAGCTATTACTTAAAAACATATAGATTTGAAACTTATTTTTCCTTTTTCTAGATCAATTACCAACCTCACTGGGTCAAGTCCCATAACTCTGACATGTATTTTGTGCCAATTAAGCCCCCTTTTGGACATAGAAAATCCTGGTTAAAGTTTCACATGCAAGTTACTATCTCAAAAACTAATGCAGATATTGAATTGAAACTTCACATGTGTTTTCAGGGTTATAAAACTAATTGATAGCATCAAGTCCTATAACTCTGACCTGCATTTTGGCCAAATTATGCCCCCTTTTGGACTTAAAAAATCCTGGTTAAAGTTTTGCGTGCAAGTACATACAACTATTACTTAAAGGCATATAGATTTGAAACTTATTTTTAGCTCGACAATTCATAGAATAGTAGAGCTATTGGACTCCCCCATGCGTCGGCGTCCGCGTCCCGATTTTGGTTAAGGTTTTGTATGTAAGCTGGTGTCTCAGTAACCACTTGTGAGAATGGATTGAAACTTCACACACTTATTCACTGTGACAAACTGACTTACACTGCACAGGTTCCATAACTCTATTTTGCTTTTTTACAAAATTATGCCCCTTTTTCGACTTAGAAGTTTTTGGTTAAGGTTTTGTATGTAAGCTGGTATCTCAGTACTTACTAATGGGAATGGATTGAAACTTCACATACTTGTTCACTGTCATGATCTGACGTGCACTAAACAAGTCCCATAACTCTACTCTTTTTTTTTTTTAAATTATGTCCCTTTTCGACTTAGCAGTTTTTGGTTAAATTTTTGTATGTAATCTGATATCTCAGTATCCACTAACTGGAATGGATTGAAACTTCACACACTTGTTCACTGTCATGATCTAACATGCACTGTGAAGGTCCCATAACTCTACTTGGCATTTTTACAAAATTATGCCCCTTTGACTTAACAGTTTTTGGTTAAGTTTTTGTATGTAAGCTGGTATCTCAGTATCCACAAATTGGAAAGGATTGAAACTTCACACACTTGTTCACTGTCATGATATGACATGCAGTTCAGAGGTTCAATACCTCTACTTTGCATTTTACAAAATTATGCCCCTTTTTCAACTTTTGTATTCATTCAGTTGACAAGGCTGTTGAAAAGTTGAGCGTTGCTGTCCTCCGACAGCCCTTGTTTCTTTTTCTAGATCAATTACAAACCTCATTGGGTCAAGTCCCATAACTCTTACATGTATTTTGGGCAAATTATGCCCCTTTTTGGACTTGGAAAATCCTGGTTAAAGTTTTACATGCAAGTTACTATCTGCTGAATCAGAAATATACTAATAAGAAGAGAGAGCAACTGTCAAGTTTTTTGGCTGTAAATCAGTTTTGCATGATTAATATACAGATCTGATGGGTTTTGCTGGCATGGGATAAATCACCTCAAATAGTCTGGTATCATATGCAAGAAAAGTGGTATAGTTTTCCTAAGGGATACTTTATGATAAGATTGTTATGTTAAGAAAGAGTTGATTCATGAACATGGGAGGCAACTGCATCAGATATTTTTATCCAGCAACTTGTTATTTCCCTTCTGTACACATCCGTCAGATGACAAGGTCAATCACATTTTCAGTTTTTAAAAAATAATTATAATTAAAAGATAACTACATAGCCAGGATAGTTAAAAGGTAGCAGCGCAGGCAGAATGCCAGATAAACGTCTTATTTTGGAAATAGCGTATTGTTTATGTGATTATAATCAGATTAGAATGATACTATCAGTTAATGTTGCAAACCATGAAATAGTTTCTAACTAGTGTAGTAGTACTCGGGTAATAGAGCTTGTAGGTGTTGGGTGTCAAGTCGCACTGACACAATTAAGGTCATATCCGAACCCTTTGGGCTTTAAATGGTATAGAAAGACCTCAAGTGCCAATTAAGAGCCGATGCAGTGGTCCAGTGGTAACACTGTCTGACTATGAAACCAGGGGTCATGAAATCGAGCCCCCCCACTCCTCCAACTAAAAATTACTAACCCTGGGATAAGAGTCCCATGTATGGTTGCTGTACACCTAGAATGTTAAAGAACCAGGGAAGCTTATTGGAGTATCTTCTGTAACTTGTACTATCCTCCCACTAACGTTCTAGCACATGGTCCCCTTGGGAGAACCACCCATCTTCCATGGGCCAGCTGGACAGTTTCTTGGCATGAAAGAAATTGACCTGTGGCATCAAGAGCAGCCCATCATGTGAGTCAAATAAATAGTGAATAGTTTTGTAATATCAGCTGTCAAACAAGTTATTGGCTGTTTCTTTATTCAAATTTCAAAAATGTGTCTTTTTTTATTTTCAGAAAAACTATATTTGATGCTCGAGAGGATGATCCTAATTATAACCCATTACCCGAGGAGCGGCCTGGGGGGTTTAACTGGGGCGAGGGTCAGGTGGCGGGAGAGAGGGACGAAAGAGATCATCAAGATTGAACACTTACGTACAACTGACGGGATCTGTGCATAACTTATACTAACAGCTTTGTGATACGGTTTATGGGAAGATTGAAATTTATTTTTGTTTGGTAAAAATCATGCATGACTTTTGAGAGTTAACAGCGTGAGAGAAATACAGAATTTCAGACAAACTGTAGCTTTGTTGCCACAGTTTGAGACAGTAACTGTTAGAACTTGAAATGTGCCAATGCTTTCTGTGAGTTACAAAGCATTCTGGGTAATAAGTACAGTGCTTCCATGGCGGCGGAGCTGTTGTTAAAGACATGTTTGAGCCTGAAGACAACTGTTATAGTTGTAACAACTGTGAATAAAATTATTTTTGAATTTATAGTTCAGTTTTAACTGCTTAATCATTATGCTTTTAATTCATAAACTTGTGCAACATTATGCAGTATTTTTGCTTGTTCTTTAATATTAATTCACATAATAGCCAAGCATGGCAGTTGAAGGAAACGTGCTTATTATACAACTTACTTCCTGTTAATCCCACAGCAGGTGTCATATTTGCATCATATACACATTAGGACTTCTCCGTGCAAACTTATTTTATTGTGCTGGCATAGAATTTTACCATCGGACATTCTTTGAAGAAATGGAAAAAAATCAAGGTACTTGTAAGAATCTACTAGTAAGAACCAAAATTTGGAAGTCTCAGACTAGCAAAGAAAAGCAATAGAACAAGTTTGGTCAAGGCTGTGAGGTTACGGAATTGAATTTGGAGACCAGTCCCAAAATTTCAGGATCTGATTGGTTGATTTTGAGCTCATTTCTTAAATAGACCAATGGCAATTCTGCATTTTAGACTTGTCTTCAAACTCAGTTTTATGTCTGAACTATTATAGCCTTTTTAAAGACAGTCTGCAGGTGATCTTGTATATGAACTATTGAAATAAATTCATTGACTTGTACCATTCAGTCAGTGTATTCTACCACTATGTTACATAATTCTTGTTAAAGTTGTAAATATTTATGTAGTATCAGGTCCGTAGTGTTAGTTTACATCCCTGCTGTGCATAATAGCATTATCATGTTCACACAAGTAATAATTTTGCTTTTCCTTCAAGGAAATTTTCCACCATACACTGTCTTTGGGAAATGGGGTTGTTCAGGGCTTAAAAAGTATGTTTTCCCCATTTTTGCCAAAAAGAAAAATCCCCAAAATTGAATAATGTGTTCTTTCAGTCAAGACTCGTATTACATGAACATTAGTAATATAGGGCAGTACAATTGAAGCAGTTACCTCCATTAAGTAGCCACATGTTTTAAGAAGTTAGCCTGCTTCAAACATTTACATTCTGTTCTAATTTCAACTTGTCTGAAGCAGCCACCTGCCTTCAGCAGCCGGGTTTTGTCCCTCCCTTGACACAAGTTTTGACTAAGTTCAGTAAAATCAATACAGAACCTATTTTCACATTTTTAATTTTTGTTTACTATGGGGCAAATTTACCCATCTGCAAGGCATCTACACCCCTACTCAAAAGTGAGGAAAAAGCACTGCTAGTTTTAGCTCACCTGAGCCAAAGGCTTATGGTGAGCTTTTGTGACCGCTCCATGTCCATCGTCCGTCCGTCAACATTTTCTAGAAAAATCTTCTTGAAAGCCACTGGGCAGAATTACACCAAACTTCACAGGAATGATCCTTGGGTGGCTCCCTTTCAAATTTATTCAAAGTATTGAATTCCATGCAGAACTCTGGTTGCCATGGCAACCAAAAGGAAAAACTTAAAACATTTTCTTGTCCAAAACCGCATGGCGTAGAGCCTTACTATTTGGCATGTGACATCATCTAATGGTCCTCTATGAAGATTGTTCAAATTGTGCCCCTGGGGTGAAAAGAGGCCCCACCATGGGGGTCACAAGTTTTACATAGACATATATAGGAAAAGGCTTTAAAAATCTTCTTGTCTGAAACTGCAAGGCTTAGGCTTTTGATATTTGGTATGTTGCATTGCCTTGTGGTCCTCTACCATAATTGTTCAATTATGCCCCTTGGATGAAAAAGGCCCTGCCCCAGGGGGTCTCAAGTTTTACATAGACTTGTATAGGAAAAAACTTCAAAAATCTTCTTGTCTGAAACTGCAAGGCTTAGGCTTTTGATATTTGGTATGTTGCATTGCCTTGTGGTCCTCTACCATAATTGTTCAATTATGCCCCTTGGGTGAAAAAAAGCCCTGCCCTGGGGGTCCCAAATTTAACATAGGGGAAAAAATTTTTTCTGGAAGTTAAATGCCTAGGCCATTGATATTTGGTATGTAGCATTGCCTAGTGGATCTCTGACAAGGTTGTTCAAATTATGTCCCTGGGGTGAAAAGAGGCCCCGCTCCGTGGTCACTTGTTATATTGGAATAAATACTTCAAAAATTATCAGATCATAGATCATATTTCATAGACTGTTTAATTATAATTACCTGATGACCCTGAGTGATTAGGGGTCACTTGACTGTGACCTTGACTTACTGACCTACTTTCTTGTTTTTTAGCTCACCTGTCACAAAGTGACAAGGTGAGCTTTTGTGATCGCGCGGTGTCCGTCGTCCGTCCGTGCGTCCGTAAACTTTTGCTTGTGACCACTCTAGAGGTCACATTTTTCATGGGATCTTTATGAAAGTTGGTCAGAATGTTCATCTTGATGATATCTAGGTCAAGTTCGAAACTGGGTCACGTGCCATCAAAAACTAGGTCAGTAGGTCTAAAAATAGAAAAACCTTGTGACCTCTCTAGAGGCCATATATTTCACAAGATCTTCATGAAAATTGGTCAGAATGTTCACCTTGATGATATCTAGGTCAAGTTCGAAACTGGGTCACGTGGGGTCAAAAACTAGGTCAGAAGGTCTAAAAATAGAAAAACCTTGTGACCTCTCTAGAGGCCATATTTTTCATGAGATCTTCATGAATATTGGTCAGAATGTTTATCTTGATGATATCTAGGTCAAGTTCGAAACTGGGTCACGTAGGGTCAAAAACTAGGTCATTAGGTCTAAAAATAGAAAAACCTTGTGACCTCTCTAGAGGCCATATTTCTCAATGCATCTTCATGAAAATTGGTCAGAATGTTCATCTTGATGATATCTAGGTCAAGTTCGAAACTGGGTCACGTGGGGTTAAAAACTAGGTCAGTAGATCTAAAAATAGAAAAACCTTGTGACCTCTCTAGAGGCCATATTTTTCATGAGATCTTCATGAATATTGGTCAGAATGTTCACCTTGATGATATCTAGGTCAAGTTTGAAACTGGGTCATGTGGGGTCAAAAACTAGGTCAGTAGATCTAAAAATAGAAAAACCTTGTGACCTCTCTAGTGGCCATATTTCTCAATGGATCTTCATGAAAATTGGTCAGAATGTTCACCTTGATGATATCTAGGTCAAGTTCGAAACTGGGTCCTGTGCTGTCAAAAACTAGGTCAGTAGGTCTAAAATAGAAAAACCTTGTGACCTCTCTAGAGGCGATATTTTTCAATGGATCTTCATGAAAATTGGTCAGAATATTTACCTTGGAAGATATCTAGGTCAAGTTCGAAACTGGGTCACGTGGAGTTAAAAACTAGGTCAGTAGATCTAAAATAGAAAACCTTGTAACCTCTCTAGAGGCCATATTTTTCATGAGATCTTCATGAATATTGGTCAGAATGTTCATCTTGATGATATCTAAATCAGATTCGAAACTTGGTCACGTGGGGTCAAAAACTAGGTCAGTAGGTCTAAAAATAGAAAAAACCTTATGACCTCTCTAGAGGCCATATTTCTCAATGGATCTTCATGAAAATTGGTGAGAATGTTCAGCTTGATGATATCTAGGTCAGGTTCATAACTGGGTCATGTGCGGTCAAAAACTAGGTCAGTAGGTCGAAAAATAGAAAAACCTTGTGACCTCTCTAGAGGCCATATTTTTCACAAGATTTTCATGAAAATTGGTGAGAATGTTCACCTTGATGATATCTAGGTCAAGTTTAAAAGTGGGTCACGTGCCTTCAAAAACTAGGTCATTAGGTCAAATAATAGAAAAACCTTGTGACCTCTCTAGAGGCCATATTTTTCAATGGATCTTCATGAAAATTGGTCAGAATTTTTTATCTTGATGATATCTAGGTCACATGTGCTCAAAAACTAGGTCACTATGTCAAATAATAGAAATAACGATGTCATACTCAGTTGAACACTGGGTCATGTGGAGATAGGTGAGCGATTCAGGACCATCATGGTCCTCTTGTTTTTTTAAGATACAGAATGAAATTTGGATGACATGTACAGTTTTGCACACTGATCTTAAAACTGACTTTCAGTGACCATTAATATGACCTACTGACCTACTTTCTAATATTTTAGCATCAGTTTGCCATTTTAAACATGTGACTCATACAACTCAGGTGAGCAATTCAGGGTCATCTTGACCCTCTTGTTTCCACAAATTAGATTACCACGCTTTCCCCCCATTTTACCAGAATAGGTACCATTCTTTGTAACAGGAGGTATGATGGCACATTTTTACCTCTTCTAAATGAAAAAGACATGCAAGTTCATTTATAATGTTTTGATTCCAGAGAAAGCTGTGGACTCCTGCTTTCACATAGGCATGTACATTAAAAATGAGTATGTAATTACTTTACTGTAGTGGCATGTACATGAAGTTACAACATGAAAATGCATAATGTACATTATACTACCAGTATGGTCAATATTGTTTGTTTTTACAAGTCACCAGGTTGAAAGAAAAACAATCATGTGAGCCGCGCCATGAGAAAACCAACATAGTGGGTTTGCGACCAGCATAGATCCAGACCTGACTGCGCATCCGCGCAGTCTGGTCAGGCTCCATGCTGTTCGCTTCTAAAGCCTATTGGAATTGGAGAAACTGTTAGCGAACAGCATGGATCCTGACCAGACTGCGCGGATGCGCAGGCTGGTCTGGATCCATGCTGGTTGCAAAGCCACTATGTTGGTTTTCTCATGGCGCGGCTCATGTGATAAGAGAAAGGAAGGCAAAGACATCATGGTAATACCTTACATTAATTAAATAGTGTGTGTTTAAGGTGAATGTTAAAATAGTGTGTATTTAAGGTGTCTGTTTAGCATAAATTTGTGACTTTACAATTTCCATTCAAATACATTAAAACTGAAATTCGTATGTTTTTAGGCAGGGCTTAGTATACTATGTATAGATTTATTAGGCTTAGATTGACTGTAAATTTTAAAGCAACAGCATTATGTCATTTTAATCATGATAAAAGATGTAAAATAAATTTTATTTTTTATTTCTAAGAAGTTTACATAAACATCTGTTACATTTACTTAAAGTTTACACTTTCTGCCTTTGTTTTGTTCTTATTTCAAATCAAGTAAGTTGTCCAAGTAACATTTTCTTCATATGTCCCAGTTGTCTGTTTTCATGTATATATTTTTTTTAGATAACTCAATTTATTTAACAGACTGGAACTTTCTATAGGAAAAATATTCTTACATGTACTTCAGATTTTGACATTGTTTTTGTTTTAGATTTTGTTTGAAATAAAGTAAATTTGTTAATAGGTGGCTTTAAGCTTTTCTATTTTCCTGTAACATTACATGTAAGTGGATTTTTTTTATTGAATGATGATTATAAAACTTTGATGCAGAATCTGCAAACAGGCCAGAGGCAAAACATGTAAAACTTGTCTTAAAAACCATGTTTTCAACTGAAAGTGGGCATGTCCTAGGTTTAGCCAATTTTATTTTTTTGCTGTGTCAAGAACTTTGATTGTCATGGCAACAAGGAGTTGTACTCATTTTACTACAATTATTTAAGTTTATGGCTGGGCAAAAATCTTGTTAGTTGTTTTAGAGCTGAATATATTTGAATAAACGGAGTTACTTTTGTTGCCAGTTTTACATATTTTTGCAACTCAAATCTCGGGTCTCTTTGAAAAAATATATCTTGATAGTTGGTTTTTAGCTCATCTGATTTTTTGAAAAAAAAAAAAGATGAATTATTGTCATCACTTGATCGGCGTCGGCGTTGCCTGGTTAAGTTTTATGTTTAGGTCAGCTTTTCTCCTAAACTATCGAAGCTATTGCTTTGAAACTTGCAACACTTGTTCACCATCATAAGCTGACCCTGTACATCAAGAAACATAACTCCATCCTGCTTTTTGCAAGATTTATGGCCCCTTTTGGACTTGGAAAATATCAGATTTCTTGGTTAAGTTTTATGTTTAGGTCAACTTTTTCTCTTAAACTGTTTAGGTCTACTTTTTCTCTTAAACTATCATAAGCTGACCCTGTACATCAAGAAACATAACTCCATCCTGCTTTTTTCAAGAAATATTGCCCCTTTTGCACTTAGAAAATCAGTTTTCTTGGTTGAGTAATATGTGTAAGTCAGCTTTTCTCATAAACTATCAAAGCTGTTGCTTTAAAACTTGCAACATTTGTTCACCATCATAAGCTGACCATGTACAGTAAGAAACATAACTCTGTCCTGCTTTTTGCAAGATTTATGGCCCCTTTTGGACTTAGAAAATATCAGATTTATTGGTTAAGTTTTATATTTAGGTCAGCTTTTCTCCTGAACTATTCAAGCTATTGTTTTGAAACTTGCAACAGTTGTTCACCATCAAAGGCTGACTATGTACATCAAGAAACATAACTCCATCCTGCTTTTTGCATGAATTATGGCCCTTTTTGGACTTAAAAAATCATGGGTAGGACAATTTTTCTATTATACAAAAGAAAATCAGATGAGTGTCAGCACCCGCAAGGCGTTGCTCTTGTTATATACCCGTTTTGAAATAAAAAACAACAACAAAACAAAAAAAAGGACGTATTATGTGATGACACGTGCGTTTGGCCGTCCATTATAATTTGTGTCTGGAGCATTACTTCATAACCATTAAAGGTATTGACTAAACGTGGCATATAGGGAGATAGCGATGAGATAATGTGCAGAGCGTTTGAACCGGCTCTGTAGGACAAAGGTCAAGGTCACAAATCGAGCTAAAACGTCAAAACTGTCCATCATATTTCGTGTTCGGAGCATAACTTGTAAACCATTCAAGGTATTGACTTCAAACTTGGCATGTAGGTAGGCAGTGATGAGACTATGTGCAGGGAAAATGAACGTGGTCTGTAAGTTTAAGGTCAGGGTCACAATTTGTGCTCAGATGTCAAATCTGTCTGTCGAAATACGACAAGTCAAATGTCTGAAGCATAACATATTAACCGTAACCGTTCAATGTATTGACCAGGGTGGTAGGTCAAAGGTCAAGGTCAAATATGCCCATCATATTTCGTGTACGGAGCATAACTTAAAAATGATAAAGGAATTTACTTGGAATACAGGCAGGTGGTGATAAGACGATGTGCAGACTGCAACAGTCTTCATTGTACACCCATTTCACCCTCCCCCCCCCCCCAAAAAAAAACAACAAAAAACAAAAAAAAATAATTCAGTATCTTGCCCTTTAGTATGCTGTTACCACCACCGCACACACATACATCCTGCATCCCCCTTCCCCCCAACGGCCACCCCCGCACACCTCCAACCATAAGAAAAATTAACATTTTACTTTTTCTTTAAATTTTGCTTCCATCCTATTCTGGTATAACCCTTCGGGCGTATATTTGAATACCGTTTGAATTTAGAGTGACCTTCATTTGCGGTGTGAAAATATAGTGAACAACTATTTCTTTCTATGATTTGGTGTTGTTTGATTTTTGTTTCTCAAGGCGTAATTCTAAACCTTAAAGCTGTTTTTACAGTCGTGTAGCGGTTGAATAACCTTCCAATTTTCGTCTTGCAATGTCATTTTTATTTTCCACAAACAACATGTTTCCTACATTATAAACCCCACTAGTGAAGTCGCATGCTCATTAGGAAGAGCACAGATAAACGGATCGCGAGGCGGGTAGTTCGATATCTATGCTAAAGCATATGCTCGCTGTGACGATTTAATAACAGACATTGTGCCAAAAATCATTATTCCTTTAGCTCTATGGACCATATACAGACTAACTGGATGGCTTCCTTATGGATTTGACCAAATTCAATTTCACTGTAATAGAATTCCGCTTAAACCGGTGCTAAGGGGCGTGAGTGGAGTAGCTCATTTCATTACCTCTCGGAGTCAGCCAAACAAAGTCTGCTATTCTGTTGCTTGGTTGCGTTCCATGCCTGCGAACGATCTTTTCACAGATTTTTTTTTTTGAACTCGCGACAGTGAAGGACGTATGACTTTTTTTCGTGGCTGCTTAAGTAACAATCCCTTCTTTAAAATTGACAACATCCCGGAACTAGACTGCATTCTAGAACACTCACCAGGAGCTATTTTAATCACAATAAACATAGTGCTGGGGACCTTTGGTTTACATACTCGATGGTAACCAGTTTGAAACTAAGACTAAGCTAATGTTTCTGTCACGATCTGCTGGGCCAAGTTGTTCGAAACTTTAACCGGCTGTTAAACTAACGGCCTGTCAAACTAACGGCCTGTCAACTAACGGCCTGTCAAATTCTGATCCAAAATATTCATATTCATATTAGGCATGATGGGAATCATTAGTAGGATGTTTTAATTTTACAGTAAAGATGTTTTAGTGTTCATAATTCTTAAATTATAATAATGTTTCACATGTCGAAATGTAACTCTATAGTTAATCGACCGTTAGCTTAATCGCCTGTTAAAAGTTTCGAACAACTGGGTCCTGGCCGAATAAAATAACATGTCCTCCACCTCTAAACCGGTTTGTTGGGAAGCTGTGTACTCTGTGTGCAGAAAGTTTCTAGGTCGATTGACCACCGTTATCTTCTCATTGAGAAACTAATGTAGTTAGGATCTTTCTTTATACTGGTATCAGCTTCAGTGGTTTTACGTTCAAGAAACGATACTGTATATTTAACTATACACCAATTTATTTTAGGTCGATTTCGAAGCAAGTTCTACAACTTATATTAATCACTCTCGACACCTCATTCCATCGCCACAAGGATATGAGAAAAGAAGCCAGTCTCCCTTTTAATGCTGAACGCCAAGCAAGGGAGCTTCTGGTACCATTTTTTAACGTTTTTGTTATGACGCGGCCGGGAATCGGACCCATCACCTCACGCGCCATTAAGCTAACGAGGCGGTTATATAATAAAATATAAATAACAACATGAACTTTCTTAAACAGATCCATAAGACTGTCTTTGTACTGGATCCGTTGTGTTAATGGAACTGAAATACATAAATACTAGCTAGAAAGGACAACCGTAAGCTAATCTGTCCAATTCCCTTAACTGAGCTGTTGTATATTATTCATGTAATGACTTATAAATAAATAAAATATGTTTAAACCAAATACTAGCTGACTGTAGGAGCCTGTACAGGTATCCATCAGATTTAAATTGGTGAAGAGCAAGTTAACTTGCGCACATGACCGGTACTTTTTTTCAAATGTATGCCCCTAAAAATTAAATGATACTCAAATCCCATTTTAAGGCGCCAAAATGCTCCTTGCTCGAGCCAGATGTACTCTGTCCGAGTTACAGAAATTATAGCATGTTAACAGAAAGTACTACTGAATAAGAAAAGTGAGTGGTTTTCCAGACTTAATTGATTTTATGTAATAGTTTATTAGATATAAATTTATGTAATGAAATGTAATTAAAGATAATTAAATGCAGGCATGTCTGTGAAGATTTAAAAGAAAACGAACATTATTGAAAATAAATCACTAAATGAGCCGCACCATGAGAAAACCAACATAGTGCATTTGCGACCAGCATGGATCCAGACCAACCTGCGCACCCACGCAGTCTTGTCTGGATCCATGCTGTTCGCTTCCAAAGCCTACTGCAATTAGAGAAACTGTTAGCGAACAGCATGGATCCTGACCAGACTGCGCGGATGCGCAGGCTGGTCTGGATCCATGCTGGTCGGAAATGCACTATGTTGGTTTTCTCACGGCGCGGCTCAAATTAGAGTAGAAGAAGTTGTACGTATTGAGATTCGTCCCGGACTTCAGAGACTATTGCACCATTGTTATCAACTGATAATCGTTCGCTGTGTACTTCACAAGATAAAATAATCAACTTCGTGCTATTTGATTTTTTATCAGTCTCGCATATCATTAAACAAAGACAAATGTTTCGTTTCTCCTACCGTATGTCTTATCGATTACTTCCGAGAAACTTACTAGTAATTAATGAAGTTTAAGTTCATATATACTGAAGTATGTTTACGATATAACTTTACTGTTCATGCAAAATGGAATGGGGAAAAAAACAACATTTTTCGTTAGATCACACAGTCTTTGTGCAGATATCAAATTGTAAATAGAAATTGCTGGTACTGCTGCACAACAAATTAGTCTACACCACTACATCACCTTAAAAGTTGATGTTTTCTGCAATTTTGAGAAATTTGTGTCCTTCACCTCAATAATCTGTGTAGTCCTTCTGCTCCTTGCTTATAGCAATCCACCGTGTAATCAAATACTCCATGTCTAATTCGTTTTTATTCTGGTCCTTATAATTTCTTTGCCCTAAATCTGTGTAACCACGGGTCAAGGACGGCAATTTCACACTTTCACTTTTTACCGCCGAGTTAAATGAGGTTTGCGGTCGAATACGAAAATAAGCATCTCGCATTCGTATAAGTTTATCGTTTTCTTTCTTTTGTTTCAAGTAAATATTTTCTGTCATTTTTCTTTGCTTTTTCTCTGATTTAGAAGAGACGCTTTCGCCTTTCCCATACGTCGGCCGACCAAGCGCATTGTTCCAGACGTATCCATTATGCGCGCGCAGAACGTTCAGGCTCTCGCGGCGGGAGATTGCAATTGATTCTTTTTTACCTTTAATTTTGGAGAGTTCAGACAATGACGTGGAACGCTTCATCACTCTCTGCTCAAGATCGATCTCCGTCTGCTCCCGTTCGTATTCAAACATCTCAAGAGATTTCTTCCTCTGTTTTTCTAACTGTTTCAGAACTTTGTTCAAATTCCTCTGCTCTTGTTTTAACCTCATTGTGGTCAAAAATGAAATATCATAATGTTGCCACTCAAAATCACCTTCACCGTTTGTTATATCCATTTTTCGGTTTAGAACACTAAAACAATTATAACCAAAAACTTTAAATAAAAGTATCACATCGACCAACACCCTACTCGTTTGTCACATCCACTTCTCTATTTTGTTTTGTAAAGAAATTTATGTAATAAGAAAAACTCAAATCCATTGTACTAATGCGAGTAGTATGTGTTTACCCTTTATCATTATCCACTTATTTGAATATGGTGATACACGTCTTCTGCATTACCTTAAACAAGATATAACGACATGACCAAACGACTGTGCATCAAACTTATTTAAATATCTTATCTACGTACGAAGTGACTTGCTTGATTTATATTTGAAATTTTACGATGCTAGTTGTTCGAACTTGAGAGGTTCACGTAATTTGGAAATCACTGAATAAACAATTAAATGTTCTCTATTTGAACTTTGGTTATAAATTCACATACTTAGTATGGTAATTATATTACCAGTTTGTTTGTTCTTTCATAAATCACACACATCATATTGTTTGATGCATAATGATTTATAAACATCTTATAAATGGCACCATTATGACAGACTTTTGTTTGCTTTGCATATATTTCGTCTTTTTAATTTAGTTTTTTGAGATAATGTCTTCGTTTTAACGCCTTTGGATACATGTCTCAGTACTTAAGCCATAGGCCATGATTAAAACACACAAACCATGATTCTGATGATTAGTTGGTGATGCCGGTATAGTAACAAAGCTGATAAACAAGATTTTTAAGTATTTTTTATATCTGGAAAGAATAGAAACCAAAACACTATAAGAGTAGGTTGGGTTAAAGTTAAATGACACGTTTGAACAAAGTTTGGCTCTTAATGAAGATGACGTAAAAACAAAGGTCGCAAAACCTAGAATTTATTCCCTCCCGCCCCCCCCCCCCCCCCCCCCCCCCCACACACACACACACTTTTCAGATTTTGTTTTAATGTCATTATTGTATGATACATGGCAAAATAATTAGTATACATATATAGAACGTTTCATTCATACCGGCTAGAATTCGAAAAAATGTCAGAAGTTGTTTAAATTTGGAAATTAAAATATCATGTTTAAAATTGAAAATGGCCGTTGTATAATCTATTTTATTCAAAAAGAAACAACATAAGCGAAATTTTAAAACAAATTTTCTTCATATTTTTTGCGGCAAATTCGCTATAAACCATCATTCAGCCATTTCTTTTTCAGTATATAACATTAACTTATTAACTTTTTATACAAAAAGTAAAGTAAACAACTTAAAATCGTGTTTCTGAAAATAGAAATATACATTGTATTTCTGTAATTTCATAAAAACTGTTCGAAAATTATTTGCCCATTATTCTTTTCACCAAATGTTTGGATCTTTACCAGTTACAAAAAAAGTCATTTTCTATAACGCTTTTGAGACACGTACATACTTAATTTTCAAATGCATGTGAAGTAAACAACTTGCATTTTTCACATTCAAACATGAAAATCTTTTCAACATGCCAACTGATAAAAGTTTGATAACAAGCTATGAATTTTAGGATAATATGAACATACATCTGGAACACAATTCAAATAACACATTGCAGCTATATGCACAATAAAGCAGTTTAAATACTAAGAACACAGACCATAATGTTTATAGAGTCTGTTGTCGTCAACAGCTCTATTAGAGGCAATACAGGTAAAATGTGTTAAGATAAACCAGTTCTATGAAATAAAATATACATCATGCAGCGGCTAGCTTGCAGAAGGTCAATGGTTCTACCAAGGTGTGCGTCCGTGGCTGAAATGATACACGTCACATTAGGGTATTAGAGAGGAAACGTCAGGTTTCAGTTTCCCTTTTAATTCTGAGCGACACACAAGGGGGATATGCAGCTATTAATCATTATGAGCGTTTGCCATACTTTTTCAGTCAATCACATTTCATTTTTCTAATACTATATTGGCCTCTTCGCATTGAGGAGTGTTATTAAGAGGTTGACCTATTAAGATATTAAGAGCTGCATAGAAAGATAAGGAAGACACAAACTTTAATCGGATAGTGAAATCTTCAGCATTAAGAAACTGGCAGATCTAATCAATGAAGTAATACCAAACACGGAATTTCAAACAATATGTCTAAAAACCGAGGGCAAAGATCTAATATATTATTAAGTAGCCTTGTTCCAATAATGAATTCTCTTCCAAAACGAAATCTGTTCAAGTCATGTAACGAAGGCTGGTGATTAGGCTGGCCCAATGTAACTACCAGTATATATTAACATACATATATAAAAACAAGGATAAATATCCAACAGGACTTGATACACACATCACAGTCAGACTTCAGACAAAACCATTCTTGCCAAAATTATCTAGAGAAACACGAAGATGATTAGCTTCCAAATGCAAGTAATGGTGAGTTAACTGGTTCTAAAGTCTTTCATATAAGACCTTCAGATTAGTTGATCGAAAATATAAATGACTTTTAAGTTTTGTGATAATTCACTGTTCCATTTTAGAACGCTTCAGCACGTGCATTTGAAACTAATGAAACGTCAAATGAAAATTTGGGCCGGTCAGGGGGCTCCTCAACATGACTCTTAGAAATGACTCGCCACACATTTTTTGAATAATTGTAAAACAGATGTGCTTGCTGATTATACAACAATGTATACCCATAAATAAGATCACACAGTTGCAGAACAAATGTACACAAGAGCTAATAGGAAGGTGTTGCATTCTACCCGAAAATGTGACAGGCCACTGTTGGTATATAAGACGTAAAGAAATAAACACAAATAATGAAAAGCATACAATGTGGTAATTATTGCATAATGTATTAGTAAATCAAGTTTTATTCACTTTCCAGCTCCACATGTATTATAAGAATAAATACTATATGCAAACATTCCATGCAGAATGCGGAGATAAACCGATACATTTTCAAGACAGATGCGCGTTTTTTCTTGCACAATGCACTTCCAATTATTACGTATGTTCTGACAATAACCGCAAGATAACTGCATCTTGAGACATTGTGAGACATTGCTGTAAGTTTCTGGAAAGAAAACTTTAAGAGGAGTTATCCAGACAAGACTTTACTTTCTTATCAATACAACACTGGCCATAGCTTTCGCAGAAGCGGTGGTTGCAACGCCGCGGCGGTGGAGGATTCGTTTCAGAAGCGGTGGAGAAATATGGCCGCCTGACTACATTTATTTTGTCATCGGTACTTTTTCTAATGAGTTTTTCACGCTTGACTGAAAACAACCAGTGAGACAGGAGCCCACATGTGTACTGTTCCAGCCACAAACACTTGTTCAGTGCAATTCTTTGTCATTAATGTAAACACTTCTGTACAGTTTGACGAGGGACTGCCGTTTTTTGTAGAATTTCCATAAAAAAATGGTAAAATCTTGTACAAAGCGACCCCTGAGCACGTTTGCACCAAATCGTAAGTACGACACTGTCAAGCAACAACTTTTTCTCTGTAATCGGTGAATTTTCATTGCAGGCATATGAAATAATCAACCAAAAATGATTCCAACGCAGTGTGCGGTGGGTTTAATTGCAACGCATTACGGTGTATCTTGTTTCTTTAATGTTTGTTATGGACTTTTAACTTAAGTTGACGGCATTTTCCCGGGATTCTGACTGGGTAGGTCCATGAAATCACTTTGACAATTGACAGCAATAGAAACTGAATGTTTAGTAATAATATACTATTGATTTGCACTTCCGTTCTGTTGAATACATACACGAAAAGTATGCTTTATTTTGAACCATAATTATGTTACTAAATCTACTTCCAAATAATAACGCCATGTTCTCTCGTACTAAATACATATCAATTATGATTATTTATATGAACGCATGAAGTTTTTCTTCATCTTCCGTTTCCCTAATTATATACAAAATATCAACTGACAATATCGATTGTTTGATTAAATGCTGACCACATGCGACTCTTACATCACATAACAGACCAACTTATCTAATGTACAAATTAACAGGGTTTCCGCTGGCCCTAATTTGTTTTGGCCACAAAATATCGAAGTTGGTGACGCATTTGGGTTGGGGGCGGGGGAGTATTCTCCAATACACTGCACATGCTGCAACCATTTGTCATTTTTATAGTATTTTCATCATTTTTTAACAAAGTTATGGATGTTGCCTGCTGTAATTTCTCTTCAGTTGTTATAATAAGAATAACCGAAATTAGTTGTTTCCTTGTCGTCCTCTTGGCACTAGAACAAAGAGTTATATGTCTCTTATGTTTGATTGGCGTTGTGGCCGTTTTCAGAGGAGAAATGAATTTTTTTGTCTTTTATTTGTTGTATCATTGCTATCTGCTTGCCTGTTGTTAGTTGTTTGTACTCTGTTTCTTCGTTTATTTTTCAATGTTAAACTTAGCCTTGGAATCATCAAGATAAACATTACCGACGATGAGGTCATGAATGTGGCCTCTTATCTATGGTGTTAACAAGCTTTTCCTTTGATTTGACCTGGTGACCTAGTTTTTGATCCCACAGGATCCAGTTTCGAACTTGACCTAGAGATTATTAAGATAAACATTCCATGCAAGTTTGTATCAAATCAAAGCATAAATGAAACCTCATATGGCTGAAAGGGCCAGAATAGAAAATTTGCCCCTTTCAGGGGTAGTATCTCTAGAACTATGATGAAATCTAGCTGGTTTTCAAAAGGAACCGTGATCTTATTGTGACTTAATTTGTATCTAAGTATGGTTAAAGTTGAAAGTAAAATGGCACTTCTATCGTGTTCATAAGGTTAAGATTAACACATTTTGGCTCTTTCAGGGATTAAAATCTATTGCAAAATGTGGTCTCTGTCTTGCTCACATGAAATTGTGGACGGACGACGGACGGACAGACGGCGGACGAAGGGCGATCACATAATCTCATCTTGTCACTACGTAAAAAATCTAAACTTTTTCCTTGACACTTTGAGATCCTGTGGTAAACATTTAAGGATATTGTAGAAGAAGAGGTAAATCAGCCTACTTGTTAAAAAATCTAAACTCCTATAACGCAGCTGCTCAATTGCATTTTGTAATGGTATACTACGTATTAGCCATTGTATTGTACTTCAGTCAATTTAGTACATCATACGATGCAGAAGTCGCATGTGGTCAGCATTTAATCAAACAATCAATATTGTCACTTGATATTTTCTATTTACGAATGTGCAAATCAATCATATATTTCTTTTAAATTATCAGTTTCTGTTGCTAGCTAATGTCAAAGTGATTTCATGGCCCTTACCCAATCAGAATCCCGGGAAAAGTGCTGTATAGTTAAGTTAAAAGTCCTTATCGAATATTAAAGAAATAAAATACACCGTAATGCGTTGCAATTGTACCCACTGCACACTGCGTTGGAATCATTTTTGGTCGATTATTTTGTATGCCTGCAATGAAAATTCACCGATTACGGAGAAATAGTTTTTGCTAGATAGTGTCATACTTACGTTTTGATGCAACGTGCTTAGGGGTCGTTTTGTACAAGATTTTACCATTTTTGATGGAAATTCTACAAAAACGGCAGTCCCTCGTTAAACTGTACTGAAATGTTCACATTAATGACAGAGAATTGCACTGAACAAGTGTTTGTGGCTGGACGAGTACACATGTGGGTTCCTGTCTCAGTGGTTGTTTTCAGTCAAACGTGAAAAACTCATTAGAAAAAGTACTGTTGACAGCGTAAGTTTAGTCAGGCGGCCATATTTCTCCACCGCTTCTGCGACGAATCCTCCACCGCTTCAGCGTTGGATCCACCGCTTCTGCGAAAACTATGGCCAGTGTGAATACTGGCATTGTGCAAAACAGATTAGACTGTTTAAACAAATAAACAATGACAAAGTAAAGTGGGTATTGAGAGTTTTATTATTACCTAAAAAAATTAATATCAAATTCCATGCGGGGCGTTAGCGCGTAAAACATAAACTGGGCTGAAAGGTCAGAAAATTCTAGACCCGCTAGAAGAGTCACGTGACGGCCAGGAAGGCGATGCAAAGGGACGTCGCAACTTAATTCCGAGTATAAAAATTCGAAAAACGATAACTGCTAAATCGGGGATGATACAGTAACTTCCTGGCAGGCAATTTGCGGAAGTTCACTTCGTATCGATACATTTAAAACCTTGATCTTATAGGAGTTATCTGAACGGGTGAAAGGACAGAAGGACAGGGTGGCGATTGTATCACCCACCACAAAATATGGGGTTCATAAAACTGTGCATATGGATGACATAATATCAAAAATGAATACCTCAGAATTCGTAGAGATCATTATATGATAGGTCATTCTCGAGTGAGTATTCCAAGATGTAGAATGCACACCCCTTTTGATATCAGAAATTGTGACTCTGATAAGTGTTTCTTTTAATGCAAAACAAATTATATCCTGTCTCTTGACATGTTCATTGTTTACGTACACTTAATCGTTTATTTACTAAGATATCATCATTAATATTTCTCTCCATTTCATTAACTCATATCATGTTGTCATGATATTTTTCTTTTAATCTCATGGTCATTGCAGCGTAGACGTCTGTTGTATGTATGTTTTTCGTGACCTTCTTGACCTATTACTGTCTGTTATCACTGTCTTGCATGTGTAGACTGTGGTCCTACATAAAAATGATATATTTTTGTTGTCTTTTTTAATTTATGTAGTCTTTTCCCCGATTTTTATCATTATAATATTATATATTTCCGTTATCCACACAATGTTTCCTCATCCTTTATCATTAGCGGTATAAAACAGTTTTCTAAAATAAAATATAATTCAACTTTTAGAGACAGGTCCATGTTTGGTGTTTAGGCCATCTACAGTGGGACGTACGCTATGCTTTCTTATTTGATTATGTCTGACGGTGCAATATTCCATAATAGGAAGGTCCTAAAGCTTAATTGAACTGAATCATTTTGAATTACTCATTCTTTGGCCTATGTCGTCGGACCATTATTGGTGTTTCTCTTGATGCTCTGCCTTCTGCAACATGCATGTATGGTTCATTTCATGTTGCTTGTAACTATTTACATCTGCATTTTTGTGTTTTACATAATGTGCCTTTTGTAATAATTGCGTATGTAAGAGATTCAACTTACAGGGATTACCACATTTACAATGTCATGTTATTTTAGAACATGGTCTTGCTTAAGCTACATCAATCGGATTAAACTCCCCCGTGGAGTTTTTGCCAGTGTGGTGTCCATATTATGTTTCTTTAATTATTTTGTCAATCATTTACTTGCTGCGTTCTTGGAGCTCGGCTAATTGTATTGAATCAGTATCGTCGGTTTTAGTTACAGTACTATTATAATGCCCTCTTCTTGCTTTGTTGTTATATTTTCTTTATTTCATTTAAGAAAATAATGTTGCTTATTTTTTACGCTTCTCGGTAACCTTTTTTTTCAAACCAGTTTCGACAAAAAAAAAAATAAATAAAAAAATAAAATAAAATAAAATACTCAAATACTTTTAAGTTCTATATATAAAAACATTTGTCAAAATACAAGGACAATAGTGTTTGAACGCCTTTTATGTGGCCCAAGGTTGTTTAGCTTTTTTTTAATTCCCAACTGCCTATTGCAACACGATGACGGAGAGAAAAACAAAGTTCTGCTTTTGAGTTACGAATAAGAGCTTATTCTGAACGTTATATGCCTACAATCTCTCCATATATCAAAGAGATACGTACTTTGTGGTTTTCGTAAGTGTTCAAAAACTTCCGCTGTAGTAGTACTTTATTTTGTTCTTTTTTTGCTAATTGGTTGTTACCATGTATTTATGGCATATTCCGCAAATATAGTAATACTACGAAAAGCTGTCTTACTTTTCACAGAGCTGTGCAATATTAATAAGTATAATGATAAAGCGATCAACCTATTTCTAGATTCCACATAATTTTAATGATTATGATATTTTAAATTTTCAAGTAACATTTTTCAGGCTTACATACTAGTAACCCAGTATGTTTTCTTGTTGAATTTTATTTCAAAGAAGTGTTCTGTGCTATATATACAACTTTACAATATTGTCCACATGTTTTTTTTTTCTGTCAGAGAAAGGATATTTTTATTACCGTATCTTTTTCACTTAAAAACAGAGCGCGAGTGTTTTGTCACATTTTTACAGTCTAATATTATAAACAAATCTTTGATGAGAACTAGGCCATTCTATACTAACGCAAAAAACACTGCTCTCTAAGCTTTAACGATATTTTAGACATTAATGGTGATTAGATTCTCTTTGAACTGTTTTTTTAACTGAAGAGCTGACGATATTACAAGTTTCGCAGTAAGAATTATTCCAAGGCTTAAGCTCGCATAAAACTAACCACCCTAGAAGAAACGAAAAGTGTAGATACTAATCCGCCTTTTCAATTTAGTACATGATATACACGTTGACTGTCTACTACTTAGCTTGTAAACAGGTTGTGATTTAGAAGCTAAATCACGGGACGGTTCTATAGTTGTTATTAGGCCGGACCCATGTTTAGATGTTCGAAATTACAAACAGTATATCCTTGACACTAAAGATGTCTAATCTATCCGGCCTGATGGAATTGCAGTCCTCTTAATTTCTCGTGATACAAGAGTATAATTCTGTATAAAATGTACAATATTAATTAAGGCACTGAGTGAGAGGACTATAACTGGCAATGTATTTTTGCTGTACTTTCTTGCACACAGACTGGGTTCTGATGATTTCACGGTGAGCTGGAAAACTCCATCCGGGGGTTAATACTTTCGTGTGTAAGTTAATGGCAGTGACTCCATTGTTGTCAGTGTTGAAATAAGAAACGAGTATACTTGAACTAGAGATCTACTATATCTCCGGCCTATGCAGAAGATTGCAATGTGCCTACTGTATATTAATCATTGTATTTACAGTAGATTAATGTGGATATAAAATGTTAACAATTTATTCCTATGAGTGGAGGATATACGCAGTTCTTTTTGTTCTTTTTAGTAGCCACCGACATGGATATTTCTACGATTCACGTATAAGTAGGTAAAACCATATTAAACCCGGTTTAAAATCGACATCCATCGAAACGTTATAACGAACTACATATGCACAGATGTGTGTAGTAATAATAATGTCTTACGTAAAACGGGATAAAAATGAAATACCTTGATAGTTCCTCTTTGTTTCTTATAACATATGTATTTCTCGATTCAAAAGAGGTCATTTTACGGAAATAACATAACGTTTCACTGTAGATGATAAAATAAAACCGGAACTATTACGTTGTTTTCGTCGTTGTAACGTCATGACGTACTTCCTGTTTACGGACGTAAAGTTCCCGCGCTTTGTTAATGTGCTATTATAAGAAAAAATGCTGTGAGAAAATCATGTGTTTGTATTTATCTTTACTATTATTTGTTGAATATGGTATGCAAGAAAAAGATTCTATCACTGGCTTTATGTGCAGACGGGAATACGCGGGTCTCGGGTAACTGTTTACGCGGTAACTCGGCAGGAGCCTCGTTACCGCCTAAACAGTTACCCTCGAGACCGTAAATTCCCATCTGCACCCACAACCAGTGAAAGAATCTCATACTATTGTCTTGCATTATTTTGCAAGAAAACAGGTACGGTTGCGACTATGCATTGCGCAATAACATAAATTTCTCTTCATTTTCATATCAGTTTTAAATTGACTGTGAAAAAGTTCTTCTAACTAAAATTTGTTTTGGCACAAAACATATGATTTGCATCTGTATAATTTACAACGTATTGTAGGTTAGGTAACGTGTGAGGATATTTCAGTGGCATAACGAGATAATTGAAACATGGTGGACAGATGACTTTGATTTAAATGTCGTAGAATATACATAAGCTTTGTAATACATTGTAATTCAGATGATTACTGTGCTTCAATTACTATCAATACTGCGTTTCATCCTGAAGGACCAAAACTGTTACAACTTTTGGCGAATTTCTTTTTTTTAAAAAATGGATGCAGTTTTTAAGTCCGGTGTAAATCAAATAGATATCTATATTTGAGCCGCACCGTGAGAAAACCAGCATAGTGCGTTTGCGACCAGCATGGATCCAGACCAGCCTGCGCATCCGCTAACAGTTTCTGTAATTGCAATAGGGTTTGAAAGCGAACAGTATGGATCCTGACTAGACTGCGCGGATGCGCAGGCTGGTCTGGATCCATGCTGGTCGCAAATGCACTATGTTGGTTTTCTCATGTTGCGTCTCATTTAACATAAAATCATAGCAATTGCACTGTGGATGAACTAAGTTATCATTTTGGCATTTTGTATTGTGAAGTATGGCAAAAATAAATAAACTTGGTGTAATTTCATTCTTATCTCTTTACAGTTTGTGAAATGCTGTCATTAATAAAGTTACAAATGTTTATCTCATTTGATATCTGGATTTGTTTGGAATTAAATTTGAAATCTGGATATTTCGGACCTCATTCAATTTCAAGGCTATGTTTAAACTTATCTCATATTTACGACGGGAAGATTTATCGTTATAAGATCCAAATCTGCCACTGTTGGAAACATTTAAATCAGTTGCAATGAACAAGCGTTGTGCGCCGCCAATCATAATGCTCATTGAGTAGCATACAAGTATAATATGTACACTTAATAGGACAGGATAATCTGATAAATATACATACGATATAATTATTATCTGGAATTTCCCGCCGTTTTTTTTTTTAATTTACGAATATAAATATAGACATATATTCGAATTTTCTTTTTTTTTATAAACCATGGATATAAATATTATAAACGAGTTTTCAGCCATAAAAGGACTTGTGTTATTTCTGCTCCTGGCACTGTATGAGAATATGGTTGATTGCAAGGGATATGCACGCTACTTTATCCAACCCAGGTCAAGGTAGGTATTTTTTTTTTAATTTACATGTCAAGAGTGTGTTCTTCACAGGTTTGTAGTAAAATGTATGGAAATGTATTTCTTGTAATAAATGAATAAATAGTTTTAACTGACATTATAAACGCATTCTGTCTTAACTGATGAAATGTATTAACAATGACTGCAGTGGATGACTGCTTTTCTATGCAGATATCTGTACACTTTCGGTTCAGACTCATTTTACACATTTTATGATTTTACATAGTGTTTTTTAAACTATAAAACACATGTTTGCAAACTTAATAATGGGCATGGTTGTTTTGAATTTATTAACGAGAAGTGGTATCTAATATATGCTTATTTAAGAAAACATAAAAGTCTCAATATTTTATCAGATAGTTTACAAGGGAGTATACTCCTGCTAACACATATGTATTTTCACTAACAATAAATGGTCATTTAATAAATACACTTTATTCTCCGTATATGTGAATAAGAAGCATCAAGTTCGACTGATGTTAAGAAATAAATAATACAAGGATTATAATAAACATAATTAGTACATTATATGTATACATAAGGGGCAAAGGGAGAAGCAAGGTGGGATGGGGTTGGGGGAAGGTCGAGGTGCTATGGATAGGGAGCATATGCTTTGCCTTATCCCAACCCTTACTCCTTATAACCCAAACATCTGTTGTTTTTTCCCTAACAGAAATACCAGTAGATAAAATAAACCAAGTTAAGAGAGTATTTGTATAGCTGTCCAAAAGTTTTCAGGTTCGGCTCCATTGATCCCCCGCCCACCTACTCGCCCTCCTAATCTTTGAGATCGCGTCTACGCCAATGGCGCTGGTATAATAATTTACAGCATATCTCAGAATGAGGCTTCAACAAGGTCCAAATACCTATACAATACTTTAATATAACAGCAGAGATCCTACAAGAATATCCATGTTAATAGAATAAGAAAACCTTCAGCAATGTGTATATGTGGGACTGCATCCAAGATTTCGTAAATAATATGCTTGAAATACCAATATCTAACTTAAATAATAAATCATTCTCATTTTGTCTTGAAATGTTTCAACTGTAATCTAATTTAATATGCCAGGTAAAGTTAAATATTGAACATACATATCAACTACAACATATGTTAAAAGTCAACCTACTTCCGATATAGATGACGAGAAACAATACAAAATTCGTCCTGAAGTCTCCAACACTTTGCTCAGAAAATAAATAATTTCTTCTTCTGACTGGCATCCCTAGACATTAGCGTGTTAATGTTTTCACGAATTTTAAAACTGTCGACTAATTTATGTTGAAGTAATTTATCATTTCTCTACTCGGTATGTTTTATTTGACTTGTTCCTGCAAAGCATAGATTTAGTTATCTGGCTACAACGCTTTTTATTTTCTGACGGTTGCGTTCAGAGAGATCCGTAACAGTATGAAGCTTAAATGTTTTAGCTAGTCATTTTCGCTTTTTTTTAAACTCATAAGACTAAAACTTATCTAAACAGTACATGCTGATTAAGGATTGTCATTTATAGACCTATATGATGAACGTTAGTATCTGTGAAGCAGTTTATTCTGCTAGCCAATTTCTGCAAACGTTGTCTTTTCGTTTTGTCGTCTTTTCGCCCACCAAAAAGACGTCGTTTTCGTCGTCATTCGTTTTTTTTTCGTTCTGTTTTTGTTTCGTCCACGGAAACTCGAAAAGACAACGATTTAGCGTTATTGTCGCGGAAAAACGCAAAAGAACGAAATGACGACTGAGTTGCCATTTACAGGGCTTGAAAAATGTCGTCTTTTCAGTTTGCTTCGTTGTTTCGTGGCACAGAATAACGCAAAGACGACAAATAAAAAAAACGTTTTATTTTCGTTGTTTCGCCTTCCGGTAAACATGCGCAGTGCAAACGTGTACATGTTAATAGGATGTTGAACTATGAGTTCATGAGTAGCAGAGTTATTATTACAATAAAGTAATGTTATGCGCATGAGTGACGGGAGGCGAAACAACGAAAGACGACCGTTTGTCACTTGCCGTCCTTTCGTTGTTTCTTTATTTCGCAATATTTATTAAAGACGACGAATTTAAGGCGCCGTTATCGGCGCATAGTATCTGTCGTTATTTCGAAAAAAGAAAAACACGACAGAACGAAAAGACGAAGACGACTGAACGAAAAGACGACGTTAGCAGAAATCAACCACCATATGTTTCAGACTGTTTAATTGTTTCACCGTCTGGTTCACTCACAAGACTAAGTCTGCGTCCTTGACTATTATTTGTTTAAAGAAATTTCATTCGGATGATTGTTCTTTTGTTATAAACATGTTTAATGCACAGTGAGAATTTTGAAGAAGTTGACGAGTGGATCTGGGCCCGTATTCATAAAGCATCTTAAGTATAAGTTTTGACTTAAGTTGAAAATTTTACTTAAGTTTGTGGTGATTTCAGCTTAAGTCTAAGTAAAAGACTTAAGTCCTATTCATAAAACAGCTTAAACTTAAGATACGTAAGAAATGACTTAAGTCAGAAAACAAAATGGCGTCGTGAGTACGATTAAAGTGTTGTTTTTCAGATAAAAGCACTTTAAACATAGCTGTGCATGTTGTATCTGTCTGAAATTAATGCTTTTTTTTAAATGTTTTCGTCCACAATAAAAGCCAAGAATTACTTATTAAGTTGTTTTATGAATAACAAATATACTTAAGTAAAATAAATTTCTTACCTAAGTAATACTTAAGAAAATAATCAATTTCTTATACTTATACTTAAGATGCTTTATGAATACGGCCCCTGGAACAGAAGATTAGCGAGATAGAGGGGAGATAACTAGGCGGATCTTTATATAGTTATACAATTACCAGGAGGCACGGATTTTTAAAATTTGTGTCATAGAAAACATATATCACAAGTTTCTAAATAACCCTAGAATATGTCTTGCAGTATAAAACATGTTTGATCCTTTAAAATATTGTTAATTGTGATACAATGTGGAGGGTCAAGAATATTTGATATGAATCATAATTTAAATACATGATTTCTGCTTCTAACAGTTTAACAAGTTGTCAGCTTGTAGATGCAGTTTCTACATTTTAACTTATATTTAGTTGCAATGAGTTTTTATTTCGCGGCGAATAACTACACGTATCTTTTTGGCATTTGATATTTATAGTATTGTACTTAACAGTATTGCGAAAAAGATGTAATATAACAGTTCTTGTTTCTGTTAGTGAATGAAATTACAAATGTTGAATTGTTTGTTTTAATCAATTTGATATATTGACATTAGTATTTATTAAGAACATTTTCATCAAATAATCGATTCATTCTATGTTTATACTTATATCAGTTTTACGACTAGCATTTTTATCGCTGTAGGATTCTAAATCTGCCGCTGTTGGAAATATTTACTTCGACAGGCTTATCTGTTGCTTATTGAGGAGCATGATTGGCATGTCGAGGTGATATAGGACAGGGCAACACACACTATATATAAATGGACTGGAAGTCCCAAAGTTTTTATTTTAAACTTGAGATTACGAACATAGACGTATATTCGAACTTTGTTTTTCTGAACAATGGATATAACTATATTTCAAGACATTATGCATATTAAAAGATTTGTGTTCATTCTACTTCTGATATTGTTTGAGAATGTGGTGAGATGTAAAGGATATAGACACTACGGTATGCAATCTTCTCGACAGTAAGTGTATTAAATTATTTTTTCAATTGCTAGTTGTTTAAAAGCTGGTCATAGATTTGTGAACCTTATACCTCTTGCAGGAGGGATAAATGCATCTTCGCCAAAATCCGCTATACCATCGTTCACATTCGGTAGTGAAGTTGGCATCAGCCAGTATTTAATTTAGTTATGTTTATAATTTATTCAAAGCAAGTTGAAAATAGTAGACTCGTTATATCATGAAATTAAGTTAACATCTGCTTATACGCGTATGTACTTTTTTTCCAACATAAAAACAAAACAAAATATGAATGCACTTAATTCTCCGTATTTGTTATGTTTTCACAATGTCAACATGTTTTAAATCACCTTGTACACTTATATATAGTGTGTAAATATTAGGATCGTTGATGCTTTATATCTGTACCTACATTAACAAAACTCATAATTTAACTTTATGAATGGGATTTTTATCTTGGTCAAATATGAATTAAAGGTACCCGAACATAGAAATCAAGAAAAAAAAAGACCAAGAGAGAACAGCTTCATTCACAGAATGTAGCCCACTTTCATGTTTTTTTTTTGTTGTTGTTTTTTTTTTTGTTAACACGTACAGATATGTTAGAGAAATACAATAATTGTCTTATTAAAGCATAACACTAAATATAGGATACAATATAATTATAAAGATGATGACTGATAAATCAAACTGGCATGCTTTTGACTATTCAGTTAGAACACATAGATAAGTTAAGCATAAAGAGAATTGTACATTTGCATTGTAGCCCCTTAAGACAAAAATAAAACTAGTTCCAACCTAAGATTTATTAAGCTATTTATGCTATTTATCTAGTTCACTATTTTCTGATGTTTCGTGCATCATGTACAACAAGTGCATTCTATTTTGATATGTGTGATATACATGGGGACAGCTGATATATTTATATCGACATTTAGAACAAAACTTATATACATTCCATTCATATTCATTTTTGCACTGATGTCCCTTGATCAAATAGGCAGACCCTCAGATGGCTATGTTAACTGGAAATAGTTTCCACTACATGCCGTCATTTTCCCACTCTTTCTCAATTTCTATGTGACGTAACCATACGATACGAACGTTTCTGATTTCTTTCTAGACTCATTGAGAATTGTACTTATTCACAAACCACACGCTCACTTAAACTATTTAACGAATATTTATAGACGAATATTTATAGACCTTAATTGATGAATTAGAATCTCTTTGAACCTAATGAGCTGCCGTCTCTACAAGTTTCCGGTAGTGAAGCTAACATGTCTGTGTTTCATTCACAATAAGTCTGCATGAAAATCTTCCGTCCAGAAAGTGTACTTTATACTTTTGACTGCCAAAATACTAAAGCGCAGTCAAAAGAGTAATGTTTCCGAAGAAAGGATGGCCAGGTGCTGGAAGAATGTTCAGTAACGGGGTGTGTCATGCACTTTAATCAGTTTATCGAAATAAGCATGACTAATGTAAGAGGCTCGAAATTTAAAACTGTTTTGCTTTATAAAGCAGCAAAAGCATGTTTTAAACACATTCTTAAATACACAAATAGGTCTGTTTTTCATCATTATACAGGTCTTTGCATATTCGTATTTTTTAATTTGTCAAAGAAAATTAGTATTGTGATGCAATATGTATGGTAAAAATATGTGAGATGATCATACCTTTACTTTATGATACCTGACTGTTACAACCAGAAGTCCTAAAATATTGGATGTAGTTTTATCCCACTGGAAATAAAAATAGATTTCTATATTTAACTTTTATTGAGTACAAGCAGAGTATTTGCGCTGATGTTTCCCGCTTTGAATAAACTACAGTTATCTCTATGGCATTTGTTATCGATGTGTTGGACTTCCTAGAATTGCAAAAAGCAAAACAAACGAAGATCTATGAAGTAACGGCAAACAGAAGCTCTTTTCTCCGCGGAACGTAGATTCATGATGTCTGAAAACGGTTAATTGAGCTAGATCTAATATTTTTATATCATGATTTAATTCTTTGTTTATACTGATGTCAATTTCACAGTTGGCACCAGAGAAAAATTCTAAATGCCGCTATGGAAAGTTTTCTTTCACCAAGGCTATTTTAATTGCTAGAAGCAAATGCTCTGTGTTTGAGTAGCATACGCCAATATTGCAGATAGGCGGAAGAAATTGCTTCGTTCAATTAATATTAACCAGATAATCTTATAAATATATATACGTTTATCATTTGGATTTCCCGCCATTTCTTTTAAACATAGAGTTATGTTCGGCTTATGCTTTTGAAACGATGTGTATAAATAGTTTTGAGGCGTTTTCGTCTCTTAAAGGAATAGTGGTGGTTTTACTTGTGCTGTTTGAGGATAAGATAGAGTGTACAAGATATGGGCATTACTTTATGCAACCTATGTCACAGTAAGTTCAAGCAATCATTTTTTTAACTTACTGACTCGTTTGCAGATTTGTAGTTAAATGTAGTTAATAGAATCTCAAGTTTTTTTTTTATCAATATAATGTTTCTTGCTGATTGTGTTTTCTAAAAAATCGTTAGAATTTAGGAGGATTTTTGAAATTATCTATTGTGAATGAGTAGCTTTAATTGACAGATTTAAACATCATATCTTAACTGGTAGATATGCAAAAAAGAATCTAGATAAAACCAAGATAGCTGCATTTGTTGCTTTTTTATATCAGTCAACACCTTCTGTTGCATGAGATGTTTCTTTCTAGCATGTTGGTGCTCTTGAAGAGTTCTAACATGTCAACTGTCCAGAATGACAAATTAACGCACCAATACGACAAATGAGGTACTTGTCGTATTTTATAGTTTGTCGTTCTGGCATGTTGGCTTGTTGGCGCTTGCGAACATGTCAGAACGACATGTTAGCACACGGGTACGATCTACAAAGTACTTATCACATTGGTGCTCTAGGTTGATCTGGCATATTTGGGTGCTGGCGCTCTTCAAACGCGCAAACACGTAAATACGCAATGGCAGAAATGAGCCACCAAAGTTTCAATTTAATTATTAACACATTTTCACAATTTGTGGTATTTAACTGATAATTGTTTATTAATTTGTTTGCAATTTTGCGTTCATTGACAAAAGTGGGGATATTGAACATACTTATTGTGGATGAACGTACATAGTGTATTTTCATAATATGTCAAAATGTTTTAAATAATACTATACAACTAACATTAGACACCAAGCTATCTAGTTTGTAAGTAATTTAGGACTGACGTTGTAAGTACTTCGAGCTATGTATGCGTATAATAAATTACTATCTATCTCGTAAGTTAATTAAATAAATGGGATTTTTATCTGGGCCAAACATGTATAGAGCATACTAAAACACAAAAGCAAAGTAAAAGCAAATGTAACTTATAACTCCCGAAATCATCCATTGCAAATGCTGTAAATGTACGCAAATGACATAAGCATCAAGGACAGGAGGAACAAATACAGGGAAACAGTTGGGCACCACTGTGGAGCTAAAATACGTTGTGTACAAAGCCCTTCTTAAAAACGTATTAGCGCAGTCACAAAGCGTAGGAGCAGAGCGGCCTTGATTGGCCAACCCCTCCACACTAATTTTGAGAGTGTGGGGTGTGTGTGTGGAGGTGGGAGGGGGGGGGGGGGGGGGGGGGCAGATATTTGTTTTGGTCCCTACTTTTTGACCCCAAAAACTGATTATTGTAAAAAAAAACAGTAGATAAAGAAAAAACTATTTTAGACATCATTTATATGTACTGATAAGAATTTTATGGTTGTAATGTGTATCCTATTTGTTTTAGTCGAATATAAAAATGTAAAGTGAAGTTGAAATTTACTTGTGCAATTTTCCCAGGCAGTTAATTTAAAACGACCCGTTTCGTGTCATAAACTTTTATCTTTATCATCACTATTTTTGTTCTATTTGTGTTAAATGGTGAACCACCTGACTACGTTATAGTAAACACAGTACAGGTTTTCCCCTTCTTATGATTGAACTAGTATACTGTAAACAAAGGTTAAAGATTTCCAGTGCCCGCCTCTCATTAAATGTTTTATTTGTAGATATTTACTTCAGATGTAGAAAACCCTCATAAAATGTCTTTAAACGCAGTAATTCTGTGTGTAGAGCTGCATATACGAGTACATATCAATATATTTGCTAAAACAATGAATCTGGAAATAAGTGTAGTACAAATGTATATGTTTCATTGAAAAATGAAGAATATTGTCAGTTATGTTGTAAATATATTCTGGTGTATTCTGAATTCTGGCATACAAGAGGTTTATCATGGTTTCTAGGTAGAACCAAAGGCGCTGGCAAGTTGTAAAAGTCTGCAAAAGTAAAAAAAACAAAACACATATTTTTTTCAAAATTTATATTTTATTGATTTCTGTAGTGAGAAATCCACTAGGTCAGTAGAAAGTATGCTTTTCGCTAACATAGCCGAGTTCACCAAATCAGTATAGTTATAATCACTATAGATATTTATAAATTTGTAAATGCCATAAATGCAAGGTAATCCAAAATAATACTGTATTCATATACTTCTATTTTTGCATTATTAGATCTTTTCATCATAGCCGTGAAAATCAAACAGCTTGACGCGAAAACCTCAAATAAAAGTCAAACCATTTTAAGTGGCACCCTTGCACTTTAATTCCCACGAACATTCCTCAGTTAATCAAAAAATGATATTGCGACCTTAAAATAGCACAAAAATAGCAGTGAGGAGCCTTGGAAAATAGTTATAGGTTCTTTTATAACACTATATGACCATTTTGAACACAATTTCTATTGATTTTATAAGCGATACCACCAGTTTAAATGAAATTGTCTGTAACCAATTGATAAACCCATCTATATCACAGTCTGCAAATGTTCATATCTTGGCTAGAATATTATATATCAGTACGAACGAGAAAATCATGCCGAAACAGTAATAAATGGCCGTAGATTTCATTTTTATTATTTTAAATGTAGTCCAAACGTATTTAGAGACTTCAATATACTTGTTTTACTACCCAAGCACAGAAATACTGAATAATATGTACCTGTGTTTACCAGAAATGGTTTATTTATCAGACATGGTGACGCCCATTAACATACACAACTTCTGGGGAAACCCCAACCTATAATAGGGGTCGAAATAAGTGACAACTATTATGTTAAGATATATGTTAAAAAAATAACTGCAACATCCGCTATTTCAATGCAAATTAAGCTCCATAATAAATCACATTATTATTAAATATGTAGTTGCTCATATATAGTCTTACATCATCATAATTGCACTTGTGTTGCAAATCGTGTACGTTGTCAGTGCATGGTACATCAACTTGTGATACTTATTTGCTATTAATTGTCCTTTGCTCATATTGATATCCAGAAACGTAAGTACTTTACCTTTTTATAGGGCATAAATCAAACTAATACGAAGCCTGTAGAAAATTAAATGATTTAGTGAAGCTATAACATATTAAAGTAGTTCAGCTACATCATGCGTTGATCAGATAATAATATCACAGATGACTAACAAATCTTTTACCATCAATCATGAGACCATGCTGACTTTTTTTTTTTTTGACGGCTGTTTGAACCAAACTCCCTGACGAAAATGTGAAAAGATGCTTGGCTCACCGAGTAAGTCGATTATATGTTATAGTCGCTGACATCATCAATTACAACTGAAGAAATCATGACCAAATACGGAGATAAAATTGCCGCAGCCCCAAAAATAACTGGAGCTATTATTTAAAAATAGCTCTGATTATTATTGATGCCTGCAGAGTATCAAAACAAACTTTAAGTTTAACTTTCAAGTTCGATCCTGGCTCAGCAAATCACATCAAAATCTCCATCAAGACCATGTGACTTTTTACGTCCAAAATTAAACATTTCATTTCAGCTATAGATCAGTTGTAACTTACTAACTCTTATAACTGGTCATGTGAGCTACCCTTAATGTAACAAGACAAGGTAAAAACATTTAACATTTATTAGCATTTACAAAACAATTTATGCAGCAAATAAAAACACCAAATTAAATAGATCTATGAATTAACGTTTATAAACGTAAATTTTCAAAATAAAGTTAGTTAAGTTCTGGCATGTGACTGGCCACGGCTCCGTTCTCGTCGGGATACCGAGCCAAGACAAATAGCTTATATTTTACTGAACAATATCTATCATCAATACCATCATTTATACTATGGTCTTTCGGGTAAGATAAATGTTGTATTAAACGCCAACCTCTGTCAGATTTAGGGACTAGACCTGTAAGTGAAACTTTAAGATTTGGAAAAGGTGGTGAACTGAAAGGACCAGCTATTCTTCCTTAATCTACTTCCTTGTCCAATTTTGTTTGTAATTCTTCTGGTAGAAGCCGATTTTAAGTTTTTTGCACGGGAAGGTAATCTAGAACCCGTGTAACTTAGCCGAAAACCTTTAGAAAATCCATTTAATAATAAATTCGCGTCTGCCTTGTTAGGATATTTCGAAACGTATTTGGCTAGAAGTTTAGTGTTTATAGGTGATGGCCCGAGGGCCGTTTAATCTCGGTTGTGCAGTCGGGTTTCTGATTGAAGGCCTTGACTGATGACGGTATGGACTTGTCTGTTCGTGGACTGTAACGAATGGCCTTGACCTATTGGTAAAACAGAAACGGCTTGGGTGATTCCCGCTACAATTTAAGCATGTGTGAGTATACATAAAAAAAGGTCTTACACATGTTTTCAAATTGAAATCGAAGCATTTTCTAAGTACACCTTGATTCTCGTTTGACACTACCGATGCTGAATGACCTACATAAATCAACCACAATTCATAATCAATATTCGCCCAAGATTTATTAGGATCGAGAGACATTCTAAACCTAAACTGTTCGTCATAACTTTTCCAACCCAAAGCTAAATTTTTTTTTGCAGCGATTCGTATTGTCTGCAAATATTTCAAAAGCTCCTGTGTTTTTTCAGGATGCACAGCCAAGAAAATACTCATGAAAACAACAAAAGCATCTGTCCACACCTCTATTGACATTATCTTTTGATTGTTATTTGATTCTCTTCTGAAAATTAATTCCCCTGAATTATTTATAATAAATTTTCCATCCCTTTCAGAGTCAAATTTATTGCTCAATAACGATCCTAAATCAACATAGGCTCCAGCAATAATCTTTTCCTTAATATTAGATGGTGTCATTGCCCCTAGTTCGGTATGAATACTAATAACTGGGTTAATTATACATGTCTCGGGAATGCCACGCCACTGCGAATCTTCAGCAGGCACTGTCCCAAGCGCTGACCTTGATGACCCCGAAACCGCATATTCAGCAGACGCTGACGTTGAGGACCCCGAAACCGCAGCTTCAGCAGACACTGTCCCTAATGCTGACCTTGATGACCCCGGAATCGCATCTACAGCAGGCACTGTCCCCAACGCTGACCTTGATGACCCCGAAAGCGCATCCGGCGCCGTCACTGCTGGCACTTGTACAACTTCGGACCTCACTGGCGCGTCCGACGAAACTGTAACTGCTGGCACGTCCGACACCGACATCAGTGGCACTGATGAAGCTTCAGACTCATGATCCGCCTTCCTTTTCCGTCCTCTTGACCTACGAGACTCTATCATTTTGCTTAGTCTTAATTGCGAAGCCATCAGGACAAAACAACAATTTGTGCTGATGAAACAAAACCACAGAATTTAGTTTCCTGACAACTGGCTGTCCCAACACACTCACACGGAAAAAGAATAGCCCAACTTTGTGGTGATAAAAACGAAAAAATTCACTTTTGTAACTTTTTTTTTCTGACGGCTGTTTGAACCAAACTCTCTGACGAAAATGTGAAAAAGATGCTTGGCTCACCGAGTAAGTCGATTATACGTTATAGTCGCTGACATCATCAATTACAACTGAAGAAATTCATGACCAAATACGGAGATAAAATTGCCGCAGCCCCAAAAATAACTGGAGCTATTATTTAAAAATAGCTCTGACTATTTCGAAATCTCACGTTGGGTGTAGATATTCTTCCATGTGAGGAAGCCATCCGGAAGGTCAGTAGGTCTATCCTGGTGTTAGCGCATACCTGAAATAATATCTTGAGGGTTATTCTACATCCTCAGAGTCGTGAAGATTTTAGGTTTGAGATTTTATTATCTATCACAGTCTCATCCTTATACAAATAATAAAAATCATCAAATATACATAAACCTAAAATGTACATGGTCATTCTATGATTAGAATTACAAGATACTTTATCACAAATAATACTAACATTTATATCACAGGCTAGTACCTACATCAGTTAATCATATTAATTAATATGGCCTTGAGATTTCTTCATCAAACATCGCACGCATAAACATATTGACATCACGTATCCCAATTAAGCGCTGCCTATTCATCTAAGCAAACACATTTACGATGCAAGAGGCTTGTCGGAATATGAATATACTCGTTGTCCAAAGAAGAAATGTGAAACTCTAGATTATTTACAGCACTACTTTACAAGTTAAATATAAAACTGAGTAGTAAATGCTAGTAGCTGTGCTACGAGTTTTGAAATAAAAGAACTATTATGGTTGGCTTACATCCCATACACATGTTTTACATTTGTAGGTAGCATTTAATACCCAAACATTATAAAAGATTTATACATTTAAAACACAAAGGCATTGTTTACACATGTAAAAATGTCTTCTTTGTAGTATTAAAAAGCAGGTTATGGCTAAAATTCTTATCATGTTATTATCAGTAAAAAGCAATTTCATTTTATCATTATTTCATAAACTTATAAAATTAGTTTCAGAAACTTTGGCACTTTCAAACAAGGTATTTCTTATATCACTGTACAAATAACATTCATCCTCAGTGTTACTGTCATTATTGTCAATACAAAATGGATAGATTCGCCTATTAGTAGGCAAACCTTTATATCGAGTTTCAATGCGCAGTGGAGCAACTCCAGCTTAATTTTGGTATCATCATATTACAATACTTTTCGTCCTGTTTAAATGTACATTAAGTTCTAATAACCTTAACTTTGGCAATAAGCAAACCCATTGCACGACTATCACTCTGAGCTACCATCTTGGCAGTAACCGCCACATGTAAACACAGTACTACATCTAGGTACAGAGTGTGTACGGAAATAGACAATATTACTTTTACTGACATTTATTGACATATCATTTCTGTCAGACCAATTATTTAAGGCATTAACAAAGTTTGAAGGTTCTGTTCACTATCTGCTATTAACAGAATATCATCTGCATAAAGTAAAATGGATACAATATTTATCTGAATACCAAAATGCAAAGATTTTAGGTATACAGCAAGGTCATTTATGAAAAAATTGAACAATATGGGTGACAATATACAACCTTGTCTTAATCCACAATTTACATTAAACCAATCAGTTTTATGAGCATTTGCTCGGGCACAAGATGAAACAGGGTTATGTAACTCTCGGTCTTAATGGCAAGTAACATTTTACCACAAATACCAATATTTTGTAATCTATGAAAGTCGCCATATGAGTTATGATTGCGTTGTAGTGACATTAAACCCAATAAAAACAATTAATTCACGAACATCAACTTCAATCTCTGGCGGTTACTTAACTGCTTATAATTCTGTTTAGTGTTTTACATACTGTCATCAGGGCGGAGTTTCCGCATGTTTACAAAGTAATAACATTATTATGAATTAGAATGTCTTTGAACCGGTTTGTTTAAAATTAACGAGCTACCGAAGTTATTAATTTCCGGCATTTCTTCACAAAACTAAGCCTGCATGGAGCTTTTTTATCCCGGATGGAAAGATGTTTAAATGTTCGATGAATAAGCTTTTCTTTTCCCGTCTTATATATCCTTTATGTTTCGTTCCAACGTCAAGTTTTTACATTTGATTTTGTTTGTATTTCATTGGCAAATAGTGGTATTCGGCAGAATGTTTTATTCACGAAATAAAAAGAAATACAAATAAACATTTTTATATCTTTTCAGACGTTACTTCTACTTGTATATGTATATTTTGACTTATATCTAACACAAAATAAATAAATTAATTTTCCGTAGTTATTATGTGAAATGCTTTAAATCATCTTATACCACTGAAATAGAAACCAAGCTATGTAGTATGTAAATACGAGGATCTAGCACTAAGGTCCGAAATACATGTTATGTATGGGCTTAATGAATTACTTATTGTTGCGGTTTCAGTAACATGGACGGAAAAAGGGATCACATATACGTATTTAACGAATGGCTTAAAATATAAAGGTAGTTTTAAACGTTTGATTAACTGACAGATGCGGCGTAACGTCTTTTATCTGGAAAACTTAGAATAATGCTAAATGTAGTATATAGAGTTTTAGCGTTATTGTCTTTTTTTTGGATAAATTTTGACAATTGCTTGGTTTTGATGTAAAATTAATCAAAATTGGAACATAAATATGCAGTAATATAAGGACTCCAATTGAGAAATTGTAAAAAAAACAACATTAAACAGATAACCTATACATTTTGTTTGGTCATAGGAAAAATAGTGAAATTTACAACTACGAAAATGTTCATTAAAATTTAAACTGTGGAACTTTTCCATAAGCGAAAATGTCACCAAAACATTTTATTTCTCTCTATCTGTTCTGGTGGGGCGGGGGCGGGGGGGGGGGGGGCTTTATCTCACTCTGTCCCTCTGATCAGATCGCTCTGTGTGGCTGCATTTGCTATATGTAAAGCGCCTTTGAACGTGTTTATCATGAAAATATAAATCTGGTATAATAATAGTAATAAATTTCCACAGAAGTCCATTGTGAAAAATGATCGAAGGTCCATCAAGCACGCGACTGTTATTTTTTCTTGAATGAATTTCATTTGCTTCGGAACACTATGGTTTTATAAAATTCTTTTTTATAGATCAGTATTTGTTGCAGACAAGCAGAGTTAAATAAATAAAGTGAATGAATATGTTTGATCGAAAGGTCAAGCTACTTTAAACAAATACATACTTGAGACAGAATTAATTGACGCGAGCTTATATGCTTACAAAGTATAATGAAACAAATTATCGCTCACTCAAGAGATAAATAACTAAAGTTTTGAATGACATGTTTGATTTAAACGTAGACAAATGGAACATAAAAGAAATACGTGTGCTTCGTGAAGAAGATATCGTCGAAGAATGACTGAATTATATTTTCCCCACAAGATTCGAAAGACTGATGATTTATAAGCTATTAAAATCGAGCCGCGCCATGAGAAAACCAACATAGTGCATTTGCGACCAGCATGGATCCAGACCAGCTTGCGCATCCACGCAGTCTGGTCAGGATCCATGCTGTTCGCGTTCAAAGCCTATTGCAGTTAGAGAAACCGGAAACGAACAGCATGGATCCTGACCAGACTGTGCGGATGCGCAGGCTGGTCTTGATCCATGCTGGTCGCAAATGCACTATGATGGTTTTCTCATGGTGCAGCTTATTTATCTATTTCATTATTTTCGGCTGTTCTGTATCATTGATATTGCATATAGCACTTGCATTCTGTTGTAAATATACCGACATATAATATAATATTATAGTTATAACAAAACTTCGCAGCTTTCAGAGCACTATTCATTCGGCGTATATGTGTGTTTATAATTATGACATAGCCCCTGTAATTCACACTTATCAAAGAAATAACATGCCCGCTAAAGCGAATAATTTATAGACCGTATTGATCTTTGAACGAGTTTAAGTTGCAGTTACAAGTTTCAAGCAACAACACGCCTTGACTGAGCATGTTGTTAAACATGTCTAGATTCATTGGTTGATCTTTTCGTATTAACTTTGTACTTCACTAGTAGTAATGTAATACAGAGGTTAGACGGAGTCGAAGGATGGGTGTGTCAAAGAAAGGGGGATCAGAAAGGAGGTTATAGGAGGGGTAACAGACAGGGCGGATCTATATCAATTGCAGTCTATTCTTTTCTATAAATAATTGGACCCATGCACTTTAAAGTTGGAGGCCAACACAAATTGCTAAAATACCCTATCGATTTAATCGTTTGCTCTTTTTTTTTTTAAAAATGTGATTCAATATCTAGGTCTAATATATTTGGAATGAATCGTATTCCTGCCTACACGTCCTAAATTTGTGGGCGAAGTTTTTTTCTCGCTTTCTATATTTAACCTAACATTTAGTTGTTGAAAATTTAGTTGTTGAATTTCTTGGCTAAAAATAAACTACATTTATCTCTTTGGCAGATGATATTCATATTTTGAACTGTTTTGCAAGATTAATAGCATGATGTATTTTTACACAGTAGCTTTTTTTCATGGGCTAAAACAGAAATGTGTAAAACTATAGATGTTTATTTCTTCGATTTATCCTGTTTTCATGATATTTTTCGAAGCGTTTGTGTCGTCATCAGTTATCTGCGAACGAGCACCATTTGCTGAATACCTTTGAAATAAACTCATTATCATTAAATAGAGAACACAATTATAACATATGGGTGGAAGTTAAGTGCTTTGTAAACAAAATATAGGACAAGATAATCTTATAAATATACATACGGTATAAGTATTGAAGTTCCCGACATTTTTTTAACTTCAGATCTGCGTTACATACTAGTGTGCGATTTTAAACATAGATGTGTTATAAATGTTGGATTTAATGATATGAAACATGTTTTCATCTATAAAACGACCTGTGTTATTTCTACTAGTGTTACTGTATGCGAAAAAGACAGATTGTATGGGATATGGTCGCTATGTAATGCATCCCGTGTCAAAGTAAGTTTAAACATTTTCCTCAGATTTCAGTTAGAAGCCTTTAAAGGAATTTGTGCAATGTGTAGTACGAAAATGGAAGGTCTTTTTAAGATTGTAATTTGTAAATATGATTATTTTACAATTAACATCCTGAATACTTTTATGTATGGATATAATAAATTACTTCTTATCTCTGAATGTGTACAGGCTCAAATACGTATATAACACTGTAATTTGAAGTTATTCAAAATATTGAATACATTTTGAAGGTACTGAAGAGATTAAACTTTAGTTTATGAAATAAGAAATGTTATAGTCTTTTGTTCGCATATAATTTTAGATATTCACAGCAATGCTTAAAGTATGAAATGACCTAAAATAGCACTATAAGTTATATTCTAGACGAGAAAAGAGAACTGAAAAGGGTAAACTGTCTTGGAGTTTGCAGATAAGAAGTATAAATAAAAACATGAAGAGTTTAAAAGGTTTACAGAATATCTGAAAAATAATGCAGCACATTTGTTGCGTTAAATATGGCATGCATCTGCATTGGATAAGTGGGTGAAAAGGTATCATCGCATATTTCTATTATGGATATATACATATAATGCTAATACCCATATAGCAGTTATATTTTCTAACGAGACAGTTTCGAAGGGCAAGATGTAAATGTTCATACAAATAACGAAACCAGAAAATGGTGTTCAAAAACTCGTTTTAGCAGTCTGTAGTAAAACCGCATCGCTTCCGATCATATACCCATCAGATGAGCCGATCACAGCGAAACAAGATTTTTTTTTGTAATCAAATCCTGTTAAAAGGCATGTGAAGTCTTTTTATCTATTTTGGTATAAATAGAATTTCTATTTAGATTGTACCCAAATTGTGGAATGTAAATAGTTACCTTTGTTATCCGTGTCAAGTCATTTCATATCAGATAACTCTGAACTACACAAGATGCATTGTTTTTGCTGACACTGATCAAGGGTATTCATGTCGACTCATGACGAGAGATGACCTCTCCAAATAAAGTGTTGAAAGATTGGTTTAAAAGATTAGCAAACTGTAAAAATATCCATGACTGAAATATCAACATGTTGTTTACTGATATTTGAGAGACAGATAGGGTAAAACTTCTTAAATACAAAATATGAAAAAAAAGTTTATTATCTCTTATGACTTAATGGCAAGAAAGTGTTGTGGTAGGAAATATAGAAATGCTGAGCATGCAGAATGGTGTAAGTAAACAATGCGGCGGTTTCTACAAAAACTAGTTCCATTATATTTCATCCCACTTGATGCGAAAGATTACAAAGTGGCAACTGATGATTTATGTAGCTATTCGTCTGTTACATTATTTTCTGCTGTTTTATATCACATATACAAGTGCATTCTTGATATACTTGAGAATAAACGATGGTTTTAGAACAAAAAATGTATACGTTCCAAGACATTAATGTTATATGATATCTTTTTATCAGCCAGATCTTGCTGACCGAAGGTCAGATGGCTATATTACCTAGAAATAATTGCACCTATATTCCTCCAGCTATTAAGGATTAACTTTCACTCTCTTTCTATTTCTGCATACGCAAGTTCTTTCATATTTGCTTTAATTATCAATAACAAATAAGAATTTTTAGAATGCCAGAAAACCTGTTCCTCTGAGCACATTTCAACAAATCAGATTTAAGAGAATCGAATTTTAAAAAGTGAAAATGAAAAGTTGAAAATGTATCTTTACTTCCATCAATAGTCACCAAAGTATGACTGACGTACGAAAAAAGGCTGTCACAGTTTATCATAATATTTTTTTCTCTCTTCATGTCTCTTATTGAAATGAGAAAACTTTGATGATTGTATTGACAAATCAATAGAAAACAACAATCAAAAATGGTCCTTTTCAACTTTTATCACTTTATGGTCTTTCTCAAAAGTATTAACGAATGAACCACAGAAGGAAAATGCTACATGCACTTGATGTCAAAATGGAAACTTATAAATTCTCAAATAAGTGTTAAACCTTTTTAAGTGGGGTCCTCTAGTCATTTCCGTTACCGATCAAAAACAGTGAGAAAATCTGGAAATGAGATATTTTAGTGCTTTCATAACATGGAAATGAACTGACTGGAAAAGGTTTTCTCGGTGCAGATTCCATTTATTTATTAATGTGATACTTTCAGTTCAAATTAAAATGCTATAACGAATGATATACATGTTTACTCCATAGTGTATGATTGTTATTTAGGCTATTACCAAAATCATAATCCCTACATCCGCCCGCCCCGCATTATTTGGAATAGATCCTCGGCGTATTCATTGCAACACAATGACCGGAGCCATTTCCTTCCTTTGTAAGCTCGGTAATAGTTTATTTTGTATTTCAAGTAGGTAGATTTAACGTCCTGCTTTATTGAAATTTATTTTATTCATGATTAAGACATTTAATTGTTGCAATTATATGTTAACGTAATAATTTGTATATGTTTGTATTTGATTTTTTTCTCTATTATGATACTCTAAGAATAACGTGTGGGTTTCTCTCTGAATTATTCATATATTATATCTGTCAAGGGAGTATCAAACGGTACTACCCACGATATCCAAAATAATGAAATTATACATATAATTAATTAAATCCGATTTACTTTTCGATTTAGTACAAATTTATTGTAAATAAATACGGATGACAACATTGATAAAATTGATAGTCTTTGATCTTTCTTTCAGGCATAGAACTAATTTATACCGCTATATTAAGGTTGTAAATCGTCATGATACATTTTCCGTATGCGATTTGTGCGCATTCAGTTACATTTACGTCCAAGGTTAAGGTCGCTGACTTCAAATCATTTGCCCCTCATTGATGTAGGCTCGAACCTCACTCGGGGCGTTGAATTCTTCATGTGCGGAAGCCATCCAGCTGGAATACGGAAGGTCGGTGGTTCTACCCAGGTGCCCGCTCGTGATGAAATAATGCACGAAGGGGCACCTTGGGTCTTCCTCCACCATCAAAGCTGAAAGTCGTCATATCACCTATAATTGTGTCGGTGCGACGATAAACTCAACAAAATAAATAAATAAATACATTTACGTCCAAAGAATGCCACATTACATAATGGGATTACGGCTTACATAAGATGAACACATTTCATTATAGGTATAACAAGGTGACATGTCTAAGTTACAATGTAAATGGTATTCATCGAAATAGATAGTATATATTTCACCACGAATCATAGATAATCATAGCTGAGAAGAAAATAAAAGTGAAAAAATAAAAATTAAAAAAATAATGTTGTGGTTTGAAAAATATTTCTCTTAGATAGGCGGTCTGAAATATAACCAATGTAACATTATGTACTTGAAAAAATAAGTATAGGCTATATCGAAGTGACTTGTGTAATTTGACGGGCTATGCCATATGCTTGGAGGGGAATATCCAACAATTGATAATGTATGTATTTAGAAAGAGTTTAATTTGATAAAATTGAAAATCGGACTAAAAACAAAAATGATATGTTAATTCAAAATCAAATATTATCAACTGAATGAAATGGCAGCCATATTTGGCACAGTGACGTCAATGATTTTTCCTTTTATAGGCATTACCAAATATGGTATTTATGGCAAAATCATATTAGATATAATTAAAAGTCACTTTAACACACAAACTAAGGTTGGTATTATATGCTGGCCTACAAAATAAGGTTCTCTTAGTTATACGAAACTCAGTTTACGCTAATTCGAGCGATTAATAAATCAAGTTTGGCATGATATGTCGAATCATTTATCAAGCTATTTTTCTGCTTTTATGTATTAGTGATAAAACATATATCATTCATTTTGGTAGGTGTTATATTCCTGGAATTAATGATGTATTTATACCTGCAGTTTTAGAACGAAGTCTACATTCACAACACAAATTGTTCGGCAAGCTATTTTTTAAAATGTTTATACGAATGTTAGAACTTTCTAAATGAGGAAGTTGTTTTTGTTTAAGTGGTCACTTGTATGACAGACTAATTAAACACGATGTTGGTTTATCTTAAACACTGCCTATGCATATTGTGCATGATGTTTTTGCTTTATGTGATAAACTCTGGTCTTTTTAAGCGTACACAATTCTAACAGATTGGTGGATGTAAACTTAATATAAGACCGATGATTTATAAATAAATCAAAATTTGTTTTAAATTAGGGTCCACTAAGGGTATGTGTTCATAACATAAATATTTAACAAAACAAGCAAACGCTGCATAAGATATCTACGGTATAAACTTGGCGCGCGACTTCAATCATAGAAGTATTTTCGAATTGTGTTTTATTAACGATGGATTTAAATATATTAAGCAAGTTTTCAGTGTCTGGATTACTTTTGTTATTTCTGCTAAGTTCACTGCTTCAGATAATGGTGGACTGTAGGAGATATACGCGAATTGTGTCAAAGTAAGTTTGTTTTGCCTTTTAATTGTTATTAACGTCACATCGACGCAATTCCTTTTCATACTGCGACTTTTTAGCTTTAGATGGCGGATGACGTCGTCACGTGTCGCTCCTGGCGTTACTTCAGACACGAGCGAGCACTTTGGTAGAACCAACGACTTTCCATAAGCCAGATGGCTTGTTTCCTCATATAAAAGATTTCTACATCCTATGCGAAATATCGAACTCAAAGCGGTGAATACCAAGTGGTTTGAAGTCATTGGCCTTAACCATCCGTAATCCATTATCCTTTAAGCAACAGTGGCATGAAAATGGAATCTCAGTTTTTAAGTAAAAGCGACTTTTAGTATCTTCCCGCTGAAAATATATTTTTTCGAGGTATCCTTATTTGGACAAATACGAGTTGAAATAAATGCATACAAATTTTGTGTTTACATACATAGACACAAACGGGTTTACATATTGTTTTATTGCTTGTATACATTCATATATCAGGCATGATGACGCCTTGAGCAAAAAATATGCATTTGATGTTGTCTCCGGCCTTGCTTGAAAAAAATCCCCCAAAAAACAACAAAAAAAAAAAAAACCAAAAAAAAAAAAAAAAAAAATGGAAAAAAGCTGACTATTATCTGTTCATATTTTCTGTCTGCTTCAGTTATATTTCATTAACGAAGGTACATTAAAATGATGATGCAATATAAAACACATTTTATTGCAGGTGATGTAATATTCCAACAAACACTTTCGCGATGTTTTGCTCAAATCTATTTACAAAAGGCGGAACTGATCAGCTTTTTATTAAGGAAATCAAGTTAAACAGTTGATATCTTATCAACTACTTTACAGCCACTATACAAATACCTTTATACATACATTTTTTCACCGACATAAAAACAACACAAAATTGATTTGTGGGATAGAAACATATTTTATGGTAAAATTGTCATATATGTAGATTAAGATATCTATTTACTACATAATTCCAAAGAACAATATGGCAATCGTGCAGTTAATGCAAACAGGACGAACATAGGTGGTCATTACTTTATTTAGGTTATACCAATTTATTTTAGGTCAATTGTGATAAAAGTTCTACAACTTATATCGATCACTCTCGACACCTCTTTCCTGATGGAATTCATCACCATTAGGGTATGGGAGAAGAGGCCAGTTTCCTTTTTAATACTTAGCGCCAAGCAAGGGAGCTACTAGTACCATTTTTCACGTCTTTAGCATGACCCTGACGGGGATCGAACCCAAGACATCCCACACTCAAAGCGGACGCTCTACCACAAGGCTACCGAGGCGGTTTAAAATTACTTTGTTTAAGACCAGTACCTGTATTAGTAAAATACTGATTTCGAACGATTTTATTGATTTCGTACGTTATACAAACTGATGTAATGTGGATAGATACCTTAAGTCGTGATTTAACTAAGTCGTATCAAGTTACCTTATTAGCGTATCAGATAACTCCGAGTTATATGATACGCATTGTTTTTGCTGATATTGATATAGGGTATTCATGTCAATTTACGACGAGAGAAGACATCTCGAAATAAAGTGTCGAAAGATTGATTTAAAAGATTAATCCCTCTGTACAAATACGTACAGTTTAACATGTTAACATATTGTTAACAGATATTTAAGAAAGATAGATAGCTTGTAACTTATAGAATGTAATGAACGAAAAAATATTATCACTTCTTATGGGGTTAATGTAATGGTTTTTAGAAAAGTGTTGAAGCTTAAATAAATGTTTATCTTTATAATGTAACTCTACATTATAACGATATCACATTCAACTTTATAGAAAAGATTATAAAATATCGGCTGACGATTTATTTAGCAGCTTGTATATTATGGACTGTCTTTTTGCACCACTGATGTCAACTTCAGATTCTCATATCTATGATACACGTTGAATGAATGGTAAGCCCAGATCTATGATACACGTTGAATGAATGGTAAGCTTGCAGTATCAGATCTATGAAACACCTTGAATGAATGGTAAGCTTGCAGTATCAGATCTATGATACACTTTGAATGAATGGTAAGCTTGCAGTATCAGATCTATGACACACCTTGAATGAATGGTAAGCTTGCAGTATCAGATCTATGACACACTTTGAATGAATGATAAGCTTGCAGTATCAGATCTATGAATCACTTTGAATGAATGGTAAGCTTGCAGTATCAGATCTATGACACACCTTGAATGAATGGTAAGCTTGCAGTATCAGATCTATGATACACTTTGAATGAATGGTAAGCCTGCAGTATCAGATCTATGATACACGTTGAATGAATGGTAAGCCTGCAGTATCAGATCTATGATACACCTTGAATGAATGGTAAGCTTGCAGTATCAGATCTATGATACACTTTGAATGAATGGTAAGCTTGCAGTATCAGATCTATGACACACCTTGAATAAATGGTAAGCGTGCAGTATCAGATCTATGACACACCTTGAATGAATGGTAATGGTAAGCTTGCAGTATCAGATCTATGACACACTTTGAATGAATGGTAAGCTTGCAGTCTCAGATCTATGATACACTTTCAATGAATGGTAAGCTTGCAGTATCAGATCTATGATACACTTTGAATGAATGGAAATGGTAAGCTTGCAGTATCAGATCTATGGTACACCTTGAATGAATGATAAGCTTGCAGTCTCAGATCTATGATACACTTTCAATGAATGGTAAGCTTGCAGTATCAGATCTATGAATCACTTTGAATGAATGGTAATGGTAAGCTTGCAGTATCAGATCTATGGTACACCTTGAATGAATGGTAAGCTTGCAGTCTCAGATATATGATACACTTTCAATGAACGGTAAGCTTGCAGTATCAGATCAATGATACACTTTGAATGAATGGTAAGCTTGCAGTCTCAGATCTATGATACACTTTCAATGAATGGTAAGCTTGCAGTATCAAATCTATGATACACTTTGAATGAATGGTAAAGGTAAGCTTGCAGTATCAGATCTATGGTACACCTTGAATGAATGGTAAGCTTGCAGTCTCAGATCTATGATACACTTTCAATGAATGGTAAGCTTGCAGTATCAGATCTATGATACACTTTGAATGAGTGGTAATGGTAAGCTTGCAGTATCAGATCTATGGTACACCTTGAATGAATGGTAAGCTTGCAGTCTCAGATCTATGATACACTTTCAATGAATGGTAAGCTTGCAGTCTCAGATCTATGATACACTTTCAATGAATGGTAAGCTTGCAGTCTCAGATCTATGGTACACCTTGAATGAATGGTAAGCTTGCAGTCTCAGATCTATGATACACTTTCAATGAATGGTAAGCTTGCAGTATCAGATCTATGATACACTTTGAATGAATGGTAAGCCTGCAGTCTCAGATCTATGATACACTTTGAATGAATGGTAAACCTGCAGTCTCAGATCTATGATACACTTTGAATGAATGGTAAGCCTGCAGTCTCAGATCTATGATACACTTTGAATGAATGGTAAACCTGCAGTCTCAGATCTATGATACACTTTGAATGAATGGTAAGCCTGCAGTATCAGATCTATAACACACCTTGAATGAATGGTAAGCGTGCAGTATCAGATCTATGAAACACCTTGAATGAATGGTAAGCTTGCAGTATCAGATCTATGACACAGCTTGACTGAATGGTAAGCGTGCAGTATCAGATCTATGACGCACCTTGAATGATTGTTGTAATTTTAAAATTTTTAGTTTTGTTTTGGTTCCTTTCGTTACACCCAAGAAGAAACTTACTGAAATAAGATTTTTTTGAGGATACGGGATTTTCAAGTAGTCATGATCACATTCCATTTTCTTCTCCATTAAGTCGTCTAAATGGTTCAAATAAGGTCAAGTCTGATGATTGAAAACCACATAAATATAATGGAAAATAGTTCTTGATTTGGCTTAACATCTTATTATACAATAACTTAATACGTCAGGTGATTTTGCTTATTGATAACTTACTGCTTGTAGATATACTACTGTTTGTAGATATGTTTGTACGCAAATATTGCAAGGAACAGACTAAGTTATTTTATGAATATCTAACCTGTTAATAAGCTTCTCATCTGCTGTTCTTTTTTTAATTGAATACAAAGAGCGGGAGTTATTATAACAGTTTTTGCAATGGCCTAAATTTCTGTGTTACGTAACCGTATGAAATTTCTTACCAGACTCATTTAGACATGTACTAATTGAAAAGCCACATGCCAGCCAATTATTATAGACCTTAATTGATGAATTAGAAACTTTTTGAACCTGTTAAATTAACGAGCTACCGCCAATACAACTATATGGCAGTAGAAGTAACTTGAGTGTTTATCCATTCACAAGAGCTAGAGTCTGTATGACAATAGTCCGTCCGTGAAGGAACTAAATGTTTTTTTTCTGTTGAGTAATCATTGCTATATTTCTGCCTAATACAGCCTGTGTATGCCTAATACAGCCTTTGTATCACAAATTCCATTTTGTACATTTTTGTTTGACCTCGACAGACGTAAGAGAGAAGGGGTTTAAAAATAGAAGGGGACTTGTACGGATCAGAGAACAGTTAAAACATGAACCGGATACAGTGATTGGTTATTTCACGTACTTAATTACTTGCAGTTGACCAACAAAATGTTTATCACTCTCCTTGGATAACCTATAAAATGTTCATTACAACAAGTGGAATCTGCTGAATTTTGGATAAATCAGTTGTTTTGTCACCTATTTATTTTTGAAATATTGTCAGACTAGTATGTACAAGTATGGAAAGAACAGATGCTTACCGCTAGTAAATGTATTATTCATAGAATACTATTATTAAATATTCTTTAGAGTTAGAACATTATTTAAGAAATAATTTATAGCAAAAGAGTGCTTTAACACTTTTTATGCACAATGGGTGGTTATACGTCGGGCGTAATGATCTCACGAGGGCGCATCACCGCCCGAGTGTATAAATAGTGTTAAAACACGCTTGTGCTATAAATTATTTCGATTTTAATATGCCCTTCATCTCAATCAGTAGATAAAATATAGAATCGCTCTTTCTTGGTCGCAACAAAAACGTTGACGTCACCGCACGTTAATATGACGTCATTCTAGCGTAAGAGTATTTTAACAGAGGCAAACATATTAGAATTCAAATTATTACCAAAAAGTGTTTGCTTGATCGCTTTTATCTCTCTGCCATTTTAGATGTAGTAACTGAAAAGAGAAATTTTATAAATTTAGATCGTAATCAGAGACAATGCCAACAATGTCCAAATAATGTTTTGTAAGTATATTCTGAACGACATTTATTTAATGCTGACCGTAGAAATATTTGCCAGATAATTTAAGAAGACCAAATATGTATAACTTTCAGCAATTATTTCAAAGCACTTTTAGAGCTGCTGACTTGGTTAAACTGTCTGTACTTATACAAAAATAATATCTGTCATTAAATAATGTAAACCGCCTTCTTGTGTTAACAATTCTTAAATCGTTGCTACAGTCATTATTTCTAGTCTTTTTAGTTAATAATTTACCTAGAACTACAGTCATGAGTTCTAGTCTTTTTAAACAATAACAGTGCAAGTTTAATTATCTGTTATGTTTGTAAATCTGTTTCTAACTGTAAGTTGTTCTATTGTTCATGAAATTTGTTGCTTGAATATTTAACGCTGCCAAGTTGATAAATAAAACCGAAACTGAAAACTTATACCGACATAGACTTGACCTTAAGTAGAGCAAACTATGTTTCCATATTAAGCAGGCCAGATATTGCAAAACTATATATATGCACTCACAGAATTTATAACAGCGCGTCGATTTATTATGTCATTATATAGGTGTTTGCTTTATTATATTTTAAATTGTCAGATTAAAATACTGTCAATATTAAAATACAATTGGTAAGGCAAAAAATGTGAAATGAATCATGGCGGTAATACATGGTACAGAAACAGTTGATGTTTGGCACAGTTCGTGAAACAATAGACGTACATTCTATTTCCGCTGTGAATATTGAGTAAAAGCAGAAAAGATGCGTCTTCTCACTGTGAACAACTTCGGCATCTGTATTGCAAAAATGAATAGCGTAATGTAATTGCAGATTATGGCTCATTTTGTTTCGATAAACTCGCTTTTTTTCTTTTTGCTTTATTAGAAAGTGGTGTTTATGCAAAGTTACAAAACTTAAAATGGTTTGCTTTTTAAAGCCTATTTAATGTAAGAAATTCTGTTATATGCTGGTTTTACTATCGGCACTAGGGATGATTCCAAATCTGCCACTGTTTGAAAAATTCATTCCGACAAGGTTATTTGCAATGAGCGAGCGTAGTATTCCATACACCTACGATCATTGCGTAGCATATACCTATTTACAGAGAGATCGAAGTTAAATGCTTTGTAAACTTAATATAGGACAAGATAATCTTATATATACGTTATACTTATTAGCTAGAATCCCCGACTTGTTTTAAACTTGCGATCATAAACATATAAAAATATAAAAGTATATTCAAACGATGGATATAAATATATTTAACGAGTTTACAGCTATTAAAAAAAATGTGTTTATTGTACTTGTGATATTTATTGAGAATGTCGTGGAGGGGAAAGGATATGGACATTATGCTATGCAACCCGTGTCACGGTAAGTGTATCTAATCTATTGTATTTGTGTCAAATGTATGTCATCATGGGCTTTTTAGCCTATTTGATTTGAAATAAAATGTCTGTCTGTCTGTCTGTCTGTCTGTCTAATCATTTGTCAATAATTAGCTTTTTTAAATTGCGGCTTAAATGCATATTTGCGTATTTGCAGTAGAAAATATAAGTTTAGCAAAACTGAATGTGGTAAAAGTGTATATAAACGTGACATTAAGCATGAACATATAGACTTCTATATTGAAAAATGTTCACGGTGAACTAGTAGCTCAGTTGATATGAATTGGATCTTTAAAAGTAACTTATATCACCTTCGGTTTCATATGCCTTTTGAATATTATATTGCTCATATTTGATATTAGCATATCATAAAACACACGTTTGCAAAATCTAATATTTAGCTGAATGATACCCTTGTGTTCTTTTGGTATCTATTTACAAAAGGCAGTATCTTTCACGCAGTATGTTTGAAATAAAACTCTTATAAATACCTAATAGCATTTTCTCTGATATAGAAACAAAAAAAAAAAAAAAGATTTTCGTAATGTCAAAATGCTTTAAGTCACCTTTTACAACTGAAATTACACACCCGGATATAGTGTGTAAATCTGAGGATCTTTAGTACATGAAATATGCTTTGTATATTTATAATAAATTACAACCTATCCTTACGTTAACTTTACAATAAGGTTCCTTATTGGGTTGAATACATATTCAACAGCTTGATTTAAAGGTGCTCTTATACTATGTAAATAAAGACCTTAATACTGAAATAGAAAAAATACAAGTTTAGAAAATGAGTATTTCCATCTCTATATTTCAGGATAGTAAATGTTGTTGTTAAACGTTCAGCATGGCTTTTATATAAGATTTTAAGTAAAAAATTTTGAATTTCGTGCGTTTACCCATTTACGATAATTAGTGGTATGAGACAAAGAGAGGGATATGAATTGTCCCACCGTCCGCAGTCAAACGAATTTTTAACATGAATCAAAATTTTGAGTAATGTAGCATGTTCAAATCTCATACCAAAAGCCATATGCACATACATACACTGGTTAAACGTCAGTTTACGTGTATGAAAATACACTTCTACTTACGAGGGATTTAGAGCTCACGCACATTACGCAACCCTGACGAATGTAGTAGGTTCTTTCTCTTGAAAACTATAAGGGCTATAATGACCCTTAGATAGTTACTTACGTTTGTTCTAAATCAGTTTTCTACATCGAACTCTAGAACATTATGTATATAGTATACTGAAGACAATCGTCAAAGGAAAGGTGAGGTAGCATGTATCTTTTTTTATTCGACTAATTTTCAACATTTTTTTTTTACGAAAATGTTTTGATAAATATACCGATACCTTATTTTAAGATAATGTCCTGTCATATTTTGTAATTATTTCACAATCGCTATAGCTAAGTTTTTTTTTATATCAGAAACACGGAATCACAAACGTTGCAACATAATCATAGGCTACAGAAATTATCTAAAGTCTTAAGGTAACTGTTAACCCCCGAATATGAAATTAAACACAACAAATTCATGACAGTTCACAACATTAAGATGATGCTCAATTACACGAGAGACATTTTTTTTTGGTGGAAATCTTCTTATTTAGGAATAGAGAAAAATATCTTCAAACATGCATCGAAAGATTGATTTAATAGATTATGCCGTAATGTAAATACACATGATATTGTTAACAGGTACTCGAAAAAGAGAGCGATAAATGACACAAGCTTTTGACTTCTTAAAGGACACTTATAAAATATAATAAATAAAGATTATTATCTCTTAAGGGTTAATAAATCGAGTTTGGCATGATTTTGACAAGAAACGTGTTCAGTTTGAAAGTATAGAAAACTGGAGTATAAAGAAAGGTGTACGTTAACATTGTAGCTGAACACTGGCGCATTATACGTATTGTGTCAGTCACACTACACCGTAAAGCGTTAACGGACGCAAAACATACAGAAAATTTGGGGCATTATATACTGCTCCGTTTTCAGCAAAGACGGACATGTTTTATCCCTCAAAACTTGATGGTTCTTTTTGAATACATCACAGCTATCAAAACACCTGATAAAACAATGAACTCATTTGGCTGGTTGTAAAAGTCCAGTATATAGGTTTTCAAAGAGATTTAAGTCTAATTAAGTGGTAGTTTTGTCTTTTTGCAAAGTTTTGTTTTCCCTTTTAGTTTATCATTTGTGATATGTTTATTTTAAGTACGAAATCTGTTGCCATGATGTACTTGCGATTGATAGTTTAAACTTGACACCTTCAAGAGAGGTTCTTCAAAGCACATTAGTTTTAGAGATGAGTGTTATCTCTTATCAAAAGTGAGTTTGCAGCAAGTCAGTCATTATGTTCTGTCATTGCTGTGCGCAATAATCTATACTTAGGTTCCCAATATTGCAATAAGGTAACCAATGATATGCTAAGCTATGCATCTATTACATTTTCCCACTGTTTTACAATAGTGATATCAAAAACAACACGTGCATTCTGATATCTATGATATAACTAGAATTAATGATGTATTCATATATGCATGTGCACATTCCAGTGCACTTACTGATTCTGTCTTGTCTTGTTGGCCTAACGTCAAGTGGCTTACGTGTTTTCTAAACATATTTTCTGTTACTTCCCTCTTTTTCAAGGACCGATCGATGTTCTTTTTCACAATATGTTCTTATATTTAAATTGTTACCTTCGTTTGTTACTTACTGACTTTATGTTGCAACAAAGCGTTTATTAAAAATCAATTGCAAAAATTAATAGAAGTTGAGATTGTATGTACTATTTTACCATATTTTTTCTTTAAAATTGCACCAAAGGATAAACATGTTTAAAATGAATTAAAAACTAGTATTTCTGTTGTTTTGTCTTAGATATAAATGCGACTGATTCAGAGAAATTTGTTTGTCTTGGGAGACTAAGGATCTCGAGAAAGTTGAGAGTGCATAGACAGGTTTTCTTTTTCAAGTTACAGTAGCATTCGCTACTCTTAACACTACTATGATACGCAGAATTAAGGCTTGTCAAGGTAAACAAGGGATTATATTGAAAGATGGAGTCAGTGTAAGCAACAATTAAATGAAGTGCAGAGAACAGAACAAAAGACTGTATCTCTGTGGTTTAAAACTGCAACACATTAGCGAAGTAGTTGAGAAGCTTTACACAGACTTGGAATCGTTAGTTTTTATTCAGTATGACAGTAAAACATACGTAGCGATTGCCCTTTCAAACATAGAGACATCGCAACAATTCAAGGTTATGGGAATCTAGAAAATAATTCCTCTACAGGCTGATAACCAAATTATCAGAGACTAAACAATTGCTAGAAGCAAACAGACACTTTATCTCTCTCCCTGCAATAGCTGATGCAGTTATATCTTTACTAATTTTCTTTGCAGACTTAAAATAAATGCAAGTTAATGTAAATCTTTGGAGTATCCGTCTGTGGGGTTTTGTTTGTTTGTTTTTTTTGTGTAAAATATTTAAATCATTTATCCACATAAAGCGAATATTTAACGTCAAGAAGAAGACTTGAATTTCAAGCTGCCTGAGATCAGCTCACGTTATGTGAAATCGCAGGCCGCAGCAGTACCTGGTTTGTGCATTTCAAACTCCGTTATCTGGGGTCTGTAGGAAATGGAAGCATTTTATGACGCAAAGTTTTAGAAATTATTAAAATGGTATCATGACCTCAGAATCGTTCCCGTTATTTGGAACAAAACCTAGCAAGAAACCATGTAAATAGATTAGTTCTGTCATAACAATTCATAACCGTCTGAATGTAAAAACTTTATCTGTCTGAATTCCATGAAATTAATAAGTGATACCATCAATCAAAATGAAATTGTCTGTTACGAACTGATACACATATCTCTGTCATACTGTGTGTGTTTTTGATATTTTCTCTTGAACTGTTCATATATCAATAAATCACTGGTTCTGATCAAAAGATTGTCAAATTGTGGCAAAGAGCATAAACATTATTCTGCCGGAATCACTTTCCCGCATAATTATTGGTAATTATGTATTATTTTCATCAAGTATGCTTGGACAATTGAAACGAAATAAAATCTATAACATCATTTGGAAGCACATTTCATATATCGTAAGCCTGTTTGATGTCTGTATAACCTGTCACTTGGTTCTGAGGGTGCTAAACCCTGCTATTTCCTATCATAGTAGAATGTTCGTGTATTGGAAGAAACTAGATAATAGTACTTCAGTCTATAAAGAAAGGCTAAATATACATAGCCGATTCTGTTCCGCATAATAGTATATCAGACTTTCTTGAAAAAGATTAATATTATGATTTTTTTTGCTTCAGACCAAAATTTCTTTATGACGTAAAATTGGTAAAATTGCGAACGTTTCTGACTTCTTATCAGGATCATTAAGAACAAACAGCATGCCCACCCACTCACTCTTTTATTGATGAATCAGAAACCCCTTGAATGAATTTATTTAGCTCAACGAGCTGCCGCCCTTCCGCCAATGAAACAAACTTGTTTGTTAGCGTATTCTGTGTTCCATTCGTTATTATGAAAAGAGTCCATTCAAAAACAAAAAGGTTTATGCCCGATGAGCAAATTTAATTTATTTTTTCTTTCTATAGCAGATGCTTAGTAAAAATGCAAATATTTCATTACATTTGTTTTTGCAATTTATATATTGGTACTATACAGCATAGGAATAAGACGGAACTTTATCGGACGGGGAGATGTGAATTACAAGAGGATAGTATATGGGTTGGATCTCTGAACAACTCGGCCACACAGATAAATTATAACCGCTGAACCTCAAGCGGTTGCGGAATTAAAGTCACTTGCTCCACAGGGTTGTTGGTAAAAGTACCATGATATTTATGTCCGCCTTTGACTTTATGCGCGGGAACAAAGCCGAAATACCACCATAGGACGTTTTGAAAATGTCATAAAATATAGAAATGAAGTAGATGCATTTGAAGTGTGCTGTTTTTTAAATTGTCAGATTAAATTACTGTAAATAGTTTGGCACAGTCTCATAGCTTTATAATATATCATTCCTGTTAATCAGGGCCATGCCAGTTTTGGGACACGTCGTAATACAGTGGGTGCATTTATTTCCAAAACGTAACATTTAAAACTATTTTGAGTTACAGCAGAACGCTTGAGCTCAGTTGTTTTATCCTGCGGGTAAACCAGTACTTTAGACTTTGTAAAATTAAAAAAAAGAAGCTCTTTTTGTGCATACATGTATATTTTTGTTCTTTCTCTTCAGTGTCAGAGGAGAGTTACATAGAGAATATTAGGTTACTGTCTTATAAATTTAAATTTATTAAGTGAGTCGGAGAAAATATAAAAGTCGAGGCTCTGCCTTCTGATCTAAATTCATTCTTTAATTAAAATTCAAAATTTACCAACTAGATCCGAGTCTGTCTTGCACAGAAATTAATACGCCCCACCATTACACAAACATGTCTTTAAAATAAAAATATTACAAAATAAGAGCCGAAAAACAAAGGCTCACCTTGTTTTGCTTTGTGTCCGACTTCTCTGTTCTGCTGAACATTAAAGAATTATTTTAATTTGCTGCCAAGTGAAGCTTTGTCCTAAGTTCAGTTGAATGCCGGATCACCCATTTTCATCAAGCAAACGATTGACGAGACTTAAATACACCCATATCGCCGCTTGACAGAACAAATAGGCAAACCTTTTCCCTCGATGATTTTATTCAATAACACTCCCATTCCAGATCAATATATTCCTAGATTGAAGTGTAGAAAGCTAAAATCTAAAAAAAACGCTATACATGAGTCACTTTCCGTTTCTCCGAGCGTTTTCCTTTTATAAAAACCGTTTTGTAGAAAATTGCAAATACGGTATCCCTACACTATACATTTGTGACATGTCTAAACGACCAGTAAAACGCGTTTATGAAATAATGCATAAATATGTCTTTTAGCATTTATTCTCAAAAACAAGAGGGCGTCGTTTTAAAAAAATCCAAAAAGTATCCGCCAAGCTTATCTAGTCACTGACCAGATAAAGAAAAATTTTATCTGACCCCTTGATTTTTGCCTTTATTTTGCATGAGGGTAGGATAAAAATGTTTAAATGTCACAATGAGTAGAATTATGTCGATGTGACCTTAAACAAAACTACAAAATGTTTTATTGTTTCTTTCATACAGATTTCATTCTTTGTTTAAACTTATGTCAGATATCCTAACTGCAGCATTTATTTTAAATTTTCCGATGTTTGACATAATACTGTGTCGAAAACCCTTTGATCGTTGAGTAGTGCATATACCTATTATAGTAAATCGCTTTGTAAATATAATAGAGCGCAAGATTATCTTACAAATATACAAAGGCAGGAATGCCCGACAATTTTATTATAAATTCGAGCTGTTGTTTTTTATAAACGATGGATATAAATATATGTCACAAGTTTTCTGGTATTAAAGGGCTTATGTTATTTCTACTGGTGATACTGTTTGAGAATGTGCAGTGTAAGGGATTTAAGCAGCTTGTTCAAAAGTAAGTTTGTTGGGTTATTTTTAATTCTTATATGCTTTTATTTTTGTCTTTAAGGCTTCTCATTTGCTAATTTTTAGATTAAAATCGAAGTATTGTATTTTATACAATGCATTTTGCATGAACTCTATTTATGTAGATTTTTTGCCGAGGAATCCACGTATTGCACATGCAAGTTTTTTTTGATGATACGCGTCTGGATTTGAAAGTGGTCAACGACATACAAAATCATGTCCGTTTCTTTGTGGTCTTTGTATATAGAACCTAGTAAGCTATGTAATTCAACGAGAATATTAAAATGTTCACTGTCTATATGAAGGAGTGACTTGATGCCTTGATCCATAAGGTCAGACGGCTTGGGCATGTATATATAAAATGTGCATTTTAAATTCCTTTGCTGTATCTTGCCGCATGTTTAATGTAAATATTATCATGCAAATTCATTTTAAGCATATTTCATTATTTACGCTAAACATCTGTATTATCATTAAACACACATTTGCATGTTAATAATTTTCACGATCTCATTCTAAATGGCTTAGATCTAATGTTAATGAAATAAAGCCAAACTTTTATTCAGCCGCATAACAAACGATTACACATCCTTTTTTTTATATCTTTCAATGACATGAAACATGTATGTTTTGCTTTCATAATGTCCAAATGTTAAAACATCATTGAAAGTAAACTACACGAATGTGCTATGTAACTGGGATAATAAATTACTATTTATCTTGCAAGTCAATTTTATATCTCAATCAAATACGTACACAAGAGTAACGACAGTATTATTTAAAGGTACTGCACTATATAAAACCTTATAAATACTTTGAATAAATATAAACATTAGTTAATAAAGTGAGAATTCGCATATTATTTCTTTTACAAAAATAACAAAAAAATGTTACGACTTGAATACAACATTCTAAGTTAGAGTATATACAAAGTGCATACTCTTTAGGTACAGAACAATCGGCAATTCCCGTGCGATTACGTATCATTGTATTCTTTTTCGGTATCCCTCGGTCATAACACATAAAAACCGAACAAAGCCGAAACTGAAAACGGAGAATACGTTATCGAACGGAAAATGGCGATTGTCAGTACGGATCCCACTACCTTAACACTCTAATACATGTGTGCGGTAAGGGTGAAGAGTATTGTCCACGTCTTGGCAAATAAAAAGTGCAGTAAACTTAAGAAATATTGCAATAAAAAATCACGTGCTTAATAGAGTTATCTTTTTATAATGATTGACTGATTAAATCATTTGATATGTAAACTGTAAATACTTTAATTATAAAAGGGAAAGTAGAGCCCATGCAGATAATGTAACAAGAAAGAAAGAAGGTAGTATTTTGCTTAATTTGTTCTGCTGGCTCTAAGGTAAATTATTCAATAGGGACAAAATCATTTTGCTACATTTAACGCATTGTGTATGCAAATGTTATGCAAGTTTGTTTTCCATAAAACTGATTTCAAGTATGCTTTTTTTAAAACTAGATTATATAATGGAAACTTTTAATTTAACAATATATTTTTACCGTGAGAAAAGCTTTAAAGCTCGACAACCATCCAATTTTACAGTTAACGCTTTAGACAGGGTTAAAGAAACATCGAGATTTTCCGACTCATTGCAGATCACACATTACATCCATTATCATTTTCACAATATTTTTGTTTTATTAATGTCAGTTTTGACAACTAAACACTGATCTATATTATGTCTATAGTAAATACAGTACAGGTGTTTCTTAATGGAACCATTATGTGTAGGCGTATACATTGTAATTTCATAAAACGGAATTATTCTATATGCTTTGATGTTTAATCCATCCCTTTGATGTTTTTAACAATACGGCATAGTCACGCATTTTACATGCATTGTACGAAAACGCTTGAACATCGATAAGATGTTTTTTTCATAGCAAAACAAAGAGTACCCGTTTATTGTTTTTGACCCGACGAACAATGCACCATTTAGTTAAATGTGACATAGTCACGCATTTGACATGCATTTATTGGAACACATGTTCCGTTAAGTGTGTCTGATTGTTATATTCCAAACATGTAAAATGCAGATATGATTGTCACAATTTTCAAAAATGGCTTTTGTAGCCTATTAATTTCTTTTATTCTTAAATATAGGTATAATTTTGCCAAAATATTTGTCTCTTCCTTTAAAAATGGAAACGATTTGAATATCATGTTATTTTATCGGTGTACGCAACAGTGACCACAGAAAGTGGACATATAAAGATTCTGAAATTTGAATTTGAATATCTATGTACATAGTCGTCTGTGAATAGCTGTGTTGGAAATGAACCTATCATCTGTGGTTATTCTTCGAAGAACATACTGGCTTAACTTAGAATATAAAGATAACTAGTCTTAAGTTTCTAATATTGTGTGAACTTGCATAAACATATGCTTTGAAACTGTATCATTTATATTTTGTATGTAATCAAATTAATGTAACTTGTAACGTAACGATCAGTATTTGACATAAAGCTTGGCAGTTAGCATTGCACACCGGCCTTCCATATTATGTTATCTGAATGTTATATTGACATTTAATGAAGTCTTGTGACCTTGATGAATAATATGTGGTTAATATATTAAGATAACCAATTGAATGAATGAATTTAGATTTTAACAATTGCTAATTGGTTAACCAAGTATTTTTTTTTCAAAATCCGTTCAATTCCGTTTAAAAAGATTGTTTATAAATGTTCAAACTAATTGCAAAGATTAAAAAAATATTTCAATGAAAATAAATAAAGGTATCAAATACATGCATGTTCATAAACATAACTGTTAATGCAATACTTTGTTAATTTGAATATTCAACATTTGATAATTATGGAAATCATACGTTACATTGATTTTTCTTCCGCCTTTGATCTAGTTTGGAGATCAGGTTTATGGAGTAAAATTTTTAAAAGTGGGATACGTGGTAAAATATTCAATGTTATAACCAACATGTACCAAAATATTAAGTCTTGTGTCTCGGCAAATGGACAGAACTCTGATCTATTTGAAAGTCATTGCGGGGTTCGACAGGGCGAGAATTTGTCTCCAGTTATGTTTTCATTGTATTTAAATGATTTAGAAGACTTTTTATCCACGAAAAATGCAGGAATAAATTTAAATGCTGAAATTGACAACGCAGTCGTATTTCTACAACTACTGGTTTTACTTTACGCAGATGATACTATTGTTATTAGCGATAACGAAAAAGATTTCCAAAACAGCCTAAATGATTTTGCTTCGTATTGCCGCGCTTGGAAGCTCAATATAAATTTTACAAAGTCCAAAATTATTGTTTTCGGAATTAATAAGCCACAGAATTATAATTTTCTGTTAGGTGAACAAGTGGTTGATGTCGTAAAAACATATAAATATCTAGGAGTGCTGTTCGCATCATCGGGTAGTTTCTTACAATGCCAAAAGAATATTGTTTCACAAGCAAATAAGGCAATGTTTGCACTTTTTTCAAGAATAAATAATCTAGATCTTCCCGTGGATCTTCAGTTAAAGCTGTTTGATCACACCATCTTACCAATACTAACTTACGGATGCGAAGTGTGGGGCTATAGTAATCTAGACATGATAGAAAATGTCCATTGTACTTTTTTACGTAAAATAGGAAAATGTAGGAGCAGTACCCCTAAGCATATGCTGTATGCAGAATTTGGGCGATACCCAATTGAAATTATCATTAAAGCTAGAATGATAAAGTTTTGGAATAAAATAATCTTATCCAAGCATTCTAAAATTGTTTATATTTGTTATCAGAACATGATACAGTCTGTACACGCTTTTAAATGGTCATCTTGTATTAAGAGCATTCTAGACAATACTGGCTATTCCTGTTACTGGCTTAATCAGGCGACATTAAATTGTAAAGGTATCGATATTTTGGTTAAAAGGGTTCTAACAGACCAATTTAACCAGCAGTGGTCAACTTCCCTAACTGGATCATCAAAAGGTACAGGCTATTGCCTATTTAAAGATAACCTTCAGATGGAAAGCTATTTGTTGTCGTTGCCTTGCTCGCTCCGACTAAGTCTCCTGCATTTCAGAACAGGAAACCATCGACTTCCGGTTGAAACCGGGCGCTGGCGACAATCTCATGTTGCACATGAGGAGAGAAAGTGCCCACGGTGCCCACTTAACGATATTGGGGATGAAATGCATTACCTCTTAATTTGTCCTTTCTTTACAGCTCTTAGGAATAAATATATTCCTCATAGATTTTCCCATAGACCAAATATCTTGAAATACAAAGAACTGATGACGTGCAAAAATGAAACAATTATTCATAATTTATGCTTATTTGTTAAACATGTATTGCGAGAATTTAAGTAATTTCCTATCTGTATACACACCTTTCTTAAACAGTGTTTACTATGTACCAAATGATTTAATAAGATTTAACAAACCAGTGTAAGTCCATGCATTACGAATTCTTGTTCGTTTGTATTTCAGTCAAGAAAGAAAATAAAGTACCTTCGTGTAAGTCCACGCATTCCGAAATCTTAATCCATTTTGATATCAGCATAAGGAAAATGTACTTTCGGACTTATTTTGTTATTACAATTTAAGATAAACTCTCGATAGTAGCCTCCATTCATAAACTGTACACGTGGATTCCGTGATCTTCGCGCGCCCCGCGAACTCGTCCAATCAAAACAGAGTATATGCAAACCTAGCTACTTCTATATTACACAACAAAAATAACGTGCCATATAATCTGAAAGCAATGTTTGTTTTTTGTTGTTTTATTTTTCAACTTCTATTTTTGCTTTTGTCTCTTATTTCTACTTGTTATTTAAATCTGACATTATGTTATTGATATTTTTCATCGTATAGTATCAATTTTTTCTATTTAAAGTGTCTTCTTGATTTGATCACTTCCCCTTCAGAAATTACCACTCCCGTATGAACTTTATCAGTTATGTGTATTTATTTGTTCACATGTATTTACACCATGTAAACTGTGACTCTGAATAAAAGTATTGACTTGACTTGACTTGACTTGACTTGGCCTTACAGAGAGCGGGAGAGTATGAGGTTTTGTTGAGCCTTTCTCAAGATACGCAGGTAGACATTATTACTGCATTTGATAATACGTCACGTTATCTGGATGATATTCTTAATATGGATAATCCGGTTTTTGGTCAATTGCGGGATACTATTTATCCTAGAGAGATTCAGTTAATTAAAACTAACAATTCGGATACTGATGCTTCATTTTTAGATTTACATTTCTGTATTGATGACAATATTATACATACCAAAATATATGACAGGAGGGATGATTTTAATTTTAGTATTGTAAATTTTCGCCATTTGGATGGGGATGTATCTCAGGCTACATCTTATGGGGTATATATTTCTCAATTAATTCGGTTTGCCAGTGCGTGTAGTCATGTTAAGGATTTCAATGAACGTAATCAATATATTACAAGTAAACTTCTTCAGCAAGGCTCCCGTTATTACAAATTGCGTAAATATTTTGCTAAATTTTACTATCGTTATTCTGATTTGGTTTTAAAATTCAATTGTAATTTAAGGACACTTCTGCGAGAAGGTATTTCAAAACCCATTTTTATGGGGATGTGGTTTACAAACTTCGTAAGATCTTGGGTCATGGTAATTTTCCAACTGTATTTGGTAAGATTGTAAAACGTTTTATTAAAAGAGCTTACCACTCAACTGTTTTGAGACAAACCGCATGTATAATGCTCAACCCGTTTACAGTTGGACACTACGCTTCCTGTTTGATTGTGTCTGACGGAAGAGGGGAAGGACTCTATGATAAGCAGTTTTTAAATCCCACTAGGACTGAACTGTTTTGATTTTGCTTCTCTTGATGCTATGTCTTCTGCAAAGGCATTGATTACATGCGTTTTCGGTTCTTAAGGTTTGCTTTTTATATATTTATACAGGAGCATTTTTGTGTTTTCCATGGCATGCCTTTTTGTTTGCATCACGTGTGTTAGAGATTCACCTAGCGGGGATTACATTTATTTACACTGTCCCTTTTCTTTGGAACATGGTGGGGGTAAGAGTGAGGTTGGGTGCGCACCAAAAACCGGTTTAAACTCCCCAGTGGTGTTTTTTTGCCACTGACCGTTCCAAGGCGGTGCCCCACTGTTTATTTGTTCGTTTTGTCCTCGTGTGTTTGCTTTGTATGCGAGTGTGTGTGTGCGTGCGTGCGTGCGTGCGTATGTGTGTGTTGCGCGCGCGTGTGCGTGTGCGTGCATGCGTGCGTGCGTGTGCGTTTGTAATGTGCACGTCTGCGTGCTTTGGGTTTCCTTTTGGGGAGGCTGCGTTTTTGGAACATGGCATTCCCTGTTTGATATTTGTCCTTGTTTTTTGATGTTAGGCATGTTTTCTAGATCTAAATTCTATTTTCATCACAAAATCGTCTGTACGAACGTCTCTAACTATTGAACTTCTTTCAGAACTTTAAACGTACACTAATTTATTTCAAAACCACATGTCCTCCAAAGAAAATAAACGGTCATTTATAGAATTAGAATCTCTTTGAACTTTTGATGTTTCCGGTGGTAAAAAAACTAATTTATTTGTCTGTGACGTACGTGTTCATTCACAAGAGTTAGTCTGCTGTTCTAGAAGATATTTTTCATTGTAGAAAGTCATTATCATTGAGTAGCATGCACGATAATAACAGATAGGTAGACGTTAAGTGTTTTGCAAACTAAATATAGGACAAGATACTCTTATAAATGCATTAAGATATATGGTAATCAGTCCATTTACAATTGACTATACACCAGCTTTTATATGTATATGATTCCAACTGCATAAAACAAACACACTTTACCTAAGTTTTGTTTTTACGTTAACCGTACATCTTACATCATTGGGCCTGTAGATATGCTTTGTAAATACGATTTATCTATATAGGACCAAATACGTATACAACACTGTAATTTAAAGGTACTGGAAAAAATAACCATCGGAAAATGAAAAAAGTAAAATAAAACAAACCCCCAAAAAACAAATGCACTAGCGAACCAGTCATCAGATAAATTATGTGGCGCTTTTGAGTTTTAAAGAAATCCTGTTATTTGTCTGTGCATAAATAATGGCTGATTATATCCAATATATTCAGATGCAGGGCTCACACTGGCCTCCAAAAAATAATAGCCAACTTTTTAACCTATGAAAATTTAATAGCCAAAATTGACGCGGATCTTTGCGTGCAATTTTTATAAAAATAAAAATGATAAATCTGATGCTCGTGTAACACATATAAGTGCTAGGTCATTTCAGTGAATCAAACCACGAGTCTGTTATTATATTAATCTGGGGCCGTATTCATAAAGCATCTTAAGTATAAGTTTTGACTTAAGTTGAAGATTTTACTTAAGTTTGTAGTGATTTCAGCTTAAGCCTAAGTAAAAAACTTAAGTCCTATTCATAAAACAGCTTAAACTTAAGATACGTAAGAAATGACTTAAGCCAGAAAACAAAACAGCGTCGTGATTACGATTAAAGTGTTGTTTTTCAGATGAAAGCACTTTAAATATAATTGTGCATGTTGTATCTGTCTGAAATTAATGTTGTTTTTTAATGTTTTCGTCCACAATAAAAGCCAAGAATTACTTATTAAGTTGTTTTATGAATAACAAATATACTTAAGTAAAATAAATTTCTTACCTAAGTAATACTTAAGTAAATAATCAATTTCTTATACTTATACTTAAGATGCTTTATGAATACGCCCCCTGGTTGCGTTTCTTCTTTTACTCTAATGGTATTCTTTCACAGACATGACAGAATGTTTCACTAAAGCTACATTAACTCTAGATATAACTAATTTATGTCAAAGATCAAGAACAGCGATCCAATCCGTATAAAGAATGCAGTCCCCGTCGCAACACCCCCGCCCCCACATATACACACACGCTAACGCTAAATTACGCGTGAGATATTGTTACGTTGATTCAGTTCAGGTATACCTGCAAAATAATGACGAGAAAGACGAGAGAAGACATATTCAAGTTTCGAAATATTAGTAAAGTGTTTAAATACGTTCAACATACTGTTACAGATATTCCAAATTTTACTATCTTGCAGACTTGTATAGGATTGTTCTCACTTCACAGATTATAAAATGATTTTAACGAGAAATGTTGCGGAGATTTGTTGACATATCAATTATGAATATAAAAATATTTGTGCGTGTACATTACGTATAGCTCTTTCTTCGAAAACTAGTTGTGTTACATTTTGTCCCACTTTATACAAAATATTACAAAATAGCGACTAATGATTCGTTAAGTTCTTCATCCAATGCAAAATGATTTTTTCCTGTTTTACATCAGTGAAATCACGTACAAGGCGTGATTCTGGTATCTACGGTGTACAAGGCGTGATTCTGGTATCTACGATGTATCTTGAAAGATTGATGCTTTTAGGCTGACATTTAGATCGGGCTCTGTCTACATTCTAAGACATTCGCATTGATGTCCGTCTGATCTTGTTGGTTGGATGTCAGACGGCCATGTTACAGGGAAATAATAACCATAATCACCACTTTACTACTGTTTCAAGTGATTTCTTTTTTCACCTTTTTTCTAGTTCTGTATGTACGATGTTTTACATTATAAACGGCAAATGAAGTTTGTGAGAATTTCGGAATTCCAGGAAACTGGAATAATACACATATTTGTGTGCTTATTGCAATAAACAAGGAATGAATACTCATACCCCAGCCTAAGCAATGATTGCATTATATGACACAGTTTTAGTAAATCTAACTATGTTATCACGACCTCAGAATCATTTTTGTTATTTGAAACATAAATCTAAGCCAGAAACCAGAGAAAGCATTCTTTCATAAACATTTTATCTATGTTAATTCCATTAATTTTATAAGTGATTATATCAATCCAAAGAAATCATCTGTAACGAAGTGATATACCTATCTCTACCACAGCCATTGCGATTGTTCATACTGCTTCTGGAACTTTTAAAATGTCGACAAATTATGGCTTTTATTAAGAATTTGAAATTGCCGCCAACCCTACTATAAATATCTTTAAACAAGAGTCATCCCCGCCACACATGTTGTTAACGTGAAACGCAGTGTTGTTTTAGATACAGGTATGTTTAAAATACCTATGATATACAACAGGTATTTTTTAAAGCAAATTAGCGGTCTACACACGTAATATAAAAACGTATGTTCGATGTAATACAAATGTTGTATTAATGAATGAGGAATTTAATAAAATTTGATAAAAAGTTATCATGCTCCCTTCTAGCTTATGATCTGTTAAGCGTGTCATACACCTAGGAGCTAACTTCATACAGCTCTTAAAACAGAAAAAAATGGGAACACCTGTTAATGATTTATGAAATGAAAAGTATTTCGTTTTATATCAATATAGGTACAACAATGTCATTTGTCTTATTTTATCATTTGGATTTATTCAACAATACAACACCAACGGTTTAAATTTAGTTCCACATTTAATTTACACGAAAATGGAAATTAGTTCTAAATTTGACTCAAAGTTTGTTTGTCTTTACACCTTACCGCTGGAGAAAAAATCTATGGGAAAAAATATATACATAATTAATTACATATCAAAGTAGCGTTTCCCTCTGGTTTTCTTATAGACTTTATTACCGTATTAAATGTTGTTTGCATTTGACGATTCCAAAGACGAGAGCATTTCGATGATGATGTACATATGAAAGGAGGAAAGATTCATTAAATCAAGTGATAAAATGATCAACCGATTTCTAGATTCCATCCATGTCTATGCGCAGGATGGATTGATGTACTATGATTTGCATGTGCCTGATAATTGATGTTTTATCTTGTATATCTCTATTCAAATAGCAATATTATGAAAATTGTTTGTAGGCGTTCCAGTAAAGCTGCCTCCTTGAAATCAAACCTACATCAGTGCATGTATGGGTGTGCAGACGTGACATTTACAATAAAATTCACAGCATAAGTAGAGATAATAGGCAAGGACAATACAAAAACAAAAAGGGGCACTGTAGGGCGCCGCTTTGGAAAGAAGAGTAGCGAAACACACCGCTGGGCGAATCCATTCTTTACGCTCTTAATTTCCACCATGTTAAAAAGATGCAGGGCAGTGTAAATTAAAGTTATCCCTGCTAGTTTAATCCCTCTCAAATTTACGATGGTAACAAGTTACACAGAATGTAAAAAGCAAAAATACTCTTGCAAAAATGACATTTATTTACACATTTATAATTTACTGGCACTATAAAGAAAGGCTTAATGGTACTATAAAGAAAGGCTTAATGGTACTATAAAGAAAGACTTAATGGCACTATAAAGAAAGGCTTAATGGCACTATAAAGAAAGACTTAATGGCACTATAAAGAAAGACTTAATGGCACTATAAAGAAAGGCTTAATGGTACTATAAAGAAAGGCTTAATGGCACTATAAAGACTTAATGGCACTATAAAGAAAGACTTAATGGCACTATAAAGAAAGGTTTAATGGTACTATAAAGAAAGCTTTAATGACACTATAAAGAAAGGCTTAATGGCACTATAAAGAAAGGCTTAATGGCACTATAAAGAAAGGCTTAATGGCACTATAAAGAAAGACCTAATGGCACTATAAAGAGACTTAATGGCACTATAAAGAAAGACCTAATGGCACTATAAAGAAAGGCTTAATGGCACTATAAAGAAAGACATAGTGGCACTATAAAGAAAGGCTTAGTGGCACTATAAAGAAAGGCTTAGTGGCACTATAAAGAAAGGCTTAATGGTACTATAAAGAAAGCTTTAATGACACTATAAAGAAAGGCTTAATGGCACTATAAAGAAAGGCTTAATGGCACTATAAAGAAAGGCTTAATGGCACTATAAAGAAAGACCTAATGGCACTATAAAGAGACTTAATGGCACTATAAAGAAAGACCTAATGACACTATAAAGAAAGACTTAATGGCACTATAAAGAAAGACTTAATGGCACTATAAAGAAAGACTTAATGGCACTATAAAGAAAAGTTTAAAGGTACTATAAAGAAAGCTTTAATGGCACTATAAAGAAAGGCTTAATGGCACTATAAAGAAAGGCCTAATGGCACTATAAAGAAAGACCTAATGGCACTATAAAGAGACTTAATGGCACTATAAAGAAAGACCTAATGGCACTATAAAGAAAGGCTTAATGGCACTATAAAGAAAGACCTAGTGGCACTATAAAGAAAGGCTTAGTGGCACTATAAAGAAAGGCTTAGTGGCACTATAAAGAAAGGCTTAATGGTACTATAAAGAAAGCTTTAATGACACTATAAAGAAAGGCTTAATGGCACTATAAAGAAAGGCTTAATGGCACTATAAAGAAAGGCTTAATGGCACTATAAAGAAAGACCTAATGGCACTATAAAGAGACTTAATGGCACTATAAAGAAAGACCTAATGACACTATAAAGAAAGACCTAATGGCACTATAAAGAAAGACTTAATGGTACTATAAAGAAAGCTTTAATGACACTGTAAAGAAAGGCTTAATGGCACTATAAAGAAAGGCTTAATGGCACTATAAAGAAAGGCTTAATGGCACTATAAAGAAAGACCTAATGGCACTATAAAGAGACTTAATGGCACTATAAAGAAAGACCTAATGGCACTATAAAGAAAGGCTTAATGGCACTATAAAGAAAGACCTAGTGGCACTATAAAGAAAGGCTTAGTGGCACTATAAAGAAAGGCTTAGTGGCACTATAAAGAAAGGCTTAATGGTACTATAAAGAAAGCTTTAATGACACTATAAAGAAAGGCTTAATGGCACTATAAAGAAAGGCTTAATGGCACTATAAAGAAAGGCTTAATGGCACTATAAAGAAAGACCTAATGGCACTATAAAGAGACTTAATGGCACTATAAAGAAAGACCTAATGACACTATAAAGAAAGACTTAATGGCACTATAAAGAAAGACCTAGTGGCACTATAAAGAAAGACTTAGTGGCACTATAAAGAAAGGCTTAATGGCACTATAAAGAAAGGCTTAATGGCACTATAAAGAAAGACTTAATGGCACTATAAAGAAAGGCTTAATGGCACTATAAAGAAAGACTTAATGGCACTATAAAGAAAGACTTAATGGCACTTTATAGAAAGGCTTAATGGCACTATAAAGAAAGGCTTAATGGCACTATAAGTAAAGATCTTAATGGCACTATAAAGAAAGGCTTATGGCACTATAAAGAAAGGCTTAATGGCACTATAAAGAAGACTTAATGGCACTTTAAAGAAAGGCTTAATGCATCATAAAGAAAGACTTAATGCACATATAAAGGAAAGTCTTAAATGGCATATAAAGAAAGGCTTTTTCACAGCCGATTTGTTTCGTATTGGTATATGATGAATAAACTTGTGCGCTTGAAAGAAAAGTTGATAATTTTGTAGCGTAAATTTCTTAATGACGTAACATAACGAGTGGTTGTGATTTCGTTCCAGCCTCATTCACATTTGTATTGCTTTAAAAACAACTTATCAAAACCACTCGGAAGTTCACTGAGGTCAAGGAACTCTTATGCATCAATTAAGACCTTTCCGATGGCGAATTTAACTTTCTGTTTTTCTTTCACAAACATCCTAGAAACAAGATTGTTTGGTAAACCAAAATGACTTGCCACCCAGGGCTGTGTTAAAGCCTGTCTTTCTCCTCAGCTGTTTGCCTATGTCTGCCTGGGAACAACCAGTGAGTATTTCTCCAGAATTAAAAAATGCCGCAATATTTAAATTTTCTGAAAATAATCTTAAAATCTTCTGTAAACAGAGAATAGCTTATGTACAAGGTACCGTTTTAAAATTTCAAGTTTTAACTACTATCAGTATTTCAAATTAACATCTAAGGTCAAAATATATACATGTAGATGAATAATAACTTTAATATGTTGTACCTGCTTGTTACAACGGGAGAATATCTATGGGAAAATATATATACATAATTAATTACATATCAAAGTAGTGTATTCCACTGGGGTCTCTAAAATAAAATCATTGTCGTTCAGATGCGTATTATTATATCACTCGGACTGCGCCCTCGTGATATAATTCCTTCGCATCTGAACTCTTAACAATGATTTATTCAGCGACAAATCACTAAATGAGATTTCTTAACTAGTGCATGCTTGAAGGCTGGATACCTGGAACTACAGCTCATAAACTAAATTCCCACTAAAGGCTAAATGGCGCTAAAGGAAGGCGTAATTCCCAAAGCCGATTTTTTTTTGTATTGGTATATAAAGAATAAACTTATGCGCTTTAAAGAAAAATTGATAATTATGTATTAGATTTTTCAGGATGACGTAACATAACGAGCGGTTCTGATTTCGTTCCAGCCTCATTCACATTTGTATTACTTTAAAAACAACTTCTCAAAACCACTCGGAAGTTCATTGAGGTCAAGGAACTCTTATGCATCAATTAAGGCCTTTCCGGTCGCGAAATAAACTTGATTGTCGACGCTTTCTGTTTTTCATTCACAAACATCATAGAAACAAGCTTGTTTGGTAAACCAAAATGACTTGCCACCCAGGGATGTGGTTTAAAGCCTCGTCTTTCTCCTCAGCTGTTTGCCTATGTCTGCCTGGGAACCAACCAGTGAGTATTTCTCCAGAATTGAAATGCCGCCACATGATTTAAATTTTCTGAAAATATCTTAAAATCTTCTGTAAACAGAGATAGCTTTCTGTACAAGTGTACCGTTTTAAAATTTCAAGTTTTAACTACTATCAGTATTTCAAATTAACATCTAAGGTCAAAATATATTACATGTAGATGAATAATAACTTTAATATGTTGTACCTGCTTGTTACAACGGGACCATTTTTATTTTGTCACAGGTCGGAAAATAGTAATAAATGAAACGTCGTTCTGTTTCGCTGGAAAGAAGATAGTGTATTAAAAGGATTCCTTTATTAAACTACTGTCGAGTAAAAACAGAGCACTTCAGCTATGTTGTTTTTTATTCTGTGAATAAACCCAATATCTCTTTGGCATTTAATATTTATATGTTGTAACTTGCAGCGTCAGGAACAGAGTTCTGTTTCGTATATTTTGTATTTTTATCAATGTCTGAATAGTGGTAATTAAGCAAAATTACAAATATTTAATTGTTTACATAATGTTATTTAATACTAGGACTTTCGTTCGTTATATTTTTATGTACGGCATTCACTGGTTTATGCCAGTTTTATTGTTGGCACTTTGTATAATTTATTCTAAATCTTCCAATGTTAAAATAAGTTATTTCAATTGCAGTGAACGAGCGCCGAGCGCCGAAAATCCTTTGATCATTGAGTAGTGTATATACCTGTGATAGTAAAGTGCTTTGTAAACTTAATATAGGACAAGATAATCTTAAAAATATACGGACGTTGTATTTATAAGCTGGAATTCCCGACGTCTTTATTTAAAATTTGCGATCATAAATATAGACATATATTCAAATTTTATTTTTATAAACGATGGATGTAAATATATTTTACGAGTGTTCAACTATTAAAGGACTTGTGTTCTTTCTATTTATGATATTGTTAGATAATGTGGCGGAGTGTAAAGGATATAGGCATTACGTTATGCCACCCGTTCAGCAGTAAGTTTATCTTTAATTGTTATTTCTAATTTTGCCCGTAAAGCATCTCGTTCGTAGATTCAGTAGTATAGAATTTTGAAATTCACTAGTTAAATTTGATATTTAAGAATGTATATGCTATGAATTTGTTGATGTATAAAATGTTGCATTGGAAAAGTATATATAAAGTTATATTTCGAAAGCCTCAAAGTGGGTTACACGCATAGCATCCGGGTTTGAAAATAACCAAATTAATTGTGTAATAAAGTCTAAATTATGTCCTCTTTCATTTACTTATTATGATATCGGAAAGTCCCATTTTAAAATACTACTGAAATACGAATGCACTGAGATATGCATTGCGGAAGGACACGAGGATTCGGACTGGGATCACGGACTAGCAAATGAAGGGATAAAGTAAGGTAAAATGTAATCAGCTAAATCATGCAGCTTATTTGAATATATAAACATGTACGTGGATAAAGAGAGAAAATAAATATTTGTATAATGACTGGATGATTACGTTCGTATGTATGCAGATACACTTGTAACAAATACATCAACTAATGAGATAATTGTAAAGTACAAAATACAGTCAAGTAGACAACGACATGAGAAGTATATAACGATATGAGAAGGAAAGTAGCTGCTCATTATTCTGGTCAAAATTCCTAAAGTGTTACGTTGACCTTATAAGATTGTTGTGTGTAAATTTTGTGTGTGACAAACTTAGGATATAGTGAAACAAGCGTGAAACCGACTAGTTATATTTGAAATAGATATAACAGATTTCGTAATGGAAACTTACGTGAAAATGACTATTAAAAATTTGATTGCGTGTACAAAATGAGAAGTAAATCGATTTACAAATTAATAAAACCTTCACACTATTACTATTTGGCAGGATTATTAGCATATTTAGGACATGTACCGAATGTAAAGCCGACTTCATTTAAATAAGATCATTTTATGTCAGTTATTAAGATTTTTTTTTACATCACACAACAAGGTTGTAATCGTATATTCAGGACACATTGCCAGTATTGCATAAAGTTATTAGTTGTACATAACGTTGTAAGTTACTATGTTAAAGGCTTTATTCAAAGTGTTTATCCTTATCATAATTCAAATACTTCATGTCAAGTCAATTCATCTCTACTGGTCTGTATCAGTATCATCACATATATCAAGATCAAACTTGGTATAAATGGATATACCTTGAAATAATTGATATATTCCTATTGACATTTAAATACCAAATGTATATGTGTAAAATTCCAAAATGTTCCTATATATTGATGTTCGTCTGATCTTACTGGCCTGAGATCAAGCGGATTCATTACAAAGAAATATCTATAGCTACAAGCCTTCCTTTTGATTTTAACCTTTACCCTGCTAAATTTCTGTAATGAACCTTTCCATCTTTCAATTTGGACAGTACCATTAACTGTTAAAAGGAGTGCTTACCAAAAAAGATACTGACTGAATGGCGAACAGTGCAGATCATGATCAGACTGCACGGATGTGCAGGCTGATCATGATCAACACTGATCGCAAAGGCAGAATCAATCGTATCCAGCATGATAAGGGTTAAAAAGGTTTCATTTCCCTAATCTTTCAACCAATCGTTCCGTATTCTCTTAAATGACAAATGAAGTCTGTTATTTCATTTGTTAGAATTTCAGGAATATACAAGACTGCATATTAACAGTGTTTTCTTCCTCGCAAAATAAATATTTTCATTTAATTTCCCCGTAGTTAAGATATTAAACTTGGACTTTTTGCGAATATAACTGTTCTAATGAAACAGTTAACCAAATGTTATTTTTCATAATATGTTTGTTTTAAATCAGAAAAAAAGAGATTTTGCGATAATGCATCTTGGCCAGTAAATATACAATGAGCCATTTCATATCAGACACGACAACTTTTTCAGTTTTGTCAATGAAGTAATACTCATGCTGTACAAACTGCATATAGTAAACATAGAACAGGTGTTTCGTATTCATAATGAAACCGTTATGTATACGTTATAAATATTGTCTATTACGTTGATAACAGTCTATTTTAGTATTTCAATGTTGCAATATGTTTTTGATGTTTGATCCGATGCATTTTTGGACAATGTGGTATAGTCACGCTTTCACGTCAGAAAAAAAGTGCTTTTACATTGTAGGATATGTTACGTAGACAAAAAACAACAACAATATTTATAACTTATTTTGATATGTATACAGTCTATATTTGGTATCTGACAGGACGAAGACTGTGTTACATAAAAACGCATTTGATATCATTTTAAGCACAATGCTTTGACAAAGTGAATTAAATGTCGTCTAGTGTACCTAGTCCGTTAATTATTTAATTTCAAACTCGGGTATTGCTTTGGCAATTTTCCCTAACATATATTTATTTAAGAAACATACATGTTTCTCATAATTGTATTTCTGTCCACAGTACGCACACAAGTGAACAAGAATATTATTTTAACGAGATCTGGTAAAGTCTTCCAAGGAATGTGTAAATGTACAATCAATAAAATCCTATAGCAAGTATAAGCATAACATGTTATATCTACCTGCTGTTGTTATTGTTCTTAGACTTTAAAATATAAATACCAATGTTATTAAGGAAATAAAACTTTTATATTGTTTCTTGTCCTGTGCTGTAAGATCATTGTGAAGAATTATTTGTAAATGTAACATGATGGCATGTGTTGTGTTTCAGACATTACTGTTATAACAGTCTGCATAGTGTCATAACGTGTTCAATGAAGGTTCAGTAGAGATCAGGGTGTTTCCAAACAGGTCATAAAATATATATTTTTAAAATTATTAATCACACTTGAAGGCGAGATATTTTAGAGGGAGGTAATCAGGGCAAACTTAAATCTTTTTAACCATTAAAAATAACGACAGGGAACACTTTCTTGACTGCCGTTTACCATTGTGGAGGGTGACCGCTTATCAGAGGTTAAAATTGAGTAAAACTGAATGGCGGAAAATAAAACTGTTGGTAGCCGATCTCTGATGGTTTCGCGAGGTTATACTGTATTCAAAAGATCTCCAGACAGCTTGACTTAAGTTCACGTTATGGTAACTCTAAAGCCGCATGACTTAATGGCTGTCGGGCTATGTTTGGGGGGCTCTATGTTTCCGGGAAATCTGCACTTACCTTTTATTTTTTCCCAGCAAGGATAAATGATGTTCGCGCATTTTAAACCCTGTTAATTGGGGTCTGCACATTTCAAATCCCAGACTAAGCAATGATAGCATTACATGAAACAGAGTTTTAGGAAATCTAAATATATTATCACGGCCTCAGAATCATTTTCGTTATTTGAAACAAAAAGTCTTAAACTGGAAACCAGAGAAATCAATTAGGTTCTTTCATAACCACTCCATCTGTGTGAATTCCATTAATTTTATAAGTGATTCTATCAATCAAAACGAAATCATCTGTAACGAATTGATACACCTATCTCTACCACAGCCTCTGCGATTGTTCATACTGCTTTTGGAACTTTAAAGATGTTGATAACTCCTGGCTTGTATTAAGAATTTGAAATTGTCGCCAGCTAACTATAGATATCATTACACAAGAGTCATCCCCCACACATGTTGTAAACGTGAAACGCAGTGTTATTTAAGATACAGGTATTTTTAAAATACCTGTTGATATACAACAGTTATTTTTAAAGCAAATCAACGGTCTACACACGTAATCTGAAATATATATTCAATGTAATATAAATGTTTTAGTAATGAATGAGAAATTTAATATTACATCAATCCATTTTGTTTTAAACAATTTGTGCGTCGACACGGATGGGCGCATTGATAAAAAGTAACCATGCCCCTTCTAGCTTTTGATCTGTTAAGCGTGTAATACACCTAGGAGCTAACTGCATACCGATATTAAAACAGTAAACACACCAGAGTTAAAGATGTATGAAAATTAAAGGTGTCAAGTTATAATTTATATCGATACAGGAAAAACAAAAGATAATATAGACTTTATAAACTTTATTACCTTATTGAATGTCGTTTGCATTTGACGATTCCAAAGACGAGATCGTTATATACAAGCATTTCTTTTGAAAACCTTAATGTTTTATTTTATCATTTGGATGGTATTAAACAATACAACACCAACGGTTTTAAATTTAGATCCACATTGCACGCAAATGGAAATTAGTTCTAAATTTGGCTCAAAGTTTGTCCTTACACCTAACCGTTGGAGAATATCTATGGGAAAATATATATACATAATTAATTACATATCAAAGTAGCGTATTCCACTGGGGTCTCTAAAATAAAATCATTGTCGTTCAGATGCGTATTATTATATCACTCGGACTGCGCCCTCGTGATATAATTCCTTCGCATCTGAACTCCTAACAATGATTTATTCAGCGACAAATCACTAAATGAGATTTCTTAACTAGTGCATGCTTGAAGGCTGGATACCTGGAACTACAGCTCATAAACTAAATTCCCACTAAAGGCTAAATGGCACTAAAGGAAGGCCGATTTTTTTTTGTATTGGTATATAAAGAATAAACTTATGCGCTTTAAAGAAAAATTGATAATTATGTATTAGATTTTTCAGGATGACGTAACATAACGAGCGGTTCTGTTCTCGTTCCAGCCTCATTCAGATTTGTATTACTTTAAAAACAACTTCTCAAAACCACTCGGAAGTTCATTGAGGTCAAGGAACTCTTATGCATCAATTAAGGCCTTTCCGGTCGCGAAATAAACTTGATTGTCGACGCTTTCTGTTTTCCATTCACAAACATCCTAGAAACAAGCTTGTTTGGTAAACCAAAATGACTTGCCACCCAGGGATGTGGTTTAAAGCCTCGTCCTTTCTCCTCAGATTTCTGCCTATGTCTGCCTGTGAACCAATATCCGAAGGGACACCAGTGAGTATTCCTCCAGAATTGAAATGTCGCCACATGATTTAAATTTTCTGAAAATATCTTAAAATCTTCTGTAAACAGAGATAGGCTGACTCTGATAGGTTATTGTACAAGTGTACCGTTTTAAAATTTCAATATGTAAATACTATTAGTGATTTAAATTAACATCTAAGGTCAAAATATATTAGAAAAATAGAGAAAAATGGAAACTTCACAGGTCGCTCAACACGACAAAAACGAAAATGTTTCAGGCTCGGTTTGATTGAGCCTGTTCAAGACTCATAACTTTAAAAAATTGTACCTGCTTTCTTGTTCCAACGGGGCCATTTGTATTTTGTCACAGGTCGGAAAATAGTAATAGTTGAATTTGATTTGAAGTTGTATATATAATTTCATGTGATATAATATTGTTTATATTTGTATACTAGGTGACTTATAGGTCCGTTGGGCCGGGTGTTGTTAAACTGATTATTTTTAATATGATGTATGAAACGTTTAACACATGTCACTATAATAAAATATTTACTTTCTTACTTACTTCATACCGGGAACGTTCTAGTGAAGATAGTGTATTAAAGGGATTCCTTTATTAAACTACTTTTGAGTAAAAACAGAACACTTGAGCTATGTTGTTGTTTTATTCTTTGAATAAACTCATTATCTCTTTGGCATTTATTATCTGTATGTTGTAACTTCCAGCGTCAGAAACAGTAGCTCTGTTTCGTATAATTTGTATTCTTTTGAATAGTAGTAATTAAGGAAAATTACAAATATTTAATTGTTTACGTAATGTTATTTAATACTATTTCGTTCGTTATATTTTATATAAGGCATTCACTGTATGGTTTATGTTAGTTTTATTGTTGGCACTATGTATAATTTATTCTAAATCTTCCAATGTTAAGCTCCATATAACCAAGGTATATACCTTACACTCACTTTATGAGCTCTGTTTGATGATGTAGTAAATCAAATCAAAAACCAACACGTATCTTTGATTGAAATCTGTCATTTAATATCTAAATGACGAATTTGAAAACACAATTAACAATAAATGATTCTGTTACAGCATCATACATAATATGTGATAGGTGACTAATTTTATCAAGAAAAGACAAATATTAACAGTTGATATGCATCATCAAAGATGGGGATCTAACCTTTATGCCACATATTGCAAAAACATAATAAATGGATTTCATTTATTAAGTTATTAGCAATAACCATTCCTCTCATATTGCGGAAAAATTTCAAATTCCAGGTTGTTGAAATGAACACCATCTATCTGTAAAATGTTAGCATTAGAATGTTTCATTCCTTTCAAATTTCAGTACGTTCAATATTCCAAGTTCTTGCTTAAACACCCTGTCTGCTTCTCTCAGTAATAATAAAATCATTGTATATGTACGCTGGGATGTGGCGGGTGTGTTGCCTTAGAATAAATTGGCAAATAAAGATATGTTTCGGATTGAAGCAAGTAAGAAAAGTTTAGCAATTGTAACAATTCGTAATGCTATGGTCTCTGCATTTAATGCAGTAGAGCCTGGTTAATCAATGTCGTTACCACCAATGAACATGACACCATAGTCAGGATGGTGCTTCACTAATCAGTCTTGAAAGACCAGGACATGGTTCGAGTTTGTTAAACAACCGCCACTAATTCCACAGAACTTCACGTCGATTGCCGAATCAATATTAAATAGATCATATCTTTGCAGTTTATAAATATACCCAACAAATTGAGCTCTATGAGAATCTCCCATGAACAGCAAAGACATCTTTAGCGCCAAGTAAACTATATTACTGGGTCGAAAATGCCCGAGTACGAATAAAGAAAATTAAAACCATACAAATACGATTGTCCCGAGTTGTACACTACGGCGATGTCTGCAGCATAACATTACATTGCGTTGGACATCAAACTGTAGTAAAACATCAGAACTGTACGTGCTAGAACCTCTTCTATTGACAATTTTGAAGCTCTTGATAATTTGCGCGTAATTAAGCTTTTCGTGCTCCGCAATTGAATAATATTAAAACCCGTACCGTCCTGTACTTGCATAAATATATTTTTTTTTCAATAAATCTGTATTTAATTGCAGTGAACGAGCGCCGAGCGCTGAAAATCCTTTGATCATTGAGTAGTGTATATACCTGTGTTAGTAAAGTGCTTTGTAAACTTAATATAGGACAAGATAATCTTAAATATATACATATGTTATATTTATTAGCTGGAATTCCCTACGTCTTTATTTAAAATTTGCGATCATAAACATAGACATATTCAAAATTTATTTTTATTAACGATGGATGTAAATATATTTTACGAGTGTTCAGCTATTAAAGGACTTGCGACCCCTACTTATTTTGAGGTCACTTGATCAAAGGTCAAGGTCACAGGAGCCTGAACAGTGACTTGAGAACCACTAGGCCAAGAGTGTTGAAATTTAGCGGGATGACTGGACATGCCAAGTAGATGATCCCTATTACAACCAACCATCAGTGTCTCTTTGACTTTCGCTCCTGACCCCTATTAACTTCTTGCCTATAGGACTTTGCATTGGGGGAGACATGCGCTTTTTTACAAAAGCATTTTCTAGTTTTAGCTTGATTGTGATGAAAGCTAGAATCTTAAGTCTGCTTACCGGAAAAACCAGTACCAGTACTTGAAATTTATTTTTATTCTTAAAAATTAGTTTGTTATCATAAGTCACTCAGTGTTACTTATGTAATGTGTTTATATCAGCCAAAGTCAGAAATGCAAATCTTGTTGCAAAACGTCAAGGTCAACCCTGAGAACTGAAGGTCAAAGTTCATTTTCATGCAAAAATGTGAAAAATGTTACCTTTACTTTTTTAATCTGTTTAATATGTTTTCACAATATTAGTCACCGAAGTTAATTTGTTTTAATGTCTGTATGTCAGGCAAAGTCAGCAGTGCAGATGTAATCCCAAAACTGCCAAGGGTAAAGCTTATATCAAAGGTCAAAGGTCAAATTTGAGTGAAAAATTGCATGAATAGCTTTGTTTGAAATATAAATGCTATTCCTAATCATTATTAGTAATTGCTTGTGATTTATTTTAATGTATATATGTCCCACAATGTCATTAATAAAGATATCGTCTGAAATCAGAAAAGTTCAAATGTGATATTAAGGGTCAAAGGTCATTTTCATGTAAAAGGAAGAAAGAAATGGCTCTTTAACTTTTCTTCTTGTCGATAATATTTTGTCGATATAAGTCAACGATATCACTTGATTTAATGTATAAATGTTAGGCAATGTCTAGTATGCACATACAATTTCTAAACATTCCAGGTCAACCATAATGTCAAAGGTCAAAGGTCAAAGAAGTGAGTAAAATGTTGCAAAAATATCACCTTTTGTAATAATTTTTATTGTTTAAAAGTATTTGTTTTGTCATTTTAGTGACTGGTCGCTGTTCATTTTACTGTATATATGTCAGACGATGTCATAGAAGAGAAAATAAGTCAAGATCAAACCTGGTATTGGAGGCCAGGGGTCACTTTTGTATAAAAAATCACAACCGTTACCATACTTACTCATTACTTTGATCAAAAATAGCTTGTTGTTATAATTCACTGTTAGCAATTTACTGTATACATGTCAGGCAAGGTTATCAATGTAGGTCTTATCCTTATAAGTCAAAGGTCAAAGGTCAAATTTGTGTAAGAATTCGCAAAATAACAAGAATTTTGCAATGATTTTTGGTTGCGGGTTTATCCCGCTACCAAAGTTAAAGTGTATTTCTGACTATTACAGCATCTTTATTCTATTCCGATTCACATCCAAAAGATGTTCATGTGCTCACAAAATAGTCCCATTTATGCACAGTGCGGATGAATTATCAATGAACAAGCAATTCTTATTCTACCTGTATCCACTCACACTAACCATTTAGATTATATAAGATCTATCAATGATAAGGTATTCCAGCCCATGGTTACATCACAAGCTGGGTCAGGCAGAGTTCATCTTAGATATGAGGCACATTAAATTTGTATTTGTTTCTCATTCATGTATATTCATAGACTGGCATTTTAAACAGAAAATAAATCTACCAAAAACCCGCAACCATCAGACATTTCAAGGCTTTGATTCTTTATTGTGTAGGTTATTTCTGTCACTACTCGTAAAACTGATCAGTATTCATTTTAAAATATATACAACTGACAATATTACTGTTGAAATAATAATGAAAAGTAAGTCAAGGTCAAACCTGACATTAAAGGTCAAAGGTCAATTTCATGTAAAAATTCAAAATACAGCATTTTTTCTTCTTCGTTACAAATTATATTGTCATTTTGTTCATTGAAAGCAATTTTGTCTTATGTTTATTTGTAAATCAATGTCAGCAATGCAAATCTAATTTCAAAAGCAGTGATTGTTATAGCTTATATCAAAGATAAAAGGTGAAATTTGCGTGAAAGGTCGCAAACGTAGCATTTTTGCAATACTTTTCATTGTTTAAAAGCATTTTGTCATTATTAATATCTTATGGTTATTCCTTGAAGTCTCATACATGTATATATCTATGTATGGGTCAATGTCTACAATGGAGATATCATAAGACATGAGTCTAGATCAGCCCTAGTGTTAAAGTTTAAAATTCTTTTTCGGGTAATAAATACAAAAGATAGCACTGTTATTTTATTTCTTTGTTCAAACATATCTTGTTATAGCTTGATGTTAATTCATTTTAAAGTTAGCCTTTACTTCCTTACTGCCTTACTGCCTTCCATCATTTTATGGCCGTTTTATATTTTATGATTAGATGCGGCAATGAACTGCGTCGTTTTTTGCCGTCGCTGATATCTTTTCGCGGCTTTGTCTCAAATGGGATGTCTGTTGACCAAACTTTCTGGCGTGCTTCTTCCAGATAGGAACAGCTCTGTAGAATGTGAAACGATGTTGGTTTCTCTGATCCGCACTGACATTTAGCTTTCTCTGCAACTCCTAGCTTCTTCATATGTTTTCTCAGGCCACAGTCTTCAGTGCGCAAACGGAAGACAGTTAATTGGCTGTTTAGCTTGTGTAGACAGTCCTGATTTGGCGGGTAACCTCCTTTTATGTTCTTCCAGTCTGACGCAAAGCTGTTCTTCCACAGAGTCTGAGCTTCTCTGTAAGAAGTTGGAGGTTTGGGCTGTATTTGTCTGGTTGCTGTCTTTGTAATGTTGTGCTCAGCTTCATTTCCAGCTATGCCCACATGTGCAGCAATCTATCGAAATGCTACATTGTTGTTCTCAGGCAGGAGATTGATGTTTTTCAACAACTGTCTGATTAAGTTGTTTGATGGACCTGCTGAGAGAGCCTGAAGAGCTGACTTGGGGTCTGTTAGGAATATATTGTCCCTTTTCTCCTCGCTCATACTTTTCGAGTGTCGCCGATGTGAGGGCTTGCATCTGGATCTGTAGTTGGAGCATCTCTTGCCGACTGTATGAGAGAGTATGAAGGAGGAGCTGTCTGAAAATTTGATGTAGGCACCACCCCAAGCTTTCTGAACTGCCTTTTCCACTGATCCATTGATATATTCGTGGATGCAAGAGTGTGCTGGATAGCGGTTATTGATCATTTCTAGCGTAAGAGATTGTTGGTAAGCCTGATGTTGCTTTCCCTTTTCTTCTACTCCTGGCACCTCAAATATGATCTTTGGAGCACATTGTCTGGGAAACCATTTATTGGGCTCGTGCCGCTCTGCCTCTGTGTCCAGTGCTGCTGCTTTCTATTTTTGCAGTTTTTTGACGTGACGATGTGGATAAGACTCTTTTCAGTTTGTTCTTGGTTTTGCTGTCGAATTTTGAGCGGAGTGGGTGGGATGGTAATCTCTTTGCATTCTCTGCATGGACAAAAGCTTTGTACTCTCCTTTTGTCTCTAATTGTTCAGGGTTGGCTGTCTTTTCGATTCATTTTATTTGAGTTGTTTTCATTGCCCCGGGATTATCCTCAGACCTGAAATTTAACCTTGTCCAGTTTATCTTTACAGGTTTTGGAAGCAGGTACCAATGAGGTTGATGCGTACTCTGCTATGTACCGTACGTTGCCTGTGTAGACTTGCAGAGGATCTTTGCATTTACTCCCCAACTTGTTCCAGCCAGTTTTTTTCATAGTTGCGAGTTTTTTCAAGGCCCTCTTCTTTGACCTTTAATGTCAGATTTGACCTTGACTAATTTTTCATTATTATTTCAAGAATGATATCATCTGTTATAAATACATTAAAATGAATAATAATTAGTTAATAGTTTTTAAATACCCTAAAAATAATGAAAAACAGTTGCAAAAATACTGGGTTTTTTGGCTAAATTTCACGCAAATTTGACCTTTGACCTTTGATAATAGGTTTTGCTTTGCCCTATTTGTTTAAGACCTACATTCCTGACCTTGCTTGACATGTATACATTAAAATAAAGAAAACAGAAAATTCTAACAAGAGCTATTATTTTTTAACAAAGTAATTAGTAAGTATGCTACAAATTGATCTTATACATAAAAATGACCCCTGACCTTTAATACCAGGTTCGACCTTGACTTATTTTCTCTTCCATGACATCGTCTGACATATATACAGTAAAATGAAAAATGATCAGTTACTAAAATGACAAAACAAATACTTTTAAACAATAAAAAATATTACAAACAGGTGATATTATTGCAACATTTTATTCACTTTTTTGACCATTGACCTTTGAAATTATGGTTGACCTGGAATGTTTTGCAATAATATGTGCATACCAGACATCACCTACGTTTTATACATTAAAATGAACTGATACTGTTGATTAATATCGGCAAAATACCATTAACAAGAAGAAAGGTTAAAGTTTTTTCGTTCTTTAACTTGAAAGTGATCTTTAACCTTTAATATCACATTTGAACTTGTCTTATTTTAGACGATATCTTTATTAATGACATTGTTGGACATATATACATTAAAATAAATTACGTGCAACTACAAATAATGATGTGAAATAGCATTTATATTTCAAACAGAAAGCTATTCATGCAAATTTTCACAAAAATTGACTTTTGACCTTTGATATAAGCTTTACCCTTGGCAGTTTTATGGTTACCTTTGCACTGCTGACTTTGCCTGACATACAGACATCAAAACAAATTAACTTCGGTGACTAATATTGTGGAAACATATTAAACAGATTAAAAAAGTAAAGGTAACATTTTTCATATGTTTGCATGAAAATGAACTTTGACCTTCAATTATCAGTGTTGACCTTGACGTTTTGCAATAAGATTTACATTTCTGACTTTGACTGATATATGTACATTACATATATAAAGCTGATTGACTTATGATAACAAACCAATTTTTAAGAATAAAAATAAATTTCAAATATGCCATTTTTGTGATTTGTATATAAATTTGACCTTTGACCTTAAATATCAAGTATGCCCTTCATTTCTTTTAGATGAATTTCTTTTTGCTGACATTGGTTGACATATAAACATTTACTGACAATCAAATAGCTACTGTAATTAAACAGTGAAACAACTTGTAGACGTAAACTTTACCCTACCCCCTAAATTTTTACAAGTGAGTTTAACATCCCATATCACAAACATAAGTGAACAAAATATAGATAGGCACGGCTTTGACACTTAAGAAATGGGTTTTCATGGAGGATATGAAATATTGTTTCCAAAAATGTATAAACTTCTTTTGGCCTCAATTGTTGCAATAAAAGTCCGTGAGCTCTCGGACCATTACGTTATGCCACCCGTTCAGCAGTAAGTTTATCTTTATTTGTTATTTTTATTTTTGCCTGTATAGCATCTCGTTCGTGGATTCACTAGTACAAAATTTGAATTTCACTAGTTAAATTTGAAATGTAATAAAGCATATTCGATTTATTTGTTGACTAATAAATTGTTGTCGTGGAATCCATGTAAAAGTATTTCGGGTTACACGCATAGCATCTGGTTTAAAGTAACAGGCGTATTTGTGTAATAAAGTCTAAATTCTGTGTTCTATCATTATCCCAAAGTGAGATACTAATAATAATATAAGATATATTAGGATTTCGGAAAGTCTCATCTGGAAAATACGGTGGTATGTAAAATATCATAATGTTAGAATGTCAGAAAGTTAAATCATCATTGAAATATAATACCAAGCTTAACAGGGTGTATGTAAAACTACTACAGATTGACATTTAGATACCTAATGTATTTGTGTAAATTCCAAAACGTTCCTATATATTGATGTCCGTCTGACCTTACTGGCCAGAGATCAAACGGCTTCGTTACCAAGAAATGCTATAGCTGCCCGCCTTCCTTTTGGTTTTAACGAGTTTTCATTTTCCTAATCTTTCAATCCATCGTTCCGTATTCTCCTAAATGACAAATGAAGTTTGTTATTTCAGCTGTTAGAATTTCAGGAATCTACAAGTCTGCAAATTAACAGTTATTGTTGGCTTATGTTTTCTTCCTCGCAAAAGAAATATATCCAATTTCACTACGTTTAATACTTTCTCCTCATTTTCCAAATAGTTAAGGTTTTAAACTTCCTGCGAATATAACTGCTCTACTGAAACAGTTAACCAAATGTTAGTTTTCTTCATATGTTTGTTTTAAATTAGAAAAAGAGGTTTTTCGATAATGCATCTTAGACAGTAAATAATGAGCATATCATATCAGACACTACAATTTTATTAATGTCAGTTTTGTCAATGAAGTAATACTCATTTTCTACAAACTTCCTATTGTAAACATAGAACAGGCGTTCCAATCCATATGCGTTATAAATATTGTCTATTACGTTGATAACAGTCTATTTTAGTATTTCAATGTTGTAATATGTCTTTGATGTTTGATTCGATACATATTTAGACAATGTGGTAAAGTCACGCTTTTTCACGTCAGAAAAGATAGGATATGTTACGTAGACAAAAACAACAACGACAACACTATTAATGAATTATTTGGTTATGTATACAGTATATATTTGGTAATTGACACGACGAAGACAGTGTCACATAAAAATGCATTTGATATGATACTGGACGTTTTTGTGGTGTGTGCAAGCGAGTATAAGCATAAAATGTCATATCTACTTTGTTTTTGTTATTGTTCTTAGATTTACTGGTTTTATCTTTAAAATATAAATAACAATGTTATTAAGGAAATAAAACTTTTATATTGTTTCTAGTGCTGTAGGATCATTGTGCATAATTATTTGTAAACGTAACATGATGATATGTAGTGTATTTCAGACATTACTGTTATTACAGTCTTCACAGTGTCATAACGTGTTCAATGAAGGTTCAGTAGAGATTAGGGTGTTACCAAATAGGTAATAAAATATTTATTTTTAAAATTATTAATCATCTTTGAAGGCGAGATATTTTAAAAGGAGGTATTCAGGGCAAACTTAATTTTTTTTTTAAACCATCACAAATGACGACAGGGAACACTTTATTGACTGCCGTTTACCATTGTGGAGGGTAACCGCTTATCAGAGGTTAAAATTGACTTAAACTGAATGGCGGAAAATAAAACTGTTGATAGCCGATCGTGCCGTTTCGCGAGGTTATACTGTATTCAGATGAACTCCAGACAGCTTGACTTAATAAAGTTCACGTTATGGTAACTCTAAAGCCGCATGACTTTATGGCTGTCTGACTATGTTTGGGGGGCTCTGTGTTTCCAGGAAATCTACACTTTCCTTTTATTTTTTCACAGCAAGGATAAATGATGTTCGCGCATTTTAAACCCTGTTAATTGGGGTCTGCACATTTCAGACCCCAGACTAAGCAATGATAGCATTATATGAAACAGAGTTTTAGGAAATCTAAATATATTATCACGGCCTCAGAATCATTTTCGTTATTTGAAACAAAAATCCATGACAAAAACCAGAGAATGCAATTAAGTTCTTTCATAAACACTCCATCTGTGTGAATTCCATTAATTTTATAAGTGATTCTATCAATCCAAACGGAATGATCTGTAACGAATTGATAAACCTATCTCTAACACACCCTTTGTTCATATTGCTTATGTTGATAAATCATTGCTTTTGTAACGATTTTGAAATTGTCGCCAACCCTACCATATATCATTATATAGTGGCCATCCCCACCCTACATGTTGTAAATACATGCAGCGCAGTGAACAGGTAAAGCAAATTAGCGGTCTATACACGTAATATGAAAACGTATATTCAATGTAATACAAATGTTTTATTAATGAATTAGAAATTTAATATTACATCAATCCATTTTTCTTTAAACAATTTGTGCGTCAACATGGATGGACGTATTGATAAAAAGTTATCATGCCCCCTGATCTGTTAAGCGTATGATACACATAGGAGCAAACTCCATACCGCTATTAAAACAGAAAACACACCACAGCTAAAGATTTATGAAAATGAAAGGTGTCAAGTTACAATGTTATATTGATGTAGGTACAACAATACCAATTGTCTTATTTTATCATTTGGATGGTATTCAGCAATGAAAGGAGGTAGGATTCCTTGAATCAAGTGATAAAATGATCAGCCGATTTCTAGATTCCATCCATGTCTATGCGCATGATGGATTGATGCATTTTCCTACCTTTACTAAGATTTGCATGTACCTGATAAGTGATCTGTTTTATCTGGTATATCTCTATATATTAAGATGATTCAAATAGCAGTTTGTAGACGTACATATAACCTCTGCTTCATTTAATTTAAAAAAAAATAAAAAAGAAACAGACTGTTACCAGTTGTGTGAAAGGCCAGTTTAACCTTCTATTTCCTGTCACAGATATTTCCGTGAATGAACAAGATAAAAGATCCAGCAGGAACTAGCACGCCACAAGATAGCCGCTTTCTCGAAATGAAACTACATCAGTGCATGTATATGCGTTTAGACGTGACATTTACAATAAAATGCACAGCCTAAATGGAGCTGATAGGCAAGGACAGTACAAAAAAGGAACACTGTAGGGCACCGCTTTTGAACGGTCAAAAGTGAAACGCACCACTTGGCGAACACTCTTTATCCCCACCATGTTAAAAAGATACAGGACAGTGTCAATTGAAGTTATTCCCACTAGTTCAATCCCTCTCATGCTCGATGGTATCAAATGACACAGTGTGTAAAAAGCAAAAAAAAAAGAAGCAAAAATAGCACTTATCTATACATTTGCTAAATGACACTATAAAGAAAAGCTTAATTTCCAAAGCCGACTTTTTATATTGGTATATCAAGAATAAATTTACGCGCTTTAAAGAAAACTTGACAATTATGTATTGTTTTTTTTTAGGCGTAGTTGCTTAATGACGTAACATAACGAGTGGTTCTGATTTCGTTCTAGTCTCATTCAGATTTGTATTACTTTAAAACAACTTTATAAAACCACTAGGAAGTTCTTTAAGTTCAAGGAACTAACATGCATCAATTAATGCCTTTCTGGTCGCGAATTTAACTTGATTGTCAACGCTTTCTGTTTTCCATTCACAAACACCCTAGAAACAAGCTTTTCACACAGGGGTGTAGGTTAAAGCCTCGTCCTTTCTTCTCAGGTTTCTGCTATGCCCATAGCTTTAAAATAGTGTACCTGCTTGTTACAACGGGAACATTTGTATTTTGTCACAGGGCGGAAAATAGTAATATTGGAAACGTTCTTTTTCGCTGGAAAGAAGATAATGTATTAAAAGGATTCCTTTATTAAACTACTGTCGAGTAGAAACAGAGCACTTAAGCTATGTTGTGTTTTTATTCTATGAATAAACTCATTATCTCTTTGGCATTTAATATTTATATGTTGTAACTTGCAGCATCAAAAACAGAGCTCTGTTTCGTATATTTTATATTTTTATCAATGTCTGTATAGTGGTAATTAAGCAAATTTACAAATATTTAATTGTTTACACAATCTTATTTAATACTAGGACTTTCATTATTTATATTTTTATGTAAGGCATTCACTGTATGGTTTATGTCAGTCTTATTGTTGGCACTTTGTATAATTCATTCTAAATCTTCCAATGTTAAAAGTTATTTTAATTGCAGTGAACGAGCGCCAAGCGCCGAAAATCCTTTGATCATTGAGTAGTGTATAAACCCGTAATAGTAAAGTGCTTTGTAAACTTGATAAAGGACAAGATAATCTTAAAAATATACATACGTTGGAATTCCCTACGACTTTATTTAAAATTTGCTGTCATAAACATAGACATATATTCAAATTTTATTTTTATAAATGATGGATGTAAATATATTTTACGAGTGTTCAACTATTAAAGGCTTTGCGTTGTTTCTCTTTGTGATATTGTTAGAGCAAGTGGCGGAGTGTAAGGGGTATAGGCATTACGTTATGCCACCCGTTCAGCAGTAAGTTTATCTTTAATTGTTATTTATATTTTTGCCTGTATAGCATCTCGTTCGTAGATTCACTAGTACAAAATTTGAAGTCCACTAGTCAAATTTGAAATTTAAAGAATGCATATGCTATGACTTGTCATTGTTGTCATGGAATCCATGTAAAAGTATATATATGTATAAAAATTAAGAAATAATTTATAGCAAAAGAGTGTTTTAACACAATTTATGCACGATGGGCGGTTATACGTCGGGCTCAATAATTTCACGAGGGCGTAGCCCTCGTGAATTTATTTGACCGAGTGTATAAATAGTGTTTAAACACGGTTTTGCTATGAATTATTTCGATTCTAATATGCCCTTGATGTAAAACAGTAGACTGAAATACAGTAGCGCTCTTTCTTGGTCGCAACAAAAACACTGACGTCACCGCACGTTAACCTGACGTCATTCTAGCGTAAGAGTGTTTAAACAGAGAAAAGCATATCAGAATAATATTTATTAAGTCTCAAAGTGGGTTACACGCATAGTATCTGGTTTTGAAAATAACCAGATTATTTGTGTAATAAGGTCTAAATTCTGTGTTCTGTTATTTTCCCAAAGTGAAATACTTATTATATATATTTACAGGATATCGGAAAGTCTAATCTTAAAACTGCAACTGATATAATTGAGCCGCGCCATGAGAAAACCAACATAGTGGCTTTGTGACCAGCATGGATCCAGACCAGTCTGCGCATCCGCACAGTCTGGTCAGGATCAATGCTGTTCACTAACGGTTTCTCTAATTGTAAAAGGCTTTGAAAGCGAACAGCATGGATCCTGACCAGACTGCGCGGATGCGCAGGCTGGTCTGGATCCATGCAGGTCGCAAAGCCACTATGTTGGTTTTCTCATGGCGCGGCTGATATGTTTTAATATCATAATGTCAGAATGTTAAATTATCATTGAAATATAATACCAAGCATAACAAGGAGTATATAAAATTACTACTTATCTTGAAAGTTAATCATATATCTCAGTAAAATAGTTATATAATAACGACACTGTTATTTTAAGGTTTTTAAGTAAAAACATATAAAGATATGTGAACAAGAAAACATTAAATATAAAATATTATAACGTATGGTAAGTTCAAAGTTATATTCTTGTAATCAAATACGAATGCGCTGAGATACATTAAAGCGGGAAGGGCATTCGGATTCGGATTGGGATCAGGGATTAGAAAATAAAAGAGTAAAGTAATTTAAGGTAAAATGTAATCAGCTATATGATGTAACTTATTTGAGTCGTGGATAAAGAGAGAGAATATATATTTGTATAATGATTGGATGATTACGTCCGGATGTATGCAGATACACTTGTTACAATTACATCAACTAATGAGATAATGTTTAAGTACAAGATAGGGTTCAAGTAGAAAACGATACGAGAAGAAAGATTTTTGCTCATTATTCTGTTCAAAACTCCTAAAAATGTTACGTTGACCTAATAAGGTAGTTGTGTGTACATTTTATGTGTGACAAATTTAGGATAGCATGATAGTAGGATAGCATGTTTTCGCTTTCGTGAAATCGATTAGTGATACCTGGAACCAAATTTCGTAATGGAAAAAGAATATTAAAAATTTGATTGCATGTACAAAAAAAAGAGCAGTAAATCAATTTCATAAATTAAAAAAAAAACACTTCACACTATTGTTAATTGACAGGATTATGAGCATGCCGAATGTAAGGTCGACTCCATAAATTTAAGATAATTTTATGTCACTTATTAAGAAACTTTTATATATCACAACAATGTTGTAATCGTATTTTCACTTAATGGAAAGCCGGGCACATTGCTAATATCACATAGAAGTTGTTTGTTGTTCTAAGTTGCCATATAAAAGGCCTAATTCATAATGTTTATCATTATCCTAATTAAAGTAATTCATGTCAAGTCGATTTATCTCCACTGGTCTATATCAGTATCATCACATATAGCAAGGTCAAACTCGGTATTATGATTTACCTTGAAATAATTGATATATTAGTATTGACATTTAAATACCAAATGTTTGTGTGTAAATTCCACTTGATGTCCGTCTGATCTTACTGGCCTGAGATCAAGCGGCTTCCTTTTGGTTTTAAAGAGTTTTCATTTTCCATATATTTGAATCAATCGTCCAGTATTCTCTTAATTTGTTGTTTTATTTGTTAGAATTTCAGGAATCTACAAGTCTGCAAATAAATAATTATTGTTGCCTTATCTTTTCTTCCCCGCAAAAGAACCAGCTTCGTTTTGTACTGCCTCTTCATTTTTCTCGTAAATAAGGTATTAAACTTTGACATTCCTGCGAATATAACTGCTCTATTGAAACAGTTAACCAAATGTTAGTTTTTATGATATGTTTGTTTTTAAATCAGAAAAAGAGAGATTTTGCGATAATACATAATGAACAATTGCATATCAGACATGACAACTTTATTAATGTCAGTTTTGTCAATAAGGTAATAAACATAAAACATGTGTTTTGTATTCATAATAAAATCGTTATTTATACGTTATTAATATTGTCTATTACGGTGATAAAAGTCCAAACATTTTGGTCTATATTAATACTTTATTGTTGCAATACGTTTTTTGACGTTTGATTCGATGCACGCTTGGACAATGTGCAGCCTGGCTCAATGGCTGCATGGTTATTATGTCTCCCCCAGGAGACATATTGTTTTTGCCTTGTCCGTCCGTCCGTCCTTCCGTCCGTCAGTCCGTACGTCACACTTCATTTCCGAGCAATAACTGGAGAACCATTTCACCTAGAACCTTCAAACTTCATAGGGTTGTAGGGCTGCTGGAGTAGACGACTCCTATTGTTTTTGGGGTCACTCCGTCAAAGGTCAAGGTCACAGGGGCCCGAACATTGAAAACCATTTCCGATCAATAACTAGAGAACCACTTGACCCAGAATGTTGAAACTTCGTAGGATGATTGGTCATAAAGAGTAGATGACCCTTATTGATTTTGGGATCACTCCATCAAAGGTCAAGGTCACAGGGGCCTGAACATGGAAAACCATTTCCGATCAATAACTAGAGAACCACTTGACCCAGAATGTTGAAACTTCATAAAATAATTGAACATGCAAAGTAGATGACCCCTATCGATTTTGGGGTTACTCCAATCAAGGTCAAGGTCACAGGGGCCCGAACATTGAAAACCATTTCCGGTCAGTAACTTTAGAACCACTTGACCCAGAATGTTGAAACTTCATAGGATGATTGATCATGAAGAGTAGATGACCCCTATTGATTTTGGAGTCACTCTGTCAAAGGTCAAGGTCACAGGGGCCTTAACATGGAAAACCATTTCCGATCAATAACTAGAGAACCACTTGATCCAGAATGTTGAAACTTCATAGGATGATTGTACATGCAAAGTAGATGACCTCTATTGATTTTGGGGTCACTCCATTAAAGGTCAAGGTCACAGGGGCCCGAACATTGAAAACCATTTCCGGTCAGTAACTTGAGAACCACTTGACCCAGAATGTTGAAACTTCATAGGATGACTGATCATGAAGAGTAGATGATCCCTATTGATTTTGGAGTCACTCTGTCAAAGGTCAAGGTCACAGGGGCCTGAACATGGAAAACCATTTCCGATCAATAACTAGAGAACCACTTGATCCAGAATGTTGAAACTTCATAGGATGATTGTACATGCAAAGTAGATGACCCCTATTGATTTTTGGGTCACTCCATTAAAGGTCAAGGACACAGGGGCCCGAACATTGAAAACCATTTCCGGTCAGTAACTTGAGAACCACTTGACCCAGATTGTTGAAACTTAACAGGATGATTGGTCATGAAGAGTAGATGATCTCTATTGATTTGGGGTCTCTCTGTCAAAGGTCAAGGTCACAGGGGCCTGAACATTGAAAACCATTTCCGATCAATAACTAGAGAACCACTTGACCCAGAATGTTGAAACTTCATAGGATGATTGTACATGCAAAGTAGATGACTCCTAACGATTTTGGGGTCACTCTGTGAAAGGTCAAGGTCACAGGGGCCTGAACATTGAAAACCATTTCCGGTCAGTAACTTGAGAACGACTTGGCCCAGAATGATGAAACTTCATAGGATGATTGGTCATGCAGAGTAGATGACCCCTAACGATTTTAGGGTCACTCTGTTAAAGGTCAAGGCCACAGGGGCCTGAACATGGAAAACAATTTCCAGTCAATAACGAGAACCTCTCGACCCAGAATGTTGAAACTTCATAGGATGATTGTTCATGCAGAGTAAATGATCCCTATTTTTTTGGGGGTCACTCAGTTAAAGGTCAAGGTCACAGGGGCCTGAACATTGATAACCAGTTCCGATCAATCACTTGAGAACCACTTGACCCAGAATGTTGAAACTTCATAGGATGATTGAACATGCAAAGTAGATGACCCCTATTGATTTTGGGGTCAGTCTATTAAAGGTCAAGGTCACAGTGGCCTGTTCATGTAAAATCATTTTTTGGAAATAACTTGAGAACCACTTGACCTACAATGTTGAAACTTAATAGGATGATTGGACATGCAGAGTAGATGACCCCTATTTATTTTGAGGTCACTTGATCAAGGTCACAGGAGCCTGAACAGTGACTTGAGAACCACTAGGCCAAGACTGTTGAAATTTAGCGGGATGACTGGACATGCCAAGTAGATGATCCTATTTGCAGCCAACCATCAGTGTCTCTTTGACTTTCGCTCCTGACCCCTATTGACTTCTTGCCTATAGGACTTTGCATTAGGGGAGACATGCGCTTTTTTACAAAAGCATTTTCTAGTTTTTTTTTTGATACTGGAAACTTCGTATAAATAAATTCAAAGCCTTTAAAATAGCACATTTTTGTTTTGAGCCAGGGGCAAATACAAATATCAATACAGAAACAAAATGCTGGAGTTACTTCCACTTTTAATGAAATTGAATTTGTCAGAACAAATGTAGGGACGGGATCCAGTCTAGACAATGTGATATAGTCACGCTTTCACATTTGAAAATATCACTTAACGTTGTTAGAACATGTTACGTAGACAAATAAAAACAACAACAATGTTTTTATAAATAATTTGGATGTATATATACAGTATATATTTAGTAAGTGAACGCATTTGATATGAAGTGTAATTCTTTCCAGAATACGCACAGACGTGAAAAATGATATTACTTTTACGATGTCTGGTAAAGTCTTCCAAGAAATGTGTAAATATACAATCAATGAACTCTTAGTTTTCTTTTTACTAATTATTGTTGTCAGCTTCCATTCATTTACAGTCTTTAATTTGAATTGATCTTTATTCTGTTGTGTGTTAGCAAGTATTTGCATAACCTGTAATGTCTACTTTGTTCTTGTTACTGTTTTAAGACCTACTGGTTTTAACTTTTAAAATATAAATAAAATATCACCAAGGAAATAAAACATTTTTTTCTACTGCTGTAAGGTAATTGTGTTTAATGATTCGTAAATTAATAAAAAATATCGAAAGCTTTAGTTATCCAAAAACCAGACCTATGTACAATAGTTTTTCAATTAACCATATTGTTACAGAGCTGTTAATTATCTGCAGATCTGTTAACAAAATAAAATTCAGTCAGAGATTTACCTTATTCAACATATTAGTGAAACAAATGGAATGTGCTCACGGTTACTTGAAACTCGAATCTTCATAAAATCTAATTTCGAGCACATATAACTAAATGAAGTACGCCTTTGGGTGTATCAAAGGAAACATAAACAATACCTTCAAATTTAATACAAAATAGATCAAAAGCTGAAAATGAGTTGAAGGCCTTTCAAATTTACCCCTGCTTGGCCTTTCCCAGAGTCGGGGTGCAGATAATTTGCGTTAATATTAAAATAAATGTGCAAATTAGTTGGTTTTAAACTATATCAATCTCTAATTCATTAACGAGACATTTAAATGTTGTAGAATCTATCATATCTTCGTTTAACTTCAAATTTGTAAGAAGTTTCATGTTACATGAACGACAATGATTTTCTGCAAAGTAATGTATAGACCTAAAAGTCAGATCACATTGACAAAAGGGTAGTTTGAGGAGCAGAAAATATTCGTAAACAAATTAATCACCATCAGCGTCGAATTTATCTCTGAGCCAGTGAAATTTAGGAAAATAAATTATTTTAGACAAAATGTGAACAAGCACCTACTGTACATTGACAGAAGTAGGTGTATCAGTTAGCTACGGCCTTTTTTCCTTTGAATAATATTATCACGTTTTAATTAATGAAGTCGACACCGAATAAGTTTTTTCAGAGACAGTTTACTTCAAAATGGTTCTTAAAAACTGCGATTTGTTCATAGTAAGAAAAAACGTCCGCCTTTCCAACTATACAGATGCCTTTAAGGTTTTGATCAGGCATAATTATACTGCTATTACCATGCTGCTTAAAATAGGTGTTAGCGTTTTAATGGAGTCTGGTTGGTTCGATTCCCTGCTCTGCAATTCATGTACATTGTCATCGAAAGGACCCTGCTCCCATATACCTATATTTTGTTTATTGTCTATAACAGACTTTAACTATAATGTACTTGTAATTCATGGAGTGGCATAGTAAAATTTAATTCTGATCTATGGGGTTCTTTTTTTTTAAATTTCATCTATTTTGTGGCTCACATAGCCTAGCTACAAAATTTCAAATAGTTACTGATGATAGTTTTATTCGAATTTCTACTGTGACACTTTCTTTTCCAATTTACTGCTCAAGCTATGCACGAAATCAGAAATCATTGTCAGAATTTTGTTTGCTGTGTCCAACTCCTCTCCGGACATATACATGTAACTTAGAACCAACCATGTTTATTGAAATGTTTGGACAACCTGCTTAACGGCCAAATAGATGGGATGTCGTCAAAAGCGAGGCTAAAAGTCGTGTTCAAGAACGCAGCCTCCGCAAGTCGCTACTCCATAGCAATATTAATATGTATGTGCACATAATTATACAAACTGTATAGACAAAGTAATAACAAAACTATATAGGCAGCGAGAATGTAACTGAAAATAAAGGAACCACTTTTGAGTAAGCGAAGTAACCTTGTTAGGCCGGATCCGATTCCAATACTTATTTACGAGACACAAAAGTCAGGAGGTCGAAAATGTATGTTTTTCGTTTTACTATTTGATCTTCCGCATGTGTGGTGAACATATTTTATAACACAGAAACCACAAACGTAACCCAGAAACTTTTGATTACTTTGCATTTCTTTAAAGTTCTGTATAAAATGTTTTTATGACATAATTGTCCCAGTTGTCTGTTTGCTCTTAAGCAATTCTGTCTTGTTAGTGAATCGCCGTCTGGTAATCAGAATGTGTTATTGGAAAAACATAAGAGAAGTTTCACTGATATTCAGAAATTATGTGACGATGTAGGAGTTTTGGTTATATTGCAATATTAGTTTGTTGGGAAACTAAATGTCTTTGTTTTGGTTTTAGAAACCATGTTATCCATGGAAATACTAAAAAATCCAATTTTCAAGGGCAGATAATTCAATTTCAAGGCAATGAAACTATGCATATTAATTTATTTCTGTTTCAGACTTCATTTACAGTCAGTATACACCGTTTAAAGAAATTTGGTCCATGGAAAAGACCAGGACTTAACGGTATCATTTTGTCATGTTCATAAGGAAATTTGCCACAGTGTCTATATTGACATGGGGCAAAATTTTCTTACGGACAGAATGTCTTCTTTAAACTGTGCTTACTGACAGAGAATCAAATCAAAAAAAAAAAAGGAAATATGAAATAAAACAAATCATAGGGACCCAGTCTTGGTCATGAATTATCTGCCCTTTAAATTCGGAAAGTACTGATTTTTTTCAAGGGCAGATAGTTCAAGATCAAGCCTGGATACCTATAATTTTTAATTAAGCTTGATTCTCAGTTAATATACATAGTTTAAAAAATTTTGTCCGTAGGAAATATTTTGCCTATATACATATAGAAAACTGTGCGATATGTCTTTAATCATTTCAACTCTCTGATGCCCCCGACTACGTCCGCATTTACCAAAGGGGTACCTTGCGACTTTCCTCCAAAATTTCAGCCGGGATTTTTTGTCGTAAACTATTCAAAATATCCTCAGCTTAAACATAAAACATATACAGGTGTTTGCACAAGCGTATTGTTTTTAAATTGTCAGATTAAATTACTGTCAGTGTTTTGATACAATCTCTAGGAGCAAACTATGTGAGCTGAATGAATCATAGCTTTAATATATGATACCTGCCTGCCTGTTACATCCAGGCCATTTGAATTCTGGCACAGGTCGTAAAGCAGTGGTGGAAATAAAATAGTGTGTAAAAGAGATTTCTATATTTAACTATTTTACGAGAGTAAAAACAGACTTCTTGAGCTCACTTGTTTACCCTATTAATAAACAAGTTATCTCTTTGGCATTTATTAGTTATACTTTGGAATTGCAAAAAAAAAAATAATTAAATAAAAAAAAAATAAATAAATAAAAATAAAAAGCGCATTTTCGTAGCGGACGTATACATTTTTGTCTTTTTATTCTGAACACATCAGCAATGCAAATTAAACAATTTAAAAAAAAATGTTTTAATTGTTTTCATAATGTAATATGATGTGATGACTTTCTTGCGTAATATTTTATCATGTAATTATTTCTTTTTATGCTTCAATTCAATTTAGTTGTGTTACTGGGTGTGGGCGTACTAATATTTCATTATAAATCGCATTGCAGTGAACGACCACCGTGTGCCGAAATCTTTTGATCATTGAGTAGTAGTAAAGTGCTTTTTAAACTTAGTGACTTAGTGTAGGATAATATAATCTTATAAACATTTATTAGCTGGAATTCCCGACGTTTGTAATTTCAACCTTGCGATCATAATCATAGACATATTTCCGAATTTCATGTTTATAAACGATGGATATAAATACATTTTACGAGTACTCCGCTGTTAAAGGACTTGTGTTATTTCTACTTGTGATATTGTTTGAGAATGTGGTGGAGTGTAAGGGGTATGGACACTACGTTATGCACCCTGTTCCACAGTAAGTTTGTTTTCATAATTTTTCTTACCATTTATTTTTAAGGACGTTTTAAAGCATGTCATTCGTACGAAATCTGAAATTCGCTAGTTAAATATCTGATTAAAATACATTTCGTTCATTGGAACATTTCTCTTGTCGATGAATTTGAATGAATTACATTACATTACAATTTATATTTCGAAAGACTCTAGATTGTTCAAATGCATCTGAATTGAAAATAATCAACCTGCTTGAATAATGTTACATATTACTGTACAACAGAGTTTTTGTCTTTTGCCATTTTCCCAAAGTTAAGATGTGCATTTTATGGCATACTACATTGTGAAACAATAAAAACACAGAATCACGAGAATGATAACGTATGGTTTGATTTTTGTCAAAATGTTAAATCATCACTGAAGTATGACAGTGTGTAAACTTGAGTACATAATATTATGTATTGGTATACAATAAAACATTACTTATCTTGTAAATTTACTTAATATCTCAGTTAGATACGTGTGAAACATTAACAACCTTGTTATTTAAAGGTACATGTACTTCACTGTTTACTATAATATTAAGACACTTTAACAAGTAAACATTATATTATTAAAGCGAGAATTCACGTGCAATAGTTTTGAAATACAAAATAATATAACATATGATAAAACCTTAAGTTCTTGACAGCAATGCTTAATATTATCTTTATGACAGATACGCTGAGATGCATGTTATTGTTATTATTAGGTAGTCAAGAAAAGAATAGGGATTTAGAATCAGGAAATGAAAAAAACAGAAACAAACTTAAATCAATTCTGACAATTTATAAAGCATCAGATGAATGATGCAGCTTATTAGAGTTTATAAAAAACCATAGGAGTAAAGGGCAAAACGACAGTTTTAAGTAATATTCACATTTGAAACATATAACGGCATAATTTCGTGGGGCTAGACAGAGCTGCAAGGAAGAAAGTAGATGGCCATTATTCCGACCAAAACTTCTTAATTTGTGATAGTTGCCTTTAAGGTGATTATTTACGTTTTGATCAAGTTAGTTTTCAGCAACAGTTAATTTCTGTTTAATATACTACGGTAAACTGAAACAAATTGCACTTACAAGGTAAAGAAACCCGTTGTTTTTTTGTCATTAGACTGTCATTAAAATTTGCCTCATAATGACAACATATGTGAAGTTCAAAATAAAAAAAAATTCGTGGCATGTACAAAAAAAGAGAAGAATATCAGCTATGTAGATTTCAAGACACTGTGAAGGTGATAACTTACCTTATTGAAATGTGGTCTCCCGTATGCAAAAGTCATTTTAGGTCACTTAATGTGATAGTTTATTGATGGTCTCATACACACAAAATATTTTGATAATTTAATATAAAACAAAACTTAGATTTCAATATTGTACGTACCGAAATTGCAAGTATCGTATAAGAAAACTGGTTGTTAAACTTTTTAAGATACTGTATGCCAGGTTAATTCAACGGTCTACAAATCTTCACCTAATTCATATTAAGTCACAGTACAGTAATAATAAATAACACTAGAGACATTGATAACTCAATCAGATATCGCAACTAGGTATAGAAAAGTTCCCGCAGTTTATCTATTAATTAACTTTGACAGAAGACAGCTCCTGTAAGTATGTACAATTGAAATGTCAAACTATTGTTAACAAGACAGTTTAAAAGGACACTAGCTTCTATACTTCTTAATATACAAAAATACATAATAAGATAATTCTCCGTTAATGAGCAAGTAAAGCTAACTTGACATGATTTAAAAACATAGCTAATGAAAAAAAACATGAAAATTTGGTCATGGCGAATGTGAGCTATGTGGTTGATGGTTAAGAGCTTCCTCATCAATGCTATAGGTTCGAGCATTGTCAGCAGACTGAAATTCATTAGACCTGTCGTGGAATCCCAGCTGTGACTGAAAGGATTCCCAACCACCCTCCAGAACGAAAGGTGGAATGTCGCAATTCAGACATTTTATGTCATTGTGACTTAAGTCCACATGAAGGAAAATGTCAAAATTAACAAGAAAAACGTGAAATAAATTTCAAGACAAAAGTAACTATTTTCAATCTTTTAGTGTGAAACAGAAGTTGTATTCTGTAAAAAAAAATATGGAAAGAGTCATAATGATACCAAGATACTTAATACAGGCGTCTATAAGATGGCGACTTATAGTGTATATCTCTTTTATCTTTTACGTTTGCTCTTCTGTTTTATGTTCTTGATATCACATACAACACGTGCATTCCGGCATCTACGGTATAATAAGAAAAAATGATGCATTTATTTTGACGTTAAGAACAAAACATGTGAACATTCCAAGACGTTCATTGGCGCACTGATGTCCGTCTTGCCTTGTCTTGTCGACCAAAGGTCAGAGGAATGCTATAGGCATTCCATCTAATTATTATTTCTTCTCTCTTTCCATCTCTCATATTCTTTTATGTTGTGAATGTCACGTCAAATTTGTTGGAATTTCAGAAATTCGAGTATCTGTCACTAAACACCCAGTGTAACTTTATCTTTGATGATCTTAGATAATCAGAGTTCAACAATAACAGCGGCTGAAACTGTTAAATCGTTTATATTTCGGTTGTCATACGCTAGCCTGGCTCCTTGGCTGCATGGTTATTTTAAAATATACTGCAAGCCTTTTATAAGTACATTTTAAGCCTCTAAAATAGCACATTTTATCTGACCTAGGTTCGGAGTCAGGGGCAATAAAAATGTCAATACAGGAACAAACTGCTGGAGTTACTTTAACTGTTCATGAGAAAAACCTACAATGTATATGTGAGAAATATGACAGAACAAACATTAGAGACGGGAGCGTAGTCCTACGCATATAACAGATAGTCCTACGCATATAACAGTAAAACAAATGCTCTTTACCCCTCATACCTTTTCTTTTGTTTTAGAAAAATGAGAAAGAGAAACATGGAGATTTTCAGATTACATGGCTGAAACTAATAACAATGCTCCATTTATATCAGACACTACAACCATTATCATTCTCATATTTGTTTTGTTTTATTAATGTCAGTTTTGACAATGGCATAGTGCCCTACAATATTCCTACAGTAAACAAATAACAGGTGTTTTGTCTCTGTAATGCAACCATTTTGTATAGACTCAGACGGCTGGTATATATTTTTCAACATTGACTAAACCTAAGGATATTAGTATTTCATCGAGGAGACCATGTAATGTTTATAAACACTTTTATCAATATGCTCACAGTAGATTTATATTCAATCTATGGTTATTTTGTGGACTGCTTTTTCAATAAGATATTTTACCTTATTTGACCTATTAAATGAAAATTTGGAATATGTTCGTGGTTACTTAAAACTCATATCTTCGTAAAATCTCATTTTGATGAAATCTAATAGCTGAACGAAGTATGCCTTTGGGTGTATCAAAAGAAACAGACAAAATTCCTTCCAAGCTAATACAAAATGGATCAAAAGCTAAAATGAAACAGAAACCTTTCACATTTGTTTGCCCCTTCTCAGTGTTAGGGTACAAACATGTTGTGCTCACTTAAAAAGAAATGCGTTTTAATTATAAAGTATCTTTAATTCGTCAATAAAATAATTTGATATCGTTTTACGTAAATACGTCAATTTCGGAACAAGGTTCATTTTACATATATGAGCCGTGCCATGGAAAAACCAACATAGTGGCTTTGCGACCAGCATGGATCCAGACCAGCCTGCGCATCCGCGCAGTCTGGTCAGGCTCCATGCTGTTCGCTTTTAAAGCCTATTGGAATTGGAGAAACTGTTAGCGAACAGCATGGATCCTGACCAGACTGCGCGGATGCGCAGGCTGGTCTGGATCCATGCTGGTCGCACACCCACTATGTTGGTTTTGTCATGGCACGGCTCATATATTTTTATAGGTATAAGTAAGCTTTTTCTTCTTTCCTTGCTCTTCAGAGGATTTTTTTTTCTCAATAACATTGAAAAGTCGGAGTATAGGTCTATGACTCTTTATTTTTAGGTGCTTTATGATGAAATATTTGCACTTTAGAAAGCACCACAATACTAACTTGGCCTCAAGTTGGACTATGTTTCTGGTGCGCTGATTTAAATGAAATCGCAACAAGATATGAATAATATTGAAAACGCAAAATAGTCTTGAACAAATTTATCCAAGCTAGTAAAATTAAGAATGGCAAAATGTTCCAAACAAAAATATGAACAGGCATACCGACGTTGCCTTGATAGAGATAGGTATATCAATTCGGTACAGGCTATTTCATTTAGACAGATATTACCAAATGTAAAATTAATGGAATTCGCACCGATTAAGTTTTTTTTTAAAGATACCGGTAATTCATTTCAAAGTGGTAATAAAAGATTAGTGTTGGACTTACAATCAACAAATGTGTGTCTTTAAAAGAATGTGCTGACGTCTTGAAGGGTTCTATAATTTTGCCAATTTATACTTACATCTAAAAACCTCTACTCTCCTATACTTTCTGCCGTTTTTATCAGATTCTGAAAAGACATTGATTTTGTTGTTAGGTATGGTTCACTTCTAGTTACCATGCTGATCAATGGTGTTTTTTAATTCATATATCCTCAGGCAGTCTAGCACCTATTCCAAATGGTTGAATTTCAAAAAGAACAGATCTGTAAAATTGGTTTCAGTTAATTGCTCCACTTTTGATCGCCACAAAGAACATTAACCCTTAGCCTGCTGGGGGCAGATGATTCTGCCTTTGCGACCAGTGCAGACCAAGATCAGCCTGCACATCCGTGCAGTCTGATCATGGTCTGCACTGTTCGCTATTCAGTCAGTAAATTTTCAGTGAAAACCCCTTGGAGTGATAAGTGGTACTGTCCAAATTGAAAGATGGACCAGTCCATTATAGAAATATAGCAGGCTAAGGGTTAAAATGGTATACTTGAACAGATACAACGTAAAACGCTTCAGAACTGTGTTTATGCTTTAATGTCATTACTGCAAATTTCTCACATGTTTTTACCAACATCCCACCTAAACCTGTCCATTGGTCAGAGAAAATTGCCACTATCATCATGAAGTACTGCAAATAACATTTGGAATTGGGTCTGTAAGCTTCCGCTATAGGTAATGTCGGGTTAACTAATATATGTTTGATTTTCCATGTATGTGATGCAATGATTTTTATAGAACAAAGACAAGAAACATGACCCAGAAACTTTTGCTTACTTGGCTTTTCTTTCTAAATTCATTTTGTCTTGTTTATTTATAGTAATTTGTTTAGTGAATCGAACTTCTGGTAATCAAAAGATATCTATGAGAAAAATTATAACGAGAGAAAGCTCACCTGTTGTTTCGAAATTTACTCGTAAAAATGATTTTCAAGCCTCTGAGTTTTTCATCATACTACAATTTAGGTTGTTCTGTGCTTTTGTGTTTTATATATAGCACTTTTTTACCATGGCATGTGTAAGCATAGTCCTGCTACGGACTAGAAAATATGCCTTATTTTTCTGTTTTTCTTAATTTCTATCTTTTAACCTGTAGTATATCAGCAAGAATCTCTCTTAACCCAGGGTCTGTATTTGTCAACTTTTGACGTTTTATACTACGTTTGAGCTAAAGAAAGAAAATATTCTTAATATTCTAAATAATAATTTGAGCTATTTGGTATAAAAGACACAATATCATTCCTTCCAGGTTTTCTTTCTTTTTTGTGTTGTTAACTGGATCCCCCAGCCGTTTGTCGGAAATGTATTAATAGGAAACCCAGAACATACAGACCCTTGTCGCGTTCTCTCCAAGTGAATCTCAAATGTAATATCAATAATTATACCTTCAAGAAGATTTGCAGTCCATGAGTTTTGTTGCTTAGAGAAATCTACAAAAAACTTGTTGGAAGCAAAAATTTGGGAGTAAGAAATTCCTCCTTGCATTTAACGAGTTAATAGATGTAATATATAAGCAATGCTAAATGTGATTAACCTGATTTGAGAGCGATGATTTGTTTAACAAGTGTTATGGTAGCATTCTTCAATATTTACAAACGCAATATCAACAAGCGTGAAACATTGCACTTTCGAAAACTTCAAGAGAATTTTTATATTTGCTTATGCATTGTTTCCATCATATTGAGTTTTAATTTGTATTAAGCATGACAAGCTACCTAACATAGAACTGTTCTCTGTTATTTGGACACGAAACCAGGAGGTTCACATGTTTGTTTGACTGTTTGACTTTTCGTATGTACGGTGAAAATATTTTATAGCACAAAAGTAGAAACGTATCCCAGAAACTTTTGATTACATTACATTTCTTTAAAATCCTCACAGAAGGCGTTTATGTCATAACTGCCAAAGTCATTTCAGATATATAACATGTGATTCTGTTTTGTTTACTTCTAGTAATTGGCTAAGTGATTCGAAAGTCTGGTAATCAAGAGTTTTTCTTTACAAAAATTAATATCAGAGACAACTCACCTGTATACCTTAGACTCGGAAATGTTTTCCAGGATTCTTTTTCAATTTCGATTGGATTCCTTTGCTGATAATAGTATCGCTATTTTAAAGTCGTCAGTCGGCAGATTTTAAAGAAGCATCAATTTTTAAGAAACTATATTGTATTTACTTTGGAATTTATCAAAACTCATTACGTTTCACAAAGCTTAAGAATAATCATAACTAAAAACATAAGTCTTACGGGTCGTATTTATTGTTTAGAGCTTAGTAATGAGTTTGTTTGAAGTTTAAAACATTAGGGTACATGGAAACGAGCACTTAAAACTTGAATTCAACATCAGCATTCTAAATTTGATACAGCTTAGCTCTGTAGGGAGAGCGTAGATATACAGATCGCGGAGTGGTGAATCCGGTCCTCAGGCGAGGCGCATGTTCTCCATTACGATTGATAAAAGACATTTTGTCTGAAATCATTCGCCCTCCAAATCTGTTTTTATGTCGGGAAGTTGATGATAGTTATTGGCGGAGAAGAGGTTTGTACTGGTTCAGAATCCAAGAACACTGGTTCGATAAACTGCTCTCCGTTGTTGAAACAATAATAGAACACCATTTCTACATTCCTTTTTTGTATTGTTGGTCGGTATTTAAAACAATGTTTGAAACTCAAACGCAAAGGAAACTATATAACATTATAAGGTTTTAAGGTTTCGCTTTACACGTTTTTGACAGGAAAGAAGTAAGTTAAGATTACAAAATCGAACACTTCAAGATTGCTTAAAATTAGATATCAAGTGCCAATACTGTTTTATCATAATGTGCAAATAATGATGCTCCTTTGCCTAAGTTGGGAAATGTTAAGACATTTATGTGAGTTTTTATCTCAAACAGATATCAAACCACTAGACTATTAGGTCAGAGAGTATGTACAGGGATATAAATGTTTTACGATTCTCCGAATGGCGATTCATGTGAGACTTTCGTCCTTTGAGGTATTAGTTAATCAGTGCTTGAAAAAACGCACGTGTACATAGTATGTTAAAAAGGATTTGGAGACAAGAATGAAGCTTTACGACTGGTCTATTTCAAGAGTTTGCTTAATAAAACCAGAACACATTCTAGAGATTTAAAACTTTCAATCGTATACTTGTGCATTCTTACCCGTCCTCAAACTTAACGCGCGTTCTGTAGGGATGAGTGGCTAAAACACTTACTAAGGTAAGTCTATTAATTTAAAATCATTCTATTTCTCAAGTTATTGTTATTCAACGTTGATTTTTTCCAAAACAAGGTATTCATAGCTAAATTATACTATGGCTAGGAGTATTTGTCAGCAGTGCTTATTTCAATCACGCAATTATGAAATGTATTTAACTCATATATTGGTAACTTAATAATAATGGATTAGACACACTATCCATCCGTCACATTATAGGTTATAATCATTTACAACCCCTCAAATATCTTTTTCCAAATTTCTGCCTATTTGAAATGATACAGTATACATTAGTAACTGAAATATTTACGATGTCGCATTCGAATCCCATAGAAGCATCTCGAGTGGGTAAAATGTCTTTCATTTTGTATCGGCTGAGAATAATACTGATTGTATATTTTCGCAAATGCTCTTCATAAATTAGTACAGCCTTTGTTACCCGAAATAATTTTGTAATACAACATGTAATAACGCTCCTGAAACTCCTAAAAATGACAATAGACTGGATCTTCAGGCAACACATACAGAGTTATTAACAATCATATTTCTACGATGTATGTTTTTATGATTGCATGTTGCACCTTGTTTTATTTGTTCTCCGCATTTATTTTCATGTTATACCGGTACATACACCACCTAAACAAAAACAAAAACATTCTAATCCAGTTGAAGGGAGGTCTTGCTGGAATCAAACTACCGTAAGAACAATACATATATTTCGACCCAGTAGCCTAAACGTTAACGAAATATTTTGTCTAAAACACGTGTCTTCGACTAACTTTCATTTTTTCAAGCATGGGGGAAAAGTGATTTATGCAGTTAATCGAACCTCTGGTAATCAAACGTGTTTTATTAGATAAACTAACATATGATAACATTCACCTGTATTACTAACACCTGAGGAGAATGAATTTTGACATGTAGATGGTTGTATTTTCTATGTGTTGTTAGTATATTTCTGCAACGGTGTATACAATCATATGTACACTGCTTGATTGTGTACTTGTTTTTACTAGTGTTGACTGTGCTTTTGGTTTGGCACTGACGGTCCGAAGCGGTGGCACACTGTCCTCCTGTGTCTGTTCGTATTCCTTGTCTATGTATTTTAATGTGTATACTTAATGTGTATGCTTAATATGTATGTTGTTAACGTTTATCAAATCTGAGATAGATTAATCTGTAGACTAAAATGGATTACTGAAACACTACTTCATAGTCCGAGATAAAAATATAAACTTTGAAGAATGGTTATTAGCTACTGCTCATTGTATGAAAATAGCAGCATACATGCACTTGTTAATTTCCTGACTTCAAATAAAATAAATAATTTCGTATGATTTACATTTTCCAGATCGTTTTAAAATCTATTCTGGTTCCGTTTCTCGAACTAGTACCGGAAATTAAGTGTTGATGGAAAGAGCTTTTTCTATGGCCTAAATTACAGTCGTCATGAAACTGAAAATACATGTTCTTTATATCGAACCAATGTATATCAAAGCCGTTCAGACGAACACAACTTTTAATATCCTTGTACAGTAACATTATGGCATGAAACAGTCTACCCTGCACTCCAATATGCTGTAACTTATTCCACAAGGTATTTCTTGTCATAGTATCCGATTTTTTTTTTATTTGATTTTTTTAAAACTATGCAACCGTAAGTTATAATGATGATGTGCCTGGGTAATTGTGTTGCGCATAGTATTTGCAGATGCATAATTTATGTACTATACTACATATTGAAAAAATGTCATGCAATTCAGCAAGAAAAAAAAGATATGAGGCAATGTTTATGCCAGTAAACTAGTCTTAAAATCAGTTTCAGAAATTTGAAATTTGTATACATGTAAGGTGACCACGATTATGTCCAATCATAAATATGTATGTCAGAATAATTAAACTACCGTTTGATTAAGTGGCATCGTTTTGCAAGGTTTGTTTATCGACAATCGCATCTTCCTTGTATGAAAAGTAATTTCTAAACGAGTGAAACAAAATAGTTCGGATATATTGTACTGTAGAGAATGATTCCTTGGTCATTAGTGTACGCTTGGTTATTATTCAAGACAATAAAATCTAACGGAAACAATTACACCACCCGAACAATGTATTAGGAGTTGTTCATTTTTTTTAATCAAAACCCCATCAATAATATCAAAAGAATTTTTAAAATTGAATTAATTTAGAAAAGTTATCTTTGTAGACTCATGTCAGATTTTTAAAATTTGCCATCCGTCTGTGTTTTATCTCTGCTTGTTATGTTTTATTTAGGTTAACATATGCACTTAACATGTAGACATAAATATCGAAATATCAGAATAATTGAAATTGTTTAAAGATATAAAACGTAACTGTGAGAACAGCAATTTAAAAGTCATTTTGGAAAAAAGAAGTTATTAAGAATCTGAAAAGAAAATAAAGCGATTTTTATTCAAATTAGACCTCATTTCTATAGGTAAACCAAGTTCTCATCGGTCTAAACATTTAATCTTCAAATTTTCACTTGAACATTGCGTTGCTTTAATTGTTATATTACCTCAGTTATTTCAAGTGTTCAATTTGTTCAATACAATTTCTCATAGAAATAGCCTTCCTTGCAAAAACTCGAACACAGGTCTAACATATAAAACTATATTTATATAAAATACACAAAAAAGAAAAAACAAAAACAAACATCAGCAACAATAAATAAATAAACCAGGACCGTTTAAAGATTAAAGAACGAAAAGTTTATATTCCAATTAAACTATGAACAAGACATACGTTACCAAAATGTATTTAGAGCAAAAAGTATTCAATATAATATGGGTAGTTCTGGTGTAACATAAGGCACAGAATGTACACTTTATAAAATCACTCTTCCTAACATTTGAGGAAATTTGATTACGATTTTAAACATTTCTTATCTGTTAACTAATGTGTTTTACTGTTACTTAATTCGAATTATTTTCGGTAGCATTTCAACCTTATTGCTGGATTCACACGACATGCATTGTTTAACTAGCGAATCTATGTGAACGAAATTCTAGACGCAAGTTTATCGAAACTGACAAACACATGATCTTTTTTTTAAAAAATGTTGACTGTATGTTATGATATATACATTCAGTTCGCTTTTGAATGATTATTTCCATATAACTATAACATTTTGTATATATCGTATATATCGGTCTGCTTTTTGATTCCAACAATGTATCCACCGCTCAAAGATATCCGTACATTTATACAATTATAAAAAAATCTAAACAAGATGAAAAAAGAAAGATATTTTGCAGTTCATATTCAGAAAATAATTCAGATATATGTTATTTTTGGATTCTTTTGATATTCAATATTCAGTCAAATTTCTGAATGTGTTTTGATTTCGTTCCAGTGGTACTTGTGTTATTACGATAGATAACTCATATTTAGAGATTAAATGTACAAAACGGTTATATCACACCGTGAAAGGTGACAGTTTTTCCATCCATCTCCTTGATTGATCGACAATATTCTCACTGAGATTAATTTATATCGCTTACGTAATCATTTTATCTGGCATATATTATCACAAAATAATAGTGGTTGGATATTTTATGTCCTTTCAGTCAGACTTTTAATTCAACCAATTAATTGAAAAAATGTCGATTATGCTTGATGTTATCTCCAATCAATCACACTGCGATGAAATTTTATACCTAATTTAGGTACATCAAAAGAAATGGAAAGCTAATATGAAATAGATGAATTGAAAACCTTTCGAATTTGCTAGTGTTTGTCCCTTCCTAGTTTTGGTATACAGATAAATTGCCATAACTGAAAATTGATTTCGTTTTAGTTTTAATTTAAAATAAATCTCCCATTTTTATGAAATGTTTTAATATTGTATTACATAAACGTTTAAGTCAGTGTTAAATGACTGACGTTTAATTTGCAATTAGTTGGTTAAAGTGCTCCTTCCAATGTTTTCAGCGAATCGCGAATCATACACTGTTAATTGAAGTTCCTCCTTTCAAACTGGTCCGATGGCACCAGATATACAACCATATCCCTTGTTGTTAACAGGTTGAGATTTCCTGCTCTTCATCCATTATATTTTCTCGGGCATCCTTTTCTTCGTATGTCTCTACAGTTTTTCAAAACTGTTATATTATTTGACTGAGCTGCACAAAGTAGTTCGCTTCTACATATTATGTTGAACATGCATGAACATTTAATTTTGTCGTATGGAAATCATGTAGCTTAGCTCCGAGAGCAAATATTAATAGTTTAATTTCAAAATTGTAACATATAAATTGTAATATATGAAATCATTACTATTATTAGTAAACTGCTTGACCTTCGTTCGAAACCAAGAATCATGAAAGAATCTACTGGAGCTTCTTTCGCAACTTATGATACTTTGTAAAACGCTACAGAACAGAACAGAACAAATAATCTTGGTCAAGGTGTGTAACACGAACACCTTTCTCGATTAAGATTTAAACAGCAAATTTTCGTTATAGTAGTTTATCTGACCTGATCCGAGGGACTGCTGAAAAGCAAACACTGGGATGTCATGAAACAAAAGATTAGTGAAGAAAGTTCCGTGTTGCGAATCTAAATTAAATTACTATTCATGAGACAGGACGCATGAACATCAAAAAGTTTCGTTTTATTTACAGTCGTTTGATCTTTCGTATGTGTTATAGTATGTTATTGTACAAAGTCCGGAAAGGTCGCTTGGAAACTTTTGACTACTTTGCATTTCTTTACAATCCTCCCAGGTCGGCTTTTTTTTAATACTGGTCCAGGTTTTGCAGATGTACAATGTGTGTTTACTTTAATCTGTTCTTGTGTAAGTCTAGTAACTGTATTAGCGAAGTAGCTTTCGCGGAATCAGACTTGTTTCTCTAAGATGTCGGATCAAGATTATCTGTAAACTTCTGTAGTAATTTAGTTTTGCTTATTGAACTCGCTGTTTTAAGTCGTTATGTTAAACGGCAAGGGAAGATTTCCATTTTGCATATTTGGTAAATATAGAGGAAGCGAATCTGTCTTTGTTAAAGGAACTATGTTTTCTAAAATATTCTGTTAACTTCGTATTTTACCGTAAATCTTTCACAAGCCTTTTGAATGACACTTGTTTTTCGGTTCTAGACTTTTATTAATAATTTTGTTTTGTCATTAGTTGGTCTAAAGTATTAGTTGAAATGGAAGAGATAGTATACCTATCGTGTTAAAAATAGAAGTCCAAGTTGGAAAAATCCACCGGTTTTGGTCAGTAATATTTACAAATTTATTATCGTGCCCTCTTTCCAACACAAACTTGGTATTGTGACAGAAGCGTAAGTTCTCGTTAGAACGTACCAAGTAGCGAACTCTAAGCACATTCACCTCTACCCAAATTGATGATCGACAAAAACTGACACAGTTTCTTTTTCGCCGCCAATATGGATTTTCTGACCAAGTCTTTCAAATTTCTAGTTGCTCAAATCACATCATGTGGTGCAAAAGTTTCTCTTGACAGTCCTTCTAAAAACGAATTTCAGATTTACCTGTCAACACACCTGCACTATACCTGTTCTTCTGCCATTATAAAATCAGATTAGAAAGTCAAAACATTCAAGATTGCTGAAATAATATATATCAAGTGCCAACACTGTTTTCCAATTAAGTGAGAATAATGGCTAACACTTGTAGCTTCAGACAGATATATGCATCTTTATCTAACTCAAGAAGTTTTAAGATACTGTTGAAAAAATTTTCATCGCACGTATAATATTTATCTCAAACCACAATAAAATACTGCTTCGGTATATATATTTTATGTTTCCTTTTTTACATTTTTATTATATGCGTTAAACAATAGCATTTTCGTTTGAAAAACCACGTTCCGTAGTAATATGACAATACTCCAAACCGGTTTTGAACTCGATCAGCTATAGCTTGAACTTGGGCTTCGAAGGTGTGTGGCAACCAACACGACCTGCCTATCACTATTGCTTTTTCTGTAAGTGTTTTCCATTCTTAAAGAAAAACATTTATCGTTATAAAAAGGCGTTAATGTGCAATAAGTTTTCGATTTAAAGAGGTACACCTATCTATTTATATCATATTAAAGAAATATTTCAGATTTACATTTAACAACGTTTTCTGGTTTCACAAACCTCTTGTCTTAGTGGAACAATTGTTTTTATTTCAAGTACTTATAACCCTCTTACATTCAAGTTGTTCTCATGTCTGAACTTAGTTAAAAACCTAGATCGTTGGTAGTCTAGAGTTATAGCTTCAAGCTCATCATCTTTTGAACGAAGATACAGAGTAGGGTTTTCTCTAATCGAGCGTTTTATGCGTAAAGATCAAGCGTCTGTTGATCGACTAGACAAAAAGTTTTCCGTCAAATTATGCAACCAGTTTCGTAAGTTTCTGTTTAACCCTTAGCCTGCTAAATTTCTAAAATGGACTGGTCCATCATTCGATTTGGGCAAAACCATTTATTATTAGAAGGGGTGTTCACTGAAAATTTACTGACAGGATGTGCAGGCTGATTTTGGTCTGCACTGGTCGCAAAGGCAAAAGCAATTGCCACCAGCAGGCTAAAGGTTGATTGAAACTTTATAGTATAAACAACCAAATTTAATTTTAGCATATTATACTGTAAATTGTATTTAAATCTTATGTTGTATATACTGACGCATTTGCTTATGTTTATTTATTGCCTTTGGTAAAGATGTCATCTTGAGTTATTTTGCAATTATAATACTACATGCATTAAAGCCGTTAAAATTAATAAAGATGGTGTAAACTAAATCTACAGACAAGACCTACGGTTATACAAACATACTGTAAATGTAATCCTCAAAAGACATTCTTATAATTGTTTTAGGAACTTTGTTTCTTAAATATTTTAATAGATACATAGTAATTACATTTATATAAAATGACAAAAGTACACAATTATAACATGAACCATGTCATAACGAAATGTTTTTAAAAAGTAGTATGAAACCGTTTCCAAAAGACGGTCGGAAGTCCAGAATGATTGTCAACCCAGATGCCTATGTAGACAGTGATAATGTAACTTGTGATACATTGTTGAGAAAAGATGTAATGATGCAAAGCGCATGTAACCAATAACTTTTTGATTTACAAAATGTACATCTTAAAAGTCTTTTATTTCTGTTTACCTTAACTTAGTTTGTTTTTGTTTGTTGACAGTAATTGGTTTAGTTAATCTTACCGCAGGTAATTAAAACTAACATATGAGAACGCTCACCTGTTGTTCCTAAACCCGGGGTAAAAAGTTTCAAGATTTCCAGGCGTGAATTTCTTACTACGAGATTTTGCTTAATATATACTAGTTCATTAAGTTATCCGAAAATAATGTAATACATTGTTGGAGTCAGTTTCTTGTAAAAGGCAGACATGACCTTGAAAACCAAACTGAAAAATGTCAAATATGTGAATAGGCGTTTCGAATAGTATTCGAAAATCAACAAATGACATGAGACTTGTTTCGAAACTCAATTTCATAACATAGAAACAAAAGCCCAAGTTATGAAATCAAATTAGCGAAGAGTCTTAAAACTCTAGCATTGGATTGATTGTTGCTTTGCATAAATTTGAAATAAATCAATTACAAGGCTGCATTCTGTGACTGGTCTATAACTTGCGTGAATAACCGGCATATCCTTCGTAAGTTCAAAGAAACGTCACACTGCATCTTAAAGGTCCAATACTAAGGAAAGTGAACATTTTAATTTCTTTTAAAAAGCACAGAAACTATTTCATTTTATTGGAAAATGAAAGTTGGTATGTAGAAATTCGAAATAAATCGCAGTATATGTACAATAATTTTTCTATGAAGTATGAAGAAAGTTAAAAAGACCTGGGGGGGGGGGGTAATTCTGTCGATTCATTGAAATTTCAACATAATACACATACATTTCTTTGAGTTCCAAAGACCTTCTGTAAATTTTGACTTGCCAATCTTCATTATTTAGTGTCTTGCAGAAGTCTATGCACTGGCTATGAAATAAATTGCCAACTCACTTTCCCTTAGTAATGGACCTTTAAATAAATGAACAGGATGTCAAAGAAATTCTTATAAATGAAACATTTGTCATTATCAACGCAACACCTTTTTCAAAGTTCATTAATTTGATTCAAATAACAGAATTACTCCAGGATTGTTTATAAGTTCTAGATATTTCAAAAAAAAATTTTGCTGCTTCTCAAGCATATAAGTTTACTAATAATTTAAAGCTTTTCTGTGCCTGTGCAAGGAACAGCCTCTGAATGTACAATCTCCATAGAATTGAAATATATTTAGTTTTTTAAGTTTATTTAGACTATACAACTAAAGATTATTTAAAAAAAACTGAAGTTGTAAACGCAGACGCGGATAAGCGTTGTCTTATTTCAAGAAACCATAGGTGTCTCACAATATCCGTCCCCTGCAGGAGTTCTAAGACTACAAGTCTCAAATATACATCTTCATTGATTCTCTCTAATTGAAATACTAATATATTGATTGACAAATCATATAATATTGACGTAATATCCACATCTTCAAAGAACATATCACTTGGGAAGTTATATTAGACATCTCTTTACATAAGCTTATATTTTTGTAGTGCAATACATACCTCTTCATCCTTAGTTTAATGCTGCGTGTGAGAAGTGTTTTCAGTAATACAAAATGTGCTTATTTTATTACGACGGGCAGGACGGCCGAATTAACATTCAATTCAATTCAGTAACTTCATTTTTTACGTACGGTTTAAAGGTCATGTTACCAAAGAAAGGAAACGAATTTTTTAAGACTTTAAACAAAATTCAGTCAGATAACGGTGTAGTGAAAGTATTTAAGGATACGTATATATCACCAAAGAGCCCTAAACGTTCTTGATATGCTTGTTAATTTTTTATTTAACCTGTTTGTTCATTCTTTAATAAAGAACGCATTAACATTATCAAAACGAATTTCAAAAGAATTTCAACAAAACACACACACACATCTACAAATCAAGTAATTCCCGTCAAATTACTACGTCTTTTTAGATCCATGCCAGATGAAGTTTTCACATAAATCAGTATTAAGTTTTATTCCGGTTTCTTGTGTATGTAAACAGATGAACTAAAATAGCAGAATGATTAGCACTATTTCAAATATGCAATACGCTACGATTTGGATATCTTTCCGTAAGCTAGCATTGCTTCTCTCCTTTTTTTATATTACTAGGACTTAGTTTGTTGTAATAAAATGTGACCAAAACATGAATAATAATAGTGGAAGACTGTACTTTTGCTGAAACGAAAATACTCACGGACAGCCTGTCTCAAATAACCAAACCATGTGTCTTGTTGATATTTAGTGTATGTTTAATATTAAAATGGTTTGGAGAAACTCATAATTACTGGTTTTATTACGATGTTCTTTCATTATTTTGAAACTAACTAGCGTAAGCTGTGACGTAAGAAAAATTTCTATTTCGAAAAATTAGGCTATAACTTAGACAAATCATGACAAAATTGACATTAAAATATATACTTAAGGTATTGGACCCGTAATAGAGTACCTCCTTTTTGAAGAGTAATTAATTCCTACCATAAACCTACTTTGACTGCAATTTTCAGGGGGCGTAGGTTCAAGCCCCACTGGGACCAAAAATTTTTCCCATATTTTCCCTTTTTTCTAGTAAGTTTTTACTTCTTTCAAGACTTTTTATGGATGTATAGTACAAAAGTTGAAAATTTTCATTTTATAAACGATTTCTTGCTGTTCAAGGTGAGTTTACCTCTGAATTAGGATGGGTACAGTTAGACATCTTTAAAAATACTGCGTTACATGCGGTAAAAGTTCTCTAGTTTGCCTTCATTCTTTAGATTACATATTAAGGAAGAAATGCAGGTAGGTTTTACTTCTGCCGGTTATTTTTAATGAAGTGAGCAAAATTCAAAACAGACCCACAGGATTCGACCTTAATTTTTCAATGTTGGAGTTACAATTCTGTCTCATTAAATCTGTTTACTTGAGGCAGCATAGTAAAAATGATATTTACAGTTTTATTTTGTGTTTTATAATCGTTTAACAACAGTTTGATGTTTCTTTTATCAAAATTAATGCTGTAATGAATTCTCTGCAAACGTTTTAGATAGTGGCCATCACATTGAATTTGTCTCTACTTGAGATTGAGGAAATACCATAAATTATACAAAAATTACCAAAAAAAAAAACAACAAAAAAAAAAAAAAAAAAACAACGGCACGGTAACAGTTGTTTAAAATTTGCAACATAGTGCAAAACATAGTCAACTTTAAGAACATACCAAACAAATGCCATTTTTAAAACATTACTATTAGGGGTCCAATACCGTAAGTTGCTCTTAAAGTATATGCTTAAATTGCTTTTTGTTTGCGATCCAATGAACCATCTTGCATTACTTTGTTACAAGACAGGTACCTTTTTACGAAACTTAAACTAGTTGGTCTAAATGTGCGTTTTTCTTTTGACTTCCAACTGTTTGATCTTCTTCATGGGTGGTGAAAAGATTTAATGCACGAAAACCAGAAGCGTAACCCAGAAATATTCGCTTACTTTGCATTTCTTTAAAGTCCTCTATGGAAGGCGTTAATGACATAACAGACCCAGTTATTGCATATCTGTACCGTATGTTTGCTCTAAATTCATTCCGTCTTTGTTTACTTCTTATAATTGGTTTAGTGAATCGACCTTCTGGTAATCAAAACATTTTTATCAGAACAACTAAAATAAGAGAAAGCTCAGCTGCTTACCTATGTCCAAGAGGAATGACTTTCAAGATCCATTATTACCTTTAGAAATCCTAAATAGGGCTGTTTGCTTACATCGCTGTTTTAAGTCGTTACGTTTTAAGTCGTTAGGTATAATAGGTCGGTAGATTTCAATTCAAGCATTTGGCATGCATGGACAAGAAATGTTTGATATTTCTGTTTAAGAAACTATTTTATCTGTGATTGTTTTGTTTACTTTGGAATTTATACCAAAATTCATGATGTTTCATCAACCTGGGTGATGTTCAAACTCGTAAATTCACAAAAGATACTGAAATCTATACAGACAGTAAAATTTATGGGTCGCGATTGTTATGATTCAGAGCTTCGAAATAAGTCGGTTCAAAATTTTTAGGATAAACTGTAGCAAAAGCTAGATCTTTAAATCTTATCTAATATAGGTATACTTAACGTTTATAGTAAACAATAGAAAAGTGAATTAAACAAATCTGACTTTGTACCTGATATAAATTGTGGTAATCTACCCGTCTGTACTGTTCCGGTAATTGAGCGTTTCATTTTTAGAGATCAGAGATCAAGCATCTGTTGATCGACAGAGAGCTCGTCCATCAAATTATGTAATCATTACAACTTTCCAAAGGTTATTTTCCAGCTTTCTGTCTAACTGAAAAACTGAGGTATATACAAAGAAATAAATTAATGGTTAATGTTATATTCGGATTCAACCTTCTATCAATAAAATTTCATTTCATTTGATCTTGTCATTTGATCTTGTGTGGGATATACAGATGGTATATGCTTTTGTTTTCAAGTTGTTTTCAAAATTTTCCAGTGAATTCGTTAATTAATAAATACGATTTTCTGCCAAATACTACCATTGGCAAACTTGCATTATAAGGTTTGTCTGCAAACTCAACTTCAGTAATATTGTAATATTAGAATCAGGGTACAAAGATATAGTTGAGTTTGGAGGCCATCTCAGAAGGCTGTATTCAGAACAGATGCCGCGTCAGCGCGTCAACTGCTTGTCTCAATAATAGTTTGATAACCATAGACCTAGATCACCGACACACCTTTCCCTTCACGTAATATCACTGAAACGTCGCCGTATTAGAACTACATAGACACATCGAAGTGTTTGTAATGTGAAAAAAAAAACAAATGAAATATTTGTCTTTATAACCAGCTGCTCGTTATTCATCAAAATCTGGATAGAAATAAAAAGCAACATAGTCTTATCACTGAAATCTCACCAGATTGACTTGCATATTCCAGATCTATATATATAATTATGTAAATATATTTTTATCTTCTTAAAACGTCTAATCTTTTTTCAAGTTATTCATAAAAAAACTGCAAGAGATTGCAGGCTTAATCATTGGAGTTACAAAAGCAAACTGAAGCTGAAATTTCTTGGATGCTTACAATATTTATAGATTGTTAAGAGCAAGAAGCCATTACAATGTGAACCAGACATAGATTAAAATTTTTCTTCAAATGAGAGTTTTATATTTAGAAATCATGCGTCTATTGATTGATGACAACCGTCCAGTTATGTAATCACTAAAACCTGCGCCAAGTTTAACTTCCAAACATTTCTGTCTAGTGAGAAACTGAAGTATACAAACACATTATTATTATTATTATACCAGATTTATATAGCGCCCTTTTCATGATCAATTTCACGTTCAAAGGCGCTTTACATAGTTCAAATTCAGCCACACAGGGCGCATAATTCATCCTCTACTAGTACAGACACAGAGCGATCTGACCAGAGGGACAGAGTTAGACAAAGCCCCCACGACAGAGAGATCAGAAATCAGATACAGGCTTGTCCGGCTAACTTAGCCTAGCTCGTTGCGAATAGACAGCCTGGTTCTTTAACGTGCCCAGTGTATAGCACTGATACACGCAAGGATGAAATAAAGTTTTTTCAATGAAACATCTGGGTAAGAATTTGGTCTTGCCTGTCCAACTATGATTCCTTTGTTGTGTATGTTAGAAAAGGAGTACAGCTGAGTAAGAAACTGGCCTTGCCTTTCCGCATATGATGCTTTTGTAAATTCTTTTGGTAAAGGAGTACACATTTCGTAATCAGTATTATTATACAATACTAATGTAATAATAGTTATAAAAGACATTTGATAGTTATTCGAAATGTGAATTCCCTGAGTATGATTATGCACATTCATCTGCTTATTTAACCTCTTAATTATGTCAGGCAGACTAATTAAGCCACCATTTAATTCGGAAGCATTACTTTTGCGTACCATTGCAATTTTTGTTATCTTATAGTATCAGTTTCCGAGAAAAAAAAACATTTAGAAATCACTAAAATCACTACAATGGTGTGTTGAAAGATTCCTCAAATAAAAGTTAAGGGTTCCGTAATAAGCAATAGATAACTAAATAGTCTGGCTAACTATTTAAGAAAATGAATAAACCTTACAGCTGGTTAGTTAATGTTTTGCCGAACAACATCATTTTTTTCTCGACCCATTTGAAATTGTTGCCAATGTTTTTCCATTTTCCAATCAAGAACGCATCATCAGTATCAGAAGAATTGTAACTAAAAATACTCGCATCTACAAAATCGAATAAATTAATCAAAAATTCAAGTTCGTGCCAGATTAAAGTTTCCCATCAATCAGTGTTACAATTTCATTCTATTTAGGTTAACATGCACTTAGAATGCAAAAAAAAAGGAACAAGAAACAAAAAAAAAAAAAAAAAAAAGAAAAAACAAAAAAACCCCCCCCCCCCCCCCCCAAAAAAAAAAAAAATAAACAACGTAAAACGTACCAGAATGATGCACTTTACAGCGTTCGTTTAGTATCTGATACAACGTTCTTTCATTATTTTATCTATTTCGCTTTTAGATTTTGATGAAATAAAATAACTGATATTAATTGTTAATTTACTACTGTGTCTTCCATACCAGGAGATAACTTTGGCATAATATGACCAACCCAACCTTAGAACGGACACACTTTTGTCATAATATTACGCTATAAATACTTTCAAATGCTTGGAAAATCTTGTCTAAGTCCAAAGCTTGAGCCTGGAACTACTCTTGCGCAGTATTATGAAATGTACATTATGGATTTTTTTACATCTAGCTGTTTGATCTTGAATATTTTATGGCAAACTTTTGATTACTTTGCATTTCTTTAAAATCTTCTATGGTAGGCGTTTATGACATAATTGCCCAAGTTATTGCAGATATATATAACCTGTTCGTACCAAATTCATCCTGTCTTTGATTTATTGAACTTCACGTCTGTTGAAGAGTAATATTTTAAGAAACTTTGAATGTGAAAACGCTCATCTGTTTATCTAAGAACCAAATAAATGATTATCTGCGAACTAAGTTTTAATTTCGGTTTCTTGTGTATGTAAACAGATGAACTAAAATAGCAGAATGATTAGCACTATTTCAGATATGCAATACGTAACAATGTGGACATCTTTCCGTAAGCTAGCATTGCTTTATTTTAAGGACTTAATTTGTTGCAATAAAATATGACTAAACATGAATAATAGTTCCCAGCACTGTACTTTTGTTAGCGAAAATACTCACAGTAATTGTGAAACAGATAACCCTGTCTCAAATAATCAAGCCATGTGTCTTGTTGATAGTTAGTGTTTGTTTTATATTTTTATGAAAATGGTTTGGAGAAATTCATAATTATTGGTTTTGTGATGTAAGTACATTTTGAAAAATAGGCTATAACTTAGACAAATCATTACCATAAACCGACCTCAGAAAAAAAATGGTTAAAATTGCTCTTTGTTGGTCTAAATATGCTTTTGTTTTTTGACTTCCAACTGTTTGATCTTCTTCATGGGTGGTGAAAAGATTTAATGCACGAAAACCAGAAGCGTAACCCAGAAATATTCGCTTACTTTGCATTTCATTAAAATCCTCTATGGAAGGCGTTAATGACGTAACTGGCCCAGTTATTGCATATCTGTACCGTATGTTTGCTCTAAATTCATTCTGTCTTTGTTTACTTCTTATACCTGGTTTAGTGAATCGACCTTCTGGTAATCAAAACATTTTTTTTTATCAGAACAACTAAAATAAGAGAAAGCTCAGCTGTAAATCTATGTCCAAGAGGAATGACCTTCAAGATCCATTATTACCTTTTGAACTCCTAAATAGGGATGTTTGCATACGTTGCTGTTTTAAGTCTATACGTATACCGAGTCGGTAGATTTCAATTTATGTATTTGGCATGCATAGTGGAGAAATGCTTGATATTTTCGTTTAAGAAGCTTATTTATCTACGAGTGTTTTGTGTACTTTGGAATTTGTACCAAAATTCATGATGTTTCACAAACCTGAACATAAATCCATGAAGTTTCACAGACTTGGATATAATGTTCAAACTCGTAAATTCACAAAAGTTACTGAGATCTATACAGACAGTAAGATTTATGGCTAGCGATTGTTATGATTCGGAGCTTCGAAATGATTCGGTTCAAAATATTAGGATAAATGGTAGCAAGAGCTAAATCTTAATCTTCTATTAAAATAAGCACACTTAAGTTGTAAAGTATACAATAGAAGAGATAATAAGAAAAATCCGACTTCGTACCTGATATAGATTGTCGTTATTTACTGTGTTGTCCAGTTTCCGTTTAAACCTGGCCTTGGTCCTGTCTACTTGTTATTATGTGCAAGAAAACTATCAGATAAACGACCCACTTTATGATACATCAGAAGTTGTGCCCAAGTCGGGACTACGGTCAGCACGTCAACTAACAATTGTAAGAAACCTTTGATACAGTCCATTGATACGACCTTTAATCGTACACATTACAAAAGAACTATCTGTGTATGAACCCAGACATAGAATATTGCTTTTTGTCTCCCTCTTTAATTGAGCGTTTCATTTTTAGAGATCAAGCATCTGGTAATCGACAGAGAGCTCGTCTATCAAATTGTATAATCACTATAACTACGCCAAATCATTTTCAAGCTTTCTATCTGGCTGGAAATCTGGGGTGTTTATACAAACAAATGAAATGATTTTGGTATATTATTCGGATTCCGTAGAGGTAAAATGTCATTTACTTTTATAGATTGTGATCGCCATTACGATATGAACCAGACATAGATTAAAAGTTTTCTTCAACTGGGAGTTTTATTTTTAGAAATCATGCGTCTATTGATTGATTACAAACACACTTCCCGTTCGTCAAGTTATGTAACCACTAAAAACTGCGCCAAGGTAACTTCCAAACATTTCTGTCTAATTGAGAAACTGAAGTATACAAACACATGAAATAAAGTTATTTCAATGACACATCTGGGTAAGAATTTGGTCTTGCCCAGTTCAACTATGATTCTTATGTTGTGTGTGTTGGAAAAGGAGTACATCTGAGTAAGAAATTTCAAATTGGCCTTGCCTTTTCCGCATATGATGCTTTTGTAGATTTTTTTTTTTGGAAAAGGAGTACACATTTCGTAATCAATATTATTATAGAATACTTTTGTAATAATAGTTATAAAAGGCATTTGGTAGTTATTCGAAATGTGAATTCCCTGATTATGATTATGCATATTCGGAAGCATTACTTTTGCGTGCCATTGCAATTTTTTTTCATGTTTCCGAAAATAAACATTTAGAAATCACTGAAATCTACAATGGTGTGTTAAAAGATTCCTTAAAGGGTTCCATAATTATCAATATATAACTAAAGAGGCTGGCTAACTATTTAAGAAAATGAATAAACCTTACTTCCGGTGCCGAACAACATATTTGTTTTTGCCCCATTTGAACTTGCTGTCAATGTTTTTCCATTTTCCAATCAAGAATGTATCATCACTATCAGAAGAATTTTAACTAAACATACACGGCATATACAAAATCGAATAAATTAATCAAAAATTCAAGTTCGTGCCAGATTAAAATTTACAATCAATCAGTGTTACATTTTTTTCTATGTAGGTTAACATGCACTTAGAATGCAAAACAAGAACACACAAAAACGTAAAACGTACCAGAATGATGCACTTTACAACGTTCGTTTAGTATGTGTTACAAGAAGTACACTGTACAGTCGGTCCAAGTTGCTTTCTGTTACAACGTTCCTTCACTTTTTCATCTATTTCGCTTTTAGGTTTTGATGAAATAAACTAACTGAGTGTTGTTAACTTACTCTTATGATTTTCATATCAGGTGATACCTTTGAAACAACATAACCAAATCGACCTTACAACGAACTAAACAGTTCTTATAAATATACTCAAAATGAATGGAACATCTTGTCTAAGGTAGAAGCTTATACCTAGAAATACTCTTGCACAGTATTGTGAAAGGTAAAGCATGCGATTTGATTTTCTTTAGACATCTAGCTGTTTGATCTTGAATATTTTATGGCACAAAATCCAGAAGCGTTACCCAGAAACTTTTGATTACTTTGCATTTCTTTAAAATCTTCTATGGTAGGCGTTTATGACATAATTGCCCCAATTATTGCAGATATATATAACCTGTTCGTTCTAAATTCTTCCTGCACTTGTTTATTGAACTTCATGTCTGGTGAAGAATAATATATTAAGTAAACGCAAATGTGAAAACGTTCACCTGTTTATCTAAGAACCAAATGAATGATTATCTGCGAACTTGTTAATTTCTAACTTTGCTATTTTCTCACACATTTGAATTGATTTGTCCTGTAAAAACGGTACATACAATAGATAATTGTTCACATTTTAAATTTTTACTAAGGCACAAAATTTAATATTTTTCAGTGTAAGAAGCTACATATTACTTATGTTTTGTTAAGAGCTTTCGTTGTGCAAATCCAAATGGAAGCTGGAGTTACAGTAATGAAAGTGTTGACGGAACTATAAAATTCGATTGCGTTTGAAAACAGGCGTGAAAAACCGCTGTGAAAGAATTGATTAGTGTATACTAATTCAAACTAAAAGATAATTACCTGAGTTTCAATGAATAATGATTCAGGCTATGTGAAAAAGAAACTAAATATTTAGTTAGATTTCCCTGACAAGAAAGATTGACTGAAGTGAAATAATTATTTATAAAAAATAACGTAACTATTGTTTGAAACAACTTCAGACTACGACAGTAGGATAGATCTCTTCCTTTTTTTCTCCATAGATATAAGTTTTCATTTTTAGCTTGTCTTTGAAGAAGGCTTAAAGTTTACATGGCTTCTATTGAGTCCTTTGTACAACATTGGGCTTGGTTCCATAATTATGAAGGGGCACTATAATGACCCAGCCAGCCTTGACCTATTCTTACACCACTGTTGACTGAATGACAACACTTAATAATGATAGAATAACACTAATTAATTATGTTGTTGCTGTTGCCCAAACACTGTAAGGTTTCTAGCAGATCAAATGCTGCGGAAACCCATTCATTGTTAGGAACAGGTTTTGTCTACTCTTGAATAAGTTTGTTTAATGTCAGTTGTATGATAAACTTGAACGAGATTACAATATGAAACCAATCAAAATGTCAAAGTAAAAATGGACATATAGTGCGTAGATATTGACTGGAACTTACAATATAAAATTTTATAAATTTTGTGAAAATAAATATTAATGTCATAAAATAAGTTTGGGGACCAGAATGAAAAACTTCAGCATGTATAGTTGTCTCTAACTTCAATTTTGAAATCGAAAGACGACATTTCAGATGAACTACATATGTGTGAGAAACTGTGCCTTAGCTATATATACCTTATTTTCAAATTGTTCAAAGGTTTAAAACTGAAAGAGCTAAAAAATTTACTGAAATTATCAATTGTTATAAAACCTAGATAGAGCTGAAAATTGCTTCAGTATTTACAAATTAATAGGTTGGTAAAAGACAGCCATTACTTTTTGTGCCCAGACATACATTAGAATTTTTCTTCAATTTAGCGTTTCTTTTTTAGAAATCATGCGTCTATTGATTGATTACACACAGTTTCCGTCTATCAAGTTACGTAATCACTGAATCTGCGCAAAGGTAACTTCCAAAGGTTTCTGCCTAATTGAAAAACTTAAGTATACAAACAAATGAAATAATGTTTATGTAGCATTCGAAATTTCAGAACACATCTTCCTTCTGTAATATGTTTTAGCCTTGTATTGTATATATTGTTTGCACATATCTATGTATATTTTGTAAGAAGAATATATTTCGAACGAATGTAATACAAAAGTAAAAGAATAGCTTTTTTTCTCAACATAATGTATCGTAGTCTCAACATCAGTCTCAGTAGTTCGCAGTGTCGATGTTTATTCTCCCTTAGATATATTAGTGATATCAGTTAATTTTCATCGTCCTTACAACAGAAGGGCAATTCTGCAGTGTTTCTACTACAGTCCTCATATAGAACCAGTTATTACTTGATTTCTTATAAAATCCTGGTCTGTAGTTTGTGCCGTTGACTGGTCTATATCGACCCTGGGTCTTCCTCCACCATCAAAGCTGGAAAGTCACCATATGACCTATAATTGTGTCGGTGCGACGTTAAACCCAACAAAAACAAAAAAAAAAATGAGAGCGAATCAATTTTAGGTACTCTTGGAACAAGTAACAGTTTTTCATATCTAACCAAGAACACATCAACAGTATCAGAAGGAAATTTTAGAGAATTTTAACAAAAATACTCTTATCTGCAAATCGAATAAATGTTTCCATCAATCAGGATTATGTTTTACTTAGGTTTGTTAAATCTTATTTAGGTTAAGATGAACATTAAAATAGCAGACGTTTCGAAATACCTGATTCATTGGAATTTTTAAAAATACATCTAATGTATCGTTGTAAATAACGGATAAAACGACCAATAAAAAGGGATATACTTGTAAGTGAGATAAAATAGCGATTTGTATTTAAATTAGGGCTCAATTTGTGCATGCTTATCATATAAACACACAGGCGTTTTCGGCTAACATTGTTTTGCTTAAATTTTGAGGTGGTTGGCATTCAGTTGGTTACAAGACTGCTTTTTAGTAAAATACTGACTCCCATGCATTAGTCATTGTTTCACACTCAAGAAAAAGTATGTAATCGTTCAAAAATAAGTTGAATGAATTCCATTTAGTTTATAACATGAACATGAGGGAATCAAAGATGAGCCTTCTAAAATAGCACTTAAGTCTTTGAAAACTTTAGGTAACCAAACACTGTGTAAATGAGAGAACGATAAGCCATGCATTTCGTATTACACTTTGCCATTAGCGTCGATTCAAGATCTAACTGATTTTGTCGGTAATAGGTAAAGAGTCTTTACTAAAGACAAGCAAACTTATGGTAAAAGTACTTTTCCAGATTGAATTTATAAAACTTGTTAACGATAAAGTGCTCGGCATAGCCCTGTATTTTTATTGTTTTATTCAACTCGTTTACTAAATTTTATTATAAATGACACTCTTGTAAGATCCCGATTGTATGTAAACTAATGTAGCAAAGTAAAAGCATATCAGCAATTATCGTGAGAGTAAAAAATGTTTCTTATCCGGGTCCTCAATAATCGAATGGTTTAGTTGAATAACAGCTTATTTGGGATATAGAATTTTTTTCTCAAGTGAAGAAATCATCCAGCTGGCTTACGGAAAATCAGCGGTTCTACCAGAGTGCCTGCTTATGCCTGAAATAAGGCTGGTAGAGTCACCTAGGATCATCTTCCACTAGCAAAAGCAGGATGGTCGCCATATGACACGCAGTCATATAGGTGTGATGTTAATCCTAACAAAAATACAAGGAAAAAGGGAAAATCTTATTCTTACACATGCAGTTAAACAATTAATTTCTTTGAAATGATGCGACGAGGTCTTATTAGTACACTATGAGTCTTTTAATATCTGCAGTGACATACTTACGTACAAGGGACGAGATTTTTTTTAATTTAAAAATGGTATTACCCTAACACCTAAGACGTTTCCAAACAGACACTGTTCCAAACCTGTAATACTTGACCTGGTATTAAAAATGCAGATAATGAACACTTTAAATCCTCATTTCAGTATAAGATTATCCATTTCAAAGCATTCTTATCGTTTAACTAATGTGTTTAAATGTTACCTTGGTCGTATTATCTCCTACTGCTTTTCAGAATTTTTTTTGTGCTGAATTTACTCCATATGTTTTGTTAGTGGGTCTTATGTCATGATTGGTAGATAAACTGCATTTGTTGTTGTTATTTAATGAGTTGTCCTTGACACTTGTTTGAACTGTAATTTAGTATTGAAACTCAGTTTCCTTTGTCTTTGGATTCTCAATTGTTGACAATTTTCGACACGATCATGACACATTTTTTTTTTAATTCATAGTCTAAGAGGAAAACAACCGAAAATACATTATCATTTATGCCCTTTTTCGAAACACTGTATTTACTATGCGTTATATGTACAAAAGTATAATTTACATAGTATTTTAATACATTATATTTGCTAGAGGAAAATAACAACGTTCATGGACATATTTAAGATTCCAGATTATATATTAAGTCTTTTTTGTTGCTCAAACGGACAATAACGGTTTACCTAACTATACCCAAAATTCCTAGGTCCTCAAACCACTAAAGCATAGTTCAGTCAACGTATTCAAGAGGGCAGGGTCTGTAGTCGGGGAGTCTTTTTTTGTTAAGATTTGTTTTGTTTTTTTTTGTTGGAAATTTGGAAATAGATACTGATGTTATTTTGCGTGTCTGTTCATATACACATTTCTCCTGCTTCAGTTTGATGCAAGTTTGGTTCCTATTCAGTCCAGCGCAACATAAATTTCAAATGTTACTTTTTAGTGGGCAAGGCAAGAGAAAAGTAGTAAACCGATCTTCTTTTAGCTGTACTCTGAAGCAGACGAGAAAACTTAAACAGCTTCGCAATTAGCTTATAGATTTTATTCAGTACTGAAAATTTTATACACTGTAAAGAAAAATGGAACCAAGTTATGATTTTAAAAATAGGTTGGTTTTCTTTCTCCGGCGGCTATCAGTAACTCTCTATCACCACTACTGTATATATTCTTGAGGTTTCTATGTAAAAGCAGATGAAACATTTAAGTTCCAACTCGTTCTAGAATAAGATGTACCATTTGATATGTTATAATGAAATTTTATATACGATAAGAGTTCCAAATTTGTCATCCGCAAAACGGTATTAAAGTTTTAAAATAAGTAGATCCCGTATCACCGTAAAACTGGTAAGTTTCGGTAAGTAGAAACATGTTCATTTTCTCACCCTCATTATTGCCAATTCCTCTCCTTAATCAATCACATTTTTAAGTCATATGTCAGATAAATCAATTAAATTGCAATTTAATTCAGTGACAGTTGGAACTTTTGCTATCTTTTCTAAAAGAAAAAGGACAGAATGTATAATCAATAAGGCATTTGCATCTACGATGCCGTAATAAAGAACTTGACTGCTTGTCAATATATGAATCACTGTCATTTATTTCAATGGCATATTTTCATTGGGTGCCACCGGAACACGTTTTGTTTATCACAAATATACACTAAGACGGAATTTCTAAAGAATTTTAACAAAAAACAGATGCATCTACAAATCGAAATAATTCACTAAAATTACAGCGTCTCTCAAAGGCATACCAGATTAGCATTTCACATCAATCAATTCACAAAACACTGGAATGATTGCAAGGATCCTAAAAATATAAAACGTAACGACATGAACAACCATTAAAAATTCATCTTGAAAAATGTAAGCGCTTGAAAATGAGAAAGTAACGCAATTTTTATTTAAATATCTGCTCAATTTGCGTACAATTGCCGTAAAACCGCATGGATTTGCAAATAATATCTGGTGTAGATACCTTATATAATTGTTAACTGCTTTAACAAAAACTTCGGTCAAAAAAGGTGCCATATGTTGTTTTCTGAAGCTCAGTCAAACCTATATTCTAAATATAAAGAATTATAGCTAGCATTTTTTCTGAGTTTGGTCAGTTTACGTACAAACAGTTACGAAGCATATACAAGGGGAATTATTTTAAAGGTGTTTTTAACTCTATAACGAAAATGTACAAGAATTGAAAAATTATCGCTACTGCTTGCTTTTTACCAATACTTAGTATGTCAATATCATTGTATTTGAAAAGACCTAGATGACAAAGGACGTAGCTGCCATTCTTAGCAGATGACGAATACCTCATCGTGACATTTTTGTTATAAATAAAGTTATACCTATCCGATGTCCAAAACTGCCGCCACTTTTTTAGAAAGATAAATCTCTTATCAGTCTAAACATTTATTATTCTTTTTTATGTTAAAGGGAACATATGGATAACACACTTTTCTAAATTTGAATTCCTAGAAGTAATTGCGTTGAACCCGGATTTCTAGCCTGGAAGGTGTTCGATCGGCTCCCTTCTCGTCTTTTTTGTAGGCTGCTTAATATGGTATAAAAATCACATGATCAAACCTGTCTTGTCAGGCTAATGCTTTCCACAAAGAGTATACTTGTATCTGTTATGAAAGACGATGTATTAAAATATTTTTGCATTTCGCACTGTGTTGCAAATTTTAAACAACTTTTACCGTGCCGTTTTTTGTAAATTTTGTATAATTTATGGTATTTCCTCAAGCTAAAGTAGAGACAAATTTCAATCTGATGGCCACTATCTAAAACGTTTGCAGAGAATTATAAAACACAAAATAGAATTGTAAATAACATTTTTTCTAGGGTGCCTCAAGGAAACAGATTTAATGAGACAGAATTCTAACTCCAACATTGAAAAATTAAGGTCGAATCATGTGGGTCTGTTTTGAATTTTGCTCACTTAATTCAAAAATAACCTTGGGGCAGAAGTAAAACCTACTTGCATTTCTTCCACAATATGTAATCTAAAGAATGAAGGCAAAATAAAAAACTTTTACCGCACGTAACTTAGTATTTTTAAAGATGTCTAACTCTACCCCTCCAGATTTAGAGATAAATTCACTTTAAACAGCAAGAAATCGCTTATAAAATGAAAATTTTCCACTTTTGTACAATACATCCATAATAAGTCTTGAAAGACTTAAAAACTTACTAGGAAAAAAGGAAAATATGAAGAAGAAAAAATTTGGTCCCACTGGGGCTTGAACCTACGCTCCTCTGAAAATTGCGGTCAAAGTAGGTTTATGGTAGGAATTGAATACTCTTTAAAAAGGAGGTATTCTATTACGGGTCCAATACCTTAAGAATTGTACTGGTATTACGTTCGGCGGGGAATGTACATTTCAAAACCGTTTTAAGGAAATTAGATTATTCGTTTCAAAGCATTTTTATCTCTTAACTATGTGTTTTAATGTTACTTTAAGTAAGTGTATCTCTAACTGCGTTTTAATCTAATTGCTTGAATTGACTCGAGATGTACTGTTTAACACTTAAGACTGTGTGAACGAATCTCCACGGCTTTCTGTAAACTGGTTTCAATAATTGCTGTATCGTTAAATTGCTGTGTGTGTTTCATGGTTCTTTGAAATGAATTCTTTGATAACCATTCTTCTACTGTTTTCTCAATTTAAAGTCGTTTATTTTTATTCTAGCATAAATAACATAAAACTGCTGTTCTTGTCACTTTGCGTGTATGTGTATGTGTGTGTGGTGGGGGGGCGGGGTCTTTAAACAGTTTTAACAAGAGAGAACACGTGTGTTGACAGAGAGAACCCCGCGGTCACGGGCTGTTATACCACCTTTTTATATCTATGCGTTCCGTGGCAAAGCGTATACGTATCACGGCCTCGAAATGGATAATGAATTTAAATGAGCCGCGCCATGAGAAAACCAACGTAGTGGGTTTGCGACAAGCATGGATCCAGACCAGCCTGTGCTTCCGTGAAGTCTGGAAGTCTGGTTCGCTGTCAAAACCTAATGGCAACTGAGAAACTTTTAGCGAACAGCTTGGATCCTGACCAGACTGTGCGGATGCGCAGGCTGGTCTGGATCCATGCTGGTCGCAATCCCACTATGTTGGTTTTCTCATGGTGCGGCTCAAATGGAAATGACGCCAACGTGAAAATAAATATCTCAGATATTCCGGCGCATTTCATGGAAATCTAAGGATGTTGAGGTAGAATTTATTGATTTATTGGTGTTTTTTTTTTTTGTCGTTTTATGCTAGCATAGCGTTAGGATTCTGCAGACAAAAGAAAAAAAAGTTAGAAAAAAAAGAAAACACACGTAATCCCTACTATACAGTATATTACAATAGTTGGTGAATCAGAGTTGGTGACGAATTCATTTCATCGCTCGCAGTAGGGCTAGGGCTCTTGCATTCTCAGGATCCGACAGTTTATGGGATAACTTTGTAATTTTGAGCTCTAGGAATCTAGGGATTTCGCGATGCGATCTGCAGATCTTACAATTCGGGAATCTTGCAACATAGAGATGGGCAACTTTGTGTTGTACATTCAGAGATAACCGTATGTGGTTTTCATACCTGGAACTGGGGTAGTCCTCGTACTGTACATGCCTTTGCAACTTAAACGTACCTTCGTTTCATTGCAGACACTTCAGTATGGACACAGCAGTCAATATACACGCAGCAATATCTTGTAAATTAGGGCCTCCAATCTGAAATGTTCACGAATAAAACAATAAAGTTTTTTTTTTCATGTAATTGTTTCAATAATAGCCTACCATTTTTTTTTATTTTCAGACGAATATGTTCAAATGAATGCACAAAGTGGGCGCCAAAAGAATGTTGGGATGGTTATTTAAAAAGGTAAGAATTTATGAACGATGCTATTTCTATATTTGAAGCAAATAATAGAAATAAGTTAGTTCATCACATAGCAGTTAGAAATGTTTATGAAGGACAGTGTTTCAGTGTAAATATCCGCAGGAAATTGAAAATTAAAAATTATAAGTCAATGTAGAAAAAATCCGACACACATTTCTACCTGAATGGCTTAGACCTTTGCATTTCTTTTATTTAGAAACTAATTTCATGTGTACATGTTTCTGTAATTTCATTTTCACACGGTAGGTTACCGTGTTTATTGTCTGGGTTCAAAATTGATCGTCCCACTTTAGACCAGACATCCATTGATTAATTGTTAATTACGTTTTATTCTTTTACGAAATCTGTATTAACTCTTTTCAAATGAGCAAAACAAAAAGGATAAATTTACAAATGTTCGCCGAAGATAATTTGAAGTTTTCGTCTTCGGCTATTTCATTGCTCTGTGCCTCCTTTTTCTTGTTTCTTTCTTTAGTATTTATTTTAGCTCTTCAGAAATAACACAATCTATCAATGTTCTTGTGTATTTATTTACAGTTATTTACAAAATATTTTTTACATTTAAACTGCCTGTGTTTCCATATGAATTAATTTCTTTAGCTTTTGTCTGAGCGATCTCATTTTTTGTTCTCGTTTTTCGCTATGTCGGTCTTTAATTTTAGCGCTTTGAGCAACACATTTCTTCATTTTCTTGTTTACCTTCTTTAATGTGTTCGGAAATTGCTACAAGGGTAAAGGTAAAGGTTAATTTTATTTAACGTCGCTTTGTGAAACAATGAACATAAGCTCTCTAGAGCTTTTAAGCGACCCTATTTCAGAACCGTTAAAACCAATTACCCCCACCCCCGCGCAATTTGCTGGTGCCCATTCACAGCACAGCTGGGTCAACTGAGGCAATCGTGATAAAGTGCTTTGCCCAAGGACACACCGCCAGGAATCAAACCCGGGGCCTTCACCTCCGTAGCGAAGCGTCTTAGCCCTCTTGACCAATGCGTCCACAAAATATGTCTTTGTTTTCTTGTTTATGTTTTTACTAATGTTTTGCATATTTAGCCATTGTTTCATGTCTATTCCTTTACTATTAAATAACGTTTAAGCTTCTTTTGTTTTATATCTCTTTTATTTATTTCTTTACTAATGTTTAACCTATTTAGCTATTACTCCACGTCTCACTTTTCTTGTTATTTTCTTTGACATTTTTACAACTTACTTCTCCTCTTGTTCTCTTTCTATACATTGCGTGCCAATTTATTCTCAGACGCATACTAAATGCAACATTGTTATGATTTTCTGTCTTTTAACATGTTCTTGAGTTATCACTTTTCGGTTTATAGTTTCATTTCACTGTAACCATATATTGAGATTTTACTTCTGTTTCGTTTTCAGAAAAGTATGGCGAATGGTTTGCGAAAACCAACAAATAAAATGTTGCCCGGGGTATGAGGGTCCGCAATGTGAAAAAGGTAATTTTTACACCTGTATTTTCTATAATTTATTGAAAATGAAACAATACTTTATCAAAAGACAAATGCATGTTAAACATCAATGAAAATAAAGACTATAAATCAGCTATAGGTCTCCTGGAAGAATCAACGAGAGAAAGCTTCCTGCGAACATTTAGCACAGCTAATATAGCCCAGGCCACATATCGCAAAGCACGTCAACCACAAAAAGAAACTGCAGTAGAAAATAAAGCAGACAAGTGTTACTAGATATATTTTGGTTATAAAAATATATAAAACATGACGGAAGAGGTTAGGGTGGAAAAGGGTGTGTTTGCAAAAAGGGAGGAGAGTAACACCACTAACAAATGAGAATGCATTCATTATAAATAAAACGATAAGGACTAGAACTTGCTGAAAATAGAGTACCTGGCATACTCGTGTTGGCCACCAATGATGATACGAAATACAGCTTTATTTGTTCAATACTGAATGTATGTTACGGTTAAAAAATATTTTAAACCTCACTTGGTGACACTTGCAAAAGGAGAAACATTTCCGAAAATTTATTAGCCCCACTTTTTGTAAATGCAAGGAGTCTTCTAGCCTAAAAAATTGTTTCAACAACGAAAGCACAATTATTAAATGATTGATTCTAATTATAATTTTCGTATATTCTATTTGTCTGTCATTTTTATATAAACTAATATATATTATATTTTAGCATTGTATATTATATGAAATAACAATCAAATACATATTTGAAAATTATATAGTTAACATAGATAATACGAGTATTATGAATAGTATCTGTGAATTGGCAAATAACTAGTACTATTAGGTTATTTAACATTGTTCTGTACAATACGGAGATATATTTGGACGAGTACCCAGCTGAGAAAACCATATTGGACGAGCCGCTAGGCGAGTTCAATATGGTTTTCTCAGCTGGGTACGAGTCCAAATATATCTCGTATTGTACAGTTCAATGTTAAATAACCTTTTTATTCTATATCTATTTTATCTTACTATAATAATAGTTTAAATTAAAAATGTTTCACTGAATATTGTATTCCTGCCTTTTCTAGTTTTTCCCAGCTTGGTATGAGTGCAAATATATATTATACAGAACAATGTTAGACCTTAAATAACCTTTTTATTCTATATTTATTTCACTTCATACGTAATTTACGTAATTCATTGAATGTTGTTTTTTCTGCGTATCATCATTAAACAAAGTATATAGTGCAACCTCCCTACAACAGCCATTTGGCGATTTGGGTGGTAATAATACTTGGCTGACATATTATGCCCACAAACATTGTCAGCAAGTTTGGTGAAGATCGGGTGAAAACTGTTCGACTTAAAAGAGCGGACAAGGCTAAGTTCCCCTTTTTTCGAGTAATTCAAGGACTACCATCAAAAGAGTGCCTGGTACACTTTGGCTGGTTATCGAAATTGGCCGAGATGTAATGCCCACAAACATTGTCAGCAAGTTTGGTGAAGATCAGACGAAAACTGAATTATAGAGCAGACATGTTTTGGATGCTGACCGCCCGTCCGCTGCCATTCATAATCTGCTCCATTTTGTTTCTTAACCGTTAAATAAAAACTGCCGAGGTAGCTATTCAGACAGTCAGGGCTGATACCAATTTCTAGGTTTCGTCCGGAACGGCTTCTTTTAGCGACTTTTCAAATATTCCAACATATGATGATCCTTTTAACTGTATTTTTAAGTTTTTGATTATTAACGAACGTTTTAATATCTAAATCAGATAGCATTGCTTTCCCTTGAATCGTTTTTGTGTGTTGTAAACAAAAAAACAAACTCAAAATAAATCCAGATTTCAAGACGCATAATCAAACTCTATACATAGAGTGCCTACTTCATCCAATTTACATTCGGAATATTTTCACGCGTTCCGGGCTTTATCGTATGTTTAACATGGGACTGTTGAACCGTCCAAATACAGAAAATACAGGATTTTTTGTACGCGCGTGCGTCCAAATACAGAAAATACAGGATTTTTGTACGCACGTGCATCCAAATACAGTAATATATTGTACGGTCACGTGTTGCAAATGAACGTTCGCAATTGGATAGATAAAATAGGTATAGGATAACAGAGTGTATAAACTGAAGAAAAAATTGTAATTTCATATATTTTTAGACTTGCTGCGAAGTTTCTTGACTGTTTCTAGTGTACATAACATTCTATTTTATTTCATTTCAGAATGCTTTAACTGTGATCGAATAAACGGTTTTGAAAGAAGATTTATTGAAATTTACGGAAAAGTGAGTATGTGTACACTGTGAACTTTAAGGAAAATAAATAAAAAAAAAAAAAGCGGAAAACAATCACGACATCTGAAGACCTGTATAGATAAACAAATGAAAACAGATGAGAATATATTTCAACACCTCCTAGTTTTATCATCTTTTATCCTCCAAAGTTTCATCCTGCGCTGGTAAACGGTATAGGCTAAATTTCATCACGTTCGACCTAGAATTTACCTTCTCTCAACACTGTTTGATCTTAGACTGATAAGCTAAGAAGTTTAAAAGTGTCAGATGATAAAATTTAAAGAGCTGAGTTTGAGATTTTCAGTTTGTTTATTTTTTTTAAAGAATGTTAAAAGAGGTTCGTTTGAGATATTTAATTTATCCTCTTTCAAAGAACGATAGAAGGCACATGGTTGTTTTCTAAACCATGGTTCATCACACGTATTTCTTTTATCTCGCATACATAACAATATGACCAATAATGACTCGTATTTATTTCGCCGATTTAGAATGTTAAAATCAAATAAAGCACGCTATAAATATAAAGATACGCATTATGTGGCCTTTTTAAAAAAGGCTACAGTCTGCCCCGTGTTCACAAAACATTTTTCGGTCTCAGCTGAGTTTGAGTTTGAAATTTTAATATCAATTTTACTAAAACTTCAATATTAAATTCCAAATGAGACTAACCATCAATACTGAATAGCCACTTGAAAGCAGATATTAACTTAAAATGTAGTTTAAAACACACTATTTAGATATAAATGAGAAATAAAGTTTCATTATCAAACTCAGCTGAGACTGAAAATGTTTTGTGAACACGGGGCTGAAGAACACAAAGTTTGATGAAAACGACGTCAAATTTTTAAACGTTTAATGGGGTGTCCTTTAAAAAAATCGCTTTATATATACATTTCTTTTGCTTAAAATATTAATTTATATCTAATTTTAGTAGTGAAAGAAGACGAAAAAGACCCTATTTTTATTTACACCGCAGCAATTTGAAGTTTTATCCAAAGCCGCCAAAAGTCTAACAACCCCACCCCGTATCTAACTAAAACCAAATCCGATAATGCAAAAATGGCGATAAAACCAAATCTTCTAATGCAAAAATGGCGGTAAAACCAAATCTTCTAATGCGAAAATGGCGGTAAAACCAAATCTGCTAATGCAAAAATGGCGGTAAAACCAAATCTGCTAATGCAAAAATGGCGGTAAAACCAAATCTTCTAATGCAAAAATGGCGATAAAACCAAAGCGCATATTTTCAATACAGCCTTAACACCGGAAACCGCACATCAGCTTATCAGTAAGCAACCCAATTTCTGAAGTTTGCCATTGTTATCGAAGATATAATGAAAACTGCATTATTTTCATGATTATCAGTGAGAGAACACATAACGTGTCTTGATAACTGTTCGGTATATATTACTGTTTTAGTATCACAGTTTTGGCGAGAAGCTGAATTACATTAATTTAAAAAAAGAATTATGTTATGCGAAGAAATTGCCGAAGAATAAAATCAAAATTCATTTGCGCATATACATACTATTTATCACCACACACAGTTATCTTCTTAACTTGTTTGAGATTTGATTGCATATCAAGTTCATGTTTTGTACAGTTTATTTTTTATCAGCCTTGAAAATGATGGGGTCTCTACGAATATCATGTAACGGTAAGATATACAATCAGTGTTTTCTGAGAAATTCTTCCGAAGATAACATACAATGATGTATGTTTCCGTTTATATTATCTGTTTCTAAATTTTTATATGTGTATGTTTTTAGAAAAATAAATGGCAGAAGTGGATTGTACTATAAAATTTCGTATATTTCAGATAAAAACCTTAGAAAACACGTGCACAAACCAGACTGTAATTATAAATGGAAGTACCAATAATGGTAACACAGGTGATAAAATAACCCAAAACTGCACGTGTCCGGCTGGACCACGGGGCCCAAGAGGACCAGTAGGACCCCCAGGAATTCCGGGCAGGCAAGGGTTCCAGGGACCCCAGGGACCAGCTGGCGATCCAGGGCGTCCCGGTCTTCCCGGGACACAGGGGTTAGATGGGCTAACTGGAGCTACCGGTCCGAGAGGTTTAATTGGACTTCCGGGTACTACAGGAGAAAGGGGCCCTAAGGGCGAACCAGGTTTACCCGGAAGAAATGGCAGAAACGGCCAGAAAGGTGAACCTGGCCTAAATGGTCTGAATGGACCTGAGGGTCCGCCAGGTTCCCCTGGTTTACCCGGTACTGCGAGTGCAAAGGGTGAACCAGGTCCGCCAGGCTTGCCAGGGCGCGAAGGTCGACCAGGGTTACGAGGAGAGCCAGGTCGAACCGGACAAAAGGGACTTCCGGGTTTTGATGGACAGCCAGGACGAAATGGAGTAAAAGGAGAACAAGGAGTACCCGGTTTACGTGGCGAAAACGGTCGAACAGGTCTGCCGGGACCAAAAGGTGAACGTGGTACTCGAGGACCCGAGGGACCTATTGGTCCGCCCGGGTATGATGGAAGGCCAGGCGAAAAGGGAGCTCCTGGACTACCTGGTACTGATGGGCGCCCTGGTGATATTACAAAAGGTAAATAAACATATACATTGTCATATCTAAACGGACTGTTTGATATTTCTTCTAAATAGCCTCCGACAACATGAATCTTGTTCTGTAACGTACCAATTATTTCGAAAATAAATTATCTGTCAAAAGTCAGTTTTAATACAATTAAAAATTTGGAATAGAACACAACCGACTTTAGATGTAAAGCTACATCAGTTTATCTTTAAAATCCTCGTCTCTGAAACTACAAGTGCCAGTCGTTATTCACGCATAATTATAGAACATTATTGGCACTTCATATCTGTATTTTGCAATCTTGACTGTTTCCATTATTTCTTATCTGTTTTCTTTTCTAAATTTATCTTTCAGTGGAAGAGAGCAGAATTATCCAGGAAATGCAGAACACTATACAGGTAGGTTGCCCGGTAAAAGTACTATTTGTTCCATTTTTTTCTTTGATAAAGTTGTTTTCCTTGATTTCTCTTTAAAGATTTATGCATTATTAGGTTTTCAGGAGTTCTACAGCGGAGAAATTGCGCGACTTTGAGTGGCAGGGGCCAGTTTCGTATTGTTGCCCGGGTACGTTTTTTTAATAAAAGGGATAAATGTATTTTAAAGACCTTTATATTCAACTAGTTAAGTCGGTTGAAATGGAATTGGTCATCCAGATTCAGCTCAAATTTGCGGAAAATGTAAACGGTTATGAGACACTTTTCTTCCCACCAGTATTTTTGTCTTTGTCACATGCTTTAAAAAATATATACACGTTTTAGGTCAGTCATTTGCAGATAATTCGATACAGGTCGCGCAAGATGTGCATTCTGGGCCATTTTGTCTCCAAATTTAGTGTCCTGAAACCGGAGTTTACTCGTTTTTATCATAGAAACAACGGAATCCACAGGCTGAAAATGTCACATGATGAATTGCTAAGTATATGCAATACATTCGCTCAACACTTCCCTAGCATTTCTCAAAACTGGATATTTTATCAACGCAGATTTGTGGAATCTTCAAATTTACTGTCCTTTGCCCCCATAAGGAGTGTAGTGTTATTCTGCTTAAGAATGAGAGCATATTTCTCAATGCAAAACTAATAATCTTTGTTTTACATACGTATCTAGACATATTAATATTGTCTAAAGAGTATAGACTGAATGAAGTTGGCAATACTAACGTAAATGAAAAAATAACCCAACGACACATATTGAAATGACGTAATGCTTCCGATATTGAACTGAGACGTCAAAATAAATCATAATTGACGTTGCCGTTTCAACTGTACACAACTAAACGAGAGAAAAAACGATTTTGATAAAATAGAGTTGCAATAACGGAACCTGTATTCGTCACTGATGGATTTTACCGTGTCTGGAACCCACGAGGCGCTTGCGACGAGTGTGATCCGGTCCGTCAAAAAGAGCCGAATGTATCATTGTTGATCAAGGCAAGCCTACTGTTATAAATAATGACCCTTATATTTTTAGCTGATTATATTTTATGTTTATGTATTGTATAAATTATGTTGTCACCACAGAATCTCGTCACACGACTAGAAACAACCACACGAGAGGTTGAAAAGCTGAGGGTCACCTGTGACAGAGTCGTGGGTAAGTAATGTTTTCATGACTTAAAATCTGGAACTTCGTGAAAAAACCGTATACAATAAGCCGTATTTTCAGATTTATGCAAACAGGAGCTTCATTAAACTATCGTATACGATAAGTCGTATTTTCAGTTTTGTATGACTAGGAGCTTCGCAAAACTACCGTACTTAATATATCGTATTTTCAGTTTTATACAATCAGGAGGTTTATGAAACTATCGTATACGATAAGCCGTATTTTCAGTTTTAAACAACCAGGACTTCGTGAAACTATCGTATGAGATGAGTCGTATTTTCAGTTTTATGCAATCAGGAGCTTCGTGATACTACTGTATAATTATGTTTATCCATCGTTTTAGTTGTACAAAACCAGGAGCCGCGGCTTGCATGAGAATGCAGGATCGTTTCCGATATCCTTTATTTCAGAAGTTTTTTTAACAAATAGATAGAAAAAAAATCGTGATTTTTGTAAGCACTGTATCTTTATAATCTATGCTGGGCAATGTGCATAGGGTGTGTAAATGTTCGATAAAATATTTTATTACATAGTTGCCTTGATGTGTAATGTTTTCTTTTCTGAAAATTGAAGCTTGTCGCTTCAATTGCACGGCGGACAGTTTTAGGTGTAGCTGTGGAATGTGCATACCTCAGAAGTTCCGATGTGACGGCTTCCCTCAATGTCCAGACGGATCAGATGAGATAGAAAGTGATTGTGGTATGCATATTTGTTCTTTACCCGTTGTGCCACTGAAAAATCATAACAATATGCCTAACCTACGAGAAGGAAAAAACATTTAAGCCGTAAATGGTCAATCTTGGGACCCGTATAGAGATAATATGAATATTAAACTACTGTACTGACCTGGGTTTGTATCACATCGAGTTACTTCTCTTACAGTTTTGTAGGACAAGAGTGATACTAAAAGTAAATACTTGACGAGACGTGATACAAAATGTCCAGTTTACCAATCTACAAACAGATAGTCCGTCAAACCCGACTAGCGTGATACAGCTTCAGAAAATACCATAAGATGTTTATTAACTTTTTTGTAATTGCTATCATGGAAATCCCGGGAAATGAAAGTAGTCCGTCAAACGATTATACGGGCTTAGAAAATAATACAAGATGTTATTTGATAAATACTGCCTTTTGAAAGCACAAGGTATAGGTAGGTAATAAAATTTTGTTACCGTCAGTAACTTTGGCGATAATTTTTGTCTCGGAAGAATACTACAGTTTTTCTGTTAAGTTTTAAAGCCTTCTTAAGAAATATAGCATTTATTTCCAGATATCTAAAAAATATTTTGTTGTTGTTTTTGAACGACCTGGAGGCCAGTCCCTTTAACTAAAGTATGCGCTGTATGTACCCGATGTCTTTCTGTATATACATAAGTATCATGAGGAAAGCATATCGTAAAGAGTTTTCTTTTTGTTCTTGATTTAGTGGTGGTCTGATATTAGTTTTTGAAAGAATAATTTACCTTCTTTCATGTCTATCTCAGCATCACTCATGCTTAAAACTTGTGATTATATAGGTGAAGTTATTCAAAGAAGTAATTTTAAAGCAGCTGAAAATTTTAAACTTTTGTGTAAAACAGAGAATTGGGCAATTTGTAGGCTAATTGTGCAGTTGTTAAAATTCGATTCATCTGCAAACATTCGTTCTGCTTTTCTAAGAACATTTGCCATGGCCTGAACTTGAAGTAATAATCAAAACCTCAGAAAGAATGAGAATGCATTTTTTTATAAACACTTTTGTTTACAGGTTATATTCGCTCGTTTCGAATGTTTTTGTCCGTTCGTTCTGTACCACTGAAAACAAATCTATTTTTTCCTCCTCTATTTGATAGGCTGATGAATTGCTCTGAAATTCTATATTTCAGATTACATCTGCTCAGCTGCTGAATTCAAGTGTGAATCATCAGGTTTCTGTATACCTCTAAAGGAAAAATGTAATGGTGTTCCAAACTGTGCCGACGGATCCGACGAAAGTAGCAAATATTGTGAAAGTAAGTACGGAAGTGAGTTTTTACTAATTTTGCTGAGCTTCACCATGTTCACTTTACGCTCATTTCACGAAAAGTTTAAGTTATTTAGCAGAGAGTAGAAATAGTGTAAGAGTGAACATTGCAACATTGCATACTAATAAGAATATTTTGTATTTAATCAGAAGAAATGCAGTTTTTTTTATATTTTTTCTGTAGATTTTAAAAAGTAGTAAAAATGATAAACTAATTTCATTAGTTGAAGAAGTCACTAACATAAGTAAAAGAACTAAAACAATCAAAGTGAATGTTTACCTTGAAATCCTTCAGACATTAATTTTGGCAGATTGGTGGACAAGATATTCTTGACAAACCATGTAAAGTAGCCTAATAGTAAATTTCATTGAATATCCTTTCGAAAATTTGATAGGTCGAACATTTACCCTTGAATTTTCTCTACCGGTAAAAGAAAATAACACGAAAAATGCATTTTGCCTATAAAATAAAAAAAAAAATAAAAAATAAAAAAAATTAAAACAATTAGATAAATAACTAAATAACTAAATAAAAAATCAAGATCTGTTTAGAATTCAAAACTTCTTACTACCCCCTTTGGAGACTGTAAAAAGTTTTGAGATTCTCCTGGAAGATAGAATTCGACCCGCTGAACACACTATTCCTCCGCCATGTTATCAGAAAATTTTGCTGCAAGAATGAGCATTTCCTGTGTGTATACCAGAAAGTCACGTGGCATTGCTATTGTCTATATATGAATGTCAAATATTAAAACATGTCTATTTTGTTGTTTAGCAATAAACTGTAACGAGGGAAATGTCCCGTGCAGGGATGGAACAAAATGTGTTGCACGAGAAGAAAGATGTGACGGAAAGGAAGATTGCCCAGACGGAAGTGACGAAGAAAACTGTGGTACGTAATATGAACGAGAATTTCGTGCTTAATACCATTAATACACATAGTCAAGTAATATGTAAAAAGCACATATGGTAGTTTCTAAATCTCAAAGTAAAATGTGCATGTAGACATACTCTTACATCTTGGAGAAGGCCAGTACAGTATGGGTGTGGGTTAAGACAGAATATATTATGTTTTAAAGAAAAAATAATACAGTTCACCGATCATAAAGGAACTTTTGCATGTACTATGTTTTTTTGAACTGCCATTTTACATTGTCACGTTATAAACGAATACAAATTATAGAATATGTTGAGTGATTTCGTTAACACTAACTATACTTTCTAAAGTTAAAAGTACAGCTATTTCTTTGTTTAGTCCGTATATTTTGTAAATCTCAATGTTAAGGCCATGTACGTTTTATGATTTGTAATATGTATTAATTATATAGAATTTGTTTAAAAATGCACAAGCGCACATTGGATTATTTAACGTGAAGTATGTTACATTTTGTGCTATTACATGTAACGTAGGTTACATTATCGTTTATGTACAGGTGTGTTTCATTAATTTCGGTACTTGATGAATATTGCAAAACATATAAAATTTTGATTACTGTCTATATCGTTAACTTTCGTTCGCTGTCACCATATACTTATGCTGTATTTTGCCACATGGGTCTATGACCTTCTGGTTTATATGAAATAAAATCTTGTAATATTGTTATCTTTAAAGATTTTGACGTTCATGTAATAAAACGGATCTATTCAAAATAGATTAAAATGGAGAAAACCAACTTTAAACAGTATAAAATGTCGTTTTAGACATATCTCAAATTAAACCTACAATGTTGCGCGAAATAATTCATTTTTTTCCATGTAATTTAAGAGACTGGGTTAATGTTTACTTCTAAAACTTGTAACTTGAATTAATAGAATTTTCTTCTAAACACTGCCAAATGATTACCCAACTTTTGAAATGCGCCTGTACATAACGCTTAGATAAGTCTGTACCGTATCGATATTCATGTGTTGGACCGTCGGTAGTAACTGGCAGATTGTTTTGATATTTTGCACCATTGCATTCATAGCTTCAATGGTAGTGTACAAACAAAGGTTGAATTTTACACTAAATAGCTAGATATATCATCATTTGATAGACAAGCATCTCTACAATTTTCATTTTGGAAGAGAGATGTGTATTAATTTTTATGATTTAAAAGTGTGTAATATAAATACAAGAAATATAACATCAGTAACTACTACGGTTTTCGACGAACACTGGTGTACTACGTTATGTATTTAGTGTTCTGTTTTATGTCTTGTATATTTTTGTTTTAACAGATATGGGTAAGCGGTTCAGCTGAAACCCTTTTTCATATGTACATTGTAATTAACTCTAACTTTGCTAGTATCTTAGCCTGCTTAGAACTTTTGAGTTTCTGTATAGAGCTTTGTCTTTGCATTTGTATTTTTGGGGGATGGAGGTGGGTTGCTGGGGGATGGGGGAGGATGAATTTAGTTACTTTTTGTTCGCGATAATATTTGTTTCCTTTATGAGATTCAGATTTTTGGTTTATAGATTTAAGCTGAATAATTCTCTTATTTACTGTTCATATATTTATGAAATAAAAGTAATACAAAGCTAAAACAATAATAGTAGAAATGATACAAATAGAAAAAAAGAAAATATGGACGATCTCTTACCATTTACTTCGAGCTCATGACCATTAGCCATTCTTAACCTTTACTCTGCTAAATTTCTAAAATGGACTGGTCCATTATTCAGTTCGGCCAGTACCACTTATTATTCAAAGGGATGTTCACTGAAAATCAACTGACTGAATAGCGAACAGTGCTTACCATGCATGCGTCCGTGCAGGCTGATCTTGATCTGCACGGTCGCAAAGGCAAAACCAGTTGACACCAGCAGGGTAAATGTTAAATGTTCTGACATTTGGTATATGCATCATTCTCCTTTTCTCGAGGTAAAGAACGTGTTAGAGCAAATTAGCGCTGCAAATACCATTTTCTTCAAATGGTTCTATACTTTGGCAAGAACTTATTCTTTCTGTTGACCTTCAAGACGGTCAGAAATGATTAAATACCTTTATTAAATTATATATATTATAAATTATTTTACGTGTCTGCAGTTCTACAATGCTTATTGACTTTGTTCGCATGTTTTTTATAGTTGATATATGAGCCGTGCCTTGAGAAAATCAACATAGTGGGTTTGCGACCAGCATGGATCCAGACCAGCCTGCGCATCCGCGCAGTCTGGTCAACATCCATGCTGTTCGCTTTCAAAGCCTAATGGAATTAGAGAAACTAATAGCGAACAGCATGGATCCTGACCAGACTGCGCGGATGCGCAGGCTGGTCTGGATCCATGTTGGTCGCACACCCACTATATTGGTTTTCCCATGGCACGGCTCATATTTTTATCACTCTGTTGTATTATGCTGCTTCAAAATCTTGTCTTACTGAAAACGACGTCAAGGCCAAACCTCCTTCTATTCAGTTTACAATGCCTATATCACCATATGACCATGGTGTGCATAAATTGATTTAAACATCTTATAACTTGAAAATGTAGCATGTGAGTAATTAACATAGGATCTGCATGTAATCTGCATCACCTTTATCTTACTGCTTCTATGCTTGTTTAATAAGCTGAATGGCATCATGTAACGGAGGAAATATGTGTAACAAGGTTACATATATCCTATACAAGCGATATTCCAAAATAAAAGAAATATACATTAAAGTCCCTGAAAATTTCTGTTTAATTTCCGTCAAATGCTTTCTGAGATACCCGATGGTTTTATTGAGATACTAAATTTCGAAGATGTCACAGGTGACAATAGGTGACAATAGGATTTTTGAATAAAATAGAATAGCATAGACAGATAATATAAAGTAGAGTAGTCAATTTTTGTTTCTTTTCCGATTTTACTTTCCGACTATAAATTGTTTAGTAATCATTATTTTGTGTACATGATTTGTCCAATCAGTTAAATGACTATTAAAAATACCCAAAGCTAGCTTACGGAATATTCCTTTGTCAAAAGTCTACTACAGGATATCAGAAATACATTTTAAGCCTTGATATTGAACTTCAAAATTCAGAATATTTCTAATTCTACAAAAATCTGTTAATTTGTACATGGTTCTCACACGACTACGAAAAATTAAAAAAAAAGGATAATTAACATTTTCATAGTATTTTTCCGTACTGGTACTTTTTTTCATTTTCTCTTAATTTTTCAAAAAAATACATTGACAGGTCGAACGGAAAAGATATTTAGATAAAAATACTATCCATTTTCGCATGTCATTTCTTTAATAGAAATAACTCATATTGTATGCATGTTGCTGTATAACAGATAGCATCTACCCAAGTGCAAAGCGACAATAATTCAGTACTTTTGAAGTCATGTAATTTAAGTACATGACTGCAGTTGTTCTCGACTCTTTTTGACAGACCAACAAATTCAAGAAAAGGTTACAAAGGTCGACTTCTCATATGACACCAGTACTGGTTTTTCCAGGAAGCGGACTGGAGAGTGGTTCCAATAAGCTTGAAGCTTTCACCACAATCGAGCTAAAACAAATTGGTATAAACTAATAAAAAGGTCGAGAACCAATAATGACAGTCAGCGTGTACATATTCTTGAGCAATTCGGCATGCTTCGGGTATAGCTTATTGCGCTTATGGATTTCCGTAAAAACCGGAAAATGCCGAAGTCTTGTTCAGAGAATTAGTAATTTGTCGATTGTTATTTCAAGTTTAGCGTTCAGTGCTGCGAATTTCATCTAGAATAAAATTTCACTATGTGCGTATACTTTATAATGTGTATCAGAATAATTTACCTTTACTTCTTATGCCATACTATCAGTATTTAAGCGGAATAATTTTTGACACCTGTCATTTCCTAACGAACTATTTAAATTGTATTTCTGATAAAACTTCAGTAAGTCATGGTTATATTTGTTACAAGAAGACTTTAGAAAAATGTTTTAAACAACACATTTGTATATTTCAATTTCATTTGCTGTATATAAGGAACTAAAATGTTCATTCGATATAACCTTAAGTTTGAATTTGAACTCAGCAATGAATGTATTGATCAAGACAAACTTTCTATATATTTATGCATAGACAGACTCAATTTGAAAACGAGAACAAGTTTTGTTTATCTTTTGATGCGAAGGCGCAAATGTTGTTACATTTAATTAGTTTGTAACGTCCGTAACGCTCGCTTAGTTAGTCTCTTTGCGAAAGCGAAATACACTGTTGTCTGACATTGCCTTACATTGTTTTAAATGTATATATGTATATTTTCAGTTTGCCGCAGGGACCAGTTTGAGTGTGCTTCTGGGGGTCAGTGTATAGCTAAGTCCAATGTTTGTAACAGTATACCAGAGTGTGCTGATGGAAGTGACGAATCTCAGGATCAATGTAGAAAAGGTGAAGCAGTAACTAGTAACATAGGTCCTCTACGTCCGCACAACAGTTTTGGTGTTGTTTAAATTTTGAATTTTTGCACCAAGTAGACAATATCTCTTTAGAGAATGTATATACATGGTCTCTGTGAAGTTAGCAGAATAGCAGAATAACACCAGCAAAAAGAGTTTTAGGCTAATGTTAATTGTGCGAGGTAATATGCGAGTCGTGAAATATATAAAGTTATTCTTTTAACTGACAAAAATGGTTTTCTAACAAATTATAATGGTAACATGTTTACCGCAAAAATAGTCTTAGTCTAATTCTAATTGTCATAAAGATGCGAGGTAAAATGAAAAAATGTTATTCTGCTATTCTGCAGGAGTTATTCTGCTTATCTGCTATTCTTCTGGAGTTATTCTGCTATTCTACTGGAGTTATTCTGATATTCTACTGGAATTATTCTACTGGAATTATTCTACTATTCTGTTATTCTGCTTGAGTTATTCTGCTACTCTGCTATTCTTCTAGAGTTATTCTGTTATTCTTCTAGCTTAAACTAATGTTAATTGTGCTAGGTAAAATGCGAGACATATAATGTTTAAAGTCGGTCTTAAAGTTGTTCTTTTAACTGACAAAAATGATTTTCTAACAACTTATGGTTACATGTTTTCCGCAAAAAATGTCTTAGGCTAATTTTAATCGTCATACAGATGAGAGGTAAAATGAAAAAAAAAGTTATTTTGCTATTCTGCTATTCTGCTGGAGTTATTCTGCTATTCTGTTATTCTGCAGGAGTTATTCTGCTATTCTGTTATTCTGCTGGAGTTACTGCTATCTGCTATTCTGCTGATTATCTGCTATCTGCTGCAGAGTTATTCTGCTATTCTGTATCTGCTGATTATTCTGCTATTCTGCTTCTGTGGAGTTAATTCTGTTATTCTCGGTTATTCTGCTAGTTATTCTGCTAGTTTTCTGCTATTCTGTATTCTGCTGGAGTTATTCTGCTTTTCTGTATTTTTGCTGGAGTTATTCTGTATTCTGTTATTCTGCTGGAATTATTCCATTATTCTGCTATTCTGCTGGAGTTACTCTGCTGTTCTGCTAGAGTTATTCTGTTATTCTTCTAGCTTAAACTAATGTTAATTGTGCGAGGTAATATGCGAGACGTATAATGTTTAAAGTCAGTCTTAAAATTGTTCTTCTAACTGACGAAAATGGTTTTCTAACAACTTATAGTTACATGTTTTACGCAAAAAATAGTCTTAGACGGCTAATTTTAATTGTCATACAGATGCGAGGTAAAATGAAAAAAAGTTATTCTTCTATTCTGCTATTCTGCTGGAGTTATTCTGCTATTCTGCTAACTTATTGAGACATATACATGTATCAAATTGTTTAGATCAGTTAGGAGAGGCTTTCTCGAAAGGTTACTGTGTTTTAAAATAAATTTTGCTTTAAAATTTCAAAAAAGAGTTTCCCTTCAGGAGAGGTAACAAAAGAAAACACGAACTAAGAAAAGTGTACACCTTTGAAGTAGGGCAGGTAGCAAGATAAATAACGGGAACTTTAACAAAGTTAATAGCTAAACTGTAAAATAAGCTTGGTAATATCTTGATTTTTTCAAACAAGACATAAATATAGATAAATCTTTCTTAGTGCAATTGAGAAGGAAAATGAAATTTGTTTTACTTTATTAGTAGGACACAAATATAAGTAGAGACAGACCCACCCTAACTCTTCAAGGCATCGTGTTTTATCCATTGATGAGAAGTAACGTTAGGAAGAGTGGCATGTCACTTCTGACTGTTGAAAATAAATAAAAAATGCTGGTTAAATGGGATAAGGCCGTGACTTTATTAGTAATACAAAATGCATATTATTACAGAAAATTAATCAAATATCATGGTATATTGTATGAAATATCAGTATCATTAAATGAAGTAGCTACAGTGCATAGAAACAAAATAGACACCTCTATGATGATGAAGCTATCATGATAAGCACATGTGCACTAGACAATACAAGGAGATTGCGAATTGCTAAGCAAACCCAGCTACAGAAAATGATTATGCACACAATATGCCATACCGAAATGCACAAAGTACCTATATAATAATCGTATTCAAACATTCATTTCATTGATAATATAAGACTTTTCCACCTTATATATATTTTCAAAGGCAATCTAAAGTTTTTTTGGGGGTCATACGCGAGATAAGTCGGACAGCAATCTTGATAAATCACTTAATTAATACTTCAGCCATTAGATCAACTCATAAATTATATTATAGTAGTTTTTGCTTACCCTTCTGAGAAAGCTTCCCCTTGATTTCACTTCAACATTGCTTCTCATGCCACTACGCCACTTTTAGTGTACTGTTTGCTTCTCCCTTTGCTCCAGTATATCAACATCACATCATTAGAGCAACGCCTACGACGGGAGGATGTAAAACACTGCATACACAAAATTTTAAACAAAAGAAAATCAAAATATTTAAACAGCAAAAATAATGTATAATACTCCAGTTATTGATGACTTCGTCCATCATTCTCGAAGTCATAAACCACATAACACTATGTTTAGCACTGTTGGACGAAAATTATGAACTTGATGGCGACAGTAAGATATGTTTGTGGATAAAAACTCAGGAATCGTTGCAACTGCAGTGCTCGCACAACTAAGCAATCAAAAATATATTGCAGAGTTACTTTCTTGCGTAATACTTAATACATATATACATAAGAAGCATCGAGCATAGAAAACAAACACTGCGAAATGAAAATTAGTACCAATTCGGTTTGACAAGTCTCACCTTAGTAATCCATTATGTAAACTAAAAACCAGCAATTTTGACATTACCATACGCTCTCACATATAAATTCTTGCATTGATTTACTAAAACCATTGTTGAATTAACCTTTAGCCTGCTGGGGACAAGTGATACTGCCTTTGCGACCAGTGCAGGCCAATATCAGCCTGCGCGGATTCAGTCGGTAAATGTTCGAATAATAATTGGTGTTGCCCAAATTGTTTGATGGACCAGTTTAATTTAGAAAATTAGCAGGCTAAAAGTTAAATTCTGAAAGATGAACGACAAGTACTTATCCAGAAGTAAGTATAATGCTAATGACTGGGCTTTGTACACTTTAAGATTTGGTCTGTCCCGAGGGTCAGGTAGCATGCAGTGATAACACAGCTTGTATAAACGAGAGACAGTTCTGTGATGGTATTCAGCACTGTTACGATGGATCAGACGAGAGTAAAGAAACGTGTGGTGGTAAGTTTTGAAACTCTCCTTGACATAGACTTCATTCAACAACGTTCTTTAGCAAATGTAAGAACAGCATCAATGACCGGAGAAAATGCAATACAATGTCTTTTAGACCAATACTGCAAACAAAAACAAAAAAGCAGACTCAGTTTGAATCAGTCTGTTTGTTGGAAGTAGTGAAACTTGCAACACGCCTCCCGTCCATAGCACCGACCTAAGCAGAACTCTAATAACCCCAAAGAACTAGAAAATATAACAACTCATTAGGACTGATAAAACATTACAAAGTATTTTGAAACACGACACATCCAGTTATTTTAATTGTACCCAAATAATGAAACAACCATTTTGGACCTCATGAAATTTTCATATTCCCCATATAAGATAATTGCAAAATATTGTACGCAAGGACAAAGTATCTTTTAATTTCATAATTTGTAAGATTTTGATTAAGTATACATAGCTTTTACATTTGAAATTACCGATATGAACAAGAAGTCCGTTCAGTTTTACTTTATTCCAGCCCATCTTGACAGGTCTGTATTACGATAGGATTTTTATTTAAAAGCAACGACAAAGTCCGAAGCTTTCGAATCCCATGGAGGTTTTTTTACCTGGCGTTCTGTGTGAACAATTGCAAATGCATTGTCAAGCTGAGAACCAGCTATTGCAATATATAAACCCCAAAAAAACTCTTTCTAAATGAAAGTTGTTTAATTTTTGCGGTTGGTGGTATTCCAGTATATGATAATTTAATAGAATTAAGCTTATGCCGGTACAGGGGTGAGAAGGGTGTTTATGGCCTCTCACGGACTCGATCAAATTGAGCTTGCTACTATTTTGATTGGTTGCGTTGTAAAAACTTGCTTCCAAAAGACTTTAGTATAAATTTAATTCTTTTACCTTAAACATAACGTGGTGGTCTTGCGATTTTGTAAATAAGTAAATTGAGAATATATGAAAGAATCTTTGTAAGGAAATTACGATGGCAACGGAACTGTCTCTTCTTTTTTATCGTCCATTTCTTTTTGGTTTTGTTATTATTGTAATCGGGGGTAGAGAACGTTGTTAGATAAAGAAGTCTTTAACCTTCCAATATTGAATAGATGTTTTTCTTTTTTCTTATTTATATTGATTTTGAAAATTCTTAATTAATGCACCTGTCAATATTTTGCCCGCCCGGGGAGGGGGGAGGGGGAGCGGCGGGCCTACCCGGGGGAATTTGACATTTCAAAAATTTTGTCGTCTAAATCCCCACCCTAGGGACAACCTTTTTCGTCTAAATCCCACCCTAGAGCCTGGTTGGTACATCAAATGTTTGTCAAATCCCCGCCTGTCGGGAATGGTCTTCTGTCTAAAGTCCCGTGTATGCCCGCCGCTCCCCCGGGCGGGCAAAATATTGACAGGTGCATAATGCACATAAACAGTTTTGGTATGTGAGTTGATTTAAAGTGTAAGGCAGTGAAAAGGAATGCTTATATTTCTTTGTAAACATTAATTTGTATTTGTAGCTGAAATGAATTATCGTTAAACTAATTCTAAAGATGTTGCATAATAACACATGTGCTGGATATTGAGCATGTTTCTAATTCAAAGAAGTATTTGAATTATTTCATTAAACCGTTTTTTTCTGTTCCTTGCAAAGTCATTATAATCATTTTATATTTGTCTTGTATGTATGTTACTGGGAACGCTGACAGTATCAAGATATTTGGAATTTTCCATACTAAATGAGTTGTTGGGTTCTTTGTAATTAGCAAATTTTAAGATTGAGCTTTGACTGTCATCAAGTCAAATCATAAACTGATCTCAAGTTAGTTATTACCTTAAAACAACCGTGTTAAATACCTTGGAACCAGGGTGTTAAAGTTTTTAATCCAATTGATCTCCAATGTCATTTCAATAACTCTGGAGCAAAGAAGTTTGGAGTTTCAAAACTCAGATTTATAATCTTGGATCCAAGAGACTGAAATTTGTGACTAGTCCCAAAACTTACTATTATAACTATGAATCCAAAGCGCTGGAATTTTGCGACTGGTCTCAAAACTCAGTTTAATAATTTTGAATCCAAGGCGCTGGAATTTTGCGACTGGTCTCAAAACTCAGTTTTATAACTTTGAATCCAAGTCGCTTGAATTGTCGACTGGTCTCAAAACTCAGTTTTATAACTTTGAATCCAAGGCGCCGGAATTTTGCAACTGGTCTCAAAACTCAGTTTTATAACTTTGAATCCAATGCGCTGGATGTTTGCGTCTTGTCTCAAAACTCAGTTTTATAACTTTGAATCCAAGGCGCTGGTCTCAAAACTCATTTTTGAATTGTCTTCATAGTCGGTAACTAGGGTACTGGAGTTTTGCGACTTGACTTCAAGTCAAGTTTATCAAAATTGGATATAAATTTTCAGACACGTGTATGTGACATGATTAAAAGAATACACTGGTAAAAAACAATATCTATCGTAACAATTCTATTATACCGTCAGCGTTCTCAAATAGAATCTCCCATCAATGAAGTAGATTAGAAAACTTTAATCTCATTCTAGACAATTCTAGATAATCTCATTCTAGATAATCTTTATTGCATTGAAAACATTCTTCATCTATAGTTCTATTTAGATAGATTACACAGTAAACATAAACACTTTATCCGTAGACACGTAAAAAATAAGTGACTTTTGTAAAAAAAGTTGCATTTTCATGCATATATCTTAATTTGAGTTCAATCGAAATAAGTATTAACCTATTTAAAGGTTATTGTATATATATAATATATATGCCGTTTCTAACGTTTATTTATTCTGGCTCGAAACGAATAAAAAACATAAAACAGTTCGAAAACAAAATTTCCTTATAACTGCTTCATTATTGCTATCAGGTTTATACTTATTTTGTATTTTCTATTTCTAACATTAAATCTCTGTCATATTTTCAATATCATAAGCTTTATAATACATAAGCGTGACATTGATAGAAATACGTGTCTATTTTAGTCCGTGTATGAATTCAGTTTGCATTAAATTATGTATTCAGATTAAAGCAATCTTCCATTGCCTGTATTTTTGTATAACTTTAATTTCTGGTCCATTACAAAGAGCAGTGTTGTCATCAGTAAATGCATTATGTTGCTTCTTTCTACACGGCTGTTCAACTTTGTCTTGTCTCAATATTGTTTCGGCTTTCATCCAGTTAATGACATGTTCTATCTATTTTCTTTTTCAATAAACACGTAACAAACAGCGGCATGGTATATATAGTGAACGTATCTCTATTGCCTGTAAATAAACAAGGACTTAAATAGAGTGGACATGTTACTATCTTTAACTGTGTTAGTCTCTTGAATGATCTGTAAAGACGAGATTTCCCGGGATAACAATATATTGGAAGTAGTAGCGGCCTAAAGTCAAAGCAGTATATTATTAATTTTATGATATTGATTTGAAATAACCCCAACTTTTTCCCAATGAAAGTGGCATTTTCATGTTTTATGTAAATCAGCTTCAGGTTTTATTTCAATGTGAACCTATACTTGATATTTTGGTAGCATTTTCAATGAGATTTATTTTTTGCAATTACAGAAATGTAACCAAACCTTATTGCACATGTGCTCATACATTATTTTAGCAGTCAGTTCAGAAGATGCTCCATAATGTTGACCTCTCTCTTAGAACATGTATGACCTCTACTTTTCTTTGTGTTTTCTGTGGTTTATAAATAGGTCATTTATGAATTAATCTGAAAATGGACCTGGCTATGTGTGACGGCTCTCAATGGTTGTTAATTTTATTATAGAACTTGTATAGCATTTATTTGATAATGTCCTACTTAAATGGAATCTGGTCTAAATGCCAGCCAAACAATCGGCAAAAGCTGAAATTGCAGATTCACTAGGAGTAGTTATATTGAAGTTGATCACAGTAATATTTAACATTTGGTATTGTTAGTGATCAAAATGTGGTATAAACATATTTTGGATAATTTAGCTTTTTTTCTTCATGGTGCTATTTCTCCCTTTCAATGTACTTTAAATTATGGATCAGTACTGTACGCACAAAGGCGGCTGATAAGTATTCATGAAAGACAGTATTGTTTATTAGGAACTCTGTAGTTTCAGTTCCATTCTATTTCAGTCCTTGAAATAGCAGAGAGCGAATATAAGTCAGTCTGAACTAACTATATTTTAGTACGCTTGTGTCAGCTGACTTCTGATTCATTGAGAAAATATGTTAAGAGGGTTGTCCAAACAATGTTATGCCGCTGCCATGTTACACTTACTCAATAATTTCAGACGGAGTTTGGTTTTTCAATTTCCTCTTGATTAAGAAACCTTTTCTCTTCATTACCCTCTTCTGATATCTACAAATATCACCCTTTGAAATATATTCCATTTCTATTATTAGATCTTAATGCACTTACCCTACCATTTAAAGTAAATTCCATTTCTATTATTAGATATTTATGCACTTACCCTACCATTTAAAGTAAAACATGTGCTTTGAAGGAAGAAGAGTGTTCTGTATCATTGATCAAGATTTTTTGTGTGGATTTAGTTCAGACACTGTCTCCTATTATTTAACTTTGTACTTTCGTAACAGTCATCATAATAATACATTCTGTTTAAAGATGTGGGATTCTATTTTGTATATGTGTTGTACTGTCAGATTTCTATTAAACTTTTGTCCTAGACACCCGCTCACGTTTACAGAAATCCCGCCGTCGCCGGAAACGCCGCCACCGCCGACACCACCGACGACAACAACAACCCCATCAACGAAAGAAGTCACAACCACTTCAACAACGACGAAAAGCACAACGACAACAGTAAAATCTACAACTACTAGCACACCTTCTACAGCAACATCAACCATGACAACTACAACAACAACAAAACCGGAACCGGATGAAATTGAAGGTTCTGGTGAAGGAGGCGTCCTTGATCAAGAAACCTGTAAAGAATTATATAACAGCTGGTATGACCCTGACTTTCCGGGCGGAAGGCCTCCACCGCTGAGCCCGGATGAAAAACTTACCGACGAACTATGCAACCACATGTTGTTTGTGGCGCGAAAATCCTGCGAAACCGGAAATAATCAGGTACTAGTAAATACAACATTATGCGAGTACATATATACATTTGATCTGCCGGAAATGAACACACGGCAGAAACGACATAAACATCACAAAGATAAAGTCACTGATGATGAAGAAATTATGCATATGATGAAGGACGAACCAGTCAGAGATATTGAAATTATTAATGATATATACGACATTTCATTTCATGAACTAGACAATGATCAAATTGTTGATCATTTTCATCAGGTAGAAATAGAACCAAAACCTCAAGCTGTGCATGGTAGCCATTCTGCTGGGTTGTTAGCCAATCCATTGTCAGTTTTCATTGCAGTCACATGTTGTTTTATAGTAGAACATATATCGAAATTTGTATTATAAATAAGTATTTAGATAAATGCTAAAATTGCTGCCAATTAATGAACGTCGGCATTTGAAAGCAATAAGTCTAGTTTTAAGATTTTAAGTTATTTCATAGAAAATGTTCTCTATATTGCGAATTATGAAAATGAAGCAACTTCTGATATAACATGAAATTATTTTGAATAGTTTTATCACCTACCTAAACTCTTGCTAAATACTTACTATATACATCGGTGAAAAGGGTTTGCAAAATGATATCTCCTTAAATTTATTATTATTACCAACCTTTCATTTTTATTATAGTTTAACAAATTTTAACTTTGTCGTCTTTTTCTTTCGGCGAAACAAACGCAGTGTTTGCACACAATATGAGAATTATGACAGCTAAGGAACATGTTCTTTGTTTTCTTTAGTATCAATATTTACATCTAAATCTGCGATGTGATCTATGCGTTGTTAAAACAAATATTGTATTACCCTATTGATGATGTTCATGCAAACTATAATGTACATGGTGAAATTGGTTAGTACGTGAACAATTCTCTGTACACTTGATAACTTTACTGATCGTGTATTAAGGTATTAGTCCCCTAATAGTAATGTTTAAAAAATGGCATTTGCTTGGTATATTCTTACAGTTGACCGCGCTTGGCACTTATATGCAAATTTTTAAAAACTTTTACCGTGCCGTTTTTTATAAATTTTGTGTAATTTATAGTATTTCCTAAAGCTCAAGTAGAGACAAATTTCGAAGTGGCGGCCTTTATCCAAAACGTTTGCAGAGAATTCATTATTCCATTATTTTTTATGAAAGAAACATCAAACTATTGGTAAACAATCATGAAACTTAAAATAAAAACTTTCTATATCATTTTTTCTAGGGTGCCTCGAGTAAACGGATTTAATCAGACAGAATTCCAACTCAAATATTGAAAAAATTAAGGTCGCATCCTGGGGGTCTGTTTTGAATTTTGCTCACTTCATTCAAAAATAACCTTGGGGTAGAAGTAAAACCTACCTACATTTTTCCACAGTATGTAATATAAAGAACGAAGGCAAAATAGAGAACTTTTACCGCATATAACTCATTATTTTCAAAGATGTCTAACTCTACCCCTTCTGTTTCAGAGGTAAATTCACTTTGAATAGCAAGAAATCACATATCAAATGATTTTTTCCCACTTTTGTACAATAAATCAATAACAAGTCTTGAAAGAAGTAAAAACTTACTAGAAAAAAGGAAAACAAGGGAAAAAAACCTTTGGTCTCAGTGGGGCTTGAACCTATGCCCCCCACCACCCTCCCCTGAAAATAGCAGTCACAGTAGGTTTATGGTAAGAATTGAATACTCTTCAGAAAGGAGGTACTCTATTAAGGGCCTAATACCTTAAGGTAGTAGGTCCGCAATCGTTATCGACAATTTCTATTTGATTACGTAATCTCCGTATGCGATGCTGGTACGGAGAGCCACTACAGTAGCGGCCAACTTGATTGTTTCCCGGCTTGTACGGAAAGCCACTACAGTAGTGGCCAACCTGGCTTGTACGGAAAGCCACTACAGTAGTGGCCAACCTGATTGTTTCCCGGCTTGTACGGAAAACCACTACAGTAGTGGCCGACTTCATTGTTTCCCGGCTTGTACGGAAGCCACTACAGTAGTGGCCGACTTCATTGTTTCCCGGCTTGTACGGAGAGCCACTACAGTAGTGGCCGACTTGATTGTTTCCCGGCTTGTACGGAGAGCCACTACAGTAGTGGCCGACTTGATTGTTACACGGCTTGTACGGAGAGCCACTACAGTAGTGGCTGATTTGATTGTTACCCGACTTGTACGGAGAGCCACTACAGTAGTGGCCGATTTGATTGTTTGCCGGCTTGTACGGAAAGCCACTACAGTAGTGGCTAAAGAATATCGAAGTTGAACACGGAGATTACGAAATCATGCGGAAACAGCCAAGTATCATTACGGCTCAATCACCTAAATTAATTTCAGACTAAACTTGATACTGAATGGAAATTGAAAAATTCTAACAAAGTGTAATGAATAGATATGTTTAATTTATTTCAAGTGCTAAATATTTGCTTCTTATACATGGTCGTAAGTGTCGTTTACATGTGTTTGATGTTTTACATATTGTATCTTTATAAAATATAGCAATAACTCAAATTAACGAAATCAGGGTTTACCTCTACTGTAATGAAATGAACAAACTATTTCATACGGAGATATATTGCAATGTCTGGAATACTTCATTGAATGATGTTACTAAGTGCTCTTTTGCGTTAATTATTTCATAATTTTGTGTACACATTACATATGCTTGTCACAGTTGTCTTGAATATAGGCCAGTATACAGTGTACAGAGTCCTGAATATTGATATTATTGTTATACAGTCGATATATGTGTGTATGTTAGACACGAGAATTATTACATTGAAATATGATTGTATATAATTACTTTTCAAATGAAATTACTGTCATTCGATAACAATTACGTTTTTTGGTCAATTTCTATCATATGTTGTTAGATTTTTTTCTTTAGTAATTGCTTACTTTCGATTAAAATACGATACAATTTCGCTTGTAATACTTTCGATATAAAGTCTTAGACAAGCACATAAAAAGTCTAAAATATCATATATATGGTGGAGGTATTTATAATACATGTACGTTACCGAGGTATGTGTTACTTTTACAAGAGTCCAAAACAGGAAAAGAATATGGTTTTATACATGTATTTGGTAACGTTTTATCTCACATTATGTTTCAGAAAGTGGTTTTATTTTGGCCAAAAGTGTTCTGTAGGCTCAGTCTTATTCAAACTTCACCGTGAACTTACCTACTGAAAATGTTTTCTGTAATTTCATTTATAATTTGAATGTTTCCATTGAGCTTGTGAGTTGCTGCTAGGTCATTTACGGTAATGTATCTCATATAGAATAAATGACACGTGTATAATATCTTATGTGTTTGAAGCATTATATATTATTAGTGTTTAAATGTATTTTTGTAGCTTAACTGTTCGTGCAATTATATGAGGCAGTATTATTTTATACCATTACTCTTTTATAAAAGTACTTTTAGTGAAAATAATTTACATCTTCTTAATAAAAGTACTAATGTTTATAATTCTTTTCTTTTTATTTGTTGTGTTATCATGCTAAAATAAGTGGATGATTTACTAGTTTTGTAATGAAGATTTCCCTTGCTATAAATACCTTTAAATTCAAGGAAATGGCATTGGTACTTTATATTACTCTATTCAAAGAGTTTCAATGTTGTAAGTAGGAAATTTGAAAAGAAAATCCAAATATATTGCTTCTTTTTAATGAATCCTCATAAGGATATTTCTTACTGAAATTCGACTATTTTAGGCCATAAAGTTTAGAAAAATTACAGTTTCGTCTCCGCTCGTTCGCCGGTTTCATTACAAAGTTTTAGGCCATCTTTGAATTGCATCAGATCAAGATTTACAAGTAAGATTTAATACTTTTTTGATTTTCGAGAAGAAAAAAAAATCAGAATGTTCATGTTAAAACAAAGAAGAAAAAAAGAAAAATACTCAGGAAATATTCTTGCGAATAAAATGAAATGATATGGAGACATTTACTCTTCAAAATTCAAGAGGCTCACACTGCCTGGATACCGGTAGAATAATGTGTAAACGATATATGAGCCGCGCCATGAGAAAACCAACATAGTGGCTTTGCGACCAGCAGGGATCCAGACCAGCCTTCGCATCCGCGCAGTCTGGTCAGGATCCATGCTGTTGGCTAACGGTTTCTCTAATTGCAGTAGGCTTTAAAAGCGAACAGCATGGATCCTGACCAGACTGCGGGGATGCGCAGGCTGGTCTGGATCTATGCTGGTCGCAAACCCACTATGTTGGTTTTCTCATGGCACGGCTCAATTATGTATCTGTCGTAATACGAAAGAAAATTCGCAAAAGAAAAAAAAACTGTTATTAGTCGCTATCAGTATAGTGCATTAATAACAAGGTCTGAATAGAAAACATGAAACACTGATTTAGAAAGTTGTACTTTTAGTAACATGTACTGTATATCCCTGATGGAATACAAAAGTGCAACGGGGAGAGTTATTTCTTTGGTTGGTCTGGGGACCGTGTATATAACCGCCATTAGGGAATTTACGAAATTAAGTTTTTCATTAAGTCGTCAAAAGGACAAAATAATCAGTTTGAACAATACTTGTGGAGAGTTTGGGAATATTAGAAACAATAACTTTTCTGAGGGAAAAAAGCGCTCATTTTCGAATAAACAAAATTGGAATAATAATTTCAAGGGTAGCCCTCTCCTGAAGACTGCACGAGGAGTCTGACGCCATTCACATACACGTGAACAAAAAGGCGTCGTTCGAAAATGTCTGTCAGAACTGATCAGCAAACTTACAAAAATAAATTATCAAAATATAGCTGAAACTAATTTTGCTGATGGTAAAGATCAAAATTTTATCAACATGGTTATATGATTTTCACTATATCTAAACTCTCTCCCCCCCCCCCCCCCCCCCCCCCCCCCCCCCCCAAAAAAAAAGAAAAAAAAACAAAAACAAAAAACAAACAAACAGGAACTGTGTTTTTGTTGCAATGCGAATTACAATAGAAACTGAGTGGATCTTTTTTACTCTTCTGATTAGATATTGAAAAGATCGATATCTTTACATTTATTTTGATATTCTGATACTCTTGGAAAGCAAATCGCTTATTTTTATAGCGCGTTACTGTAAAATATGTAAATATTGAACACTGTTTTTGAGCGCTTTCACGGGTATAAACCACATCTTTCAATTCATCCAAGAAGCGCTAACGCGATTTACGGATTCGCAGAAATAAATCTGCATCCATTTTTTATGTCTTTACCTTACATATTCATGATACAGGTTGTTATGATTAAAATCAAATGAAAAGTGCCGGTAGCGTTTGATGCAAGAAAGCACTTTCAGTCAAAACACGCATTGTAAAATCATCACTGTCGTATCCGCGTGTGACCTAAATATGAGTGTTTTATACCATGATAATTGTTCCTTGTCTTAGGAACACTTAGAATTAGTAAGCCTCACTTGACTGACCAACTGACCTCAAAAACTGTTGTCATTACAAGCTGGCAACGACCTTAGAAATAACTCCTAACATAAAAATATGTAGTATAAACACGTGGGAGAGTCTAGAGATTTAGGACAGATACTACTATAAATAATAGTCATGAATTACTTGATCATTGGACACTAAGTTTGTTGTGTGCGAGGACGTAGACTATTAGCGCATCAAATCACTACATTAGGATGATAAACAGAAAAGAGTAAAGCGAATATATGTCAATAAGGCAGAATGCGTCCAAGCCTGGGGTTCCAAACACTGATGACCAATATTTACAACCGACATTGCAACCAAAATTTTTCAAGATGATCATTATATGTTTACAAAGATGTGCCCCAGAAAGAACTTTTGCTATGCTTTAACTTGTTATACTAAGATTTAAATCACCGATTTACCCTATATGCACTGCCTCGCCTAACAAGTTAAAAATATGGTGTGCGAGTTTGGTCGCCTGTCCCAATCTCGTTTAAACATCTGGTTTCTGTATAAATTTTATCGACTTTCTTCTTGTCCATACAATTTCTTGTATTTAGGCGGTGATACATTCTCCCCACATTTTACGTCTCCAATGGTATATACTCCTCCCACATAAGCCCTTCCAATTTTGATCTTGTTGATGAGCATTTGAAACATTCTCTCTGATATACCTTTCCACTACAGTTTCTGTTCGTGTGCTGTCGGTTTTGCGGTGAGTGCTTCCAGGGAAACTACTCGTGTTATTTACTTCTGCTATGCAGCGACAACCTGCAGAGAAATAAAGAAAAAAGAAATTCGGAATTATGCGTCTGCCAATTTATGATTTTTTTAAAATATAAACAGAATATTCAGAACACGGCAGGTTGAAAATAGGGAGTTTCTTAAATATCTGATAACCTTGAAATAAACAAAAAAATACTAGAAAGGTGTCGTTACACATACTCATCAACATTGGTGAAGTTTGAGCACCAAGTGCATCAGTATTACCAATCACCATTGGCATTGTCTTTGAAAAGAAAGTGTAATTCACAAATGTACTCAAAGATATGTCTGACGTTGAAACATCGACGAAGAAAGAGGAGAGCGAGAGAGAGTGACAAGTTTATTCATGTTGATTTCATAGGGGATCATCTAGGCGAAGTTATACAAGGTAAGAGTTATTCTCCCTTAATTAAGAAGAGAACTGTATCAAACTAAATATATAACGGCACTCGCAGCCTTCTATGCCTTCATACTAATTCGATGTACAGTATTAAGAGGTTATTCATTTATTAAACGGGGCTTGTGTGCACAGTAACATGATTTAACATTATTGACAACTGGCGTAATATTTAATATTCATTCCCGTATTACCATGCATGTTTTGCAAAAGAACTTTGTATTTAAAAAGAAAAATACTGAAATTCAGAATATCGAATTTATCCATAAACAGAAGTTTTCATATCAAACTGAATGGCTGTACACTCGGAATGTGACTCGTCCCATGGTTAACAACTCTGAGACACAATGGGTCTAGCACACATCTGTGATGGCGAATGGCGACCTAAATTGTAATAAAACACTATTTTAGACATGGTCATCAGTATTTGTGACCAGTAGTCCTCAATAATTGTGACCAGTACACATATAATGTCTGCCAAGTAATATCAAAATCCCGTAACGGATTTGTTTGTCCAGACATAAAGTGTGACGTACCGGCGCTCCCCATTTCTGCGTCCCTCTTTTTATTCTTCGAGAAAAGGCAGGAGATAATGATGGGTTCGACAACGAACGACGAATGTACGTGTCTTATTGACAAAAAAAAATGACAGATAAAAAATATATGTACGAGGGTTGTCCCAATAAATAGTAGACACTTTGACTAAATCATTTTAATGACGTCCAATTGCAATTTTATTCACGTATGTACATATTGTCTATTTTAAAGACACTGTAAACGATTTTTGTCAAACGACGACTGCATAAAAATGTTCTTTATTTTTATTGAGGTCTGATACATTTGACAGGCGCAACCAGAAGGCACAAAAGAATGTGTGATCCATTTTCAAACTGCTTTGACAACACATATTGTCAACATTTCCACCTGCGTTAGCGTAAATTACTGTGACGTCACATCGTCAACTTAAAAAAAAGTGGCTTCCTTAGTATTTGCATAGTATTTGTTTCATGTATACCATAATCAAACGTATCATGCAAAATGTCGACGTCGGAAGGTGCCGATGCGAAACGGAAAGTAATCAGAATCTGTACAGAATACAGATGACTCCACCATATACTCTTAAAGAAGTTGCAGCATATTGAGAGGCATGAGAATGTTTCGCGGACACACACTAGTGTATCAATGGCATACGGGGTATTCAGAAATCATCGGATGCTGTAACTGTTCAATTGTACATCGACTATATACTTCAATAAATATAATAACGATTTATGGATGTCGCGTGCTTTTTGTGATGGGTTCCTCGGCCATTGGAAGTGCATTGAGCATACAAGGGAAGTTTTTTTTTAGAAAAGGTGCACATTACGATGCATGTACTTGACTGTAATAGCTTTACGACATGCGCCGGGGGCCGTTATGTTCTCTACTTTAACTTTGTGTAAAACTATAATTCTTAGACACATTTTATATGTTGTTGTTTTTTAAGTTTATTCCAAAATGTCTTGTTGAATGCCTGTGAAAACCCCGTGAATTGACGCCCATAATTTTACTTGCATTTTCCAGTGGTAACTAATGGGACATCCGTCGTATATTTGATCCACTTTACGTAAAAGACATACGAGAATCGAGATAATATGCAACATGCCCATGTTTTAATAGTTCTTTTTAAAGTTTTAAACACTCCGAATTGGTTATAAGCAGTGAAGGATAAGTACCACGAACTTCTATAAATCTGCGGAAATGGAGATACTGGCTGCAGACTTTGACATGTTTTTCAATTCAATTCACAAAAAGTTCGTAAAGACAAACTTACAAAACATTTGAGCCGCGCCATGAGAAAACCAACATAGCGGCTTCCGCGCAGTCTGGTCAGGATCCATGCTGTTCGCTAACGGTTTCTCTAATTGCAATAGGCTTTGAAAGTGAACAGCATGGATTCTACCCAGACTGCGCGGATGCGCAGACTGGTCTGGATCTATGCTGGTCGCAAACGCACTATGTTGGTTTTGTCATGGTGTGGCTCATTGATTGTCAATATCTAGGGTATTCATGAACTAATCAACAAAACTAGTTTATGGACTACAACTAACTGACCTATCGGCCACGGTCGGGAGGTGTTACATTTTCACGGTCAGGCGATCAAGCGCTATTGAAGTAAAATAAAGCTTGTATTGTCCGACCTGTACAACCTTTAAGCCTTTATATATATGCGCCTGCACATTTTTAAAGTCACGTTTTTAAAAGCATGCTTGTTCTGTAAATTGCTAAACTTACAGCGGAAAGTGTATTTAAAGGGAACGGGTAACAGTGGATATAAAGAGAACGGATAACAGTTTCATTGAGGTATGTACTAGTTCTTTCTCATAATATTATTTAAAGATTTTGCAAAAAAAAATATTTTTCTTAAACGTATACTAAATAAAAATGAAATGAAGGATAACCAAACCGAAAAAAGGTGCTGTTTTTTATATATATTTTATAAAGGTTTATATAAAACATCCTGAAATAATGTTGAATGTTTGGATCTTTTATAGCCTGAAATTCATTTGGACAGGTTTTCATTATCACACAATTTTTACGAGACCAAAGCATAATCTTTAAGATGATTGAAATTTGATTATTTTATATCTCATTTAAAACATATACGGAGGTACTAATAATCGTATGATTTAAAACATAGTAATGGTTTCGATCAACTTGAAATATTGCGATGATACTGAGCAATTTGTTCACTGTTATCATTTCACTATTGTATCAATCTTATCACCTCGAATACAAAACTTAGTTGTGAAAGACATAAAAGATTATTATGATTGTATAATAGCTATATTGTATGTACGATACTGTTGATATAAGACGATTTATGTCTAAATTCGATGGTTATGGTGTTCAGAAAATAAGTAAAAATAGACCTTAACCACATAATATATTATCCTCTTTTTAAAAAGTCTTTTATGTTTAATAAGATACAAGATACAAAATTTTATATATAGGCGGGAATGAGGTATGTACCAAATAAGCCGCACCATGAGAAAACCGACATAGTGCATTTGCGACCAGCATGGATCCAGACCAGCTTGTGCATCTGCGCGTGTGGTCAGGATCCATGCTGTTCGCTAACGGTTTCTCTAATTACAATAGGCTTTGAAAGCGAACAGCATGGATCCTGACCAAACTGCGCGGATGCGCAGGCTGGTCTGGATCCATGCTGGTCGCAAATGCGCTATATTGGTTTTTCATGGAGCGGCTATAATTTTGTCGTAACACTGTTTATATTTTTACATTAGAATGAAAACTGTTGCCTTGGATACCGTTTTATGTATCAATGGCGTATCTGTTGCTGCCAAGACGACACATATTCTAAACAACGTCACGTTTGCATCATGCAGTGGAGATTTTCTTGCGGTCATGGGACCTTCAGGTATAATTATGATTTTAAAAGTTGTTCTTAATATTATATTATCACGTAAAATATATTTCTCAATGCATAGTTTATTTATAAGAAAACAAAATAAGTATAATCGCATAAAATAAAATACACGATTTTATGGGGATGTTTTAATTTTATTCACATTTTTTAAAACTTCATATTGTGACATGTCACTTTAAGATAAAAGCAATATGTTTACATCAAAGAGGCGATGGCACGATAACACGGTGCTTATGCGCGGTAGTGATAATAACGAGAACGATTTCATATCGCATTTTTGCATCATGTTTTCACGAATTTGCATTGAATTACCATGCTACTGCATCGTATCATCGCGGTTTTGCATCGTTTTATCGTACTGTTGCCATCACCAACCGACAGGGCAAAAGGCGGAACAACGATATGGTCCTAACGGAGCACCGTTTAAAAGTCACACACATAATTATACATATATACTGAAATTGACCTATTGTGTAAGTAACATGCTCAAAGAAACTGTACATATTTATTACAAAGGGCGGATGAAAATGGACGAAAGCTGCATATATTACATTATGCTGTAACCTTATAAACTTGTCCATGACCGTAGTGACAGTCACCGGAGTGATATTAATTTATTATCATAAAATTGACTCCTGTCATACAAAATGCAAATAAAATCACACTTTATCACAATATAACAGTTTTATTCGACAACAACAATCAAAATAGATAGAAAATGAATGATAAAGTATACTTCTTTCCTAAAAAATAAATGCAGAAACTTCGTAATTCTTAAGTACACATGAAAATAATTGACTTTAGTCCAAAAATTCGCATTTTACGTTTTGTATGTGTTTATATTAGTTGAAACTGACCTTGTCAGTAAAAACATGCCTTTTTATACATCTAACTAAGTCGTTTAGATTTCGTTTGGTAGGTGCCGGAAAAACAACACTGCTAAATGCAATTGCTGGAAGGCAGCCATTATCTACAGGGGAGATCACTCTATCCGGAAAGAACTTTGACAAACAGTTGAGACGCCGGTTAGGGTTCGTTTTGCAGGAAGATGTTTTCTTTTCTCGCCTTACATTGTGGGAAACGCTTTATGTAAGTTACGTGAAATACTCATAGCATGACATACATAATTCAGGAACGTCGCACCGACACAATCATTGGTCATATGGCGACTTTCCAGCTTTGATGGTGGAGGAAGACCCCAGGTGCCGCTCCATGCATTATTTTATCACGAGCGGGCACCTGGGTAGAACGACCGACCTTCCGTAAGCCAGCTGGATGGCTTCTTCACATGAAGAATTCAACACACCGAGTGAGGCTTGAACCCGCATCGATGAGGGGCAAGTGATTTAAAGTCAGCGACCTTAACCACTCGGCCACGGAGGCCTCTCGACTCATTCTAGTCTTTTATATAAAAAATATCTATTAATACTATGATTTTGAATTGATCCACGTGAACTTAGCACTTTAAACTGAACACCAACTTATATATAACCTTAAGAGACATCAATGTAGATATTTTCAGTACAACGGACGACCTTGCAGAATATATCTGAAAAATATATGCAGAAAAATACATCCAATTAATTGACTAAAACCAAAATATGAAGAAAAAAAACGACTGACATAAAAAATATTTGAAACTAGTATTCTTCAGTTTACAGCCATGATAAGATTACCCGAGCATATTTCACGTGCAGAGAAGATAGACCGAGTGGATGAAATCGTCAACATGTTAGATATACGAAAATGCGTAAACACAGGTATTACTAGAAATACGATTTCTCGAACGAGCATTAGTATGAAACATGTTTCAATACTATATGTACTAAGTATACTAAACTAGGAGTCTTAGTTTACTTTTTGTATGGATATAAATATATGTTCGTCATAGCAGATGGCAGTAAGACCAAAAGTTTTCATTAGGATGTAAAATATGCCTTTGGTGCAAGGGGATGGGTTTTTCGTAACTTTGAAATACGTCCGAGATCCTGGTAGTCAAATTTTCGGCCGAAGTTCGAAACTACTCCTCTGTCACCTTTATTGAACATTACACTGTGTTTTCGCCTGACTGTAATGTTGAAATGGTATGTCTTTAATCAATTCAGCCCATTTGTATTGTCGTCAAAAGGACATTTTGGGAGTTGCTTGAGAGTTGAAGAAACATGCACAACTTTCTACTCCTCGCCTGTATCCTTGCAAGAATAATTTTTTTAATATTTCATCCTGTTTAACGAGAGAAGTCAAAACTACATAGTGTCCTTTGGTTAGGATTTGAGAGAACTCAGAAATTTTTGCTATGTATATTAAATGTTTATTTATTTAAATTGGAAATTTTCATGCACTTAATCAAATTGAAGTAAGCGTAAGCTATTGTTTTAAATATAGTCGTCTCAGTTTAACTTATAATAGTCATATTGTTCTAAATCATTTACTGCTCTAGTTATTGGAGACATGTTTGAGCGAGGATTGTCCGGGGGAGAGAAGAAAAGAGCAAGCATCGCTTGTGAACTACTGACAGATCCAGATATACTCTTGCTTGATGTAAGTATGACGTAATAAACACCCTTTCTTGATTAAGTATGACGTAATAAACACCCTTGCTTGATTAAGTATGACGTAATATACACCTTGCTTGATGTAAGTATGACGTAATAAACATCATTGCTTGATTAAGTATGACGTAATATATATACCCTTGCTTCATTTATGCTTACGAACGATTATGTTTCTGCACTTCGTTTAAAACGCATCTATATGAAGATATTTACGCATTTATTGCTGTGTCATTCTCTCACCCACATTTCCTTCGTAACTAGATCATTTATACCATAACCATATTTAGGAGAACGCTAATATATCCGTACACTCTTAATAAATGTTGTTGTTGCTGTATTTAGTATACTAGACTAGGAGTTATAGTTTACCGTCCGCTCGTTTCGTAAAAAAAACACTTTTTTCATGTGTGCTTTTTTTTTTTTTTTTGAAATTAAAAGAATTGGGACAAGTTCATTAAATCATATCTTTAATGTTTATTATGTAAATTTCAACATAGCTTTTTAAAAGTGTGACATATTTCAAAGTTTTAATTTCAATACTGAAAGATATAGGAACAAAAACAAAGAGTTGCGTTCGCGGACTTACTCATAAAAAACTGAGTAAAATTTATAAAAAAAATAAAAAAAATCTCTAATGACTTTCTCAAGGGCTAAATCTAATGTTGAAATAATATTATATATGAGCCGCGCCATGAGAAAACCAACAGTGGGTATGCGACCAGCATGGATCCAGACCAGCCTGTGCATCCGCGCAGTCTGGTCAGGCTCCATGCTGTTCGCTTTTAAAGCCTATTGGAATTGGAGAAACTATTAGCGAACAGCATGGATCCTGACCAGACTGCGCGGATGCGAAGGCTGGTCTGGATCCATGCTGGTCGCATACCCACTATGTTGGTTTTCCCGTGGCACGGCTCAATTATAAGTATATAAATGTGTAAAAACCAGTAAAACATGATTAAATGGGCTTCTAGGTGTAGTGTAGAAAAAGGTAGGTTCATCATGCATTTATTATTTTTTTTATAGCATGAGGAGATAGTTCGTAATCATGACATAAGTATTATGAAACTGTATGCCATAAGACAAGTTGTCACAGTTGATATATTTATGGTCACTATCACATGACACTGGTCAATATGTAAACAGAAAATGTGACCTTTGACCTTCATCCATCGAGCCTGCGTTGCATAACGTTCAAAACGTTGGTTTTTCAGCTACGAACCTGTTCGCCGTTCTACGTTTAAGTACGTATGACTACGTCGGTTAAGATTTATGTTAACGTCCTATTGTCTTGAAAACTATAGGACCAAATAGCTTTATTTGTTTGCATTTGTTTATCACCGTAATAAGTAGCTAAAGAAATAGAATTCTCTCTTGCATTTTCCAGACTTAAGACAATATATTTGTGTACATAGAAAAATGATATTTCTTTGTTAAAAAAGTGTTAGGGTCCACATGTCGGATAGCTTTGAAACAATTTAATAGAGTTGCTTTGAAAAGGCTGATGACTATAACTCATTCTTGTTTTTTTTTGTCACACGTATGTCCATCTTGTACATGGAAAATTGGTATTTTTTTGTTAAAATGTTCTATAAAGGCTAAAGAATTGCAGCTTCGAACACTTGTATTATCATAAGATTGGTAAATAGGCCGAGACAAGAATAGATTGTGCTGCAATTATGGCCCTTTTAAATATAAAATTAGAATTTCTTGGTTAAGATGCTTTATATAGGTCCATTTTTTTTGAAAACTATAAGAGTTAAGCATTGAATCTTTTTCATTTCAAACTTGTTTATTGTTAGTATACTCGTACAAGCAATAGTGGACTTTTCGTGCTAAGAAGATCCACCCTTTTTGACTTCGATATTAAAACTATAGCTTCAAAACTTTATACATTTGTTTTTCGTCAGTAGGTGAGTAAGAAGGCGGAGAACAATTATTCTTGTTGTATATTGTTTTATGTCTAGCATTAACAGAAGAGCATTGACAACGGCAAGCTTTGCTCTTGTTATATTCATGCTGCGTATGTTTCAAAATATTCTAGTCTCATTCATGAAACATTAAGCGCTTATGTGATTTAACATATTTACTCTTAAATATTTTTCAGTTGTTTTATGTGCCAACATCGGGCTTGTCTCGAGAAGAGCACATACACTTAAAAGTTTAAATTTTAAAGCCTGTCCACGGTTGACCGTTTTTTTTTTATCACGGTCAGTCCTGATCTGGCAATGGTCATAAACGCAGAATAGTACTCTATCATAATTTCAGGAACCAACATCGGGTCTGGACTCCAGTACAGCGTTGTCACTTATCAGACAGATGAAGACATTCGCCGCTCAGTACAATAAAACAATTATTGTGTCTATACACCAGCCATCCAGCCAGATCTACCATATGTTTGACTCTTTACTGTTGTTAGCCAATGGCAAGGTAGTAGCTTTCAATTTTATTCCATGCATATTTAGTTTTTAACATGTCTTGTTGTCAACTTTACAAAGTATGTCACATGACGATATCGAAGGCAGTAAAGACTATACAGTACATCAAATATTTTTGTCAGACGGAATTTACTTTCTTTTCATTTCGAGAAAGGATATTTGGGAAGTATGTGAGGATTTGTATCGTCTGTCTACTTTAGCAATATTGGCTGATAATGTTGTTTATTTATTACATATCATATGTTTGTTCAGTATGTGTATTATTCTATATTCATTCATTTGGACAATTCTTTATCCCAAAGCATAATACTGATAAGCCTATGTAAGTATCTATCAAATACTTTCCTCCTTCTTCCTCCGTCTAACAACATTTGCAATCCGAGGTCCCTGTCTGACTCTTTTGACATGCGTACTGTTGTGACTGGAGTTACATAGACTGGTTATTTTGCCCCTCCCCTCCTTAGTATCTCAACTTGAGTTCTGGGGAGTAGTAATGTCTCTTGTCGTGATTTTGTTAGTTACCTCAAATACGGGAGATTTATTGTAGACGTTTTTGTTGTTTGTTTTGTTATCTCAATTCCGAGTAATATTTTCTACAAATTTTGTTGTTAGTTAATATCTTAATTAAAATTGAGAAACGTTTAGACATTTCAATGTTAGTTACCCAGATCTGGGAAACATTTCCTACTAGAAATTTTGTTGTTAGTTATCTCAAATCCGAAAAAAAAACCCACACATTTTCTGACACTTTATTGTTTGTTATCTCAATTTCGAGAAATATTTTCAACTTCGAGAAATATTTTCTGGATATTTGTTGACCTGGGAAATATTTTCTAAATATTTTGTCGTTGGCTGGCTTAAATTCGGGAAACATTTTTAGACATATAATTTAGGGAACATTTTGTAAACAGATTAGTTATTAGTTACCTAAGTCACTGAAACATAATGTAAATAATTTGATCTGAGAAAACTCAAATCCAAAGACAAATATCTTTTTTATCGGGGCTTGTTTGTACAAAATAATACAAAAATATTGCAGGTTGCTTATTATGGGGGAGCGCACAAGGAGCCTTTAGATTTTCTCGAACAAGTTGGCTTTAAATGTGACGCAATGTACAACCCTGCAGATTTCTTCCGTATGTTAAGTATATTTCAGTAAGATTGAATCTTAATACTATACTCGATCTGGGCCCGAATTCATAAACTTTAAAACCTGAATGCCCGCCCGCCTAACTCAATAGGCCGCCGAGACAGATATCAGTGACGTGTGTTCGATCCTCGGGCGAGGCGTATGTTCTCTGTGACGATTCGATAAAAGACATTGAAATCAGTTGTCCTTCACTTTACTTCTGGATTATATGGAGAAATTGGAAATTACGTGTGGAAAACAAGTTAGCACTGGTACAGAATCATATGAAAACTGATTCGGTTAACTGCCCGCCGTTACATAACTTAAAAAACGGCGCTACACCAAAAACAAACACATAAACAAATTAAAACCTGAAATTTAGACTTATACTTTTAAATGCTTAATTTGTTTGCACTATAACTGGTAAATCAGCACATATCATGATGAAATTAAGTCTGAAGTTAACAGCTCAGCAAAGTTCAGTCCGTACAAAACATATTTTCCGATCATCAGTCTAAAGTTTTAGACTTACCCTACAATTGCCTTAAACAATGTAAAAGCGAACTCAGACAATATACATTTTATGGTCATTTGTCGCTGCCTGCTAGATAGTTTCTACTTAACATCATGTCAAGTGCTGGCTATTCTATTTATCAAGTTAGAAATGTTCAAACTATTTAAATAGGATACTTGGAATTGTACCCGATGTTCATTATTAAGTTTTAATAATTTGATATATTACAGCCTTTTGATTATTGAAAAGTTTGTTCTGTTTCTTCTTTCAGTTGAAGTGCTCAAAGCAGATCAAGCAAAAATCGACGAGATTGTGTGCGCTTATAAACAAAAGTCCGTGTAAGTTATAACAATGGTATCCGATTGATGTCGTATAATTTATAGAATGTCGTATAGATGAGATGATGATGTAGTGATTTTATATCCTTTCTTTAAACTGTAAATACATTAAATATCTAATAGATCTTATGTTGTTAATTGTCTCCTGGAACTGCACAAAGCTATTATTACTATTATTACATGCACTGAAGGTTTGAGCACAGCTGTCTCATATATTTGTCGAATATGGTTGCGATGTGTGGCAGTGACTGTGTTTACTGTGCTAAATGTGTCTATGGAGTCTTTCACTTATCTTTTATTTTTTACATGTCACAAGTCTTCTTTTTTAAAAACATCTTTGGAAATGCATAAATACATACACTACGAAAGGTTAGCAAGCGGCTTTGTGTTCTGTTTTAAGCATCTTTTGGACTTACATAGACTTGCAAGCTTCTTGGTCCCTGGACCTGTATAAATACAATACATACAATATCAAAAGCTTGAAAGCGACTTGGTCTTCTGTTCTGTATACAATTTTAGAACCTGCATTTATACATGTAATACCAAAAGCTTGCAGACGGCAGGTATTCTGTTGGTTATAAAATCAGAAGACCTGTTTACATATGATGTTCTTTTTAAGTTAAGACAAAATTTCACGCATTAAACATTGATAAATACGGGCCCTAGACTGTTGGATATTAATCCTTGTTTTACCTGTGTAAAGTTTTGAAGAAAATATGAAAAGAAAAACTACGTGTTTTGCTTATATAATCAATTAATAAGTAATGTTTTATGTCAACAGAATTATGATGAACGAACTGGCAACGAAACAAGATATTGACAGAAATGGGACATTCAACAATGGCAATAAAATGCCGGAAATTGTTTTCAGTGATTCTTTAAAAAAGAGTAATTCAACTTCATGCATAATAAGCAAAAGATGTAAGTGAATTTATATTTTCAGTTCAATTCTTAATGATAGTCGTGCACAACTTCGCAGATTTGTTTTTGTTTTATTGCGAATGATGTTTATATTATTTAAAAAATAAGTCTTTCTCTAGATACACAGGGAAATGTTATGACTGCATTTACTGATCATTCACGTTATTCAGATGATACTGTTAATATGTTTAATCCATGTTTTGCTCCAGTGTTTAATATTATGTATCCCTATGTGCTCCATATAAACATAGCTAACTATTCGGATGCTGTTGCATCATTATTTGGACTTGTATCCATTTATATAAAATGCTATTATCTAAAAACAAAGTAAACTTGTTTACAAACTTGCGCAACTTTCTTGGTTATTCTCTAATTGTATTTTGGTAAAATTCTATTCAAGTATTTCTAATTCAACAAACACATGTCCGCCAGGGGACGATGTTACTTTTCTAGATCTGTATAATTATAGTGGAAATTTGCGTGGTCACATTTCCCTTTATGTTTACCTGATCATATGTCTTGAAGGTGTACAATGCACCATTTGAAAACAACATAATAAGCATAATATTATTGTCGTAGAGTACATAAAATGTGTAAATTGTTTGTTTTTGTTGGATTTAACGTCGCACCGACACAGTTTAGGTCATAATTATGGCGACTTTCCAGCTTTGATGATGAAGGAAGACCCCAGGTGGGAGGGAACCTGGGTAGAACCACCAACCTTTCGTAAGCCAGCTGGACGACTTCCTCACATGAAAATTTTCGAACCCACATCAGTGTGGTACAAGTGATTTGAAGTCAGTCACCTTAACCACTCGACCACGGTGGCTCCGTGCCGATTGTCGGCATCATAACAGAGATCTTACTGAACTATTTCAGATTCGTCTGGAACAATTGTTACGTTTGATGACCTTGACACTGGCACTATGAAATCGTCTGCACAACAAAGATGGCCGACTGGTTTTTACACACAGTTTTTTATGTTGTCCTGGCGAAATTTCAAGCAGTCACGGGGAAGAATTTTACATCTTTATGACGTCATTCATTATGCAACAATGGCAGTCATTGCAAGCATGCTATTTTTCCAGATTTCATCTGATGCCAACGTAGCTAGAGACAAAATGGGTGCGGTGCGTATATACAATTTGTCAGTGAAATTACTACTGAACAGAAATCACATTATAAAATGGAAACTACTTGTTCATTTATATTTAACGAAGAAATAGCTATGAAAGTCGAAACAAGTACATGGTTTGCAAATTTGGTTTTGAAAGTTTTGGCTTTTACTAAATTTTTAGTTTTGTTTTACGTTTCTGTCATTCGTATTTAACAAAAACAGGCGTTCAGTGCTTTAGGATGGCAGATATCAAAGAAGTCACCACTCGATTTTTGATGCATAAATTGTAAACGTTTCGGTAGTGTCACCACTAGGAAAATCGCTTTAAACGGAGACAAAATTGTTTGATTTTTTATACTCATAAGCCTGGAGCCAAAAAAACAATATTTAGAGTTTTCTCCATTTTCACGTTAAAGCTTGATTGAACCAGTCAAACATGTGTTAAAGATTACCTCCGAATAAGATGGAACGTATACATTTTAAATTTGGATTTTTCACCAACAAAGACGATTCTTACCTTAAAATCTTGAGCTTCGCCATCATCTTTAACATAGGAAAAATTTTTAAATAATGATGAACTTTGTATTAATCTTAATATGTATGATCTTTACAGTGTTTCTTTTGTGTAACGTTCTGGACATTCGCACCAGCGTTCGAGGCAATTTTAGCATGTAAGTCGTGTTTTGTATTACTACATCATCATCTTGTAATCTCATCTATACTGGTCGCCGCTATATAACTATAATACTATTAAACACGGCGCTACACCCAAAACAAGTAACATTTAAGTGCCTCTTTAACACATTGTATAATAGTATGCCCTACTACAAACCGTACCAATATGATACAAATGATAGTTTTATGTAAATTTCGAGGCACCAGTGCCACCTATATAACCCTTTGATGGAATTTGTAGGTATTCGTCGCACCCGTGCATTATAATTTTAATCATAGCTATTACATGCAACTTTTAAAGTAAACTGTTATTCATAATTTAGTTCCAGCAGAAATTCGAGTGATATCTAAGGAGCGGGCGGCAGGTGCCTATAGATTGTCAGCCTACTATTTTGCCAAGACAATTAGCGAGCTACCGTTGCTTTTCCTGATGCCAACATTGTTTTACACTATTATCTACTGGATGGCGGGACTCAACGGCGTGCAGGAATTTTTCATCACGTGGCCAATACTGATAATGAGTGTTTTTAGTGCGCAGGTAGAGTGAACTTTGTTTTCATTTTCTGTCAGTCAATGTACTTTACTGATTATTACTAAACACTTGGCCAAATTGATTTCATTTTCAGTTCCTTGGCAAGAATCGTCGGAAAATTTGTCCTTGCATGAAAATATTCCCCTTGACTTCAGTGTTACACTCAACTGGCAGACCTACTTTCTGCAAATCGTGTCCCGCTTTTCTTCTTTGTTTCGATGTGTTCTAACAAAGATTTGTTATTTTCTTTACGTACACAAATTAAGTCTGAATTATTTTCCGCACATTCATTCCATTTTTGTGTTTTATTTGTTAAGATTTTAATCTTCTAACTGTATTTTAGGCCTCATCAAATCAAAAAATTGTACATCAGATTTGACGCTTGTATATTTTCAGAAACACAAAAATATTATTTTTGGTTTTTGGCATGCGCTCGCCCCATTGAAAAAAATCAAGCCAAAATTTGTTGGTGCGCTACTTTTTACGGACGTAACAGTGTAAAAATGCTTATAATTCCAGTACCAGATTGTTTCAAAATGGACTTTAATCACAATAAAAACATTCATCTTTAATATATCGTGATACATATATTTAGTTGCATTAAAGTTATTTCCCCTTATGCAGTTACGCCATTTTCTTCGAATGTTTACCAACTTGAGTTGCTACAAAATCGGATTTATTTCATTGAAAATTGCATAAAAAACATACTAACTAATTTGATAACATCAATCTACAGTATTTTGATAAGGGTAAATACGTATTGATGCATGTCACTTTTATGTTTTTCCTATTGTATACGAAAGTGGATGGGGTAAGGAATTTACTTTATGTGTTGTGTTCAGACCACTTCAGATCTTCAAATTTTCCAATCCTGAAGTAGAATAATGTTAATGCACGTTAATCTCAATTTCACACCTTAACTGAGACTTTGTTTCAACAAAATTAATCCGTTAAGAAAGTTTAAAGTTAGAACAAGAGCTGTCCTAAGACAGCACGCTTGACTTTTCTCAGTGCTTGCCACTGAATTAGAGATTTGTCAGTAAAAGGGGCATAATAGTCGATAGCTTTGAAAGTAACTGAGATATTGGACGTTATATAAAACTTTAACCAAAAAATTCTAAGTTAAAAAGGGGCGTAACTCTGTCAAGATTCAAAGCAAAGCTATGGGGATTGTTTCTCCTGGTGTAGACTTTGATAGTTAATAAGTATTTTAAGTTTCAGGTCAAAAGGTTTAATAGTAACAGGGATATTTAACTTTATCAATAACTTCGAAAAGTCGAGCTAAAAATGCTACATTTTCATAGCAGTTAATAGTCAAGTCACATATCTATGTCATGATTATGGCTTAAGGCTATGAATTGTTGTATATTACATATTTTCAAACGCATACTGTAACATTATTTAAGAAATAATAAATCTGTTCCTATATTTTATCAGTTAATAAAATATGGGCAGGAGTTTGGATGCGTAATAATTAAATCACGAGTGCGCAGAGCGTGTTTTACGGACCTACACATAAGTCAGTATGACTTTTTATTATGTTTATGTTTTTGAAATGCTGTTTTCAACCGTTTGGCCCTGAAATAATTCTTATGTAATTGAACTGAAGTAGAATCTCTTATGTTACAATCATAGGGGGTGAAATGTAACAGCCAACCATATTTTATCGTAGATTCATGTATAGGCGATTTCGCTATATGTTTATATAGCAATTGCTGTAGATCGTGTTAGAATTGATTACAATGTACTGTATGCCAATGTTATTGCCTTTTTTCACGAGATCGCTTTGTTGTGCGCCTGCAGGTCAAAACTTACCCGAACCAAAATGTACCCATGTTTTCTCAATCCCTGGTGAATTAATTTTAACGTAAAAGGGCTGTACAATATATCTTAAGGTTTGATTTAGTTAATCGAGAGCCAAAACATGACAGACATATTTCTTCGCTCTTCGCTTGCTCCTAATTTTTCTCAAAACAAAAACAAAATATTTAAATTATTTTTTCGCTTGCCGCCTCAATATTTTTTCAGAAAAAAATCCGATGAACAACTTTTCAATTTGGTGTGGCCTTATGCATGTTTTCTACATTTCTTTATTAAAAACCTTAAAATAGATAATAAAAAATATACGTTAAAATTACACAAATACCATTCAACATGCCCAAGTTATATTATGCAAAAACATACGAGCCGTGCCATGGGAAAACCAACATAGTGGGTATGCGACCAGCATGGATCCAGACCAGCCTGCGCATCCGCGCAGTCTGGTCAGGATCCATGCTGTTCGCTTTTAAAGCCTATTGGAATTGGAGAAACTGTTAGCGAACAGCATGGATCCTGACCAGACTGCGCGGATGCGCAGGCTGGTCTGGATCCATGCTGGTCGCACACCCACTATGTTGGTTTTCCCATGGCACGGCTCATATGGCGTTCTGACGTCAACGTGATATAGCAATGTACGTGATTAAAAGTTCAATAAACGTCTGCGATATGCCTTTTGTAGAACAATGGCCAAAGGGTACAATGCAGACGTATATCAACCTCAAAAAGAACATATATTATCAGAATATTGCCATATCTAAGCATATAGGAAACTTTAAACCAGATAAACATGTATGTAAGGGTTTTAAAGTTATTCTTCAGGCGTATGATGCACGTACACATACAGTTTGAATCTTTGAATATGTGGACACGTTTGAGAAGTAATAATTTATTAAAATGAGCTTTGTATGATCAAAGATTGTTTTTAATTTCAGGGATTGGGGTATTTCCTTGGTGCAGCTATTCCCGACGTTAAGATAGCATTTTTGACAGGAAATACAGTAATACTGATTTCCCTTCTCTTTAGTGGATTTATAACTCAGTCTATTCCACAATGGATTTCCTGGGTGAAATATCTATCCCACATCCATTACCCATTAAGTGCAATCTGTATCATCGTATTTGACAATATGGAACCTTTGCCGTAAGTAAACATTTGATATTTTACCTTTCTTTATAAGGTTTATAAACGGTTTGTAGGACTGACATTTTCAGTCTGTTAATTAAGTACTTTTGTACTTAGAAAGAAAAAAAAAGTTTAAATTTTTGAAGCTTTTACTAATTCATGCTATACACGAAACAATGTCAACAAAGCGTATCTTATATCCTGTGAGAAATGTTACTATTATACGGAAAGGCATACATTGACAACGGTGCTATGGTCATTTTTCATGAAATTAAGAAAACGCTCTAAAGGTTTGAGACCATAGAATACTTTGTACTGTAACTAACTATTTATCTATTCCAGTATAGTAAATGTATATTTTATCATATTCTAGTTGAATAATTCTACATATGTTTATAAATTATATTAATTCCAGTAGCAATTTTTACAGTTCAGTCTTGTCCATCGGATTCAAATAAAAACATGTATCAGGGTGCTGTAGCCAAACAAAGCTTTGATGCATGAACATGATGCACATTGAACTTTTATGACTAATTGATGTGACATATATGCATATATCCTTTTGGTATTATTTTAACTGTCACAGGCGGGGGTACAACGCCATTTTTTACATGAAATAAATTACAGACGACAAAAAGTAAAAAACGACCAAATTTGCACATAGCACATTGAGGCATAAACAGGTCGCATGGTTATACATTTACCATTAAACTGTTTGTTTTTTTTTTTTATATATTTACAAAAAGTCTCCAGTCTTTATATGAAAAACTAATTTAAGTTGCTCTCAAAATATCCACAATCTTAGTTGATCTTTTTATGAAATATGTGTCAATTTTGGAAGATGCAGTTGAAGAAAATATAGATTAGACAACAACATACAAACAAAAAGAAGATATTTTTTCTGCATTTTTACAGTTCTATATTATTTTCAGGTGTAACGGTACCAGCGTAAGAGACTTTCCAAAATGCTTACAAAATGAGACAGCAGTAATAACGTCGAAGGACATATTGTACGAAGCAGGGATGGTGCTTCCGATCTACTGTTACCTAGCCACTTTCGCACTTATTTTTATTTTCTTGAGGGTCGCTGCTTACTTGGCGTTACGTTTTCGGCGCCATATTCCTAAGTAATCACCAGTGCTTATAGCCATCACAGTTCAGGGAATTGGATATGTCCTGAGAAACTCTTTGGCTGAGAGAAATCAGATGGTAACCTATAACCAATTTCCGGTTCAGAGTGTTTGATTCACGCCTAAATAAGAAGCACTTTTTTGCATTACATCCTAGTCAGGGAATCGGATATTCCCCAAATAGGAACTGTTTACATTCACGCTTAGTCGGAGAATCTGATATTCCCAAATTAAGAAGCACTGTTTATTCTAAGTAAGACTCGTTAAGACCATATGAATGTGTAAATGTGTGGTGCCGATAAAAGATGTAAATGGTCGGAGAAAATAAAACTCAGTTGGGCACGTGGATGTTTGTTTTTTATTTTTAAATTATCTCCCCTACTCCCCCATTACCTATTCTAGACGCAAAGGGAGTTTGAAATAGTTAAAAAAAATTACCAAGCCATAAGAGACTTGATTTCAAGATAACGGGTTTCAATACAGGCTGAAGCTAAATTTACTGCAATCCTTACGCTGAAAGATGTATTCTAACCTGGCTCGGTTTGATTGTCGGTTAAACAAAGAATTTCATGCTCATATTCTGCGACAAAAACGATTTACGCACGCACAAGAAAAAGAGCATTATGAGCATTATTGCCGCACGACGTTCGGTGTATTACCGCTCAAATAAATGAAACCTGGCTTAATTGTTATCAAAATATTTCAATAAACATGTAAGAATGAAAACAATGAAGACCATTTTATTGTTTGTAGTCTATATTACCATGGTTCGTCGTTCAGATTCTTAAATATTAAACCACTCGGGTAAACGCTGTCGTGGTTCAATTCCTGCGCATCTGAGCTCTGAACCGTGATAAATTAGACGACAAACCCACTGGCACCAGAACAGAAAGAAAATGCCTCTGACAGTGTCCGACAAATTTATAATTTTACTGGTAGCCCACAGAGTCTGTACATGTTATACCCTACCCCTAGGTATTCTATAAGAACCATGGTCATGAACGGGAAAGTGCACTAACCCATAGCTATTCCTATTTTGTTATTTCCTGCCAAAAGTTACAGGCTGGTTTGCTTTTTAAAACATGATAAAATATATTTTTATCAAAAAGATATAAACTAAGCCATACAAGCATCATGTCATTGATATATGTGATAATTTGATCCTGACACAAAATATTTACCTGTGTAAACTAATGTCTCCTGTGATCATTTTGCATGCTTTCCTCGGACAAAACCGGTAAAAATGTACTAAGGTCGAAATAATCCTACTGTACCATGCTATTTTAAACTTTTTTGTTACCTTAAGCTTGGTTTTTCCTTGCTAAAACAGATATTAATGTTTAGTCAATTAATATCTCCTTGTTCAGTACTGTTGTGGAATTCGTGTTGTATCTTGTACTAGTATTTAAAGAATGTACTTCTGCACGCTGATCCCAACCCAAACGCTAACGGTTTTTCTAATTACAGTAGGCTTTGAAAGCGAACTGCATGGATCCTGACCAGACTGCGCAGGCTGGTCTGGATCCATGCTGGTCGCAAACGCACTATGTTGATTTTCTCATGGAGCGGCACATATATACTTTTCTGCAAATTAACACCGTTTAAGTTACAACTGAGCTTACCAACTTTAAGTTTAGTAAATTCAACGGTTTTTAGTTTCTTCAGTGACGTAAAATGGAAGCAAGAAGCTTCTATTATATCAAAGTCATATCTACCATAAAGTCAAGAATACCTACATATGAACTGATTAGTTGTCATGTTTGGAAAAACAGTATAGTGAAGGAATTTGATATTTTTGTGATTTTCGGTATTTGCTCAATAAAGGTGACGGTGATACTTTTAAAACAAAATTGGAAGCAAGATGTTTAGTTACAGTCAGAATAAATATTTTTACAGCATATCGAAGAGCATTTGATGTATACTGTCATAACTGCTAAAATAAAATATTCACAAATAAGCAAATAAAAAGTATATTTCAAATCAACCATTGAAACTAATATTGATTATCGGGCTATCTTTAAGGGAGACAATAACGGTAACCTATTTTGAAATGTCAGTTCAAATATAATATAAACTGGGAATGTTTCAAAAAAGAAAAAAAGAATTAAACGTCCAAGGTGATGTGAGATTTATCTATTTTTTATTTCATCTAATTTAATTTTTGTTTCATGAAATATGTCGTAACTGCAGTAAAGTACTCAAGTATGGAAGAGCATTAGTGCCAGATTGGTGTATTAACACAAAAATTAGACAATTATGCTATCTCGAAATTTCGATTTTTATTACTGAAAAATTCGGTTTATCAATGAACAATCTGTGTTAGTTTGCTTGCTTGTGTTCCATGCTTCCAAAGGATATTTTCACAGGTTGAATTACTAACTACCATATATGGACGTGTAGGTATAGGTCCTGGCCCTGATTGGGTACCCTGGGTAGCCCTAAAGGGACATCGTTTGTGACCGGTAAGTGTTAACGTTTGAAAAATATGGTTTCGACCATAATTAAGTCTGAAATTGTATTCAACTAGTTTCGAACCCTATGGCAAGGAAATATATCCGTACCCTGTATGAACGTCTATTCATAGGACCTTGCTGCTGTTTGAGACTAAAATATGGTATCTGGATTATCTCTAAAGATGAAGGCAGTTCGAACGTAGAGTTTATCATTATTTTGACCATGTCTTGAAGCTTTTCGACCTTGTCCAAGCCCCTACGTTCAGAAGATATACACATACTATACATGAACATATACATATGTCCTAGCTACAGTTGTCATTTAGTTTGTTTTCGATACATATATTGAAATAAACACCTTTCCTTATATATTCCAAAGATGAATTAGACTCTTTTTCTACCATTTAGTAATATTTCCATACAACGTATCATGTTTGTTAATTAATTTATAATTTCAAAGATGTGGGGAATCAAAGTTATCCCAAACTTGATCAAGAAATTAGTCATTTAACTTCTGTAAAATATTTAAAAAAAATTCCAACGCGACCAGCTAAAAACCTACATACATGTAGAGTAAAATCTAGCTCGGGTTATTCTGCAATAAACCACTCGCGTGCAATGACGTCAACCGATCCAGGTGCGTCGAACGGTCGTAAAAAGTAGTTACCATTTTTTCTAACACTGTTGATACTAGTATGTCGTGTTAGAATCGAAATTACAACTTCCCAAGTGTGATTTATCACAGAATAACCCGAGTTTTTCGTTCTTATGCGAAACAATATATCGCTCAGGCCTACGGCCTTCGTGATATATTCTTACGCATAAGAACTCAAAACACGGGTTATTCTACGATAAACCACGTTTGAGAACTTATTATTTCTTAAATAATAGGATAATTTAAATATAATGTATATATTGCTTTTAACATACAAGTAGATACTAACACATTACAAAAGTACAAAATACATTAAAATGACTCAAGTTGAATATGGTGACTTTATCAAAGTCCGCCCAAGCCCTATATAACCAATAATGAAATTCAAATAGGGAAAGTCACATTCAAAGAATGCAGCCACCCATACAACATTTCAAACATTGCCTTGATCTAATTTTGATGTAAAAATCTGTTATAAGAATAGATATAAAAAAACCTTAAAGTGCCCAACTTCAATAAAATAAATACAACCATCAAATTTCAGATCATAAGATTTTCATATTGCTTGCTATACAAACATATTCCGTTTAACACTGCCTGAGATTCATCGATTCCTCACATACATAGTTGCAGCATGTTAACACTGTACCTAGAATTATGCTGTGATATCAACATTATCATTTCTGTTTTATCAGCGTTGAGTTTGAGCATGTTACAATATGGGGCAATACCTAACTAAGGCTTGTATAGGCTTAAAGGAAAAGAACAACTGGAAGGCGTTAGTATAGTAACAACAAGCATTCCGTAGCATCTCCTTTTGTAGTCATGCTAATGTGCATTTTATAATGAAACGGATCAGTAAGTAAAGTAAGTTTTTGCATTCGCATATAAATTGCAATAAGGCACCATATAACAAATGGCACAAAACCAAACATCATGTGTACTAGTTCAATTTAAATGTCATTATTCCTATTTTGTTAAATATAATATGATACAAATGAAGTGCTTATATGATTTTCATATACCATATTTAGTATTTGAATGCGCTTATGTATTAATTTAAAATTGAATCAGATGCAACTTGATTTTCACAAAATACAGGAGGATTTAAAATGAAAACGCTTTATTTTATTATTTCCATATTTAGATTATAAGCAGGACAAAACTTGCCCAATTCAGTAAATGTGCTCACATGGTAAAGGCAAAACGTACGCCCCCACCCCCATCTCAAACAGTCAGAATGTACCAATTTTCAAAATGTAAGGTCAGGAGGGCTAGATGCTATTGTGATATTCCGTTTGACTTCTAACATGAGACTTACAGAAACTTGTGCCGATACTGATCAGGTTGTGTTTTGTTTTCTTGACGATAACATGTCACAATTAGGTGCGTTAGCGTAAATTATACGTAAAAGTGCCAGTAGAGAAATTATATTACGCTGTTTTAGGGAATGAGAGTAATAGTTTTAGCTTGAGAAAGCTAGCTTGAACATTATTTAACAAATGGATACCTTTTGATTCACCACTAGAACAATTTTGTTTGATGCGTAATAGAAAAACATGAAAAAATTGTGCTTCAAGTTCAATGTCGAAAACGAAAATATACGTTTAAAACAACATAAAGATTTTATGAGTTTGATCTAAAAATTTATACGAAACCCAAGTAGAGAGTAGTTATATTTTATTTTGAAATTAGAGAACATTTGTTAAAGATATTTAAGATAAGGCCAACAGTGGAATAATTCAATAATTTTTAAAGTTAACAGTGACCTTAATTTGTAACTTTTACCTAACCTAAGTTGCATCAGGGTTTTAATACGACTTCTTTTGCTAGTATTCTTTACTCTACAGTAATCTTTAAGAAACTTGACCGGTTATCGCATGAAGTAATGCTATGATTAATTTGTAATCTAGCAAGGCCGACATTCACCAATCACTAAAATTCACACAATTTTTTTGTGTCAAAGAACACGATCAAAATATGAGTTAGAGATCCTTTATATCCATATCGTTATCATTTTTTAAACATTAAAGGAGACATTTAAAAATACATTTATTTTTATAGTTCAATATCCTTAAGCTTTATAAAGTTTCAGTTTCAGTTTATTTAATACTCTCAGCACAAATACAATTGTGACATAAGGATACACAAAAAAACATTTATACACATATACATCAATTTAACGAGCCTCTACAATTATGCATTGCCGTATATGGTACATGTAAAGTGACCATACTTGAATAGAGTTAATTGAATATTGACATTCTATGTTGTGAACTAAAAGTAATATTAGCCGCGCCATGAGAAAACCAACAAAGTGGCTTTGCGACTAGCATGGATCCAGACCAGCCTGCGCACCCGCGCAGTCTGGTCAGGATCCATGCTGTTCGCTAACAGTTTCTCTAATTACAATAGTATGACGTACCGTTTGGGTCAAAAGTCTGAAATCGCTCGAGCGATACCATAATACACGGTTAGCGTGTAAATTTACACGCTTACCGTGTATTTCAATCGGTAGATCTATAAAAGTACACGCTCACCGTGTATTTTACGCGTTTACCGGGTAAAATATACGCTTAGCGTACAAATTTATACGCTTAGCGCGTATCGCTCGCTTGAGTTACACTTTTAAATAAATTAGCCAATCAAAATACAGGTTACAAAGGAAGATATTTATAAAGTTTATGATTGAATTATTACTTTTAAGGAAACATACATAATATTTTCATTATATTACGAATTCTTTTGCCACTGTAAAGATGATTTCAGTCAAGTAATTTATTCTACAGTATATATGCTTTGATTAAAGACATGTATATTTTATTATATCTTACCTGAAAAGCCTGCTTTATTCTTATTTTCGTCAGAAAAGAACAAGCATTTCCAGTCTAATTCCACACATCATACACATATAAAACTTGTACTTTGCATTTTAAAATGCCATTTGTTATCATATATCTATTTTTTCTACAACCTCAAATGATATATATATAAATAATAATAGTATCTATTTTTCTCCGACTTGAATGACATGTACATTATTGGGGAGGGGTGGGGGAATCGAGCGGCTCCATGTCACTGAAGTTGCTGTTTTAAGTGATCTACCGGAAATCATTACGTAACTGTTATGCAAAATGACATGATAAAACATATGTCACCTAGGTTATCAAGATCCTTTCGAGGTTCCCTAATTAGAGCGGATCATAAAATTTACTGAAGCATATAAGATGGCTTTGATATGATACAATTTAATGCCTTCGGTCATCAATGCCACTATATATGAACGAACACGGATTAATATATCACGTGGCGGAGCTGTCTTGTGAAACGAAAATAAAAATTTCACAGGATATCTAGTATTCTAAAATCTGTAAGAATATATTTGGAAATTTAATGGACATTTATTTTTAAAACGATGAAAGTGTAATAACAAAAAATGTAAATTCGTTAGATATGAATCAAGGACTTTAACTACTTACTAATGGGAAATACCTAATATCTGGAACAACTGATACGTATATTAGACCTTCCTGCTAATATAAATCTATAATTTTTCATTTTTTATATTTACATGCTGGATCATTTTCATATCGAAAATGTATCGTGCGCAAAGTCATTATCCGTAATTTAATAGAATAATTATGATAAAGCTGAATACCGCAAAATATAGAACAAGATTTCAAGTCTAGAACACCCTTCCCTGCTGCTACCCGCCCCCCCACCCCCATCCCCCACTCTCTCTCTCTCTCTCTCTCTCTTAAATCTGACCGCTGCCATTTGATATTTTCAAATAAAAACTTTCAATTCGAAGAATCAATAGAAATGATAAATAACAATTTTAAGATGATTACTATTTTTGAATACGGAATGAATTGATCCCCACTTTAGTATAAGTGGATACAAAATGAAAGGCTGGACTAATTGAATATTTCATTTTCAACTTCCACTTTTAATTATATTACAAGTATCATGCAAGCTTATTGTGGCAGGTTGTAAGTTCTGCGAGGTCGAGCAAGGAAATAAAACAAATACTTTGGTTTAAATAATTGATCTCGGAAATAAATATTATCCATTTCTTCAATGAAATTATTCTCCATTTGGTTGTAGTTATGAATTACCCATTTAATAATATACACTCGTTTAAGAAACTACTGCTGTCTGCATTTTTTTCATATGGATCCAGAAGACGATCATAATACTGGTCCGCGGTGAATGCAGTCATTTTTGCAGTTCTAAACTAAATTTTGATTGGTCTATTCGCTCGAATTCTAAATTAAGAATCGGGTCAACGAAAATACACGTTGAGCGTGTAAATTTACACGGTAAGCGTGTAAATTTACGCGCTTAGCGTGTAATTTATACGCTAACCGTGTAAAAACACGCTTAACGTATAAATTTACACGGTGAGCGTGTAAATTTACACGCTTACCGTGTATTATGGTACCGCTCGAGCGATTTCAGACTTTTGACCCAAATGGTACGTCATACAATAGACTTTGAAAGCGAACAGCATGGATGCGCAGGCTGGTCTGGATCCATGCTGGTCGCAAAGCCACTATGTTAGTTTTCTCATGGCGCGGCTCATATTACAATATCACTAAAGTGGATTCATCATTTTCATTTATAATGATGACCTTTACAAGAATAGGAAATGATGAACTCTCTTAAGTAATTGTTGATTACTCACGATGGCAACGCATCGTGAAGCTAAATGTTTATTGATGATGCCTGGAATACCAAAGAAACACAAATGCGTACGTAAAAACCTTGTTGCGTGGTCGTATTCTGAGAAGAGTCATTATTTGAGCCGTGCCATGGGAAAACCAACATAGTGGGTATGCGACCAGCATGGATCCAGACCAGCCTGCGCATCCGCGCAGTCTGGTCAGGCTCCATGCTGTTCGCTAACAGTTTCTCCAATTCCAATAGGCTTTAAAAGCGAACAGCATGGAGCCTGACCAGACTGCGCGGATGCTACCCACTATGTTGGTTTTCCCATGGCACGGCTCATTTACTTTATCATTTATTACTACATATATGTTCAAAATCAAATGATTAGTTTTAATTAATACAGTGGAAAACCCCTTTTGGAAGCATTAAACCTAATAGATACAACAGTAAAGGCTGTTCATCAAGGTAAAAAATCTGCAACTCATCTAGCATCTCCGGGTAAAGAGGGTCTCAACTATTAAGGAACACTTAATAATGGACTCTTTAATCACAACAAACTGGACATATATCAACAATGATTCCAAGCACCAAACAAAATTATACAGCCGCCACATGGCACCATAAATAAAAAAGTGGAAACCACAGGTCGCCCCACACGATATAAACGAAAATGTTGCAGGCTCGGTTTGATTGAGCCTGTTCATGGATGGTAGTGGAAATGCAAGCTACCGTCCACGTCCTCTAGCCCCTGTAGAGTAAGGTTGAGAAGGCTAACGAATTTCATAAGAAAATCCTTAGTAGAGCGTTACCAAACAAACATACCCCATAACAGCAAAAATATCATTTTTCTAAGGGTATAATTATCGGTCCAAGTCCAACAAATAATATTGTCAACAGAGACAAGTTGAATCGTACATTGTAATACCAAGAAATCAATTGTCAGGATATTGTACTTGGAAGTATAACATTATTCAATATAATTTATTTCATTGTTGTTAAATACATTTGTACCTAGTTTCGCCTAACATTAGTTAGAAGTAGAAGGGAAGAAAGAATCAAAACTGTTCTAGTAATATGTATCGCTTCCAACGCTGGTAATTTGTTAACAGTTAAATGAGATAAAGTAGCGTGTAAGGGCTACACTTTCAAATTAGAATGATACAGGAAGGTTTATAATATATCAGGTCAAGATCCGGAAATATTTGACGGGTGCGGTGGAGGGGAGGGGTGGAGGTGAGGGAGAGGGTGACCAGTCTAGAACGAAGACGTCGCCGCCGAGGCGCATATCGCCGAGAACTGGTAGGTTAGAGGAGGAGGGGACCTATGCCCATGTTAGTGGTTCAGGTGGGTCTCCTTCTGGATTTTGTTTTAAAAACTGGTACAAAATTGAGGCTTCTGGTGCATTTATTGGTGGGGATACTCCTCTCATTTTAGGAGGGGCCTGGAAAGTTTTGAAATACAGGCATGAAATGGTGGCCTCTGGCATAAATTTGGAGAAAATGTTATAATATAAGGTACTCTTGTGACAACGAACTTGTCAAGGTATAAGCTGATCATTCATACATGTATATTATTCAACATTTTATCATTCAAAAAACGTATAGACGTTCATTGTTTCATTCGAGAACCTCATTATTGCAGCTTCTTCCAGGTCGTGAAAATGTATGACATTTCACCCAAACGAAAGCTATTTTAGGTGTATCTGAAGTTTTTAAACTATATGTCAATGACAAACGAATGAATGCATCGATTGCTTACCTAAATAAGATGCAGAATATTCAGTTATTCAGAAATCTCGCAATTATTTACTTTGAAAAACTGACACATTTTGTTTGACTGTCGGCGCCACATGCACTTGTAAATATTGTCGTCGTATTTCCTGTTATTGGTAAAATCTCTACCATACTGTATTGTCGATCATTTAAAGTTTATATTGTGACTTATAAATGGTAGGAGATATTTTTACACAGTGTAAGATTAAGAACATTACAGTAAACCCAATCTGATGTGGCGGATGGTAACACAGAAAGGGAAATTCCACTGAATCTGTTTTCGTCAAGTGGGCTTTGTTTGCTTTGGATATTAATTTAGGCAAACTTTAAATTAGATGTTTCTGGTGTCAATATAAAGTAAAGACGTATTCATAACTTACAAAGACGTATAAACTATTCGTCGTGTTAAAATTAATTAATTAAGGACACAAGTTTGCTCTGTAGTAGCGTTCCATTCTAGAGCAATTACCAGATAATAAGATATGTGAAAGGTTCCTCTTGAAGCAAAGAACGCAACCAAGCAAACTAATAGGAGACTGAGATTGACTGAGTCTGTTCAATAGAATATATACTAGTGGGTGTTACTAGCACTGGCTTAAGCGAAATTCTATTATAATACAATGGGAAAACAAACATAGTGGGTTTGCGATAAGCATGGATCCAGACCAGCCTGCGCATCCTGGCCAGGATCCATGCTGTTCGCTTTCACAGCCTATTTGAATTAGAGAAACTGTTAGCGAACAGCATGGATCCTGAGCAGACTGCGCGGATGCGCAGGCTGGTCTGGATCTATGCTGGTCGCAAAGTCGTCATGTTGGTTTTCACAAGGCGCGGCTCATATAAGTTCTGGCATTGTTTAGAGAAAATGCATTGACTTTAATGAATCATCATTTGAAAATATTGTATCTATATAATATGCTCATGAATATTTCATTCTTTCTTTAGTTTGTGTATGATTTATAAATACAGAAACGAAAATAAAAGAAAGAAAATCATTTTAAACTTATTAATGTTGAACTGTTTGTTTTAAAATGTAAATTGTAAAATTCAACACTCAACTTTATTATAACAGAATTGCGCTTGAGATGATGAACAGATTCAATCAAACTCAGTCTTTTACAGTTTTGCTAGGTTGCATTCCATGTTCCCAAAGAAAATTTTCACATATCGCATTATCTGGTAATTATTCTAAATATAATAAACTACTATTTAGCAAACTTGTGTTTTGATTAACTTTAACACAGAGAGTAGTTTATCTTTTTTATTTAAAATGTATATTGGCGGACTTTGTTTCTGATGAAAATCTGTGACATAATTACACACACTTGTAGTAGTTCTGATAATTGTGGCGCTATGCATTGCACCTTGGCAATTAAATGTTTGTCTGAACAGGCTTTAAAAGCTGTGAATGGATTGCATTCTATTTTTTCAAGATTAAATTTTGATGTTAAAACAAAATTAAGTTTATTTGATAAAATGGTTTCACCAATTCTATTATACTGCTCTGAGATATGGGGAATATACAATACTTTAGATATTGAGAAAATTCATACACAATTCTGTAAAAGGATCTTAGGTGTGAAGTATCAAACTTCGACAATGGCAGTACTAGGGGAGTTAGGACGCTATTCCTTGACTACATTGTGTAAAGAGCGTGTGTTGAAATACTGGCTTAAAGTTATGTCAAATCCTAATTCTATAATGTACAGTATATTTGACTCAGAAAAAAGATTTATTGATAGTGCAAACTGTATACCATGGGTTAAAGCGGTGAAAAGAATTCTTGATAGCATAGGATATAGTAACCTTTGGGATAACATAGATATCAATGTAAACTATTTTTCATTATTTCAGAGGAGAGTAAGAGATCAATTTATCCAAGAATGGCATGGGTCTGTAGTTAGCTATCCGAAACTTGAATATTACATTAAGTTTAAGACAAATTTTGAATTTGAACCATATTTATCCTTTATTAATGATGACTATCTAAGAAGGTTATTGACTTGTTTTCGACTTTCTTCACATTGCTTAGCCATAGAAACTGGCAGATATACTGGAACTGAAAGAAATAATAGAAGATGTGAAAAGTGTACACACAATTTAGTAGAAACAGAATACCATTTTCTAATGACATGTCAATATTACAGAGAAATTAGATGTAGATATCTACCAAGATTTTGTCAACTTTGGCCAACTATTGAAAAATTTACTAACTTAATGAAAAGTGAAAATCCAAGAACAGTTATACGCCTTTGTAAATATTTAAAATATGCATTTAAGAAACGCACAGTGCATACTGATAATATGTTGTAATGTGTTGTTTTGTTTACAGATTGATATATCATATATACGTGCATGCTATGTTTAAATTACATTTTGTTCTGTTCATTGCCAAAACCATGCGAATGGTGATTGCAATAAATTGTTGTTGTTGATGTTGTTGTTGGTAAAGCTCAGACTATATGATTGTTTTTTCTATATATGTGCATTGTAAAAATGGCTATGTAGGACCCCTCGAAACATTCGTTGAGGAGTATTATTCCTGTCAAACAGCATTTCAGACACAAGAAACTACTCATTTTATACGGGCATAGCCGAACATTTTTCTTTCTATTTCCATTCAAATTCCATCGATTGTGCATGGAATTTAGTGATGGCATTCTCATTAATACATATTTTACTAAATGTGCATATTTCAGAATCAAAAATATTGCCAGGCAGCCATAAAAAGCTTCAATTACACAGAAACCAGTACATTTCAAGATTGTAATGATATTTTATGATTTACAACATTTTAGCCAATCAGCTGATATTTCATTGAATCTAAGGAGTTTCTTTATACATAGTAATATAAGCTAAATGTATCTAGAGATCGGAAAACGTCATTCTTGTGATACCAAATCAATTTCTAAAAATGTCACTTATAAAGGTTATTGTGTAATGAGCTATCAATCTTGTTCTCATAATTTATATAGCTGATATTTCAAATGCGATATTAGCATCCTTATTGCATTTTTAAGAATTTCCGCCTTCTCTTCCATCAATCAGAAGGAAAGCGGAATTTTAAAATACAACTCATAAAATACGAAAGAAAAATAATTGTCTTCAAGCTGTTTCAAAGTTGGACGAATCGAAGCTGTCTTATTAATATCAGTCATTCAATGGTTGCAATCTTGTTTAAACTTTAAGTGGTGTTAAGTGGGTCAAGTGTTCAACTCAAAGTAAAAATGATATGGGAGCGGTTTGTCTTTACATTCCTCACACGTCATATTAAAGTAGAACTGACTAATACGATATGCTTATATTTATGAGAAAAAAAGGTTATTGATGTACATCAGTGTGTCTTTTACTAAATAACAAATTGATAGAACGTAACTGTAATTGATAGAATTTTTCATGCCTTACCAAGGCATAACATTCTATTATTAAATGACCTTTCGGACAATAGATTTTACAATGTGACTGGTCAATAGCTTGGTTTACGGTCAATAGTCCTTTAATTTCCTTGTGACTAGTCCTAAAAATCTTTTTCGATATAACGCAGACGACAGAAAACAATATGGCAGGAGGTGAAAGGTTACGGAAAATTCCGAAAAGGAAAAACTGTTTTTCATTCCTTAACTTTTTGAAGAAGAATATATAGTAATTTCGATCTCAGACAAGCCATTTAAGTAGGGCATTTCATTTGATAATGGCTTTTTCCAGTACTCGGAGAGCAGAATGAAGTCTAAAATTCTAATTCACTTTATTTTCTACTCATGAATCTTTAAAACACGATCGTCGTTGCTTGGATGGCAAAGTAATTAAAGGGAATTCCAAAACCCTTTTCTCCCGTTACAAAACAAGAAATGTAGAGATGTTACCTTAGAGTTTGAAATTCGCTTTTCAGTGATGTGATTTTTTTGCCATTATAAAATGATAGCTTAGTGAACAATTTACTAAATGTGTATATCCAATTTTATCTCCTTATAAAAACTGAAATATTTGATATCTAAAAACGACCAAAGCAAAAGGAACAACTCCAGGAAAAATATTTAAAATTTTTTCCAACATTGGTTTACATAATAAATCATGATGTTCGCATGTGTACGTAATTTAGATCCTGACTGTAAATTAAAGTATCTGTTTGTCTGTCTGTCTTTTACTTGCATTATTTAAAAAAAATAGAAATACTCGTCCGATATTTTTCAACAGTAAAAAGGACGATATAGAACCCCTCTGAGAATATCTGCATAACTGTGTGATGTTGTGTAAATTTTGATATATAAAATAATCATGGGCTTCTGCTCTAGGGACCTTTTTACAATTTTTTTTTAAATATTTTTCCAACTTGAGGTTGTGGTAGCTTTAACAGTTAAAATTACTACTTTTAGATTAAAACAATTACCGAATATTCATAAGTTATTCCACAGGTAAGGAGTTATTTACCAATTGCACACTTATTATGTCAAAGTCATAGCTTACTTATAAAGTTTGAAATTGTCGTATGTCTCAACGATGCGCAGTAGTTGATATGACACGTAATTTGGCGAATTACGCTGAATTCCCAACAACTTAATCAGTGAAGTGACGTTTAGCTTCCTTGGTTAAATATTTCTTTGAAATCGATTGTCAAAACATGAAACATTGTGAAACAAGAAGATGGAAACGTTTTTCAATTCGTCTGCGTTTTCATTCATAAGAAGTTTTTAATTGTTATTACTTATGTACAAGTGGTTATGTAGGCATATGAATCATGACTTAATGATCATAATTGGGTAATTCCCATGTCCAGCTTCCTTATACAAGTATATATAAAGTTCGACTGCGGATAGCTGAACAATTAAAGAAAAAAACAACAGCTGAATAGTCAACAAACAAGCACATTGTAAACCAAGACACAAATACTGACGGAAAAAGAAAAGAACTGAAGCAAAAACTACCAACTGATAAATATTCAGGTATTTAACAGCTTCCAGCTTTATTCTGAAACATTTTTAAATTAGCTGCTCAAAAAGGAATTCGTAAGACAATAATTAAATTTCAATTTTATGCATTTTATTATGTTTTCTGAAGCATAAGACGTTTAAATTTATAGAATAACTAATTGTTTTAAGTCTTCTGGCGTTTTTAATAAACTTTCAATATGCTTATTTTTTATCTTTCAGGAAAAATGGCTTCTACACAAGTAATACTTTTTGTCGGATTGATTGTTCTGGCAGCTCATTTTGAGTGTGGGCACAGTATGAGACGCCAAAGACTGTGCAGAATGAACAGGGTTTCTGGTGCATGTAACGATATTGTAATGAGAAATGGTGGTAGTTCACCCATGGCTGCAGGACGCTGCGCACAGAAAGGCGGCACGTGCGAAATCATACCAACACGAAGGAGAGCTATGTGCGCCTGTGCTATCATGTTTGACGTTTAGATTCAGCTACATATAAAATTAGGTTGTGTGTAATTTCGTACAGTCTGGACAACAAAATGCCGATAAAACTTACTGACACTTTAGTATGTCAAGCAGCATTCAAGGAAAATGGATAAATACATTGTGTGAGAATATTGATCGTGAAAAAAAAAATAGTTTGACTGTTACTTACGCTTCATTAGTTTAAATGAGGTATATGTCGAAGAAAACAGTAACATCAAAACTTTTGCTTGAAGTCTATTCTCTAAAACGGGAACTTTTTTTACGATTATATTGATTTTAATATCGCTGCTCATCTGAAATAATTATAAATACGTGGTGTGGATTTTTTCTCAAAACTTGATATGAGGTATTTTGTATCATCACCTGTCGAATGCTATGCACTGTAATACATTGTTAGTAAAAGTAACAATCATCAGGCATACATTCCAATGGTTAGTACTTTGATTGTGGTAATTTATTTGTTTATTTTCGAACTTTTTTAGATTCATATTTTTATTTGTGTATACATGTGTTCTTTTCTTTTTCATTTACTCCTGATAATGTGATTATACATCTTTTCGTCATGTTGTGAAATGTATTTATTTCTATTGTTCTCAAATGCTCTGTATTGTTTAGTTAAGTGCTTTACATATTTTGTTAAAAGCCTTTACAAGTGTATTATAGACGAAAACAGTTAAGAAATACAATTCTGTTGTTTTCTATTTCATTATTATGTTTTGTTCAGCTTATTTAATTGTTATGGGCCTCCGTACCCGAGTTGGTAAAGACTCTTCACAAGCTAGTGACCTGGTTTCCTCCCGAGCATGAACTTTGTGAAAATAATTCCGATAATAGTCATTTTCAAATTAAGACAAAGCGGACTGTGGACACCCTGGACGATCGATATTTCAACAGGACCATAAGTTATTTATATTATATGCACCCATAATGGTGAAAAATAGAAACACTATCATGAAGAACTAAAAATAAAACTAGATGCACAAGTAAAATTTTATAATAAGAATCCATCAACATTTTATTTCTAAATGACTAAGTGACATACATTTGATGCAAAGGTGGTTCATCCCACCTCGTTTTTTATTTTTTTTTTTTTCAAATTAAAAAGTTATAAATCGTGACCAGTAACTTGATAGAACAAGTATATCTCAGCCGTTACAAAACGTAGCTGCTTCGTTCATGAGGCAAAGAAACTCATCCGAGAATTCAAAACTGAGCTGAACATACCAACGACTCCACCAGGTAGTGAAGACATGAGGTGGAAGTTTATTTAAGTTTTTAAGTTTCCTAGTTGTTCATTTACTTCCCACTTAACATGTCCATGTATGTCATCAGTACATAAAGCAAGATCTGGGGTTTATGTTGCGAAATAGTACTAATTTCACGTTGTTTATCATTACATAATAAATTTTTATTTAGATCTTACTTGAATAACAACAGAAGTATTAAATCAATTCAATATTTGAATGAAATTTAAAGTTTAAATTGATTTTTAGCACATCATCTATGTCACTGTATGCGGATGAAGACTTTATCATTATAAACAAAAGATTTGATAGAAAAAATTTCACGACAAACATTTTTATCCTTTAGCTGTCAGTTTCATAAACCGGTGAAACAAGATCTCATTCAGTTCCCACGTGATGTTGGAGAGATTTGCTATATAAGCCTTAGTTAAAAGGCAAATATTTGACAACGAAAGTTCTTTCATAACGAAACGACCAAATTCACTGCTAAATCAGCTTGCTGGTAAACATCACCACGACCACAAATTAAGAATATACATGTATTAGCAAACTTAAGTTCTCTGTGAAGTTTAATCATACCTACATCGCCTACTATTCCCCGACTTTTTATATTCGATACAATACAAAAAAAATGCAAAAACTATTATGACACTCACCTTTGTTGATGTTCATTTATCGCGACGTGCACTAGCTCGGAAGTTGCGACAGAGCGATTTACCGTATACTTATGAAAGAAGTAGCTATGTTGTTTACCAGGCGTGATAATGGTTTATGTAATAATATTACTACGGCTTGTTGGGCTAGGAGAAAAAATTCTATCATAGATCACCTCGGACATTCGAATATCAGATTATTCTTTGGTACTGTTGTAAATTATTACGTGTCGTTAAAACAAAAATAAGGGATCAATTTGTCCAAGAGTAGGGTGTTAATGTTAATGCCACTTCAAAATTAGATGGTTATTGTAATAATAAAACTGAATTTTGTTTAAAAAGAAATTAGCTGTCATAACAAATGACAGCCTAAGAAAACAAATGACTTGTTAACGACTATGTTCGCATAATTTAAAGATATACCGTAGATAATTAGGAAGATATGTTAATGTAGAAATGGATTACAGATTGTGTAAATTATGCAATCAAAATGCCATCGAGTCAGAATATCATTTCATATTATGTTGTTTACGTTACAGTTGCATAAGATCCGATTACTTGGGAAGGTGCTCATGGCCTATGTGCAAAAGTTTAATGCATTAATGTCCTCCAGTAGTAAAAACGGTATGTATAATCTTGCAAAATATATTAAAGAATCATTATGAATACGAAAAAATACTTTTGAAAATCTACTTGTCTTCTGATCGAATACTATTCTGTTTAGTTCTTTGTCTTTTGTCTATATGTTCACTTTCTTATGTATGATTGTCTTTGCCATAAGTTTTTTTTATATTTGTGAATGGCCAAATGCAAAGGTATTGCTGATTGTCAATAAACTGAAACTGAAACTTAAAACGCAGGTGAATGAATAACTGTAGAAACAAAATAAACTCAGCTTAATTAAAACATCAATTAAGTGCATAATGCTGCATTCATTCATTCAAAAAAAAAGTAATGTCGAGACATTAAACACGTTATCTTGGCCTTGTATATGTCACTGTCAGTTTAAAACTAGATACATATATTTCTTTCTTTTTTTATGCAAATCATGTATAATCACCATCATGGAAATACAAAAGAATGAAATGAGCCGTGCCGTGAGAACACCAACATAGTGGGTTTGCGACCAGCATCCGCGCAGTCTGGTCAGGATCCATGTTGTTCGTTTTAAAGCCTATTGGAATTGGAGAAACTGTTAGCGAACAGCATGGATCCTGACCAGACTGCGCTATGTTGGTTTTCTCATGGCACGGCTCAAATACTCTAAGCTCGAACACTATCTGATCAATTTCTACGAACTGCTCTTCCCTTAAGATATATTTCAGGTACCTAATCTTGAATCACGGCTTCATGATGGCATTTATATTAAGTTTCATTGGAATTCCTTTAATATTGTACAATTAGTTAGCAGCAATGGTATATAGGGGTAATATCAATATCCCAAGCTTCGTACATCTCACCATGTCACACACATCTATCCATCATTGAACTTGTCATATATGATTTGGGTGATGATGGAATATTCATTTATTGCAAAGTAATAACCAGATTTCTTTGATAAACTGATACTGAAACTGGATAGAATTCCATCATTGTAACTGGATAGAATGAATTGCAGTAAGAAAAAGAGGATCTTACACGAGTACATTTTCAAACTGACGTTTTAAAACAAGCTGAATAAAACAAAAAATGCAATGCTTAACTGAGCTTTCTATGTAGGGATAACGCATGTTTTCTGTGTTATTACATCTACAAAATCCCGAGGAATTGTTTGGTGCCCGAGCCCGGTAAAATAATAAATGAATATGTTGTCCCCCAACGCCATTAAACTTTTTTTGAAATGTGAGGGAATGTCTAAGTTGTTTTTTTTTCACGTTCACGAGATCAAGGTCAAATTCAGGAATGACTTTGTCCGGAGTATTTCTTCTTCATGCATAGATAGATTTTGATGTAACTCGACACAATTGGATACCATCATGCGACGGAGTGTCATGCATAAGAACAACAAGGTCTAAGGTCAAGGTCACACTTAGAGGTCGAAGGTCAAGTTCAAGAATTATTTTTTCTGGAGCATTTCTTCTTCATTCAATGAGAGAATTAAATGTAAGTTGGCACAACTGTTCACTACCATAAAAGTGAGTGTTATTCTCAAGACCCAGGTCCATAGGTCTAAGGTCAATGTCATACTTAGAGGCCAAAGGTCAGGTACAATAATGACTTTGTCCAGAGCATTTCTTCTTCACGCATGGAGGGATTCTGATCTAACTTGGCAAAAATGTTCACCACCATGAGATAGTGTCATCCACAAGAACCAGTTCCTTAGTATACAATTACTTCCCTTTCTGCTGCTATAAATACCTTATACTGTAACTTTTTTATTACTGGCTGTAGGGAAAAATCGAAACCACGTTTTTGTAGTACAACATGTATGGTACATCCAATTGTTAGCTGTATTTTTACCTATCGCTACCGGGTAAAGATTTTTGTGTGGAATTAGAATATTTTTTAAGATTAACTTCCCTTTGTTGTTACTATAAATAACTTATATTGTAACCTTTTTATAATTGTAGGAAAAAACACGCACTATTTTTATGATCTCGTGGGAAAATGTTATATAACCTAACGTATTTTTTTCAGAAAAGCTGGTTTTTTTCACTGGATCCGGCATGTATTAATTTGCGGGAGAAAAAAGTCGTGTATTAACACGGAAATTCACGCGCTGTTTGTACATGATTTTCAGTTTTGTCCGGGCCAAATTCTTATTTTTTCGGCTTCCTTACTATCTCTGTTTTCTCTCTCCTAATTGGTCGTTAAGAAAAGTTCGTCCATAACAGTGAATGTATTGAATCGCAGTTATGCGAAGTTATGCGACTGTTTATGTTTATAAATCATATCAACGATTTTGAAAGTATCGATCCACGGGTATATTTTTATTTAATATCTCACAGAATTCATGTACATCTTGGAGGCAGGTCATTACGTTGGAAACGGTAGGTACTCAAATAACTCGTTTAACAAAGACATGGTTAATATCATGTATGAAACAAGGAAACATAAATATAATTGTTTAAATACCTTGAAAACATGTCATGCTTCTGCTATAGTTGGTGATATGTGCGCCCCGGTTATGGTTATTTAACCGTTGACCGTTTCCAATAACAATAGAATATGAGTTAAAAATTGTACTGGAATCGTTAAGTCATCACCTGTAAAATTTTTGTTTTGTGTGTTAGCATCTGCAGAAGCACTACGGACATCATCAATCTTGCGGGCTTCTGCAGACGTTGCAGACAGAAAAACATTATTATTCCTATATTCATTTATGATAAAGGCCTTCAAAATCCACCATTTCATGTTCTGATTGGTGTTTAAATGCAACATTGAAAAAATACGACTTTTATAATTCCTCATAAAATTTATGACCATGCCTAGCCTAACAGCAACAAGAAAGCTGTAATTCATGATTTGATTAAGCAATATGATGATCATCTTAAAATATTTCGACGTTATGATGTTACGAGTGTTAAATCCCTAAAATCACTTTTATTAATGTAACAAATTATAATATATATAAATAGAAATGAAATGATTCGGTTAGTTTTTCTCCATAATTCTTCATGTCGCTATTATAGTGACGATTTTTCACAACGTAAACAAAAATCGACACTCTTGTGAAATGTTGTAACTTTACAGAAAGCAGTAAATAAAAAGGTAAGATTTTTTTATTTCATTCCTCATTCAGTGTCTTTTATATTCTTGTAGAATAATTTTGACCCAAATATGTGTATATTGACTTTTTCGTTTTGAGGTCATTTTGGTTTATGTACGTTTATTACTACAACTCAACCATAACACTCCAAACTCCATCCCCTTATCGGTACAGTAGACACTGTCACCATATAAATTTGGCTGAGTTTCAGCCGTTTTATATTTTTCATTATTTAAATTTTGTTGTACAAAGTTTTTATCCCAGTAGTTAATTATCATATATCTTGCGTGTAAAACGAGCAAATAAGCTTTAAAAAACTCAGTAATACTAAAATTATTTCTTTTTTTCTTGTATTGCGACGCACACCTGTTAAAACGTAAACATATTACTTGATAGTGTTTTGAGTACAGTAACAGAATTTGACAAATAGCGTACTGCAAAATAAAGATACATTAAATACTTTCATTATGTTCTTAAAGATTGTGACATAAATATCAATTTGTCTGTAGATTATAGCAAGCATTTGATTTACCAGGCGTTGCCAAGTGTGTCGCCATTTTAGGATCACATGGTTGTACCACCGTCAATGGTATGATTTGACAATATTCCTGAGGTTGATAATACCCATGTAAAATGTGATTCATTATTATGTAAATCACGCACTTATACAAGCGTGTTTGTGAAGTAACAGTGGATTTAAAATTAAATTTAAAAAACAAGTAATATTAGAACTGAGGTATGTATTAATTTTATTTCTTAAAATGCTCTAATATATGACACAAATTAAATTTTTGTTAAACATATAAAAATTGCAATGTCGTTATAGAATTCATTAAGGATGTGTTTCTGACCATATTAAGTCCTTTTTTAAAGCAAATTAAAGGTTATGGTTTTGTTTGTGATGGGTTTAACGTCACACCGACACAATTACAGGTCATATGGCGACTTTATAGTTTTAAGTGGAGAGGAAGACGTCAAATGCCACTCCGGATGGTATTTCATCATGGATGGGTACCCAAGTAAAACCATCGACCTTCCGTAAGCCAGCTGGATGGCTTCCTTACATTAACTCGATGCTGTTGAATCAAAATGTATGAATAATTATCAATTTTACAATAGATCTAGTCAATTTTCATAGATGAAAATCAAGCTGAAAGAGCACGGAGTATAGTGTTTTAACTTAGAGATATTTTAAACCATGTTATGTGGTCATGTTACAATTACATTTTACAATTCTATAATTGATGTTTTCATGGCCGTAGCGACTATCGGTTGTTGCCTCGTCTCATCTGCCTCGGCTGATTTTATGCCTGGCCATTATTTTTGGTCTCCGAGTTTGGTGTTGCCTTTGCTGTTTAATTCAAAATCCGTTTTTGAAGAATCTGCTCTCGGTTTGGAAAGTATTTTTCGAATAGATTTGTTATAAAAATATGGAAAAAAACTATAGCATATATCTACGACGTCACAACTGTGTGGTGTATGTGAGATATGTCAATATAGTACTTCGGTTGGTGCGCGCATTTCAGATTAGTGTTTTCAATATTGTCCAGCAGCATCCGAAATTAATAGCTAGTAATGTAGATGTCACTCCCAGGCGCGTAGCGTGGCACACTCAGTTACTCTGCTGATTGCTTAATAACATTTGTAAGGGTAAAAGATCGAAAGAAGCAATGGAATAGATCAGGCAAGGGTATGGCTAGTGCCAGTGTTTGCGCATGTATTAGTAAACTGTAATTTTGTAGATTTGTAAATTTCAGAAGAAAATACAGGACCATAGCTTGGCTAATTTGTTTGATCTTAAACACCACATACCTCTGTCTCCTCTCCTAAAAAGATGTTACAAATCATTGCGCAAATTATTTAGATTGCATCTATTTCGGACTCCTACTTCCGACGACATGTTTGAAGAAATAGATTTCAACGTTTTAGTCGTTCAGTTAATATGTTTCACTTTTTGCTGTAATTTATTACCTAATTCAGTGATTGATAAAAACATTTCTGTTTCATATGCATTTCTGAAACTCTGGGATACGGTCAAAATAAATGTTCTTGAGTATAAATTTTAAATTTGCCTAATGCAGATTTAAGTACTCCTTGTCCTACAGCTTAGTAAATACTTCACAATTGTCATTCATAAATAGTCGCGCAGTTTTATTTCACTGTAAATGTTCACCGTGCTCAAATGTAAATTATATCATACTGGTTTATAGTTTATATCAACAAAAGTTTTCATAAACCGGTTTAAGCTCCCCAGTGGTGTTTTTGCCACTGACCGTTCCAAGGCGGTGCCCCACTGTGTTCCTTTCGTCTTATGTGTTGGCTTTGTGTGCGTGTGTGTTGTTCGTTTTGTCCTTATGTGTTGGCTTTGGGTGTGTGTGTGTGTGTGTGTGTATGTGTGGTGCACGCGTCTGCGTGCTGGGGGTTTCGTTGTGAGGAGGCTACGTTTTTGGTGCGTGGCATTCCCTGTTTGATATTTTTCTTTGGTTTTTTACCACTATTACAAAAGTGGATGACAGGTTTGCATTATTTGATATCCTTTCACAATCTTTTCATGTTTCAGATACGTCTGTAAAGAAATTGTCAAAAGATTTATCAGATATAATACTGAATAATGTTTAGCGCCGATGTAACAGCTTTTAAATGCAAATAGCGAAATGAATGCCGCAAGTCAAGAATTTTTGCCTTTTAAGTTGCTTAGATCTCATTACTTGGTAATAGGGACATACGTTGCAATGCCATTGCATTTGTAACACAAAATCAGAAAAAAACGCTCTGATAACTGCTTTCGAATAATATATATGGACAGAAACCTTAATTCTGTAAATGATAGGAAATTCAAAAGATTGCAGGAAAAAAATCAACGTAATCTTATATCAACTGGCTACTTTTTTCAAGAAGAGTGGCGAGTAAGTTTCCCTCAAAGGTTATATAATGTTTCCCTCCTTTAAAGACTTAAATTACTCAAATTTAGAATTTAAACAAACAATAGCAAAACTTATTCGGTCAGATTTGTTGAACCTTGAAGATAATAGGTAAGGGTAGATTTCTCTGAAGCACTAAGCACCACGAACACAGCCTCAAAGCCACGCATTTGCTAAGTAGACCCACAACAAATAGAAGCTGTAGCGGAAAATACTACAAACGGGTTGCTTCCAAAATCAAACAAGTACAATTAAATTTTATGCAAAATATAGATACAGGGGGAGGAAGGTGTAAGGGGTAGAAAGGATTGAGGGTGAGGGAGGTGGTTGAAGGGAAAGTAGAACAAGGATGAATATACAAACATACCCAGAAATCTAAGCCAATTTGCTGGCTTATTGGTGAAATTGTCTCCCTTGAAAACAAGTTATCGGGTGTATCGATTAGCCATTATCGGTCAATTTACGCCTATTGAAATATAGAAGGAGAAAAACTTTAACACATCAAATGACATCAAAAGCATCATCTGACAATATTTATTAAGTTATTGAAGTAATCTGCAATATTTGCACTTTCTTTCAATATAATTTTTAATAAAATAAAATATGATCTTCTTGCTTCCCTAAGCGTTTGAAATAAGTAACTAATTTTGATCCCGAGTCCCATTGATTTCTGTAGGAAATGACAGATTTTAAGCTTTACATGGTCTTTTAGAATGATTTATTCACATATTTATACTCATCTCACAACATTTATTAAGTTATTGAAGTAAGCTAGAAAAGTTAATCTTTCTTTCAATGAGTTTATTTTTAAATTATTTTTATGTCTTCTTGCTTCCTTAAACGTTTGAATATCACTGATTTTACTAATTTGGAACATTTTGCCCGTCACAGTACACGTGTACTGATGACACCGGATAACCCGAATTAGATAGACATGTGTGTCAATCTAATTCCGTGTTTAATGTCATTACTTTGTCAGATTAAATAAAAATAAAGTTATTTTAAATTACATGTTTAAATAAAAATATTCCATTTTTTAATTCATTTAATACCATTTTCACTACTAGAATTATTTATTGCATTAAAACGTAACATAACATAAAGTTGATTAACATATAGAACTACATGTTCATATTTAAACTTGAATATTGTACATGTAAATATAACAAGTCCATTGGGTCGGGTGTAAATTTCATGTTGTTTCTTGTTTGTAAGTATTATAATATTGTTGTTAAAAATTTCTTATTTTATCTTTTTGTAATGATTATATATGTATGATAAAGTCAAATAACGTGTTTTACAATAAGTTAACCGAATGCTGACATATTTCTGTTTATTACCGTTACTAATTGGATTAGTATCCGTTTGTCTGACATGCCCCGCGGCCTAAAAGGACAATTGTTACGGCTCTTGCATAAACACTCTAAAGTTAAAATCTAAATTATGGATATGGAGTTATAAATTTTGATAATTTATCTTACCGTTCAAAATCCAAATTCACATTATTGTAAAGTAAAATGCATTTATAGGCCACGGATCCATAATATTTGAAAACGTTTTTAAATTGAAAAGACACATTTTCAAGGAGACCCGAAATACACATATATTTCGCCCTCATAAATTTTTTTTTAAAATTAAAGGGACTATCCTCCAGATCGTTCGACAACAAGAAAAAATACTTTTATAGATATCTGGAAATAAATGCTATGCTTTAAAACTTAATTACTGACAAAGTTTAACTATATATTACGTAAATACTTGAGAATTTGCTGTTTTTCTATATGATGAAAATCGAAAAGCGATTGTAACGCTTTACTCAAGGTAAAGTGTCGCGATTATAAAAAAAAATCTATATTTTGAAGTCATAATCCACTTATTCCGCTATAGCGCTATTGGTTTCGACGAAATATTTTAGACACAAAAACACATCTTCTAGTATTAACAAACTTCAATTTGAGAGAAAAATTATTTTTAGCCAAATCTGGAGGTCATTAAATATATATTTTAAAAATACGTTGAGTAATGGGAATTATATGCTTCCTGACAATTTTTAAACAAATTCCAGATTGTCATTCAAAATCACCAATTTGAAGAAATAAGAAAGTTATGTATATCAGGTAATAAACATGTACGTCGATCTAATTCCGTCTTTGTCAAATTAGGTTAAAACTGTTATTTTAAATTACATGTTTGAATAAAAATATTTAAATTTCAAAAATTATTTTTTAATAATTAACTTTGAATTTATGATTCACATATATTTTGCCCTTAAAAGATATAATCAAAAGTTTAAATACATATCTAAAATGGGAATATCCTTCCCGGCTCTCAATTTTGAAACAAAAACCCGATTATCATTCAAAATCACCAATTTGTGGAATACACTGCAAACTGCCTAGGGCAGGTATAAACTCCGCTGGTGTAAAAAGTTTCACAATGTTGTCGCAATACCCCTAATTAACAAAACCAGTGTAAGGTCAAGATTATCAAGATAAGAGAGATTAACAAAAGTCGATACTCGCGTTAAGATGGTATAAAGGGAAACAACCAAATTTAACCGATCTGGCTTAATAATCAAGGGACAATACTCTTCAAAACACGGTCTCATTTCTGGACATGGGGAATACTACGTTCCTTAATCACAGTAACACTACAACGTAAACCACAATACGCAGACATTCATGTACCAAAGACAAACATAAACTCCACACACAACTAACTAACAAACAAACAAGTAAGATATAACACACTGTAGGACACCGCTCAAGACACACAGACGCACAAGCACACAAACACACACATATAAGCAGAAAAAAACAACAATCGGACACCGCCTTAAGATTCTGGCAGCCAAAATTAAGGTGGGCACGATAACTTACTCATAGTAAAGGGGGAGGGGATGCCAAAACAAGGGAGAGCAATTACAAGGGGAAAGGGTGGGAGCGATAGGGGGAGTAAGGAGGAAGAGGAAAGAAACGCCAACAACAAACAAGACAACATACGCAACACAAAAAAACAAGACAGACAAACAAGTTGAAAATAGGGGCACCGCCTTGGAACGGTCAGTAACCAATATAAAGGAAACTGGGGTTGCTTTAAATGCGTTTAGGGCATGCCAACCTTGTACTTACCCTATGTTCAACAAGTTAGACAACACAATGTAAATAAAATTCCCACTGAGAAAGGCTTTAACTTTAACGAAAAATTACCAGGTCATATCAAGTAAAACATAAAATTAAGGCGACTTTCGCATCGTATCCTCTTTTGATAAACTATTTAACACATTTTACAAATATTTGATTAAAATAAGGACTATTTTTAATTTTCCGAATTTCATAAACTACATCTCCATAGTATTCCGGTGTGTAAGTCTAAGTTTTAAAAGTGTTGTATGTTAGTATTATAATGTTAACTTCTTGTTACACGTTTATACTTACCATTACGAGTATTTTATACGAAAATTTTTTACATATTTATCATACTAGAAAATGTATATTCGTGTGGTATGCTTTACGTTTACAGCTTTAAATCTATCCGTACTGTCGACCTCAAACAAATTATGTTATACATTGTAGATGTACTCTGATCTTCCATATTCAGTTTCAAATAAACTCCAGTATTGTAGACTACTAGTATCAGCGAATGATGAGGGCCAAAGGTGTTGCCCGTAATTATATTAAAACAATATCTTAAAACTTTCATTCCGAACAATAGAAAAGTCAGTTTGGGAAGTGTCTTGATTGGCTACTTAAGGCAAGTGGCTGCTTAATTAATACATGTAGGTGACCGCTAAGGCAGGATGTACTATATACCTCTATCACAGTTCAACATTAAATGTGTGCAAAATGTCTCTTTGAATCTTTATTTCATTTTACACCCAATTCCCTCAACCTTCAAATTTAATTTATTGTATTTCTTTTATCGAAAATTGACAAAATGCCTGCCTGTGCGTATGTTAGTATGCCTGTTATGTGCATTATAGATCAACGCAGGTCATACTGGCTAGTCGCTTTTAGAAGAAATTCTCTTTCTACTCCCGTGGGGAGATTCAACTGACCCACACAGACGGAAGAGGATTCCCTTTTTCACATTCTCCTGCTGAGTAGCTTCAGCATTGGTTGCGCTACGCCCTGACTCCCCTATATGTATTAAAATAGGTCTGTTAAAACCCACCAAATAGATTTTTCCAAACATTCACCAGGACAGCATTTTTCATTCGTGTAACATTCGGGACCGAATTGAAATTCGCATCCCTCCCATCGTCCTTTCGTTCTTGGGCACTTATAACTGGAGCAAATTTGAGAAACATGGGGATCGGGAGGTTGGGGGTTGATTACATGCTCCACCAGAAAGGTTTACACACCTACGTTTTCTGGCTATTTTATGTTTAATTTCCTACATTTTTTTTTCTATTTCTACCTTATCTTATTTCAAAGTATGGTTAAGATTCAAAATAAACCGATAAATTTATTTGTGCCAAAAGAAAAATCGTTTGAAGCGTAATGACTTATCATTATAGTTTAGATATATTTCATTTTTATAAAAAATATCATTGATTGACAACGATGCTGTTAATGTTAAGAACATTAAGCACGAAGTTGCTGTTGAAGCGTCATTTGCAGACGATAGGTAATGCCGCGCGGCCATGTGATATCATGAGCAGTTGATGATTTCGTTTGTGCTGTTATCATTATATAATATGTACTATTTGATGTTCTATTCAACAAAATGAAGTTTTATTTTAAGTGGTAAACAATTGGTTAAATCACATTCTGCTCTTATCTCTGTAGTGAGTTATACTGATATCCAGTCTTTTTAGCAACACCCTTGTCATTGTATGGTTGAAGAACATTTTTAGAGAAACCTCATGTTCTTTTAAGCATGAGAGCAACATAAGACGAAACTTTGATTGTAGGGGAAACTGTTTTAACATTTTTACATTTAATTTCATTCGTATTCGATAAACCAGGAGCTCCATCAAGATCAATATTATACATACATCTCCCAAAATGTAAGTCCTGTATTCGAGAACTACACATAACAAACGAATCATAAATCGGTATAAGTACCTGCAATAGATCGCGGAGTGAACGGGTACTTTTTTCTCTGTTATATAAAATCAGCACACCAAAGTGTGTTTTTTAAATCATATATCCTATTTTATTCTCGGACAGCCCTCACAAACCCTTCTATGGGGGAGGGTGGGACTCAACCTCCCTAACTAACCCCTGTGGGCGGTTAACCTTTAACAATCAAATTTACCTAACAACCACAAACAAAGGCGCACACTCAATTGCCTCGGTAAAATTTAGTCTACCGCTACGGCCATGTAACCTCCCCCCCCCCCCCCCACCGTCACCAAAATCTTTGCACCACAATTAGTTCATACTTTAGTAATTTTATATAAACAATATATTTTTGTTCAAACATGGTTCAACTGTTTATCAGTTGTACAAAGTAAAAATTGTTGTATACTCTGTGATAAGCAACGATTGACACTCGGACTGTGTTGAAGAAAATTATGAATGAATTTTTCATATATTTTCACAAAGTATTTCAATCAGCTTGTTAGATTTGAAAGTTCCTGCTTGTGGTTTATCGCCTAATTTATCACGGTCCATCGTTCAGACGCTTGGTAACGTTTATGTGGTTTAATTCAGACACATCTTATCACTGAATCCTGGTAAATCAGACGACAAGCCTTGATTATTTGATAAGAAAAAACATTTAGAAGATATGTTTTATGTAACGATCTTATATTTTTACAAATAGAATGAAAACGGTTGCCTTGGATACCGTTTTATGTATCAATGATGTATCTGTTGTTACCAAGACGACACCTATTCTCAACAACATCACGTTTTCATCATGCAGTGGAGATTTTCTTGCAATTATGGGACCTTCAGGTATGAATGTCATTTTTTCTACGAGATTTTTAGGTATAAATGTGGAGTTAAACATTTGTAATATATAGATACTGCAATTTTTCGATATGAAATTTGGGCATGATATATTTTTTAAATTTATATATATATATTAGGAAGCTTACATTAGTGTCTTGTCACGCAATTTAAGAAAAAATAATAAATTGCAAGGCTGTATCATGCACTTTTTACATTTTGATTCAAATTCAACGTGGAAAGACACAAATGTGAGATTGTTTTGCCCATTTGTTAGTTTTACATAAAATAGACAACATGAAACAATGAAGTGTTATAGACAACATAAATTCGACCGACGTCTGCTGAACTTGAAACGGCATCAACGTCAAAAACTTATAACACTTGTGTACTGTGTGATTTTTTATTGTGTTTTTGCTTTGTTGTGATCTAGAGATATTTCACTTTAATGTGAATGCAAAACCATAGCAGAACATGCTCAAAGAAAGTTATCATAGTAAGACATAATTATCACAAAGGGCGGATGAAACTGGGCTGAAGAAGTATATACAGTCAAACCTGTCTACAAAGACCACCCTTGGGAGGGACAAAATGTGGTCTTTATTGGGAGGTGGTCTTTATTCACAAGTTAAAATACACTGTAACTATTAAAATGGGAAACGAAACATGTGGTCTTTAAAGCCATATATGTCTTTAACACAGGTTTGACTGTACTACATTACACTGTCACAATACAAACTCGAAAACATTCGAAGTAAAAATCACCGAACTGCAATGTATGTATTATCATAATATGAAATGATCCCGTCACAGAAAAAATAACGCGTAAAATTACACTTTATCATTCAGTTCCGTTGGTCAAAAACAATCAAAATGAAAATGATATGGGAGAAAAAAATGCATGTTTTATAATTCTGTGCTCAGTCTATTGGTATGGGAATAACACTAAGTCAAAACACTGGAAACAATATTGTCGAAAAGAAGTGAAAGTCCAATTACACTCTGTTAAACCGCTGTTTCCATCAAATGAAATATTTTCGTATTTATTAAGTGGTTTAAATTTCGTTTGGAAGGTGCTGGAAAATCAACCTTGCTGAATGCTATTGCTGGAAGGCAGCCGTTATCTTCAGGGGAGATCACTCTATCTGGAAAGAACTTTGACAAACTGTTGAGGCGCCGGTTAGGGTTCGTTTTGCAACAAGATGTTTTCTTTTCTCGCCTCACTCTCTGGGAAACTCTATATGTAAGTCTTGTCGGCCTTAAGTGCCAGTTATTCCGAAAGTTTGGGTCTCACTCAAACCTCTATCATTATCTAATATATTAGACTTTGGGGCATATTAACCATGTATGTAAATAATGTAAAGATCATTTCCAATGATTACCTTAAACAATATGAAGATTTAGAATCTTAAAATGCATAGATTCGATGTTTTTCTGATACAGAACGCCCCACTTGGATAATGTTGGCATGTCTCAAAAGCGTTCTCCAAACTGGCAGACACATGATACCGCTATGACGGATTTTGTATTAATAAGTATCTAAATCTCCTACATATCATTGTAAAATAATAAAAGACCTGTCAGATCACACGCTAAATGAATCATTAAATAATTATACTTAATGTTACATTAATTCTATGAAGAAAAGTGGTGAAATAGAACTGTGTAATATCAGTGCTTATAAGGTCTTTGTAGATACAAAAGTCGTAGGATTTGAAAAATTGGTTTATTTTGTAACCGCATAAAGAGTACACAGACTATTGGTATAAAGGTATAATACACATAATCAAAGACACTCACGACACAACTGTGTCTTTTCAAAGAAGGATATGTCCATAAATAAATTAAATCGAAATAGAAATACATTTTCTTTTTATTAACAGTCCTGTGCATTGTAAACTTCGTATGTTCATACACGATATGTTTGTTTTTAAGCAACACATTATGATTCAAAAGTTCATTCATCATTTGCGAATATGTACCAGTATATAATTTAAATAGGTATGATATTGCATTTTATTTACATTTTGTATTCTTCTGGCGGCTCGACTGATGCTGTTCGCTACAAAAGTAGTATTAAACTGTTGCTTTCCTGTATATGATATAATGTTATATAAGAGCAGTTGAGAAAATTTAAGGTTTGTACAGTTTAACTATTAAACTGACGATTTATATTTCCTCAAAAATATTTCAGTTTACAGCCATGAGCATATTACACTTGCAGAGAAGATGGACCGAGTGGATGAAATCATCAACATGTTAGACATACGCAAATGCGTAAATACGAGTAAATTGAACAGACACTATTATATTTGAATATATACCTAACGAATTTTCTGTCTCAAAACACAAAAGAATACAAAACCCTGTATTCAACGGAAATCCTCAGTTGTGGGACTACACGTTTTATTTACGACGATCAAAGCACCACAAAGTTCACCGTTTCAATAGAGAATATTAGGTTACTGTCTTTTAAATTTAAATTTATTAGGTGAGGCGAATGAAATATAGAAGTGGAGGCTTTAGCCGAGACTTCTACATGTTCGTACACGAACCTTATAAATTTAAATTTATAAAGACAGCAACCTAATGTTCTATTTATCCTACCCTCTGATTTAAAAATCATTTTTAAGTAAAATTTACTCCCAACTAGGTATGTGTCTACTTAGATTTAAAACTGCTTAGATTTATAGAGGATATTACAGGAGTGTCTTTTCATATTGTATTTATTAAACGAGTGGAATGAAATAATAAAATGCGAGGCTCTGTCGAGCATTTTATCAATTTTATTCAACGAGTTTAATAAATTCAATGTGGAAAGTCACAAATGTAATATTTTTTATCATGTGTTAGCTTTTCCTGTCGAAACATCAAGAATTCTACTTTCTTTTACTATACATATAAACAAGTCTATTCGACCAACGCCTCCTATACTATAAACGACGTTGACGTCAAAGCTTTATTACACTAGTGTATTATAGTTTTTAAGTAATGGCTTTATTATACTCCCGCGACGTCAAACATGTGATAAAAACATTATACTGCTGAACATAAATGACTAATTTTAATTTGCTGCCAAGTTTTATCCGAAGTTCAGTTGATAGTCGGATACTAAATTCTAACCAAGCAAACGTTAGACTCGGCTTAATTTGATACGCTTGACAGAAAAAATAGGTATTTCTTGATTTAAGTGCAGAAAGCTAAATTCCCGGACAGACAGCCTAAGACCACAGTTATTTTTACTATATGTTCTATATAGACACTGGACACTATTGCGGTTTTGTATGAATTCTAAACCACTCAACAGAACTACTCTAATCAAAAGAAAAAAATTCAGCCACCTGTTCTTTTTCCCGCCATTTTGAACCAAATCACATGCGTATGAAGAATACCCTCTAAATGTTCACAAGTAGGCAAAACTGACCCTATCAAAAAGTCGTGTTATGCATACTCTGAGATTCTCATTCTATCAAATTGTACAAGTGCATACTATTTCATATTTCCTCTATTCAGTTATTCCATTTATTGCAGGTCTTTCATCAAAACTTTATCAATATTCACCACCAAACAGAGGAACTATTTCCCGCGTAACAACTTCCTTATTGTGGTCAACTAAGGGCAAATAACTGTGATCTTATGCCAAACGCTTTGTCATTTTCCGTTTTTTTCCGACCGTTCGCGTTATAAAAACATTTTGTGGTAATTGCAAAAACGGTTGACTTACACGATACATTAGTGACATGGTCTCACGTACCTAATAAAAGCTCGTTTGTAAAAAATCATTGCATAAATATGTCTTTTAGCAGTTGTTCCCGAAAACAAGATGGCGTCGTTTAGAAAATAAATTAAAGCAAAGTACAGTAGAGCCCATTACAACATACTGTTATAATGACCCGCATTTCTTTATTCTTTGAAACAGTAATATTGCGTTTCGTAAGTCTTTTTCAGAAATAGTAGGAACGTTTAAATTAACTGCGTAGTTTATTCAGATATGCCGCGGTCTAAAGTTCAGATAAACAGAAATTTAAATAAGCGTGGCTTTTCCTGTTTGATTTTGCCATTGCTTTTTTTTTAATATCCGAGCAGACGACAACAAAGAAGAAGACTTTATTTATTTGCATAATTTGCAGATTACAGAAGTTATTTGTATGAAGCTTATTTCTATTGAATTTAAAAATGTATAGCTTTGAAATTGTGTACATTTGTTGATCATTATTATTTAAATAAGTAAGGCAAACACAAAAACTGTCACTGGCATTTTGTCTGAATCATGACCCTTTTGTTCGTAGCAAATTGGAATTCTTGGTTGATTCTTTTTATTTATGTCCACTTTACATAGATCATATATAAGCACTTATTTATCACCAATAAGTTAGTTAATTTACCAAGAATCTTAACTCCCACTTGCATTTTGTCATAATTGTGATCTTTTGTTTTTAACTTAGAACATTCGAGATCTTTAATTTTTTCTTCCATACTGCCTTATGTCAAGCACGTACAGACGATAATTGGCTCCCACGGGCGGGCTCGTGCTATTCACTAAAACTTTGTATAGCACCGTTTGTGAATTTTCAATATGTTTCTCTGTATCAATGTTTGTTTACACTGTTCTATTTTGGAAGACTGCGTTCATGTAATGTATCTTTCCACGCTGGATATTTATCAGTGTTTATATATGCGTGCACCAGGCTTGATTGCTTTCATTTAAAGCAAAGTAAACCCTCAGTGTTACACGTTGGATAATTATTTGCTACATTACTGATGTATGAATATATGTTTGCTACCAACCATTGAGATGCATTTTAATGATAACTACATAATATATCATTTCAAAAACTATACACATATATACATTATGCATGTAAGATTAAAATTTCAGTGACGGTAAATGTGAGAAGTTATACATAAACAAATTTATTAAGCGAATGCCTTTGATTCTATATACATTTGTATATTTAAAAGTTGATCTTAAAAGATGTGTTGAAGACGTTGTAGAGCGGAAAATTATAACAAACAGTTCTATATATGAAATTAGCATTTGTTTGGAGACGCATCAGTTAATTTGACACAAGAGTTATCATTTGTCGTATCTCAATATAACATCATTTTAACTGACATGTAGGCCTATAATAATAATTTTAAAATGTGTCATGATTAGCAAACATAGCTTATTTTTTAGTAGTAATGTTACTGGAATATAATGCTATGGATATCTAGAACACATAATAGTATCTTGTAATCTTTTTATAACGACCACATAAAATATCATATTGAAAAACTGTGAATATGTACATAATATGTAAATGTGGATGAGACATTAATAAACTAATAAACTGTATAATATTGATATTTTCTGCTCTAGTTATTGGAGATATGTTTGAGCGAGGATTGTCCGGTGGAGAGAAGAAAAAACTAAGCATTGCTTGTGAACTGTTGACAGATCCGGATATTCTCTTAATTGATGTAAGTTAAAGGTAGTGGACTCGTCATGACACTCGTAATTTCCGTATGATTACGTATTCTTATTCGGCAATTTGGCATTCTTCGGACCTAGATATAGCTCACCACACATTTCTGTATAAACCGTAGAGTTCACCGGACCAATATATAGCTCACCACACATTTCTGTATAAACCGTAGAATGCCTCGGAACTAGATATAGCTCCCACACATTTCTGTATAAACCGTAGTATTCACCGGACCTATATATAGCTCACCACACATTTCTGTATAAACCGTAGAATGCCTCGGAACTAGATATAGCTCACCACACATTTCTGTATAAACCGTAGAGTTCACCGGACCAATATATAGCTCACCACACATTTCTGTATAAGCCGTAGAATGCCTCGGAACTAGATATAGCTCCCACACATTTCTGTGTAAACCGTAGAGTTCACCGGACCAATATATAGCTCACCACACATTTCTGTATAAGCCGTAGAATGCCTCGGAACTAGATATAGCTCACCATACATTTCTGTATAAACCGTAGAGTTCACCGGACCAATATATAGCTTACCACACATTTCTGTATAAGCCGTAGAATGCCTCGGAACTAGATATAGCTCCCCGCATATTTCTGTATAAACCGTAGAATACCGAAATTGTCTACAGAGGATACATAAATTGTCTGTGTCTAATACAGCAGGTATCCTGATTTATGTCAGATTTAACCCAATTTAGAAAGTGCTGTCAGTTACTAGTAATTATAATAGAAATATAAGAGAAAACTGATACCATATGAATCTATGAAATACTCTTTTAATCAATAAAATATGTAGGAACTGTCAAACCGTAAGAAAAATTGGTATGAAATAGAAGATTTATCATCGTCGTTATTTTATATGAAATAAAAGTAATTAATGTCTAGTTCTAGTATATGAATCTATAAAATACTCTTTTAATCAATAAAATATGTAGGAAACTCTCAAAACGTAAGTAAAATTGATATTTAGATAGAAGGAATTAATATCTAGTTCAAGTATGTGTGTTTATCATCGTTGGTATTTGATATCAGTTGCTAGCCTATTTGCTCCTTTTATATACAAAATTATTGCTTTATTAAAATGTACATTCTCTTATTATTTTAGGAACCTACGTCGGGTCTAGATTCCAGCACAGCGTTGACCCTTATCAAACAGATGAAGACATTCGCCGCTCAGTACAATAAATCAATTATTGTGTCTATACACCAGCCATCCAACCAAATCTATCATATATTTGACTCTTTACTGTTGTTGGTCAGTGGCAAAGTAATAGTTATTTAATTTCATACATTTCATTTTTACAATTTTGATTACTTACTAGAGGAATCATTCGCAACGTTCTTGAGCCCAAAATTAATACATTTTATCGTTTTATCCACCTTACACGTTACAGGGTTTTATATGATTTTTTCGATAGGTAGGATCCGGATATAAACTGCATCTCCGAGGGTGGTAGTAGGATCTTTTAAATCTTTTAAAATATCTTCAATAGTTTCAATTTAATGACCAAAGATTTATATTTCCTTTTGTAAAAAATGCACAAAATTACCATTTCGAAAGATATATTCTCTAAAGAAATTTCACAAAATTGAGCCAAATATAATACACATTTGATCCTGTAGCTACTCTTTAGTCCATGTCTGATGAGTAACATTTTGTACATTTTTCGGTGTGACATACCTATTGCTGTCCAAAGTCATATAAAAACATTGCAGGTTGTATACTTTGGGGATGCACAAAAGGAGCCGGTGGAATTTTTTGAACAAATGGGATTCAACTGCGGCGAGATGTACAATCCTGCAGATTTCTTTCGTACGTTTAGTTTCAATATGATTGAATGAACATATTTCGCTCGGTATATACGAAGGGTGCCCGTACCTCCTTGTTGACGTTTCTTAACGATATTATATAGTCTGAATGGAGAAAGGATGCAAAACACAAATGCAAATATTATACTTGATATTAGTTCTAAATGTTAAACACTTCGTTTTATATTTATCATAATGTAAACCTAACAAAAAAGTAAGTTAACAAAGACAACCTTTTAAAATAAAAAACAAACCCTTCATTGATATTTTTCAACGAAACATTTTTAATGTCTGCTCCATTTCTTTTTAGTTGAAGTGCTCACAGCTGACCAAGCTAAAATTGATGAGATCGTGTGCGCTTTTAAACAACAGAACACGTAAGATATAATCATAGTCTCATCAATATACATACAAAGCTCAAGGCTCGCAAGCTACAAATGTTCTGTTTTTGTATAAAACTGTAACAATTTCAACGAAAAAATATTTTAAGGTGCCAAAAAATGAGGTTGAATGAAACTAATTAATAACAAGGAACATAATTATACGATTTTAGTAAGAAGCCTATCAATATGTATGCAAAGTTTTAGCATTTTAACTTTTCAATTGAAACAAAAAAAAATCATATTTAAATTCTTTCTTATTTAACTTTTGAATTGGAAATATTCAGTCCTAGATGACTTAAGTAGAAATATCTGTGCACTTTTCCACTGGAAACATGGAACCAACTTTAAGCTACAGACTTGATATACTTCTATAGTAAAAGGATGTTACAGCAAGATCAGAAAACAAAATTAAAATAGCAATAGTAATCAAGTGGCTATTTAATATTGATGGTCTTTAAAGGTCCATTACTAAAGGAAAGTGAGTTGGCAATTTTTTTCATAGCCAGTGCATAGACTTCTGCAAGACACTAAATAATGAAGATTGACAGGTCAAAATTTACAGAAGGTCTTTGGAACTCAAAGAAATGTATGTGTATTATGTTGAAATTTCAATGAATCGACAGAATGACCCCCCAGGTCTTTTTAACTTTCTTCATACTTCATAGAAAAATAATTGTACATATACTGCGATTTATTTCGAATTTCTACGTACCAACTTTCATTTTCCAATAAAATGAAATAGTTTCTGTGCTTTTTAAAAGAAATTAAAATGTTCACTTTCCTTAGTATTGGACCTTTAAGTTTAGGTAAAATCTGTCGACACGTTTTGATTACACTTTTAACGTTGATATGAACGGACCATTTGTTTTTACAAAAATAAAACAACAATAACAAAAACGTTATTGTTAGAGAGAAAGAGAGTTAAAATATGTATGTAATTTGCTTATATAGATAGATTTACTATATATGAACAGAACTTTGATGAATAAGTTGTCAGTGAAACAAGACATTAATGGATATGGAACATTTCAAACATTAAACAACGACATTGAAATGCATGCAATAGCCTCCAGTTACAGTGGTTCTTTGAAAAGGAGTGGTCCAACTTCAAACATAATAAGCAAAAGATGTAAGTGAAATGAATTTGTTGTGTGATATTTTTTCAACTCTGTAGATTTTTTCACGACAAAATGATTTAAAATGAGTCGCTGTTAAGTATTTGAAATTACAACCAGGAGTTCATTGAACAACGTCAACATATATTACATCGTTTTCCGATAAATCCCATGTTGCATTTTCAAATACCTTATATGACTGAAAAATTGTTGGAAACAACGTTAAACCTGAACACACACACACACACACGCACACACGCACGCACCCCCGCACACGCGCGCACACACACACCTATTGACTAAAAGTTATGTTGTTGATTTTGTTGTAGTTATAAACATAATGAATCGAAGTTGCCTGAAAAGAGGTAATTGATCTAACTATGTATGCATCTTTTAATATTGAATTTATTAAATGGGTTGAATAAAATGATAAAATGCGAGGCTCAATATTTCTGTTGAAACATTGAATTGTCTTTCTTTGTCTATTATAGACAAAACTATTACATTAGTATAACAGGAAATTTATGACATGATTTTATATTGACACTTTAGTGCAGCTAAATCTTCCATTGTTTTAAATATATTCTTTTATTGTTTGCCTCCATGGAACTTGCCTTTTATAACGGGATAATATCGCAAATGTACCGATCAGATAGATAAATGCTTCATGTGCCCCTGCACTAACTAGTCGATTCTACAATTTCTTTATTAGTAATGACGCAAGTACTAGCTTGCTGAAAACTGCTAACAATGTTTAAGAAACATTTGTTTATGTTTCATACACTGTTTCTCATATTCTAATTTTCAAAATTAATTTTTCATTAAAATTCTTAAATGAAAGTCCAAAGCACATCCTTCTGTTTGGATAACATGTATTTCAAAATATTTAGAAAATGCACGTTGTCCATGTTTCAAATACCACACTGTACCTTTTCAGGAACATTTACTTAATTGAAAGTTCATTGTCCAGAATTTAGTCCAAAGATTGAAATCAGCTGGTTTGCCCCTGTCATAAGTCTGTGATGAGTGGTTCACATTTTAGACCGCTACCAGACACCAGCCAAATGTAAAATGTTGTATTGACAAGTCTAACATATATCGTCCAAGGCAATTCTTCACATACAAGGTCACAAGTACAAAAGTTCCTTTAAGGTTTCTTACCTTTTTCAGATGCGTCTGGAACAGTTGTTACGTTTGACCACTTGACGCTGGCGTCTTGAAATCTTTTGGTCAACAAAAATGGCCGTGCGGGTTTTACACACAGTTTCGTATGTTGTTCTGGCTCAATGTCAAGCAGTCAAGGGGAAGAATTCTACATCTTTTTGATGTCATTCATTACGTTATAATGGCATTATTTGCAAGCATGGCGTTTTTCAAGATTTCATCGGATGTCAAAGACTCTGGAGACAAGATGGCCGTGGTACGTTTATACAGGTTTTAGCTAATTATTTCTGAAAATATATACAAATTAAAAACCTAAGTAGAAAACCTTTCAAGAGCATGGAAAACCATTCGTACTTCTGAATAAAAAAGGATCGATTTAGATGTGGAAATCAAGTACATTTTGATTTTAAAGTTTGTCTATTACTTAAGTTTATTATCTGGTTGCAGACCCTAAAACATTGCTAGGCGCCAAAGCTGAGATTCTCCTATTACCATTTCTCATTCATGCCCGTATTGTTTTCAAACTCCAAAGAAAGAAAATCATTATCTGAAAGTTTAGCTTTATTGTAACTTTAACTTTAGAATATTATTTTTGAATCAGTTATGTTGAACTAAGTATATACTTTCTTTTTCTTTTATAGTGTTTCTTTTGCGTTTCTTTCTGGACATTTGGGCCCGCGTTAGATGCAATTTTAGCGTGTAAGTCATGTTTACATAACAGTAATCTTGTTGTCATTGAATGTTTCTATACTGTAGCAAATCCTCTCTCAAAAGACATATCTAATAAATAACATAAATAACATTGATAATTCTTCTAGTATCCCATTTTATCTCAAAATATTTCCTGTATGTATGTCCACTACTAGCTTTGTGGGTATCATTGTAACATAATGTAATAAGTCGGCTAAAGTACACATGCCGTTATTTTGCACATTTTGTGCATTGTATACATATGGGATGTCCAACGAGCCGTACCAGTATGATGTCAATTTGAGATTCACACATACGAATTATAGTTTTCTGCATATTGAAAGTCATTAGTGTACAAAGTTATGTTTAATCAAACCTGTGCATACTAGTAATACTTTGATAAAATATTTATCACATCCAGATCTCTTTAAAAAGTTCCAGCAGAAATGGATGTTGTTTCTAAGGAGCGAGCGGCAGGTGCCTATAGATTGTCAGCCTACTATTTTTCCAAAACAGTGAGTGAGCTACCGTTGCTTTTCCTGATGCCTACGTTGTTTTATATTTGCGTTTACTGGATGGCGGGACTTAATGGCGTGCGAGAATTTTTCATCACGTGGCCAGTACTTATAATGAGTGTCTTTAGTTCGCAGGTAGAGAAAAGCTTTTTTTTACTTTATTAAAAACCAAGATAAATGTATAGAAATGAACTTTTTTGTTGCGTTTCGTTTGAACAGACAGGAACCATTTTCGTTTGCTTTGGCATTCTTTTAGTTCTGAATGTTTCGTTGCTTTTATCAAAAGTAAGAAATACTCCATTGGTTATTTAGTAAACTATCACATGATATATAAGAGGGTTTGCATTATTTGCTCCTTTTATAGAGGGTGGGGGCATTCCTTTGCGCCCGTTTTGGTAAAAGGGTATATAAATAATTGAGTAACCATTCAAGTTATTTAAAATTGGCGTATAGGTAGATGGCGTGTGAACCGGACTGGTCGGTTTAACTTTCAAAAGTCACATATTTAGCTCAGGTCTCAAATCTGTCCGCCATATATAGTTCCAAGAGCATAAGTTATCACCGATCAAGGAAATGCTTTCAGTCGTGGCATATCAATAGGTGACGACGAGTCGATGTACCGAGCGCTTGAACCATGTCGGGAAGTCAAAGGTCCTGATCAAATGTCGAAAATGTCCATTTTATTTCGTGCCCGGAAACTAATGAAGGTATCAATTTTAAACTTTGAACTTAGGTGGGTGTTAATAACGAAGAGCAAAAATCAACATTACGCCCTTAACGCACCCCCACCACACCCACAAACACATCTCAAGCATTAACCATTCCCGTAAAAAAACACTTAGTTTCTTATGACTTAGTATCCCGTCAACGCCACTGCACAAGTTCCCCGACCCTCACCTGTCGCGACATTACCCGCCCTACGACAAAAATTCAAAAATATTTTTCTACCAGTTCAACTTCTAAAAATTCAGACGTATATTACCCACATTGTGGAGCTCTTATCTATCATTAGAAACTGATCTAATAGCAAAATCTTTTCTTTTTTCAATTTTTTGTATTATACGAAAAATATTGATTTATTTTCTTCCGCGCAGACAGAATCCTTTACCTTAGAAAAATTCGAAATAGAAATGTTTGTTTCTTTTCCTTTTTTCTGGATTATCACTATTTTCAACAGCATTTAGTTCTGTAACATGTTGTCCGCAAGTAATTGCCAAAGTCTTCACATGAACCAGAGATGGTAGACGAATGATTTCTGACGCAAAGTCTTCTGTAAAATCGTAACTGAGACGCGTCGCCCAGGGATGGAATTCATAACCATACGCTCCGTATATCTGGGCTCAAGTAGGCAGGACGGACTACTTTAAATCTTTAAATCAATTATATTAGCTATAATTTTATATCGCTTGAATACATGATAGTTTGTTTTTGCTGGGCTTATCATATCGACATCATTTGTGTCATTTGGCGACTTTGTCGACTTTTGATGGCTGTAGAGGACCTCAGGTGTACTCCATAGCATAAACCAGCTGGATGGCTACCTCACATTAATAATTCTATGAATCATGCGTGCTTTTGGATACTCATAGATGAGAGTCAAATGATTTAAAATAAGTGACTTTAAACCTGCCACTGAGTCCAGTATATTAATCTCTTGATAAGCTGTTGCAGAATGATGAATGATGGTTTTCAATTTCAGGGCATGGGTTTGTTTCTTGGCGCAGCCATATCTGATGTAAAGCTCGGTCTTGTGACAGGATATACAGTATTGATCTTGAACTCGCTATTCAGTGTATTTATAACACAATCTATTCCACACTGGATTTCTTGGATGAAATACCTCTCTCATATGCATTACCCATTAAGTGCAATTTGTCTCGTCGTTTTTGACAATATGGAACCTTTGCCGTAAGTATTATTTGTCATTCCCTATTGTTCCTATTGTTCATACATATACGTTTTATAAAATGGGCATGCCATTGTAAGTCAGTAAAATTGCGTAGAATTGGTAAGCATAACATTTTGAGTGTTATCAACCTTTACATGCTTCATATTGCACATTTTTGTTACATTTACCACTTAAAACTTACTTGATGACTAAAAGACGCACTGTTGGCACATAAGTCGGACCTCACTTTCGAGCAATATTTTAGTATTTTAATATCTCTTTCTAACTTGTTATATAACTTAGCGAAAGAGCCTCACAACAATACTGAATCTTTTTAATAAGTAAGCTTCCTTTAGCATTTGTTAGTATTTTGTATGAAAAGTTCTGGAAGATGCAAGGTAGGGAAACAAACAGACTTACGTTTCGTATAAAACAAATCAAAATAACGAAAAGGAAGTCTGTAATTTTCCTTTACATTAAATGTAGTTCTGTTTTATTTTCAGATGTAACGATACCAGTGTGAAAGACTTAGCAAAATGTTTACAAAATGAGACAGCAGTGATCACGTCGGAGGATATACTTTATGAAGCAGGCATGGTACTTCCGGTCTACTGCTATCTCGCCACTTTTGCGCTCATTTTTATTTCCTTGAGAGTTGCTGCTTATGTTGTCCTACGCTTAAGACGTCATATTCCTCAGTAAAAAATTACCTGTAGCTTTTCTTATTAAGGGGAAGTTGGATATTCATCAATAATATTGGATACATTTCCCCAATAAAAAAATATTGAATGTATTCACTCGTAGCCAGGAAATCGGATGTTTTCAAACATGAAGCACTGTTTATTCTAACTTAGATGCAGAAAATCAAATGAATGTGTAAATGTGTAATGATAACCATAAAAATGAGAACGCTAACAGAAGACTTTAAAATAATTAGTCATTTACTAAGACATGCGAGAGCCATTCAGTTTCACACTTGCGTACTTACTACATGGATTAGTTGTGAATCATTCAGAACTATAGAAATGTAGTAACAGACTTGGATGTACATATTTGTGTGAGCCTCAACACGTTTCTGCCATTAACAGTAATTTATTAGTTATTTGACATAGCTTTCACAATATCTTGAGTTTGATTGAGTTTGAACTATTAATATTTGCCACCGTTTTAACTGATTTGTCCATTTGAAATATGTCTCTGATCCCGGCTTGACTGTTTTTTACCATAACTTAAATATCAACATACACCCTAATCAAGCGGACATGCGTTTTACAATATGTTTGTTATATAAAATATTGCTTTATTTGTTACACAATTCGAGTAGTCGTTACAAAATCAAACTATATAGTGACACGTAAGAAACAATAATAACAAAAAATTTTAAAAGAGTAGCTTAAGTCCAAAAAGGGGGCGGGATAATGTTTGTAAATGAACGAACTTTTTATTGATATATATATATATATATATAATGTTATTTAACCTTTAGCCTGTTTACGGCAAGTGATTCTGCCTTTGCGACCAGTGCAGACCAAGATCACCCTGCACATACGTGCGTGCAGTCTGATCATGTCTGCACTGTTCGCTATTCAGTCAGTAAATTTTCAGTGAACAGGGTACCCACTTTGAATAATAAATAAATAAATAATAATGGTATTACCCGATTTGAATGATGGACCAGTCCATTTAAGAAATTTAGTAGGGTAAGGGTTAACAAGTGGTTTCATATTGGCCTTATTATTTGTAGGGTTGTTATATTGGTCCAAGACATAAGGCCGAGGGCTAATACGACTGCACGAGGACAAAAACATAATGTAGGCCAATATGTAAACACTTAATTAATGATGATAGTATCATCTTTTTATACTGACTAGAGCACCACAATAACTCTTTTAGTTTGCTTACGACAGTTACGCATATTCAGAGGAAATTAGTTTAATATCATTAATTAAACCCTGATTTTCAACATTATAATCATATCAGTCAGTAAACCGGATAGGGTTGTGATTAAACTTTACAGACAATGTGATGCATCAAAAATTCGCACCTTACAGAGCATAATTAGAATATTGAAGTATTCCAGAAATTTTACCTCTAAGTTATTCTCTCTTCTTTCACTCGGGTTGTTTAATTTCATTTTTGCAGCTTTTACTGGCGACAACACATGGAGTTGGTTGCTGCCTTAGATTAAATTCACAAGAAATCCAACCGTTTTCCATGTTAGAACTCTGGCAAAGTTTATATATGTATTCAATTTCCGCGACATATGGCAACAATTCCATATTTTTGCCAGTAACTATTCTTGGGGCTAAATCCTGATCTCATATGATGTAGCAAACTTTATTAAGTATTTCCACTTTGTTCAAGGCTCCATTTTTCTTTGTAAATGAGTCTTGCAACAGACTCTCACTGATCTTGTCTCCTTTTTTACATGTTTTTTGTTATGGTTTTTTTTGTCCTCATATGTTTTCTCATATCATAAATTGACAGAAGTAGTGGTGTCCTTTCACTGTTGTAGTAAATCGTCTTTGTTTTTTTATTTGTTTTTTTTTTGTGTTGTCCGTTCTTTTTTGTGTAAAAATTGGGTAGGCATGTATTCATAAAAAGTTAACATTAAGATCTATCAAAAGTAACATGGAAATCAGTCTAGTTTGAAATGCTTTACTATTATCTCTTAGGTAAAAGCAACTTCAATTTACAGTTATATCATTCTCCTTTCATCATTTGTAACAAATTTAATGTCTAACAGTAAAAAAAACAACTTATCTTATAATTTAGAGTCTCCCTTATTGGTTGCTTGAAATAGGGTGTATGTACTTTTGGTTTATATCTTAATCCTTACCTAGCTGGTCGCGGTTGGTTTTACCTTTGCGAGCTGTGTGGAGCATTGTCGGACTGCATGGATGTGCAGGTTGATTGTGATCTGCACTGGTTGCGGGAGCGGAGCCAACAGTGTCCAGCATAGTGCATCTTGATGGTGGTTTGCATTGATCGCTATTCAGCCAGTATCTTTTTGGTAAACACCCCTTAGAACAGTTAATAGTACCGCCCAAGATTGGAGAATGGACAGGTTCAATATAGAAATTAAGCTGTTTTTATATAAAAAATGATAAGAGATAGTATGTAGAGTTATGATATTTTATGAAGTTTAAGTAGTTCCATTTCAAACATTGTTAATGTAGTCTTTGCCAAAGCCATAGAGCTTGTATGTTATTATCTTTATATGCTTTGTGAAATAAAATATATGCCCATAAAAAAGTGTTTCCGCTAAATAATTCCTCAAAATCGGATGTATAACATTGCTATGTTTGATGTTTTTGTCACAGCGTTTCGTTATATTGATCTTCATGGTGAGCAGTTGCTACGCAATAGTGAAGCTTGTGGGACGTCCTTCTTATAGTATTTTACTCGTTTTTCACGATGCCCAGCTTTGATATGTCAATGAAACGCAAATATGAGGTCCTTATTATACCTCTTTATAATTTTGCAGTATTTACAAATTTTGTATTTTTAAGGTTTTTTGGCCATTCCCACAAAACATCTGTGGTCCCCACAATTTTTCTGTGGGGCGTTCTTTCTACAGTCCCATACTGCGGCGTTGTGGACGATCCCACGAAAACTCTGTGGTCCCCGTAATTTTTCTGTGGAGCGTTAGTTCTCCACAGCTCCACGCTGTGGGTTGTGGGCTGATTCCATGGGGGTATAAATAGGCTCCCACGATTTCAGTCGTGGTCTCCAACTTCAAAATTCCCACTTGCACACCGTTTTGGCTGTCATTAAAATTTTACGATATATTAACTTGAAATCGAAATCTGAAAGGTGTGCTTTGTTTAGTTTTCATCTTGGCAGTAAATTTATTAAATATAATAAATCAAATTACTTAAAATATTTTTATAGTAGATATTTTTAGTTTAATTGTACATTTGATCATTTAATCTCGGATGCTGATAGTTCGCGTCATTCTTGTGGTTTTGGCGCGACTGTTTAACCGTGCATCTTTGATTGTTTTGATCGTATAGTTTTACCGTATCTTACACAGAAGTTGTTATGGTTAAACTGAACAAATTTTAGAAAACCTTTAATCTTCTTCCGTGGTAGTTTCCTAGTTATAAGTATTTTCCAAGGGTCATTTTTCAAAAACAGTGTTGCTGTCCAAACACTAGATATTTATACGGTAGAAGCACTGTACAGTCTACATGGTCCGGTTAGCAGTCTACAGTCTACATTGTCCGGTTAGCAGTCTAGTTCGTGTCCAAAGAGTTCCAGTCGACAAAGTTCCAGTCACGGTATAGAGTGCCAGTCACGCAGACCACTCAAAAGTCTATTTAGTTTCGGTCTACCTTGAGCAGACTGTTGTGTGTCCAGTCAGTTCTACCATAAATCTTAAGGCGCATTAATTAACGAGAATTTAGCTCAAGGTGTATACTTCAAGTGCAAACAGTACACACAGTACAGTACAGTCCAGTCCAGTCCTAGATTACACCCAAAGGCTGCATTCAGTCAGCCTTTATAGGTATATGTGTTAGGCAGCGACTGACCACTGTCCTAGCAGATAGGCCATACAAAAGTCTTTCATCACTGAAGCGTTACACTAGGGCAGGAGCGTAACAATATAGATTAGTTAAATCTCAGGTTACGATCTAAACTTATGAAACATTCCTTTCAATAAGGAGATAATGATTTATACACCGAAATTTATAGAATCCAATGCTTTTCCATAGTCTACAAATGCACAGTATAATTTCAAAGTCTTAATAAGATAAAAGTCTACCAACATTTTTAAAGTGAATATGTGATCAAAAGCTCCATAATTTTTTTAAGTAGTTCAACCTGTTCCTCACATAATACTCCTTTATTCTCTGGAAAGGGGTCAAATCTATTATCAAGAAAACTTCCCAAAACCATTTGGTTACTTAGTAATTCCTCTGTAATCGTCAAGTCTGTTAATATCACCTTTTTTCTTATAAATAAGAAGTATTGCATACTCATACAATGTTTCGGGAACACAAGAAGACCAAGAGTCATATCAAATGATTTACTTGAGGCAGGCAATACAACATACTTTGAGTGCTTAAAGTATTCATTTGATATATTGGAATACAAACAACAAGCTTTCTTATTACTTAAACCACTGATAGCATACAAAATATCATTTTCGGTATTGTTGAATTAATTGAGCCCTAAGTTATACAGTAAAGCCCGGATAAAACAAACTTAGATGAAGCGAAAAATCGGACATAAAGAACAAATTTATATTCCTCGATATTTTATATCGTACAAAAATCTTAAGATACAGATTACACGGTTACAGCGAAAACTCAATTATAAAGAACTCGTGTTTTGGTCCGAAAGCAGTAATTCGTGCAGGAAAGCAAATGCTTATGACAAACATTTTGTGGTGGGTTCGAGCCTCACTCGGGGCTTTGAATTCTTCATGCGAGGAAGCCATCCATCTGGCCTACGGAAGGTCGGTGGTTCTACCATGGTACCCGCTCGTGATGAATTAATGCACGGAGGAGCACCTGGGGGTCTTCCTCCACCATCAAAGCTGGAAAGTGGCCGTATGACCTATAATAGAGTCGGTGCGACGTTAAAGCCAACAAAATAAATAAATAAATAAACAATTCAGAAGATTAAGCTATACGACAAAAATGTGTATAAAATAACATAGAAAATATATAATCGCGATTTTTGTTGTTGTTATTATTTATAATGTTAAGCATACAACATGGACGTTATCGACTAAGACATATTGTTATAATAACCTGGTTAAAAATGAATATAAGTCATTTCAGAATCACTACTCTAAAAAGCAAGAATGTTTAAAACGGAATTTTCTTAAATTGAAGAAGTAGACAGACTATTTTACACAAATTATAAAAGTTGTCATACTTCGGCTGTGACTGAAGAAAACGGAAGTACTCACTTAAAACATCACAAATAATGTAGCGGAAACAAACGAGTTTTTGACAAAATATCGTTAGTACTTATCGAAGAAGAACCAGGTAAGTGTAGGGATAATACACGTCATCATATATGAAAACAATGCATTTAGTCGTCGTGTAATGTTTCTTTTTTATGCAAGAATAGCGACAATACACGTTTGTTTTGTGTATTAACGTCTGCGGAAGCCCTTGGTATATGTTTGTGACCTCGTCCATCTGCAGAAGCCCGCGGGATTGTTTGTGACTGAGATCGTGTATAGCACTGATACACGCAAGGATTGCCTGGGTTCCTGACCAGTACACCTCTAGTTGGATGGGAATCACTGAAAAGCGTTTCTGAAAATTCCCGAGTAGCTGCCTGGGATCGAACCCCCGACCTCAGGATTGGAAGGCCAGTGTGCAAACCACTGAGCTATCCGTATACCTATCATACAAAAAAAAACTGTATTGTCGTTATTCTTGCATAAAAATCATTACACAACGTCTACATGCATTGTTTTCATATATAATGACTTTACGATTCCTGTAAACTTTTAAATTACCATTCTTTTGTTCTTGGAAACAGTAAACATGTTTTAAATATCCATAACCAGGGCCCAGAAATCAACAACACTTCCAAAAGCATGTAATGAAGGTTTTTAACCAATTTGTTTTAATCTGTCATTATTACAAACATAAAATTACCCATATTTTTACATATCACATAAAAGAACACAATTTCAAAAGTAATAACTTTACATTCGAATTATTTTGAGTACGAACACGTTTAGAGTACGGATGAGTACGAACGTAGTGACAAGCTTTCAAATGTTTTATCCGAATTCTTCGCGAAAATAGATAAAACAATCCGATTAATACTTACAAAAATCATTAAAATGATTCCTAAAAGCAAACAATTGCGCATGTTACACGCACTTCTTATAAATTCACGGTTATCAACAAAAAATATATCGACTCCGACTTCTAAAAGGGGTGTAAACAAGGGTGGAGCGAGTACGTACATTTTTGGGGGTAGTGCGTTTGGTTTTGGTAACTGATACAGTAAAACATACTATGGATTAGATTGCATCTTTATGCTATAAGAAGAGAATACTATGGAAGAATAAAGACGCAGACACCAGATGTCAATCTGCGCAGAAATACATATATACATCCCTGGCAAAGCATTTCAAAAATAAAAATCATGTATTAGCAGTACGTGAATTGCCTTGTTTGCACACGATTTTTCTCCCGTTTATACATGGGCGGATCAAGTAAAAAGGTAGATTTTATGCAAGAATGTGTAATTGTAAATGGTTCAACTATACATAATATAACGAATTGGTAAGTACCAACGCCTATTTTAAAGATTTGTTCAATTTACGGACACAACGAACCTTGAATATTAGTAAAATTACCAAAATTCAATGTCCGACAAGTTCGCTATATCTGTGTATAACTGTTATCAAAAACAGAATTTTGTCAAAGTATGAAATATTTCCCTGATAGTTTTCGTTTAACTTTTTGTACGAAACACCCATTCCCGGAGTAGATAATCTACAATGATTTACATCTACATTGTAGGCCCGCTCAATCACACTTGTTTATAAGAGCTACATGAATTTTGTTAAATGATAGTTGTCAGATTTGTAAATACTATTGCAAAAGTATATCAAAATAGAATCATTTAAAATTGTAACGGAAGTAAGTTCACTGTATTAGCCAATCAAAATACTTGAATCCTGTATTGGCTTCGATTTTCTCATATTGAACCCGATTTTCTCTTATTGGCTCAGATGAGTTTGTTATTAGCTTGATTTGTTTCATATAATTTGCTTAATTTACTTAACATTGTGTCCAATATTTGATTGTGGAATAATAATCAATGTTATATGTGCTGAAAGGCTTTTTCCTTTTCGATCAAATCGTCCTCTCCTCATATACCTATTTAAGTGAAATACCAATCACCTGAAGGTTCATTTAAAAGCTATTCATACAGCACTGCTTTCGAGGGTTAGAGCAAGTAGTTTTAGATAAAAAGATCAAACGAATTAAAGGTAAATAGAATTGTGCTTTTGTAACCGCTGTATGTTTATATCAATTTCGGCACAACGGCTACATATTTAAGGAAGGATTTTAAAACATGCCATCTTAAAATGTGTTAAACAAAAGTAGGTTTAAAGATTTGTACTTATGATATGACTTATTTCTTAACATGTTCTAAATATTGTAGAAATTATATTTCATTAAACATATTATAAGAATGAGCAAGAATGTGCTTCAGACCGTGTAAAGACTTTTTACAAAAAGTCAATGTTTAGTATAAAATCCACTAAAATAATACTTACTTTTTACCACAACTGATCGCCTTCATGTGTTAGTCCAGGTAGGGGTAGTTGCGTTCTTTGAATGTGGTTTTTCCTGTTGCCCTTGACTTTTAATATCAGGTTCTCTGAAAGTTACCTTGGTATATCACACGACAAAACAGAAGAAAGCTTTATTTATTTACGTTCTAAAAGTATGAGTACTCTTTTTTCTTACTGATATTTTGACAAAATATTTCATCAAAATAAACTGGTCCAACACAAACAAAAGAGTTTGTGTTATTGCAATTTTGCTAAAAAAATTGATTGCTTTGTAGAAGGTCAAATAATATAAACATTAACTTTGTATACGATTGATATCAATAGGTATTATTTAACATGTACAGTAAACTTCACTTATAACGAACACGGTAATACGGATCATTTCTAATGTACCGGTATTAGCCATTCTTTGTTCTATATCAAATAAAATAGTTACAGCGAATATGGTTATAGCGAATTAACGGATAAAAGGAACACATTTTCATCTCCTAATAATAAAAATACTTTGAAATAACATCTGTTATATAGCGAAACCCATGATCAGAATGTTGATCGTGTTTCTATCATATGCTGTTGAATTTCGAAAATGACTGGATTTTATTTTCAATGCTTGCTACAAATTTGCGACTATGTTATAATTTTTAATTTAAAATTACAGTGCAGAAATAGTTATAAACAGGAAAACCCATTAATGGCTACAGCGAAACTTAATTGTATAAAGTAAAGCCTGAATGGACTCCATGATTCCAATAAACAAAATAGTTACAGCACCGAGACAAGAGAGTTGTACTATATAGCTTTCCTAAACATTTCTTTTAAGTTGATATTAGTAAGGACCCGATATATTTTAGTTTAAGGTCATTTACCTCAAAGTCGAAGGTCACTGTAGTAGATTTTGTAAGTGTCTGTTAACGTTTTATGAAACGCTTCTCAATGTATCTTAATGTATCTTTTTCAACTCACTTTTATCTTATATTGTTTCTACATATCTTTTTTATTCCATTCAACCACTATTTTCCTTTTTACCGCCCCAAAATTGCCAAAGATATTTTCAACATTTCTGATTCTCATCAATATCTTATGTTGTCACTTAGATTCCCTCACCTCCCAATTAACCCCACCTCATACATTACATTTACATCCCATACGCTAACTTACACCTCAAATCTCATATTGTTTCTTAGTCCCTCTGACCCCTACCCTGCCATGGTAACTTTTGTTAACGTGTCTCACACTGAATAACTTAAATCGGATATCTCAAATTGATTTTTTATCTTCCCTCTTTGACATCTTATCTCGAAGGCCCGAAGTTTTATCTCGAGAGCACAACATCATTCTCGAGCTCATGACATCTTATCCTGAGAGCACGGCATTTAATTTTGATCGCACGAGATGCTGTCTTGAGCGCAAGACATATTATCTTGAAATCATGATGTCTTTCCTGGAACACACGACATCTTATTTCCAGTGCACATCTTATTTAGATCTTAAAACATCTTACTTCGATCTCTCTACATCTCACTTTGAGTGCTCGACATCTTATTTCGATCGCACGACATCTAATGTCGAGCGTATAATATCTAAATTCGAGCTCATGATATCGGTTTTCGAACGCACGATATCAAAATGTCATGATGCCATGTACTATCTAATTCAGAGTGTACTTATACGCTTAACAATAAAACTGTCATATCTATAAATTGTACCCATTATTGTGTTCGTAAATAGATATGTTGTTATTATGCATAATTAAATATCTCGAATATCAAAGATATTGTCTTTGTATAAATCGGAAATTTCCATTCTGCTGAATGAATCTTATATAACAAGATAATTGTGTTAATCAGTAATAAATATGATGTCCTCAATATCACCAATCAATTTGATCACGAGAGGCACGAGTTAAAGAAGTATCACTTTATAACTCGAATACTTCATTTGTTTAAGGAATAATTGAAACTGCTGCTAGCAACGGTCCTAAATAAATTACAACAACAAACATCTACGTTAAAACGCCCAAACCATAAAAAGAGCAACTAAATATCAATAGCTTTCAGACGTACATAATTCATACTTTTAACATGTTCGAAACAATGTGAAATAGTACTATTTTCGAGTTGTTTACATAATTATATTTTAATTAGATTTTACTTGAATAATAACAAAAGTATTAAATCAATTCAATATTTGAATGAAATTTAGAGTTTAAATTGATTTTTAGCACATCTATGCGGATGAAGAATTGAATTCTATTTCTGAACTTGTGAAACTTACTCTTATTGGTCAGTTAGAATTCCTTCTTTCAGTTAAACTTAACTATACTTCAAAACATTTCATATTAAATATTTTAGCAATATGATCCGGGGCCAATAACCTCAATGTAATAAAATGATTATTTTAGACAGATCTTCAACTGATAAAAGGACTAGTTCAGCAATTAAAGGCACTGACCTCCAGATTTTGGCTAAAAGATTATCTTTCTTTCAAACTAAAGTTTGGTCATATTATGAACATTGGAATATGAGTTTTTGTTTCTAAACTACTTTTGTGCCAAATCAAGAAAAAAAATGACCGCGTCGGGAATCGAACCCGGACCTCCGCGACAATAAAGATGTATTCCGCTGTCGTTACCACTAGCACTATTGTGGATTCAGTGTTCAATGCATGATAATATATATATTTATTATTGAGGCGGTTTACTTCGAGTAAAGCGTTACAAGCGCTTTTCGATGTTCATAAAAAGTAGAAAAATAACTAATTCTCATGTGTTTCCGTAACATATTGTTACGAGCTAGCTGGGGGTGTTTGCTATTACTTGATGATTCCTTTGGTAGCGTAGTAGTTTGTAGCTGGATGTAGCCTTGAGCTGTTAATAAGTTTGCGTGTGAAGGGTTTGGTCAGTCAGCTAATTGAAGTTCTAACATATCAGGCGAATAACTAATAACACCGCATAAACAGTTAATTGAGTTTATTCGTGAATGTACTTGTAATATTCATCAAAATGACATCAGAGGATGTTATATTGTTCACATACATATAAGACTCAAACGACCATAAGGTGTATTTAATTCAACAGTTAAAACTTATAAAGTAGCAATGTATTTATGCATTATAATTAAGGTAGTTCAGGCTTTCCATACTTCTTCAAAGATGAGTGCATGTGCACTTAGTAACATGACATTCAGAATTGTACTAAAATAGCCAAAAACTTATGCTAAAAAATATGTATAATGTTCCAATAAATGATTCAAATTTGTTGGTATGTAAAATTACTCCAAATATCCAATAAAAATTGCTTACAATAATGTTACTCCACTGAAATGTCTGAATTTTTATATACTGTTATAGATCAGAGAAAATCTCTTAAGACACTATAAGCAAAATGTGGCCTATCTGCTTATTATTCTGAACCTAAGTGACCCCAATGGTCAAAATTTGGACCCTTTTATACTAAAGGCTCAACCACAACCCAGAAAGTGGTTGAAATGGTTAAAAACAGTTAATTCCACCGCTTTGGTTGGTGGTTGCAGACAAAAATGGTTGGTGCCAACCATAGCCATCAACCAGAAATGGTAAAATTACTTAGAACTTACTTACAAATATTTAACTAAAAGAAGAACTGAGAAAATGTGATTTTCTCAACAAAAACAACTTAAATTATGAAGTTCCAGTACCTTAAAATGGTTTACAGAGGCTTTTTGCAGATGATACATATTTGTTACAAGTACCTTAATTGTCTTGACAACAAGTAAACAAACCCAAAATGCATCAGTACAGCTCAGCTTCCTGTTGACATTTAATACATGTGAAATTGATGCTTAAAAAGTTTAAAGGCTACAATATCATAAAATGAAGGATTCATGCTAAATTACTCAGGAAAATGATGCAGAACTAATAAGCCTACATGCATGAAAAAGGATTAAGTCCAGGAATAAGAAGAAATAGTAAAAATTCAACACAGAAGTGATGTCGTGAAAACAGATGACTGCAGACAAAAGTGTAAATATTGGTTTCTAGAGTCTCTGCAAACAACCAGTATATAACCTGTATCAATGAGCTTTAGTGTTTTGTTATTTTGTCAAAATACAGTTCATTGTGCATTTTATGGCTGGTGATAATCAACGATAGACTGAAACATAAACAGATGATGGTTTCAAGAAACAAGCTTACAGTCTGTACTGTGAGTATATGTTAAATTGATAATTACACAATGTCTTAATAAGACTCTTATTGATGATCATATCAATATAGTCTGTCATAGCATTCTTAAGAAATAAAGCATTATTTTCCAGATATCTAAAAAAATCTCTTTTTTGTTGTCGAACGATCTGAAGGCCAGTGCCTTTAAATTGTACTTACGCATTTTATGATTACGCATATTCCTAAAATGAGCACGACATCATTACCTACTGCTACTGCAATATAGCAGAACGGTGTATGGCATTCTCTGCCAGATTTTGGAGACACAGGCTTGGGAACTGGAATAGACTCTGCAGGGCAACAGCTCCTGTGTGTATTTTAGTAATAAAGGCAACATAAATAAGGGTCTGTTAGAAAAACGACATTCCGCAGATATCTTGAAACCAAAGACTGCAGAATAAAATGTTTAAGAAACGAAAAAGGACACCTTAAGCGTCTGTCAAAATTCATAGAAAGATCATATAGACAGATTAGTAACTGAGTTGTTAGATTAAGACCACTTAATGGAAGAATGTATTTATGACTGGTTATAGACCTATACAAAGTCTCATTATATATGCTTACTTATTTTAAGTCACGTTTTTAAAATATGCTTGTTCTGTAAATTTATTAACGAACAAAGGATTTGAAGGAAAACGGGTAACATTTTCATAGATGTATAGAGAATATTTGTTTGTTTCAGAGTGAGACTGAAATATCATCCACGAGTAAGCACCAGATACATTATTTTCACGAGTGGAAAGACCAGGGTAGAAAATGTAAGATATTCACGTTCATGAGCGAAAGATATTTTAATCGTTCACTTTTGAGTTAAAATTACCCATCTTATAATTTCTTACAAGAGAAATATATTTCACATTTTTCACTGTGAAAATCTCATATATATTTAACTATTATATTTTGTAAATCACTGAAAAGCATGTAATAAAAATACTTACTTCCTAACATTCTCTGAAATATTTCAGAAAATAAATATTGTTAAACGTACTGTATGGGTTGTAAGGGGAGACAACGCGCTCGGTCACTCCGGTGCTTGAAAGTAAACGAGAATCCATTTAGTAATAACCGAGATAGAGTGAAAGTCAAAACATTAACCGGATTAAAAGAGAGCATAATTTATAAATACTTGAACTAAAGTTATTGACTTATTGTCAAGTGATATCGGTGATGGTATATGAATACTATTTAAAGTTTAAAGCAAACCTATTTAGTAATAACAGTGATATATTAAAATTGCATCAAAACTTAAACCTGACTTTAAATAAAAGGGGACATAATTCAGGTATGGTGACAGTGGTTTTAGACCTTGTCTCATATGATAGTGCTGAAGATGTGGAACAAATATCTAAACTTTGAGTCAAATCCTTTAAATATTGGTAATAACAGAGATGAAGTGTGAAAGTGCAAAAACACTTTTAACTTGAAATTGTAAGCGAAAAGGGGAATAATTCATTAAAGTAGTGCAAGTGTTACGGCTCTTTAGTAACATGATGAGGGTGGTGATGATGATGATGATCAACTATCTATGTTGATGTCAATCCATCAAGTAAAAACAGAGATGATGTGGAAGTACATCAGAACTTCTATAGAGGTTCCGCTGCCAACGCCGGTGCTAGTAAGATACTCTCTTCATTTTACTTCGTATAGTCAAGCTAAATGAGAAACTGCATTATAAAATTGACAAAGAGGATACTTCTGTCCATATGAAGACCTGTTTTTAAAAACCCAAAACTATTTGCTTCTGTTAGGACGTTCTGCACGTTGGATTAACTGGATGTAATGGTGTAACGTCACCAGAAAACATAGGACTAAGCCTAGACGCAGCGTATGGAAACGATTGACATCATACGAATGAATGGAAAACCGAATTATATAAGATATCTTGCATTCGTGATAAGATGTCTTGCGCTCCAGACAAGATCTTGTGCGATCGAAATTAAATGTCGTGCTCTCAGGATAAGATGTCATGAGCTCGAGAAAGATGTCGTGTGATCGATATAGATTTTCTTGCGTTCGAAATAATATGTCGTGCTCTTGAGATAAAACGCCGAGCGTTTGAGATAAGATGTCAAAGAGGGAAGATAAAAGAATAAAAAAGTATCAATTTGTGATATCCGATTTAATTTACTTAGTGTGAGACACGTGAACAAAACTTACCGTGGCGGAGTAGGGGTCCGAGTGACTAAGAAACAATATAGGATATGAGGTTTAAGCTTGTGTATGGGATGTAAATGTATCAGGTGGGATTAATTGTAAAACGTCCATGTTTTAGGCTTTACATTATTGTATGACTTAAAAATAAAGAAATTGCTGTTATATGAGCCGCACCAAGAGAAAACCAAAATAGTGTATTTGCGGCCAGATGCGGAAGCGCAGGCTGGTCTGGATCCATCCTGGTCGAAAACGCACTATGTTAATTTTCTCATGGCGCGGCTCGTATATCTTTTATGTAATTTGAAACTGAAACTGATACGTTTGATATTTCTACACAGTGACATATTCAATGGCGTTGTACGTTTAATTTAACAAACCTTAAAAATATAAATGATGAAATGCAAAAACCCACAAAAAAATACAAAATAACACCTGATATTATCGCATATAAAACAATTATATCAAAACATTTAAAACAATGCTATGACGTCTATAAAAAAAACAGTGTCTCAAGTGTTTTTTTAATGTATCAAGTGATTTACTTTAGCGTAATTTTAACGGCAGTTCGTTCCACAGTTTTGGACCAATTGTACAGAAACTTTAATGTGCTGCACCTGTTGTATAGAACAACATACATTAATAATAACGATAATCAGAATTTTCTGACGACCTCAAACCTTGTCTACTAGAAATATATTCTGTAAGCAGTTCTGTTAAATACATAGGTGCTCTGCCAATGTGAAAGCTATACATGAAAGGAAGTATCTTAAACACAATCCTTGCTTTCACCGACAACCAATGTCAGTCATACAACGCTTGTTTGTAACTGTCAAATTTCCTCCTGATATACATTTTGGTCGTAAAGTTTAATTTCAGAAATAATACTTCCGATTGCTATCGTTGCTACATTCGTTCATATTGAAAGATTCGCGTAAATGATCAAAAGAGCTCAACATAAACTGTTCGTCATAACCATTTACTTTTCTGCACGAATTACTGCTTTCGGACCAAACAACATGTTCTTTATAACCGAGTTTCCGCTGTAATCGTATAAACTATATCTGAAGATTTTTGTATGACATAAAAATGGCAAAAACAAGTAGTTTTGAAAAATTATTTGCAAATGCTATACATTTTGACATTCGACTCCCAATTCTTGATACTTTATAACAGTTTCAATTGTGTATGATAAATACATCTGATTCATGATACAGCGTACAAACTCTCATTTTTATGTTTTTATAATCGCATCTATTTACCATGAGGTAGAATTGCCCGGTGTGCTTGCTCTGTTATAGGACATGCATCTTTTACGGAAATGACCGATTCGCCGTCCCGAGTTTGGTTATATTTGCTCGGATACCCGAAGAAATCTCTGTGGCTCCATATACGTTTTGTGTCCAATTTCTAATGATTGCGTACAATATTATTTCATTTGCATAGTGTTAATAGCAATCTTTAAATATTCAGCAATTTATCGGGATGAATTTTATTTGTATTTTGTAATATAGTTAAAATAGTCCAAATCGCCGACGCTCCTTCCATTTTGCTGTTTGGCTACCTACGTTATGTGCGTGGCATCATAATTTTAGGCCTTGGTGAAATGAAATCGCAAGCACTCATACAGAGTAGGAACGTTTTTTTGAAGGTCCGTCTTTCAAGATTATGGGGTGGGAACGGGGTTTATATTTGTGTACGAGGGAATAATGATAAATTAGGAACTATAATGTAACATTTTGTCGTTTAAGGGATTTTTGGGTGTATTTCTCAGTATATTTTCGGCCTTCAAACAAGTTTATTTTTCTTGGTCTTCGGAATAGACTGCTACAGTTATGTTTGTGGTCATTGTTCTGGATGCACTTTGGGATGGGAATAATTTGAATTGTATACGAGGCCCTAGTTTTCTCATTAAGGCGAATTGGGGTTGAGTCGGCGCAATCAATCTGGTACAGAAATCAGTTATCGATTTACATTTGAATAAGTCAAAGGCGAGATCTCCATCGATCGTTATAGGACAGTTCATTGTGCATTTAATAAAGTCAGAGGCAAGGGATCGCCGTCGACCTTTTGTACGAACTAGATCTATTAGTAACTAATTTACATCGAAGGTGGCCGTCGGTTTTGTAGGTGTTATTTGCTTGTAATGATTCTTGAATTATTTGGATTTCCACTAAGGTAGAAAGGGGCTTCATTCTAATTTCTATATTCTTTTTCAGGAATTGAATTGTTGTATTTGGGCGTTTCCTATTATGGCATGGGTAATTTTTATGTCGGGTGTTGAGCAGGAGCTTGGCGAAGTTGGGAAAATGGGATTTTTAGATTCCTAGTTTAGTAATTAATTGAATTTATGGGGGCTTTAATTATACAGCAAACTCCGTCTCGCTCCTCGTTTCACTCATAACGTAACAAGTCAAATATAACTGGATATTTCATACATACATAAAAAGGTACATAAAAGCAGACGGTGTTGTAAAATGATTTAATATACATATATTTATTATCAATAACAATAGCTGAACCTAAGATCGTATTCTTACCTTTTCCATTATTTTACAACCCCCCCCCCCCCCCCCACCCGCCACCACCCCACCAACCCTAAACCTTAATGTTTCCGCGAAATGAGAAATCTTTTATTCTACATTCAATTTAGTATTCATGCACGCTGGCTGATTTGTTGCAACACAACCTCTCCCATATATTATGTCAGTCATGAGACAGACCATGCAGGTGCATAGCCCCTGCAATGGAGGTAGTGTGCCATCCAACCGGCATGGTGTGGTTGTCATGTTATCCTTGTTATGTATTAGGACTTGAGGACAAATTCGCCCCGCATGACATTAGTATAACGGATTACTATGGGTTGCACCACCCTATACGCCTCCGGTATACTTTATCCTTATGACACAGAAATCAATTGTCCCCGTTTGCAGATATAGTGCAAGAAATCCGTGCATAAAAAGGGCCGAATTGTGCACCTTCTGTGAAAAGCATGAAACTTGGCACGTAGTAAATAAATATTATACGCGGTTTGTGGAAATACGAGATGGCCACCAATATCCAAGATGGCCACCATAATTCAGTTCACTAAGAAAATGGCAAAACAAATGTGTGTATCATGTAAAACAGCCTTGGAATAATAGTGAAATATATACTACGCTTCGAATAAGTTTATTTATACTGTAGAATCAATATGGCCTCCAAAATCCAATATGGCCGCCAAAAATCGTCTTTTATTTGAAAATGGCGTCATAATTGATTACATCACGTAAAAGGATGTTACTTGGAGCAGTCATATATAAAATATACACCCTTATACAATCAAGACAATCCTATTGAGACAAAAACATTATTGTCATTTTATATTCAAAGATGGCCAGCACTATGAATCTATTTATAGATTCACTACTGACAGTTGATTGTCTTTTCTAAAGTATACAGGCCATGTTATATCAATTGTCTGGACAGAAAATACATATTATCTTATCCTATGTTACTTGTAATCCTTGATACTAAACTGTTATGTATAAAAGCTGGTTTCTTTTGTTTACATGCAAAAATAATGAATGAAAGTTGCCCCAATGACCCCCACGTTGTTTAAATGCAGCCATAAGTTAAAACAGTGCCTATAATGTCAAAGGACAAAGCTCAGGAACTGATTTCAAAACCATTCAAATTTGCAAAATATTAATATACCAATTTATTTTATGTTTGGTTCATATTAATAAATGTTTTGTCAATATGAGTAAATGCTTGCAACAATTGGCTCGGATAGGTATATAGCAGGTACTTGTAACGTTAATAATGCATATATTAGTGTACATTGCATAAAGTAAACAGAAAACTGTTATTAGTTTGTTTTCAAAGCTGAGACGAAAGGTAAAAAAGAACTTTGCAACACAGATGTATAGTTGAGATAATTTACTAACAATAAAAGTACAAAAATACAATTTCCAGTCCAGATGTGTAATAAAGGTATATAGAAGTTGTGAACTACACATTTTAATATATAAATCAGATAATTAGCACAATAAAATACAGTTTGTAAATGTATAGATTTGAAAGAACTATCAAGTACTGAATTTATGCTATTGTCAATTTATTGTTCTGTGTATAAGCAATCCTTAGTGTGTGCTACTTACATAATAATTAATTTGTAATCAACTTACCCGCCTGAAACTGAAACTGAATAATTTGATAAAACGCCTATTTCTATACAAAGACATATTCAATGGCGTTGTACATAATAATAAAAATAATAATAATAATAATAACAGTAATAATAACGACAATAATAATAAAAAAATTTATAACAGCCTTATTTAACACAATATCATGACCGCACCCTTCCCCCTGAGGTTATTTTACCTCTATTGTGAATACCAGTGCTTAAAACCTTACATGGTACGCCCAGACGGGCTGCATATAGAGGTTCACCCTCCCCCACCCCGGTTAACCTGCTGCTACGTATTGTTATAGGAAATCGATCCTACCGATTTTCGCCGCGAATCGATCCCTCTACAGTAACATGCGATATATACCGAATGAGATAAACTATCGAATTAAGAAGTGTGCTCTTCCGGCACGTGCACAGTGCGTCTGAGATCGGATATTTTGGAAGAATACGCTTTTTCCTTGTGCGTAATAAGCGTTCACATAACTTGTCCGAACCGCAACGTCTTGCACAATCAGTACAAATATGGGCAGTATTGTTATTTTTTATTCCAAAATATACCTTTAAATTGATACAAACGCATATTTCTGGGCAAGCTGATGGAATGTAACGATTCCTGATTGAGGCAGTGCCTTATTTCATATTATTACTGAAATTACTGTACCGTAGTCTAGAACTGTTTTACATTTTCTTTCAACATAAAACAATAGTAATAATATGGCTAGTTTATTGTCGTGGGTTCAGTGTTGCTATATTTTAAGTATCATGGAATCCATTTAATATCTATAGAATTCCGCTAAAGTCAATGCTAGGTGGCGTGAGGGGAGTTGCACTATCCATTACCTCTTATGAACAGACTCAGTAAAGTCGAGTCTGCTATTATTTCGCTTAGATGTATTCCAAGCTCCAAAAGGTCTTATAGATCCGCTGCAATGTCGTGCAAACCTGAATCACAGTGATGCAGACTTTAAAGAATGGTTGTACCACTCGATGTACATTATCAAGGCTACTGCCCACTGCCACAGTCTCCACTGGATTCCAGTTACAGCATACAAACATCCTCTGTATGCAATCGCCAAACAGATAAAGCGGAATAGGCCAATGACATATGGTGAGAATAAGGTTTTGATTGCACCGAGTGGATTGTATATAAAGATAGCCGCATGGAAGCCTATTTGTGGCATGCTAGACAATAGTAGATGGACTGCACACCATACGTCCAGACTCTGAACCTGTAGACACCATGATTTTTTTTCACATTTGACCTCACCCATCTGTTCGAGAAGGTTACCCGTTGCCATTTAAGACGTTGTCATCCTTTCAGACTGAAACATCCATAATTAATGCAGTGGTTTGGGATGGGGCTCCAATTTTAAACAGACTGAAAACGGGTCCTACTAAAGCGTTCATCATAGATACTTCAAACATACATATAAAGATTCTTCCAAGAATTCTCATTAGGTGTGATATGGTATGGAAAATCTACTTGTAGGATATTCTCAAAGCTAGTTGTGATCAGACCCCATTCTTCTATTGTGAAAAATGGAAGAAACCAGCACTTCTCTTGAAAGCAACATCGAGCTTATAGTGTGGCATCTTCAATTTCCCAGGGTAATGTAATATTGCCATTATATGAGTAGTTAAGAGGTTTGTTGTCCTTTCGTATGACAGAACATTTGCAACAGAATTATTGTGTCAATACTGCCATAATGGAGCTCTAAACGCATAAGGGACAGCAGATTTGTCTACATTGGTAGAAATCGCGGTTCCTAGTATATATTTTATGTTATCTGAAACTAAACTGATTCATTTGATTAAACACCAATTTCTATACAATGACATATTCAATGGCGCTGTGCATTTAATTTAACAAACCTTAAAATATAAATGATGAAATATAAAAACCCACAAAAATTTAAAAACTACAGTAAACCTCACTTATAAGGAACTCGGATATAAGGAACACTCGGTTATAAGGAACAGTTTTCAATTCCCCGATCTAATGCCTTCTTTATTCAATGTAAAAATCCTCGGTTATGGGGAACTCGGTTATAAGGAACACCCGGTTATAAGGAACACTTTTTCTAGTCCCAAAAGTTTGAAATTCAATAGAAAACACCTCTGTTATAGCGAACAGACATAAATAATAAAAATTATTGAAAACTGGAAATAAACAGGAGAATCGCTGATGACGTCAGAGTAACGTCAGCACTTTCACGCGCTTTTATGCACATGAATAAACACATATTATTTCATTTCTATGGTCTTTAGTTTGTTATTTCACGGATATGATAAAAGAAAATAAATACTATCATAATTAACTTATATTTACTCGAGATTATGTTTGAGAGCTACATGTATTGGGTATTTCATGTTAACAATAGTGAACGAAAATCAGTCGTGGACACGGTCATGTCATACTATCCTAAATAAATGTGTTAATTACGCGTGATTAACAATGATAAACAGTCCAGTTTACCCAATTTTCAATTGTAAAAATTATAGCAGGTGCTAAAATGGACAATAGCAAAACTATAGATATAATTTACATTTTAGTCCGTTTGTATGGCGCCGTTGTCTAGTCGTAATGCACTGTATGTCATAAACACCCTACTTGATTTGAATTGGTAGGCTAATTTAACATTTTGTATTAATTATTTGAACATTTATTTAATATTAGTATTGATGCCTATTCACATAAAATGCTGTCGAGCAAGGTAAGGGCTGCAACATATCTTATAATCATAATGTAGTGCTCTCCTAAAAAAGAAGATAGAAATAGCCGACAAAAAATAAACACAAATCACGTCATCCTTACCGATTTTGGCTTAGTTTAGGTTTAAACGCCGTGTTTCAACACTATTTCAATCTCTGTAGGATAGGACCGGTACTAGACTCACAACTTTCTCACATAAAGATTCATGGTCGACCCGGAGCCCTTTTCAAACGTCAGTCAAATAGTGTTCGCTGTACAAATTGTGTTCGTTATACAAACATCGGTTACAAGGAATTAGTTCGCTATATGGATATAGGGAAACTCGGTTATAAGGAACAATTTTTAGAGGTCCCAAGCTGTTCCTTATAAGCGAGGTTTACTGTAACATCTGATGTTATCGCATATAAAACAATTAAATCAAAATATTAAAAACAATGCTACGAAGTCTCTAAAATACAGTGTCTTAAGATTTTCTTTTTGAATGTATCAAGTATTTTACCAAACTGTATTCTAAGGTAGGTGTGTGTGTGTGTGTGTGCGTGCGTGCGTGTGTGCGTGTGTGTGTGTGTGTGTGTGTTCGGGTTTAACGTCTTTTTCCAACACTTTTTCAGTCATGTAAATGATGGTGTCTTCTTGTAGCAGTGAGCACAATGCCCAACTTTATAATGCTGCCTCACTAGAATATCACGCCGTAGACACGTGACATGATACCCCACCCAGTCACATTATACTGACACCGGGCTGACCAGTCCTAGTACTACCCTCTTAATGCTGAGCGCCAAGCGAGGAAGCTACTAGTACCATTTTTTACGTATTTGGTATGACGCGGCCGGGGAATGAACCCACGACCTCCCGCACTCGAAGCGGACGCTCAGGTAGGTGTGGGAATTGGAGGTCACGAAACAAGTATTCTTGATAAAAGACTTGATACCTTTCCAGAGAATTAAGCATTATTATCTGAAGAACAGGCTAAATTACTTAAAATTATGGAGCTGTAGATCACATAATTACATTAAAAATATTGGTCGAACTTTATCCTTTTATGACTTAGAAATTATACTGTGCATTTGTGGACTATGGAAAAGCATTGAATTGTGTAAATAGAGATTTTTGGTGTAGAAATCATAAACTCCTTACTGAAAGGAACCCTTAATAAGTTAAGATCTTAATCTGAGACTTTGCTTATTTATATTCTAATAATGCTCTGTTAGGTGTGAATTTTTCATGGATGCATCACATTGTCTCTAAAGTTTAATCACCACCATAGCTGTTTTACTGACTTATATGATGATGACTTTGAAAATCAGGGTTTAATTGATAATACTAAACTAAATTTGATCTGAATGTGCATAACTGTCGTAAGGTAACTAAAAGAGTTCTTGTGGTGTTCTAGCCAGTATAAAAAGTAATCATTAATAAAGTGTGTTCATATTGGCCTACAATTAATGTATTTGCCCTCCGTAAGTCGTATGGCCCTCGGCCTTATGTCTTGAACTAATATGACAACATTTTGATTAATAACAACGCCAATATGAAATACCTTTTTAAATAACATTATATATGTTAATAGAAAATTACTTCTTTGGCAGAACATTATCCTGCCAACTTTGTCGGAATAAAATTGCTCTGTAAAAATGTGTTGTTATTTTTGTTTCTTGCGTGTTACTATAATATACTTTGATTTTCAACGAATATTCGAGTTTTATAACAAATAAAGCAATATTTTCTATAAACAAAGTGTTCAAATGGACAAATCGATTAAAAGGTACTAGACATTAATAGTTCAAAATCAAGATATAGTAGTGAAAGTCGTGTCAAATAAATAATAATTTGCTACTGATGGTAGAAATGTGTTGAGTCTCACACAAATATGTACATCACGTCTGTCACTACACTTTTTATAATTCTGAATGATTTAAAAGTAATCTGGTAAGTGTGGAAGCTGAAATTGAAAATGACTCTCGCTTGTCTTAGTAAAAGAGAAACTACTTCAAAGTCTTCTGTTGGCGTCTCAATTTTTTCCTCTCATTAACATCTTTTCTGGCTGTCATTACACATTTACACATTCATTTGATTTCCTGCATCTAAGAATAAATAATGCTTCTTGTCTAAAAACATCCGACTTCCTGGCTAGGAGGATTTTATATTGGGGACATGTATCCAGTATTATTGAGGAACATCCATTTCCCTAAATTAGAAAAGCTACAGGTAAAATTTCTTATAGGGGAATATGACATCTGAAGCGTAGGGCAACATAAGCAGCAACTCTCAATGAAACAAAAATGAGTGCAAAAGTGGCGAGGTAGCAGTACATCGGAAGTACCATGCCTGCTCCATAAAGTATATCCGTCGAAGTGATCACTGCTGTCTCATTTTGTAAACATTTTGCTAAGTCTTTCACACTGGTATCGTTACACCTGAAAATAATACAGAACTGCATTTAGTGTGTTAAGGAAAAATTACAGATTTCCTTTTCGTTATTTTATTTTGTTTTATACGAAACGTAGGTCTATTTGTTTGCCTTAATTGCATCTTCGAGAATTTTTCGTACAGAATACTAACACATGCTAAAGGATACTATTGTTGTGAAGCTCTTTTGCTCAAGTTATATGACAGGTTAAAAAAACAAGATATTAATGAAAAGTTGCTCGAAATTGAGATCTGACTTATGTGCCAACAGCGCGTCTTTTTGTCATCTTTTAAGTAAATTTTAAGTGGTTAATGTTAAAAATGTGCAGTATGAAGCACATAAGGGTTGATAACCTTCAATATGTTATGCTTAACAATTCTACGCAATTTTACTGACTTATAATGGCATGCCAATTTTATAAAGCGTATATGTATCAACAATATAAAATTAGGCGAATGACAAATAATACTAACGGCAAAGGTTCCATATTGTCAAAAACGATGAGACAGATTGCACTTAATGGGTAATGCATATGGGAGAAATATTTCATCCAAGAAATCCAGTGTGGAATGGATTGTGTTATAAATCCACTGAATAGAAAGGAAAGGATTAATATTGTATTCCCTGTCACAATAGCGAGCTTCACGTTAGATATGGCTGCGCCAAGAAACAATCCCATGGCCTGAAATTGAAAACCGTCATTAAACATTCTGCAAATCATATCAAGAGATTAATATATTGGATTCAGTGGCAGGTTTAAAGTCACTTATTTTAAAACATTTCACTCAGGATACTATGCATTAGAAACTGAGTAATTCTTTACGGGAATGGTTAATGCTTGAGGGTGTGTGGGGGAGGGTAGGGGCGTAATCTGTTTTTTTTCTTTTTGGTCTTCTCAATCAACACCCATCAGTTCAACCATTACAATCGATACCTTGTCACGAAATAAAAAGGACATATTCAACATTTGACCGTATGTTTTAACCTCCCGGCCTGGTCCAGGTGATCCGCACATCGACGCATCGTAGGCTACTTATGTACCACGACTGAAGTCATTTCCCTGAACGGACATATTTGATATTTAATTTGAACTCAATTTGTGACTTTTAAAAGTTTAACCTACCGGTCCGTTTCACATGCTCTAGAAATCGTCTCATCGCAACCTACCTATACGCTGTCAGAATAATTTGTATATTTAATATATTGATAACGTAACACATAAGCACAGATAGTCCCTTTTCATGTTGTCATTGCTATAATTATTGTTGAATTGCTGTTAATAATAGAATTTGGGTCATTTATGGCTGATTTGGGTTCATAATGTGGATGACTGGGTCCCAGCTTCGCACATTATGTCATATACAAAAGTTAAAGGGAACCACATATTTGATAGAGCAAGTACTCATTGTAAAACGTTATGTTTAAATTTGGACCAATCAGAAACAAGTTCTAAAAATAGAGTGAGGTGAGAGAGTTGTGTCCCCTTAATGCGAAGACACATGTTTTTAGACAGAGCTTTTTTTTCAAAATAAAACTGTGCTTTCAAGTGATAAAGTGTTGAAAACTGGACTATAAAGGAATAACATTTAGAGGTACACTGTATATCAAGACCTAGAATAAATTTGGAGAAGATGAACTTTTTTATGAAATAATGTAGAATAAAAGATTTGAAATCATCAAAGATAGCTGTGTGTATTCATGCAAGACATTTGTTGCACACACTAAAGGTGCTTAACCAAAATATTATTAAAAATGTCAAATAACGAAGGAGACTCTGAGGGGAAAAGAACCAGAAGTGAATTAAGTAGTACAGGTAGTGAGCAGGATTCAGCTATTGGAAAACCATCAGCAAAAAATGAAAAAAAATCAAAAGAAGAAAAACATGCTGCCTAAAAAGGAACTGCAGAAGCACAGCTACAAGATATAGCATCTCATACTGTTGAAATAAACAAAAAAACTTGTCAATGTTATGACAAAGGATGATGACAGCATTAAATCAATGATAAAAGAAATTGTAAAACAAATGAAAGATGTGCTATTAAATTCTGTTAACCATAGAATTGAAGTATTGGAGTCCAATTTGTTTGAAAAAGAAATAGATGAAATAAAAGAAAGTGTAAATTTTTATTTAAAAACCAAGAAGAATATAATGGAAATTTGATGAGAGAAGTAAAGGACAGTGAAATTAGTTTTGAAGAATATAAAAACAATGTAGAACAGTATAGCAGAGCAAATAATATACGTATTAGTGGGCTAACAGTAGCCTGGGAAGCCGTTGATAATATTTGTGCTTTGTCAGAAGAAATCATACCTAATATTTATGCATTATAGATGCTACTAATGTGCGCTAATTAGTGTTAATTGGCATTCATCGAGTTTCTGATATTATCAACGCCTGAAAATCTGAAGGATTTTCCATGTCACTACTGATTATCGATTTTCTATAATTAGCCTAATTAACATGTGATCATATTTGCGCTTGTTTAAAACGAAAACGAGGCAATGATGCCGAAAATTCGGCAATTTTCGTAGATTACTAGGTATGCATTAATATAACGTCTTGACAACTATGGCGCAAATTTAAGTTTAAACTTACATATTTTAAAGTTGTTACAACTTGCTGGAAAAGCTATAGGAGGTACAAACTGGAATTTGTTTATGGCCCGGAAATATTCGGAAACCTTCGGAAGTACACGGTTCCGATCTGTCTTTTCCGTGAGAATTCCGTTTCTATTTTTAGCCATGGATTATTGCTTTCAGAAGTTATCGTTCTTTATTAAACACCCGCATATTTCGGGATTAGAAATTGTCAGACTGGATTCCCAGGCTAGGCTAACAGAAGAGAAAACACAAACAAAAATAGGTAACGCTGAGGATCAAAAATCAGAGCACAGCTCCGTTGCAGATGAAACAAATCTGGAAGAAGATGTAACCAATAAAAGCAATGACGATGAAAATGATTTTTATTTCGAAACGCCAGGGAAGACTACCAAGCTGGTCATTGAAACCTTTAACAGGAATCTTCTAGGGTTAAACCTAGTTAAACAGGATATTGATATTTGTCACCGCCTGGGAAAGAAGGGTAAAAAACCACGACAAATAATAGTAAAATTTGACTCCCGTCTACTGAAGGAAAAAATCATGAGAAGAAAAAGTCACTAAGGAAACCCATTTATGTTATGGATGGCTTAACAGCAGTGAACCATAATGTTCTTATGAGTGATAAGCATAAGCAGCAGGAAGGACTTCGGACACTATCATATGCTTCTAGCCTACATTTTGAAGGCAAAATTTCCATTAAGTATTTAAACAATACCCAAATCGTTTCGAGTCAATGATAGACCAATGTGTTAGTTAACTTATTACAGCATAAACTGGTTTGTATCTGTTCCTATCAAGATGTTATTTCTAATTTTATCTAGGCCAGGGTATATTTTCTTGAAAAAATAAAATGTTTAATTTAAGTAAAAATATAATGTCATCATTTTACGGAAGTTTTAAATATATGAATTCCAGTCCAATAAAGTGACAAAATCATTTTATTTAAGGAAAAAATAACATTTTAAGATTAAAATCCTATAAATAAATAAAAAATAGAACGATATTTTTGCAAACAACCTGTACTTGATTTATCTATACACTGTTCGTAATGTAAAGTTATTGATGCTTTACATGTGTGAATAAGTATACATGTATAAATGACCGGTCAGTTTTATTACAGTGGTTCAGGTAGTTATTTCAAGTACATGTACATGTCTATAGTTCTGTTATAAGTGATGGCAGATAGTTGTGTGCTGCATAACATTAGTACTAAGAAAAAGGCAGTCATCTTATCAAGGCCGTAGGTTTGGTTCTTGTTTGGAATAAGTACCAGTGGCACAGATAACATTTGAGCCGCGCCGTGAGAAAACCAACAGATGGCATATATAAATACTGCTAGACGCAAAAACGAACTAAAAGGTCCACCCGATTTTTTATGCAGCGACTTGGATACATTGTTATTACATATTAAAGCCAAATGAGCCGTGCCATAAGAAAACCAACATAGTGCAATTGTGACCACCATGGATCCAGACCAGCCTGGGCATCTGCGCAGACTAGTCAGGATCCATGCTGTTCGCTAACGGTTGGTCTAATTCCGATAGGCTTTGAAAGCGAACAGCAATGATCCTGACCAGACTGCGCATGTGCGCACGCGAGTCTGGACCATGCTGGTCGCAAAGCCACTATGTTGGTTTTCTCATGGCACGGCTCATTTGACTTAAATGTAATAAAAATATATCCAGGTCGCTGCATAAAAAATCCACCTGAAACTCGACTGGACCTTTTAGTTCGTTTTCGCGTCTAGCCGTATTTATATATGCCATCTGCATGGAAAGTGACATGACACATCACTATCGTGGCATCACACTGGATGTGAAACCGCCACTGTTATGACCTGCCAGGAAGCTGCTACTGTTCTTGACCTATGTATCACAAGCATATCAATGCCAAGCGTTATTTCTGTTGGATAGACTATAGTCAGGATCAGATTAACTGCTGTGCACATATTGCCTCTTTTTTGTGGTGTTTAGGCCTAGTCTGCCGCAAAGGACAGTCTTCAATTCAGTTTTCACAGAAGGAAGAACATGAAGTGATGAATGCGTGTGACATTTAGTATGTGTCTAAAAAGGTAAATATAAACACACAGAAGAAGATGAAAAAATAAAAAATGAAAAATATAAATACAAAAAACGAAACATAATGGGAAACAAACTACATCCTCATCGCTAGTGGCGTGCGCGTCGCGAGGGAGGTGGGCGTGTAGGGTGGGGAAGGGGGCATGCAGATGATTACCTGGTGTGTTGCAAGTATGTTAAAACACATATTTGTCAATCTACTGCAACACACAACCAGGATAAGCCAATGAAAATTTAACCCAACGAATAATAATGAATTCACAGTATTTGCTTCTTTCATTACTTTACATGTATAACATGCCTCTGTGTACCCTTTCAAACATTTGTATAGTATTTGAGTTACAAACAGATGTAAAATATGTGACTATCAATTTATTAAAATGAATATAAAAAGTATTGGTTACTTCACATTTGGGAACACCCTGTGGTTATATTTTTTGTTTAAAAGTACTGTTCCACCCCTTGCATCAACACAATAGTCACAGAAAATGTGTATAATTAATAAAAATCACTGCTCTATGAAACAAATATTGAAAATTTGACTTTAAGAAATAATCTTAAATATGTATTTTAATGGCACATGTAATTAAATACTTATTTCTTAGTAGGTTATTTTTCACTCTTAGAGTAGGCAAATTCATATAGAAAGTGTCCGAAGTCCTTTGTTGATTACGGCTGGACGAGGAGTGGTCAAATATACTATAAAAATAAAGTGGGAAATATACATAGAGTGCACTTCCGTGAATATGATACTTGGTTTAATCTTAAGTGGCCAGCGAGAGACATGAGAAATTAATAAAAAAAAACTGGTAAACTACCTTTAATATCATACCTTCAACCAGTGATCGACCAAGCATGAACTTCCTATATACTTTGACTACTGATATAATAACAACTCATGCTTTTTGCATGACAAATTAACTATATATATTGCTGTAAGAATTTGCTAAATATTTGCTTAATATGTTACTTTTCTTGTAATTACACACTGTAAATGTTTTTGAAAAAAAAATTGGTTTAGCCCAATTAAAAATAAATTAAAATGTGTGATAGAAAATATTGCATATGTGCAAATATTGAAACTGATTTTTCTCTATAGACCATAGTCTAGCTATTGTGGAGAAGATTTTGATTGAAATAAAATGCTATTTCACTTTAATGAAGAATTAAACAACTTACATGCTTTTGATTAAAATACCTTATTTAATCTGATGCTACACTCTGTTTTTAATATAAAGTTAAACAATTATTTTACGGATTTGATTATAGAATTGAATTTGATAGAACTGTATTTTGTAATGCAGAATGATAATTCAATATATTATTTGTCAAGAGTGTAGTGTATTACTATAGCAACTTTGCTGTTCTAATTTACATGTAGAGTTAAGCACGCTGGTCCGTGCTATACTCTATTTTGAATATAAAGTTAAACTATTTTACTGATTCGTTTATAGGAAAGAATTTGATAGAAATGTATTTTGCAATATATAAAACAATATATTTTTTTCAAGGGTATATTGTATTATTATAGCGACTGTGACTGTTCTATTTTTCATGTAGAATTAAGAGCACTTTTTATCATTCAGTTGCATGTAGAGTTAAACACCTAATTTTATTGCTGATTGAAATTATATATGACAGTGTGATATTATATTGGCTTAAAGTTAGACACATATTAACTGTTTTAGAAAAGGATAATGATGAATTCTCCACTTTAATAGAATAATTTGATAGAAAGTAAAACGTTTACTTTTCATATGCCGAGCTATGACAATTTTTGGATATAGTGAACAGCAAAAAAACTTGATTTTAATGTAACTTATATTAAATAAAAGCATTATTTTGTGTTTAAGTTGTAAGACTAAGTACAATCTTTTAGTATGACTTCAAATGTTGGTAAAGAAGCCAAATACTTTTTCATGTGTACCTTACTGCAGTTTGAAAAAAATATGGAATTTTGTCCTTTTTTGCAATCAAAATGAAAAGTAGTAATTTTTTATTATTAATCTAACACAGCTTATTCTTTATGTATGAAAATCATCATGAAATACTATATTACAAACTTAAGGTTTCAATGTTTGATTGTATCATCTTACACATACAAATCACAGAATCTAATATGTCTTACACAATCTGTTCACTTAATATCAAAGGTCTTGCAGATAAGAAGAAAAGAAAAGAGGTTTTTTGTTGGTTAAAAGAAAAGAAATTTACAATTGCTATGCTGCAGGAAACACATTTAACTGAAGATAAAATTGATCACTTTAGAAAAGATTGGCAGGGTGAAATGTTCCTAAGTGCCATTAACTCAAATAGTCAAGGTGTAGCCATACTAATCAATCCAGATGATTCTTACCAGGTTACAGGTACGGAATCTACAAATATAGTCAAAGGGCGATAGTTAGCACTTGATATTAAAATAAATGAGGAAGAATATACTTTTATTAACATATATGGCCCAAATAAGGATGATTTATTTACTTTTTCAAAATTAAAAACATACCTAGAATTAAATAATAATAAAAAAATCATAATCGGCGGATATTTTAATACAGTTTTAGATAATAATCTTGATAAGATGCAGAACTAAAGTAATGAGTATACACAAAGAATTTCACTTAATAGACATTTGGAGAGTATCAAACCCACAAAAACTTCAATATACATGGATTTCAAATAGTAAACCACCCATATTCTGCAGACTAGATTATTTCTTGGTAACTGACACCTTTCGGAGCATAATCAAATGTAGTCAAATACAACAGGGATATAAAAGTGACCATTCATTAATTTCATTGACTATAAATCCTATAGTTCAAAAAAGAGGCCCTGGTTATTTTAAAATAAGTAATAGTTTAATACTCTATGCAGTTTACTCTACAAATATAATAAACTGTATAAACAACACAGTGAATTTCAACAAGGATGCAAGTGCTGAGGTATTGTTGAAACTTATTAAAAGCAGCATAAGAAATGTAACCATCAAATATGCAACAAGTAAGAAAAAGAAAGAAAGGTAGCAAGAAGAAAAAGTACAAAATGAAATTCATACTCTAAAAACTTTAATCTTTAATTCACCAAATGTACTCCAATACTCACAAGAACTGAATGAAAAGAAAAATGAATTACAAACAATTTATGACAAAAAAAAAATAAATGGTACTATGCTAAGATCAAAAGCTGTACACGTAGAAATTAATGAAAAAAATACAAAATACTTTGCAAATTTAGAAAAAAGACATGCTGAAAGGAAAAATATTCAAAAGCTCCAAATAATCAACGAAACAATCACAGATGCAAAGAAATTTTAAAAGAAACAACATCTTTTTATAAAAGACTATATGATATGAAGACACAAGAAAATTCAAACATAGACTTTCTCGATTCTTCCATGACTAAATTAAGCAAAGAAGACTCTAATCAATGCGAGGGATTATTAACCGAATATGAATGTAAAATTGCATTGTCTGAAATGAAAAATTATGATAAGAGCCCTGGCTCCGATGAATTAACAGCCGAATTTTATAAACATTATTGGGAGCATTTGAAAGTATTTTATATCAATGCAATTAATAACTGTTTTCATAAAGTCGAACTTTCAGATCTTCAAAAACAAAGCATTATTACTCTTCTAACAAAAACCAGATAAAGATCCTACAAATTTGTCAAACTGGAGACCCATAAGTCTATTAAATGTGGACTATAAAATTGCAACAAAGGCTAGCCAATAGGTTAAAGAAAATACTTGCGAAACTAATAAACCCAAATCAAACTGGTTTTATGAAAGGACGATACATTGGAGAAAATGTTAGGCTAATTTTTGAAGTTATCGATTACATTGAAAACAACAATTTGAAAGGGTTATTATTATTTTCTGATTATGTAAAGGCTTTCGATACATTAAATCATAATTTTATAATAACGTGCCTAAACATTTTAATTTTGGAGATAGCTTACTCAGATGGATTGAAACCTTTACAGCTGTCATAATTAATAATGGATATTTATCTGAAGAAATATGTATTAAGAGAGGTGTACGACAAGGCTGTCCCCTTTCTACTTCATTATTTATTCTCTGTATGGAAATATTATCAAATAAAATCTCTAATGATGATAGTATTAAAGGAATCAATGTAAATGGTACAGAAATAAAACAAACTCTCTTCGTCGACGATGCAACTTATGTTAACAATGGTGAAAAAGAATCTTTTGAAAATCTTGTTACTGTAATTACAGAATTTGAAAAAAATATCAGGATTGCAAATAAATTTAAAGAAATCGGTAGTATTAAGACTAGTAACTTTAAAAGGAAGTAACTTAAAATTTTATGTAGATAAACATCTCTTATGGACCTCAAACAGTGCAAATACTCTGGGATTTACAGTTACTGCAAATCACCTAAACCATTTAGAATTGAATTTAATGCTAAAAATTGATCAATTTAAAAATTGTCTCAAACAGTGGCAGCATAGAAAACTGACGCTATTAGGCAAAGTTACTGTTTTAAAAACCTTCGTATTACCAAAACTCATATACCCCCTAACAGTCCTGCCCAACCCATCAGAAATAATTCTAAATGATATAAATGAAAGCATTTATAACTTTCTTTGGGATGGAAAACCAGACAAAATTAAATGAAAATTACTTCCAAAATCTGACGAAAATGGAGGGATTAAATTGACAGATATTTATGCCTTTTTAAATTCATTAAAAGCTTGCTGAGTTAGAAGAATCATTGATGAAAACAATCAAGGCTTATGGAAACTCTTTTAAAATCAGTATTTGGTAAAATATGGTGGAAAATTTATTTTTGATTGCAATTTAGCAACGAAAGATATAAAAACGATATGTGCCAAAAATCTGTTCCTAAAAGACATGCTTATATCTTCGTTCATTATCCAGAATATGAACTATGAAAACAGCATTCCCATAAACTGTCAAATAATATGGAACAATTCAAATATAAGAAGTAGAAATGAAACAATATTTTTAAAAGAATGGTATGATAAAGGAATCAAATATGTTGAACAATTATATGACTTTAGATCAAACAATTTCTTTTCTTTTGAAAAGGCACGGCAAATGTACAATTTTTCTACACATAGTTTCTTGAATTATCATAAGATTATTCATGCCATATCTGCTTTCAAGACATTAAAGTTAAGAAAAGAAATAATAACACAAAATAGAGATGAAACTTTAACGGAAAAGGTTAAAAAAATGAAAAATAAAATACTATATAATATACAAATGAAAAATATGAAAGAAGAAACAATCACTCCACTAAGAAAATGGGAAAGACTTATCGATAAAGAAAGTAAACAAAAATGGAAAAAAATATTTTCAACTCCTTTTGTGTCAACAATTGATACTATACTGAGAAATTTCCAATACAAATTCCTTATGAGATTAATTTCAACAAATACATATCTTTATAAATGTCAACTAACATCATCAAGACTATGTGATTTTTGCAATATGCATGATGAAACTTTAGAACACTTTTTTCTGGGAATGTTCAGTTGCACAAAATATGTGGAATAAACTTAGCGATTACTTAAAAAAAAAAGCATCGATATAAAATTCAATCTTCGGAAAATTTGTTTTGATATACAAGAACAAGGTTTAACAAATGCCGCTATAAATTTTATAATTATTCTGTGCAAGTTTTATTTTCTGCAAATGATAACTTGTAAAACAGTCCCAAAAATAGAAAGCTTTATTAAGAATCTTACTGGAAAAAGAACTAGCCTTTAGAAAAGAAAAACTAGACCTCTTCAAACAAAAATGGCAAAGATTCCTTTGATATCTTCATTACTTTTTTCTCTCTCAGTTGTTCAATCTTTTTAAACATCTACAACAGTGTAAAAGATGATACAATCATACCTATTTTTCCCTCCCCCACCGCTTGTCTTTTTTTTTTTTGGTCTTTTGTTATCCTTTTAACGTAGTCCTTTTCATGTTATTTCATTTCTCAACTCTTCTATTAAGTGGAATAGCAACAAAAATACCATTATTTTTCTTTACATTTCATATTATTAAATACATGATATTTAAACCTTAATTGGAATATAAGACTATGTTAACCATAATATTGTCAAGTTTGTGCATATATATGAACTGTATGTTTAAGTATCATGTATAAAAAACGGGGTTACCCGCAAGGGGCCTCAAATGAAAAAAAAGTTCTAAAAATAGCACGTCTGCTGGGGTATAAACAGGTAGATGGATGACAGAGACTTCATTCGGTATCCAGCGGTAGAAGAAGACACATCGAGGATTCAATAAATAATTTATCCCAGTACCTTGATAAGGAGACTATTGCAGTTACCCTGTCAGGGCGGATAAATTATTAAAAAGAAGACTTTGGAAGTTCGTAGACTAAAGAAGAGTTGGAGAATTTCAACCAGGTTTCGCGCTATAGGGCCAGCGTATAGAAGTTTTACATTAAGGGTAGTTGAATGCTATATACGATAGCATATATAGGCTGAACATCGGGAAGCTCAGACAGAGACCCAGAGTTTGGTAATCGTCTGTGATATTAAGAGAGTTCCAGCTTATAGACGGTTCAGCATTACTGGCGAAGTACAGCCAAGGCATCGGGGATATACCTATATGGTAGTTGAATGCTACATATGATAGCGTATAGGCGCTGAGCATCCAGGAGTCGGGGCAATCATATAGAGTTTGAGAGGGCAGAGGCCGAGCATCTATGAGATAGGACTCGTATGTTGTTCATTCAAAGACATTGTCTGACGGGAACTTCAACAAAAAGACTAGTCAAGTATAGCGTCTCCAGCCTATAGGAGTTTGAGCTAATCATTTTTAATTGGAGATTGTTTGAAACATTTAGTGATTTGTCTGATCTCTGAAATTGTCTATCTCATAATAAGAAATGATTTACGAATCATTGTTATACGAATCATTTAGGCAAGGTAGCCAGAGGAAAATTCTATATATGAGATATTTGGTCTCACCAGCTTTACGTTTTAACAAAGGACATTCTACATCGTTTGTCAGCAAGTCTAAGACATAGTCACCTTAGCGATTGGACCCAAACCATTGTTCAAGATACTAAAGGCGTAGGCACTTCCCTGTGTCATATAACCAGTATCCTGACATACGCTAAGTTTACATCAATACCTTCAATGGTTATTTCATTATGCTGCAGACACGAAATATTACGGCCGAGCAGACAGACTAACAAATAGACCGGTCACAACATAATACGTCCCTTTTTCCGGAACGGGCGCAAAGGACTACCTACCTACAAAAAAAGAGCAAATAATGCAACCTCTCTTATATATGATGTGACATTTTGTCATGTTCGCTAGCGAGAGTCAGCACTGATCTTTCCGCTACTTAAACTTTCTTGTAATTTTGTATCTTTGGGTTTTCCCTCTGTCTCATGTTTTTGGCGCTGATGCGATGACATAATTAACGATAAACTTTTCGTTTGCAGAATTTTACAGCTTTATTAAGGTTGCATGGTGTAAGTTTATGCAGTATTTTGTAATAATGCATACTAGTCTTTGTTTTGGCCGCAATAACTTGTAGTAGCATACTCTTCTAGCTGTTTTAATAGATTTTTGGATTCGTACTCAAAGTTGCTCGTACCTTTACTCATTCCCTTGTTTAAGCTTCAAACTACTATTTCACATATTTGTATCTTATTTATATTTTTTAAAGCTCATCAAGGTTTCTGGTCACTGTTGAAAATTTAGAGATTTTTATAAGCCATTATTTCTGAAGCATTATGTAAAACTAGTCATATTGTAGTATATCGCTTATATGGTTTTTTTTCATATATTTTCAGCATTTACCACACACATGTTACCATTGAGCCATTCCAAATAAACCACATAAAGGGACTTTTTGCTTTGTTTTTCGATGGTAACTAATTGGTTATACTCGCTGGCCTTATCCTTGGTCCGGTACAGTAAATAACCACGAACAGATAAAGCTGAGAATCATCACATGGAAACAAGAAAATTGAGGAAACAGACACCTAAAGGCATGGAGTTGTATCACCATCGTAATAACGAGTTGTTCGAGAAATACAAAACATGTGTCGGCGGTCTAGAAACATATATTTCATCAAACTATGGTTTATCTATAGGCAGTTCAATATCTAGTCTGAACAAGTGTAGAGACCAATGTAAAGAGCTACATCAAGACGTACAAACTGCATATGCAGAGTATATGAAGTATTTGGATGGTGTCAAAACAAAAGAGAGTGAAACATGAAATGACACGGTTGGACAATTCGTATGAAGAAGTTGAGAACAAAGTGAGTGAATATTTGAAAACTATACAAAATATTAAATCCGAAAATATTGACACAATGTCACAGAGCTACAAGAGCGATATTGTATCAACTCAAAGCTTAGTCATGCTTAAAGCAGCAGAAGCCAAAGCTGCTGAAGTCCGAGTAGAATTTGCAGAAAAGGCGAATGAATTGAAGAAAAAGCAAGCAAATATTGATGCTGATCTGGAATTGTTAAAACACAAAAGAGAAGCAGCAGCTCTTACTACAGAAGCTAATGAACTAGCTTATCTAGTGGGTGTTTCTCAACATGGTTCAGTGTAAGGGGACATTCAGTTAATTCACGAGGAAGATCCAACTTCAAAAGTGCAACATTATCTTTACAGTCAAATTGATAGTGCTCCACACCATATGTTGAAGCAAGAAAAATCCAACAATGAAACAAATGCAACAGCACACTTTCTCTTAAGAAAGGACCTTATTTTGTCAAGACTGACAACTTTCAATGACACATGTACAAATTACCAAGCCTGGAAAGCCAGTTTTCACTCTGTGAGTGGTGAAATGGCTCTTAACAGCAGTTAAGAAGTAAACCTTCTTATCAAATACTTAGGTCCGAGTTCGAAAAAACACGCCACCAGTTTGAGAACCGCTTATCTTCACAATACAGACGAGGCATTAAGTCAAATCTGGCAACGTTTGGATGAAAGATTTGGAACTCCTGAAAGTGTGTTGAATTCATTGACAAATAGGCTTCAGACTTTTCCATGTTTAACCAATAAGGACAGAGCAAGGCTTTATGACTTAGCGGACATCTTACAGGAGATTGAGGGGCTGATGACTAATCCCAAGTACGGCAAAACTTTGTCATACTTTGACTCATCGATTGGAGTCAATCCTGTCGTGAATAAATAACCTCACAGTTTACAGCAGAAATAGGTGACTCATGCATCCACGTACAAAGAAAATCACGGCGAACCATTCCCGCCATTTCGCTTTTATGCAAGCTTTGTAAAAAAGTTCAGCGTTATATACAATGATCCTAGTTTTATCTACGAAACCCAGACAACGAAAGACCCCAGGCGACAAAGGAATCGTGATCCGCCGTATTCAAGAGTAGCACCCGGTGGTCGTGTAGCAGCGGCGAAAACAGGAATTCAGCATGATAACGAATCTAGTGTGTCTAACGATAAGTGTTTATTACATAATGGTGCTCCATATGCTCTTGCAGATTGCAAAAAATTTAAGTGTAAGTCTGAAGAAGAAAGGCAGAAGTTTCTGTTCGAAAACAAATTGTGTTATCGGTGTTATTCTGGAGACCACCAGGCTCGTGATTGTAACGTTTCACAGAAAAAGACGGAGCAGCATGGTGGGAAGAGACAGCGCTCGTCTGCCGGGCGGAATGACAGACTACAATCTACAGATCAAAAACAGAAAGTTGACAACAAGTGTACTGAAATTAGTGGTGATAATATTGTTGGTAGATCTTGTGCTAAAATTATGCTGGTTCATGTTTACACAAAAGATAACCCAGATAATTATGTTCAGTGCTATGCTACCGTTGATGAGCAAAGTAATATGTGTCTAGCAAAGCCAGAATTGTTTCAATTATTAAATGTCACTGGTAAATCTGCTGAATATACAATGTCTTCATGCAATGGAATTTCTGTCAAATCTGGTAGAGAATTAGACAATTTGGTTGTTGAATGTATTGACAAAAGTGTTCAGTTTGAACGTCCTACTGTTATAGAATGTCAGGACATACCTAGTAATAGGAATGAGATTCCTACACCAAGTGTGGCAGCCAATCACCCACATTTGTCAAACGTAGCCCCTTTAATCCCAGAAATAGATAGTAATGAAAAAATGTTGTTATCACTTGGCCGAGACATCCCAGATGTACATCATGTCCTAGATCAACGCTTAGGGCCAAAAGGTTCCCCATTTGCAAAACGTCTGCCCCTTGGCTGGGTTGTCATAGGTGAAGTGTGCTTAGGCAATGCTCACATTATCCCAGATGTCAATGTTAAGAAAACCTATGTTGTGGGTGACGGGCGAGCCTCGCTTCTTCCGCCATGTCCTAACAAAATTCATGTGTCTGAATCAAAGGATGAATTCATGTCTGAGTGCAGTTCTACATATGTGATAGACAATGGTAGATATACTCTGTTCAAACCGTGTACAAACATTGATCGTGATCATATGTCTACACATGATTATGATTTTGTGTTCGCTCTTGATGTTCGCCATGATGACAAAGCGTCTTTGTCCATAGTAAACCGTGACTTCCTCTCCATAATGAACAAAGAGTTTGTCCTTGATTCGCCATATAGGTGGTCAGCCCACTTCCCTTCAAAACACCAAGGTCTAGACTTCCTAACAACAGAACCCAAGCACTTCAAAGAGCAAAAAGTCTTCAGGCAAACTTGAGCAAACATCCCCATAAAAGACAACATTTTGTTGATTTCATGGGCAAGTTACTTACTAATGGTCATGCTGAAAAGGCACCCAGGTTAGATGATAGTACTGAGTGCTGGTACTTACCTACTTTTGGGGTCTATCATCCAAAAAAGCCAAACAAGATAAGAGTAGTATTTGACTCGTCAGTACAATATGAGGGTGTTTCATTGAATTCAGTGCTATTGCAAGGCCCTGATTTGACCAATAGCCTTCTGGGTGTTCTGCTTAGATTTAGACGTGAGTTAGTTGCAGTCTCGGTAGATGTAGAACAGATGTTTTACTGTTTCGGTGTACATGAGAATGACAGGAATTACTTAAGGTTCTTTTGGCATGAGGATAATGAAACTTCAAAGCCTCTTATAGAGTATCGTATGCGTAAACATGTGTTTGGTAACAGCCCGCCTCCGGCTATAGCAAACTATGGGTTAAGGAAGGCTGTAGAGAAATCTGATGATGATGTAGTACATTTTGTCGAGAAAGATTTCTATGTAGACGATGGGTTAAGGTCATGTCGTACTGTATCTGAATCAACCGATTTGCTTCAACGCACTCAGTCGCACCTGGCAAAATCTGGGATTCGTCTTCATAAGATTGTGTCTAACGCACCTGACGTTATGAAGTGCTTCCCAAAAGAGGACCTAGCCTCAGATTTAAACCGAATTGATTTTGACCTTGAAAGTCTCCCGACTCAACGCAGTTTAGGGCTTGAGTGGGATTTGAACCAAGATTGTTTCTTGTTTCCAAGTCAGGTACAAGATAAACCAGTGTCAAAGAGAGGAATTTTGTCGACTACTAATAGTGTCTTTGACCCTATTGGTTTCTTGGCTCAAGTTATTCTAGAAGGTAGATTGATACTTAAAGATGTAGTATCCACTGGTATAGATTGGGACGAACCATTACCGTCTGATGTTGAAGCCAGATAGTTCTGTTGGCTCAAGGGTATGAATGATCTAGAGTGTGTTAGAGTACCTAGGAATCTTTTCAATGTGTCTCTGTCTGATATGCGTGCTGAATTGCACATATTTTCCGACGCTTCGGAATAGGCGATTTCTGCAGTAGCATATGTTGTTGGTTATGTCGATGATCATACTAAACAGGCAAGTTTTGTTCTTGGTAAGGCTAAGGTAGCTCCGTCAACGGGTCACACGATTCCGCGCTTAGAACTCTTAGAACTTAGTGCTGCTGTTTTGGCGATAGAAATATGCATGCTAGTTACAGAAAACCTAGGGTTGAAGTTTGATAAAGTATGGTTTTACACTGATAGCAGAGTTGTGTTAGGATATATTAGCGATCAGTCTCGTAGATTTTATACTTACGTTAGCAATAGAGTTCAGAAGATTAGGCAGGTTAGCACTCCTCAGCAGTGGACACGGTAGTTAACACGGTACTTCTTGTTAAGCATTGACTTTGGTTAATGTTATGAAGTGATTCATTGTGGACTGAACCAATTAACAAGTGTAAAAGAGAGTTTTGTGTAAATGTTCATTACAAAAGCATTTTGTGTATAGATTTTGTTTATTCCATACGGGTTTTATAAGTGCAAGTTATTACATATTTGATATTTCATTTTTAAACCATAATTACCAAGGTCCTTCTTAACAGGATAGAAACATTTATAATCTATTTAGGCTATACGTAATTTTTTCTGCCCTGCATTAGAATTCTGTGTAAGGCACCGCGTTATGTTCAGTGTAGACTACTGTCTGTGTACCACGCAAGCATCTGAATTTATTGAACTGCATTGTAAAATATGTTCGAAAGTTTTTGATTTATAACAACGTTATTTTATACAATATTGTATCATTGTATAAACTTTCTATTTGTTGTTCTGCATAAGGATTTTTTTCTGAAAGGCCCCAGATAAGTTTTTGTGGGGAGCTCTAGATAGGAAGCTTCCATTTTCTGGCAATTTTTGTTTAGGATTGATTTGTATCTATAAAGGTAAAGCACAGTGCATTTAACCTGTGGTTAAAGACCACCTCCCAATAAGGACCATAATTTTGCTCTCTCAAGAGTGGTCCTTGTAGACAGGTTTTGACTGTATAATTCCAAATTCTTCTTGCATTTGATATATAACGTTTAATAGCAGATTGTTAAAAATTTACGTGTTTAAAAATTGTGTAGTGATATCTTTGATATCAGGTGGGGAGTGTTATGTTCGCTAACGATAGTCAGCACTGATCTTTCCGCTACTTAAACTTTCTTGTAATTTTGTATCTTTTAATAGCTTTATAAAGGTTGCATGGTGTAAGTTTATGCAGTATTTTGTAATAATACGTACTTGTCCTTGTTTTGGCCGCAATAACTTGTAGTAGCATACTCTTCTAGCTGTTTTAATAGATTTTTGGATTCGTACTCAAGGTTGCTCGTACCTTTACTCATTCCCTTGTTTAAGCTTCAAACTACTATTTCACATATTTGTATCTTTTTTTTATATTTTTTAAAGCTCATCAAGGTTTCTGGTCACTGTTGCAAATTTAGAGATTTTTATTAGCCATTTTTTCTGAAGCATTATGTAAAACTAGTCATATTGTAATATATCGCTTATATGGTTTCTTTCATATATTTTCAGTATTTACCACACACATGTTACCATTGAGCCATTCCAAATAAACCACATAAAGGGACTTTGTGCTTTGTTTTTCGATGGTAACTAATTGGTTATACTCGCTGGCCTTATCCTTGGTCCGGTACACATTTTACTAAATAACCAATGGGATATTTCTTATTTTTGATAAAAACAACGAAACATTCAGAACTAAAATAATATCAATTTGTATTATGCTAAAGCAAACGAAAATGGTTCCTGTCTCTTCAAACGAAATGCAAACATTTGTTCATTTCTATACATTTATCTTAGCGTTTATTAAAGTAAAAAGGTTTTCCTCTACCTGGGAACTGTAGACATTCATTATAAGTACTGGCCAAGTGATGAAAAATTCTCGCACGCCATTAAGTCCCGCCATCCAGTAAACGCAAAGATAGAATAACGTAGGCATCAGGAAAAGCAACGGTAGCTCACTCACTGTTTTTGGCAAAATAGTAGGCTGACAATCTATAGGCACCTGCCGCTCGCTCCTTTGAAACAACATCCATTTCTGCTGGAACTTATCAAAGAGATTTGGATGAGATGAATATTTTATCAAAATATTATGCACAGGTTCGATTAATCATGACTTGGTACACTAATGACTTTCAATATGCAGAAAATTATAAGCTGTAGATCGCAAATTGACATCATGCTTGTGCGGCATGTCGGGCATCCAATATGTATACAATGCACAAAATGTGCAAAATAACTATGACATGTGGACTTCAGCCGGTTTGTTACATAATATTAAAATGATACCCGCAAAACTGGTAGTGGACAGGCATACAGGAAATATTTTGAGAAAAAATGGGATACTAGAAGAATTATCAATGTTATTTAATAGAAATATCTTTTGAGAGAGCATTTGCTGCAAAATTATTCAGTGACAGTAAGGCTAATGTTATGTAAACATGACTTACACGCTAAAGTTGCGTCTAACGTGGGCGCAAATGTCCAGAAAGCAACACAAAAGAAACACTATAAAAGAAAACGAAAATATAGACTAAGTTCAACATAACTGATTTAAAAATAATATTCTAAACTTTAAGTTATAAAAAAAGCTTAACTTTCAGATAATGATTTTCATGATCCAAAGTTTGAAAATGATACGGACGTCAAATAAATGGGAAATGGTAAAAAGAGAATGGCAGCTTTGGCGCCTAGGATTTTTTTAAGGTCTGCAACCGGATCACAAGCATCGAATGATAAACTGAAGTAATAGACAAACTTCAAAATCAAAATGGCCTTGATTTCCATAGCTAAATCGACCTTTTCTAACCAGAAGTACGAATAGTTTTCCATGCTCTAAAGGAATTTCTACTTAGGTTTCTAATTTGTATTTGTTTTCAGAAATAATTAAGTAAAACCTGTATAAACGCACCACGGACATCTTGTCTCTAGAGTCTTTGGCATCTGATGAAATCTTGAAAAACGCCATGCTTACAAATGCTGCAATTACAACATAATGAATGACACCAAAAAGATGTAGAATTCTTCCCCTTGACTGCTTGAAATTTCGCCAGAACAACATACGAAATTGTGTGTAAAATCCGCATGGCCATCTTTGTTGATCGGAAGATTTCAAGTCGCTAACGTGAAGTTCGTCAAACATAACAACTGTTCCAGACGAATCTGAAATAGGTAAGAAACCTAAAAGAACCTTTTTGTACTTGTGTTCTTGTGTGTGAAGAATTGTCTTTTTCTTGGATGATGTATGTTAGAGTTTTTTCATTTGGCCGGTGTCTCATAGCGGTCTTAATTGTGAACCACTCACCACAGATTTATGACAGGGGCAAACCAGATGATTTAAATCGTTGGACTAAATTGTGGACAATGACATTTAAATTAAGTAAATGTTCCGGCAAAGGTACAGTGTGGTATTTGAAACATGGACGACGGGCATTTTCTAAATATTACGAAATACATGTTATCCAAACAGAATTTATGTTTTTGGATGTGCTTTGGACCTTCATTTAAGCATTTTAATAAAAATCTAATTCTGAAAATTAAAATATGAGAAACAGTGTATTAAACATACACAAATGATTCCTAAACATTGTTAGTAGTTTTTAGCAAGCTAGTATTTGCATCAGTACTAATAAAGTAACTGTAAAATCGACAAATATGTGCAGAGGCAAACAAAGCTTTTATCCATCTGATCAGTACATCCCGTTACTATGCGATGCTATCCCATTATAAAGTGCAAGTTCCATGGAGGCTAAATAAAAGTATCTTAGATATAGTGGAATATAGCAATAACGACGCTGTTCCAGGTTCGATACCTTTTCAATAATGTCGTTACATACAAAACATTGCAAGGATGTGACATTGACATTTACCTTACGTTTAAGCGCGCCAATTCCCGACATACTCGGGGCCACGAAATGATACTTTACACAATCAAGAAAATTACTTAATCACAATAAATCGCGTGTATCAGAATTAATACTTAACAGTTCATGAATATTGCTATCACATATGAAAGTTCATTAGTTTATTGTTCACACATCGTCAGTGATATCGTCTGTGGTAGGTACACTTCCTACTTCTAGTGGGTATAGCTTGACTATTGGTCGTGTCGTCACACCGTTAGTGGTTCTAAGTTGGACTGCTCGTGTTAACCCGTCAATTCCAGTGAGTAACTCGTCTACCAGGCCAAGTTTCCATCGTATTCTCCAAGAGTCGTCATGGATTAGTACAACGTCACCCATTTTTACCGTTTGAGCGTTACATTCTATCTTCTAGTGGTGTTCACGAAGAGCCGTCAGGTACTCGGACATCCATCTGCGCCGAAAGTGGTCTATGAGCGTCTGCTGCATCCGGTCTCGCTTGGTTAAGTGATGTGTGATCTGACGTTACATCACAGTTAGTGGCATCAATGTCGTTTGAATATGGTAATGATGTCGTCTGGCGGTCATACAACAGGTGTGCTGGTGTCAATTGTCTAGGATCATCTGGACTGAATGGAACGTGCGACAGTGGTCGATTGTTGATCATTGATTCTAGGCAATCATTCAGGGACGGCTCATCACGGGCTTTTCGGCAGCTGCAATTATACACAATTCTTTTTCTCTGGGTGATTGGCTATGTAGTGCACTTTTGTTGTCAGGGAATCTTCGTCGACTTTCTCTATAAAGCTCTGCGATAATCTTGCCATACTTCTGCAGTATCTCTGGTTCTGTACTTAGTCGCCTGATAGTGTTCTCGGTTCTGCGATTGGTTATCTGGTAGTTTGTGGGAAGTGGAGGATGGTCTTGTTTCCATGGTAACTGCGCAGTGTATCTTCCATTACTATACTGAATAGCATTCTGCTGATAATTCTCAAGGTAGTCTGTGATCTTCTCGTCATCAGTACTTTCAGTAATCCCCATGCTCTCAAGCTTCCAGAATTTCTCTAGGCTGTGGATTTCGTATACAAATGAAGTGATGACGTTCAGTGCATGCTGGGTAGAATCTCTGGAGGTCTCATCAGGTAAGCGTCCGGATAATAGGTAGCCAATCTTGGACTTCACTGCCGTGGGACCATCTCCGCGTGGTACCTTATCTTCAACAATATCCCAGTAGAAATCAGCGCCGATGAGTAGAGATATGTTAGAAAAACTGTCACTGCTCACTGGATGGGCAATAGCTGTCTTCAGTAAAACTCCGGAAACGGATTTTTGGGTTGATGATGCGAGCATCGTAACTTCCGGTTGGGGATAGGACGCTTGAGCTGGTGTCTTTGGGTCACTGTGAGTCTGTGTAGGTCTTCTAGGTTGCGGGACGTTTTCTGGCTGGCAAATACGTGATGTTTCTTGTGGCACTTCTGACATGTACGACGTGACTTGCATCTGGACATCATGTGTGAACCAAGGCAGTTGAAGCATAGTAGATTTTTTTACGACGGCTAGTCTGGATGCGACGTCAGTGTACTTGGAACAATCTATGGAACTGTGTGATTCCTGACAGAAGGCACACTTGACTGGGTTTCAGTGATATCTTTTAGGGGGAGTCATGGGGTTAGAAGAAACTGGCGCAGTTCGTTTCTTCTTTGTACCAGTATAAAACGAAGCTGTTGACCCATACATGTCTACTTCCATCTGATGACTTATCTGACCGCCTGCATCTAATATGTTTATTTCCCTGGATATTGCCTTGCGTAGATCTAGTAACTGCCAGTCACCGTCGCCGTGCTCCCGGGCTAGGTTATGTTGTACTTCTCCTGCTAACTTATCTAATATTATGGGAACTAGTAAGTTGCCGTACGTGTCCTGATACTGACCATTGGACTCTAGACTACGGATAAACGATTCCATCTTATCGTAGAAGCTGCGCAAGCTATGGGCACTATTTGACGGGGCTGGAAGCTGAAGAAGGGCTTGCATAGTGGCATGGGTTATTTTTTGCCGGCGACCATACCTTTCTTTCAGTAAATCTATCGCTCGAGCATAATTGGCATTGGTCAGCGTAAAACCTTCTATAGTATTGGCTGCTTCAGATTTAAGCTGAGATTGCAAGTAGCTGAACTTTTGCACATCAGTAAGATTATAATTCAGATGTACGGTGGATTCGAATGAGTCCCAGAACGTTTGCCAACGTAAAATATCCCCGTTGAAAGTAGGGAGCGTAAGTTTTGGCAGTCTATGGAAAACGGGCGAGTTTGTAGAATTAATAGAAGCGTTACTAACAGGTTGGCATGTCTACTGTACACTGTCTATGGCTATACTCTGTGATTGGGCGCTTGCGCTGCTGAATGTTTCTCCAGGGCAGACGTCAGTGGGATACACCTCTGTAGACCAGTTACCCTCCGTAGACTGGACACGGAACTCTGAAGGATGGAAACTGGAAACTGTAGGTTGGATACTGGACCTGGTAGGCTGGACATCAATACTGGCGGTAGTTGCGGCTTGGATAGACAGTGTCGAAGATTTGCGGTTGTTCTTAAAAGCTCGAAGACTTCTGATCTGAACTTTTACGCTCAGCATGTAGTCATCGCTCTCCGTCATCTCAGTTAGTAAATCTTCGCCATCAGTTTGTACTAGTATTTTCTCATTAGTACCTTCCAGTGACTTGAACTTTGCATCTACTGCCCCAAGAATTGTGTCAAATACCACCATGTCGACATCGTCACTTTTTACATCTTCAATCTTCTTCAGCTGTGCAGTAATGACGGCTTTCTGTGCCTCTCGTATCTGGAGAAGTTTCTGCTTCATTTCTGTTGATTTTCTTTGGTCACGGCACCAATATCTTAGATATAGTGGAATATAGCAATAACGAGACTGTTCAAGGTTCGATACCTTTTTAATAATGACGTTACATACAAAACATTGCAAGGATGTGACGTTGACATTTACGTTACGTTAAAGCGCGCCAATTCCCGACAAAAAGAATATGTTAAAAACAATGAAAGATTAGTTGCACTTAAGTGTCAATATAAAATCATGTCATAAATTTGCTATTACACTAATGTAATGTAACATTTAGACGTTGATGCCGTTTCAAGAATAAATCTCGTTGGAATTTTCTTTGTCTATTATAGACAATGACAAATCAGTGTTTCAGCAGAAATATAGAGCCTTGCATTTTATTATTTCATTCAACCCGTTTAATAAATTCAATATGAAAAAAATACATTAAAGTTAGATTATCTACTTCTTTTCGGACAACTTCGTATCGTAATGTTTATAACAACAACAAATTCAACAACATAACTACTTTTATTCACCAAGTTATTTGAAAATGCAACATGAGGTTTATAGAAAAACAATTGTAATGTATGTTGACATTGTTCAATGAACTCCGTGTTGTGTTTTCAAATACATGATAGCCACTCATTCTAAAGCATTTATCGTGAAAAAGCCTACCACCACAATCATATAGAGCTGCAAAAACAACAAATTCATTTCACTTACATCTTTTGCTTATTATGCTTGAAGATGAATCACTCTTTTTCAAAGAACCACTGTAACTGGAGGCTACTGCAGGAATTTCATTGCCGTTGTTTAATGTTTGAAGTGTTTCATTTCCATCAAAGTCTTGTTGCACTGACAACTTATTCATCAAAGTTCTGTTCATATAAAATAAAGCTAACTATAGAAGCAAAATACGTACAAATTTTAACTCTCCTTTTTTCTAACAATAATGTTTTTGTTGTCGTTGTTTTTGTAAAAAAAATGACCAATTTCAAATCAACGTTAAAAGCGTACTCGAAATTTTGATGACACATTTTACTCAAACTTAATAATATTAAATAGTCACTTGAACACTATTTCTATTGTAATTTTGCTGATCTAATTGTAACATCATGTTATTGTGAAGTCGGTCTATATTCCATGTTTTCAGTGGAAATGTGCACAGCCATTTTTACTTAAGTCATCTAGGACTAAATAGTTCCATTTCAAAAGTCAAAGTTCTAACACTTTGCCTACATATCGATAGGCTTCTTACTAAAATGTTTTACTTATGTTCATTGTTATTAATTAGTTTCATTCCATCTCATATCATGGCTCCTTAACATGTTTTTCCGTTGCAATTGTTACAGTGTTTTACACAAACAGAAAATGTGCAGCTTGCGAGCCTTGAGCTTTGTATTTATATAGTTCTATACAGCCACTGGGCCAACACTACACTGTCATTTTGACTAATGTGCCACTTATTAATCGTTTTCTAGTGAAACTGTGAATATATCTTACATTCTCTTTTGTTTAAAAGCGCACACGATCTCATCAATTTTAGCTTGGTCAACTGTGAGCACTTCAACTAAACAGAAATGGAGCAGACAATAAAATTGGTTTGTTAAAAATATCAATGAAAAGCACGTCTTTTATTATTTTAAAACGTGGTCTTTGTTAACTAATTTTTATGTTTACAATGTTATAAATATAAAATGAAGTGTTTAACATTTAAAGTTAATAACTTATAATATATAATATCATTAAGAAAAGTCAGCTAGGAAGTTTGGGGACACTTCGTATATACCGAGCGAAATATGATCATTCAATCATAATTAAACTTTACGTACGAAAGAAATCTGCAGGATTGTACATCTCGCCGCAGTTTAATCCCACTTGTTCAAAGAATTCTAACGGCTCCTCTTGTGCACCCCCAAAGTATACAACCTGCAATGTTTAAGCAAGATTCTGTACAGGTATGTCACACCGAAAGGTATACAAAATGTCTCAAAATACTCAACAGTAGCTACATGATCTATTGTGTATTATTTTTGGCTCATCTTTTGGTAAAATTTCTTGGAAAAAATATCTTTTTCGAAATGGTAATTTTGTCCGTTTTTTACAATAGGAAATATATATCTTTGGACATTAAATTGAAACCATTGAAGATATTTTAAAAGATTTAAAAGGTCCCATTGTCACCCTCGGAGATCTAGTTTATATCCGGATCCTACAAAAGTGAAAAATCACAAGAAATCCTATTACGTATTAGGTGAATAAAACGATAAAATGTATTATTTTTGTGCTCAAGAACGTTGCGAATGATTCACTTACGTAATCGAAATTATAAAAAATAAAATGTATGAAATTAAAAAAAATATATATTACTTTGCCACTGGCCATCAACAATAATGAGTCAAATGTATGATAGATCTGGCTGGATGGCTGGTGTACGGACACAATAATTGTTTTATTGTACTGAGCGGCGAATGTCTTCATCTGTTTGATAAGGGTTAACGCTGTACTGGAGTCTAGACCCGACGTAGGTTCCTAAAATAATAAGAGAATGTAAAGATTAACAAAGCAATAATCTTATATTTAATAAGTTATCGACGATGATAAACCCACATACGTGAACTAGTTCATTTATTATTTATTATTTTATTATTTCATATCTTGCCCCTCGTTAATGTGGGTTCGAGCCTCACTCGGTGCGGTGAATTCTTCATGTGAGGGAGCCATCTAGCTGGCTTACTGTAGGTGGGTGGTTCTACCCAGTTGCCCGCTCGTGATGAAATAATGCACTGAGGGGCACCCGGGGTCTTCCTCCATCATCAAAACTTGAAAGTCGCCATATGACCTATAATTGTGTCAGTTAAACCCAACAGAATAAAGAAAATTTTATTCATACCAATTTTACTGACGTTTTGAAAGTTTCTTACACATTTTATTGATTAAAAGAGTATTTCATACATTCATATGGAATCTTTTTTTTTTTCTTATATTTCTATTATAATTACCAGCTACTGACACCACTTTCTAAATTTGGTTAAATCTGACATAAATCAGGAGGCCTGCTGTTTTTAGACACTGGCAAATTACGTATTATCCGTAGACAATTTCGGTATTCCACAGTTTATACAGAAATGTGTGGTGAGCTCTATCTAGGTCCGAAATGTGTGGTGAGCTAATCTAGGTCCGAAGAATTCTACGGTTTATACAGAAATGTGTGATGAGCTCTATCTAGGTCCGAAGAATTGCCGAATAAGAATACGTAATCATACGGAAATGTCATGACGAATCCACTACATTTAACTTACATCAATTAAGAGTATATCCGGATCTGTCAACAGTTCACAAGCAATGCTTACTCTTTTCTTCTCTCCTCCGGACAATCCTCGCTCAAACATATCTCCGATAACTAGAGCAGAAAATATCAATATCATACATGTCAGATAAAATTATGTTTAGATATGACAAATGTTAACTCTTGTGTCAAATTAACTGATGCATCTTCATAAAAAATGCATGTTTATATAAAACTGTGTGTTATAATTTTCCGTTCTAGATCTACAATGTCTTCAACACATCTTTTAAGATCAACTTTTCAATATACAAATGTATATAGAATCAAAGACATTCGCTTAATAAGTTTATTTATTTTTAACCAGGAAGTAAACAAGCACTGACATTTTAAACTTACATGCATAGTGTATATATGTGTATAGTTTTTGAAATGATATATTATGTAGTTATTATTAAGGATAACATGGTGTAATAGGTATCAATTTCACCAAAAGCGTACATACAACTTGATAATTTAAGCTTTAAAAATGTCAAACGATAGGAATATGGTGCATATTGACAAGTTATATAGTGACAGAAGTTCTCAAAATTTTCCTTTAGATTACTTCCCCTGATAATTTTGGGGGTTTTTTTCGTGAGTTATCTTCCCTGAAAACTAGAAAAAAATGCCCTTTTCCCTACTGGAAATTTTAGATTTCTTTTTGATATTTGTATCAAAATCATATAATGCAGCTTTCTATGGCTATTACACCATGTTATCCTTAAAATGCATCTCAATTGTTGGTAGCACACTTACGTTCATACAATAGTCATGTAGCAAATAATTTCCATCGTGTAACATTGAGGGTTTACTTTGCTTTCAGTAAAAGTAAGCAAGATGGGTACATGCAGATATAAACACGGATAAATATCTAGACTAGAAAGATACATTTCATGAACGCAGTCGTCCAGAACAGAAACACACACTCACACATGCACGTACACACGCACGCACGAACGAACGCATCACAGACAGACAAACATTCTTTCACCGAGGACAAAGCAACAAAATTAGAAAACACAGAGCGGCACCATCACTGGCCAAACATTATTTGGGGGGTTTAAACAGCAAAATATTCTCTATTAAAACAGAGAACATTTTTGGCGTTTTGGTCGTCGCAACTAAAACGTGTCCCACAACTGAGGGTTTTCCGTTGAATACAGAGTTTTGTATTCTTTTATCTTTTAAGACTAAATTCGTTAGGTATATATTAAACTATAATAGTGTTGGTTCAATTTACTCGTGTTTACGCATTTTCGTATGTCTAACATGTTGATGATTTCATCCACTCGGTCCATCTTCTCTGCAAGTGAAATATGCTCAGGTAACCTTATCATTGCTGTGAACTGAAATATTTTGAGGAAATATAAATCGTCAGTTAGATAGTTAAACTGTCCAAACCAAACCTAAATTATATCATATACGGAAAAGCAACCGTTTAATGCTACTTTTGTAGCGAACAGTATCAGTCGGGTCTCCAGAAGAATACATGGTAAAATAAAATGCAATATTATGCTCATTTAGATTATACTGGTATTTATTCGTAAATAAACTTCTGAATCATAATAGCTTGCGTAAAAACAAACATATCGTGCATGAACATACAAAACTTACAATGCATTTCTATTTCGATTTAATTCATTTATGGACACAACCCTCTTTGCAAAGACACAACTGTGTCGTGAGTTTTTTTATCATGTGTATTATACCTTATACCAAAAGTCTGCGGTTCCAAAATAAACAATTTTATCAAATCTTACGACTTTCATATCTTTAAAGAACTTATAAGCACCAATATTTAACAGCTGTATCTTACCACTTTTCTTCATAGAATTAATGTAACCTTAAGTATAAGTATTCAATGATTCATTTAGCGTGTAATCCGGCAGGGTTTTTTTATTATTTTACAATAATGTATAGGAGATTCAGATACTTAATAATAGAAAATCCGTCATATCAGTACCATGTGTATCCACCATTTTTGAGAAAGCTCGTGAGACATAGCAACAATATTCAAGGAGGCGCGTTCCTTATCAGAAAGAATTGGATCTATGCGTTCTAAGATTTTAAATCTTGACATTGTTTAGGCCTCATCAAATTAAAGAGTTGTTCATCGGATTTGCCGCTAGTATATTTTCAGAAACACATAAACATTATTTTTGGCTTGCGCTCGCCCCATTGAAAAAATCAAGCCAACATTTTTTGGTGCGATACGTTTTACGGACGTTACCGTGTACAAATGCTTATAATTACAGCCCCAGAATGTTCTTAAATGGACTTTAATCACAATAGATACATACTGCGGACACATCGTCTATAATATATCGTAGTGTTTATAGTTAGTTGCATGAAAGTTATTTCCCCTTGATGCAGTTACGCCATTTTCTTTAAATGTTTACCAAATTGTGCTGCTACAAAAAATCGGATTTATTTCATTAAAACTCGGACGCTCTTCGCTTGCTCCTGATTTTCTCAAAAACCAAAAGAATATTTAAATTATTTTTCCCTCGCCGCCTCAATTTTTCCAGAAAAAAAATTCCTATGAACAACTTTTCAATTTAGTGTGGCCTTAATGTAATATCTGGAAATGATGTTTACATTATTTACATACATGGTTAGAATACCCCAAAGTCCAATATATTAGATAACGATATAGATTTGACTGAGACACAATCTGTCGGAATAACTGGCACTTACAGACGACAGGATTGGTATTTTCGCGTACTTCTTAAAACAATAACTTACATATAGTGTTTCCCAGAGAGTGAGGCGAGAAAAGAAAACATCTTGTTGCAAAACGAACCCTAACCGGCGCCTCAACTGTTTGTCAAAATTCTTTTCAGATAGAGTGATCTCCCCTGAAGATAATGGCTGCCTTCCAGCAATAGCATTCAGCAAGGTTGTTTTTCCGGCACCTTCCAAATGAAAGCTAACCGACTTAGTAAATACGAAACTATTTCATTTGATGGACACAGCAGATGAACAGAGTACAATTGGACTTTCAACTTCTTTTCGACAATATTGTTTCCAGTGTTTCGACTTAGTCTTATTCCCCTACCATTAAACTGAGCGCAGAATTATAAAAATGCATTTTTCCTTTCATATCATTTTCATTTTGATTGTTTTTGACTAATAGAACTGAATGATGAAGTTTGAGTTTACGTGTTTTTTCTGTGACGGGATACCATATCATGATAATAAATCCTTTCATATTTAGACATTACATACAGTGCAGTTCGATGATTGTTACCGGTTATTTTCGAGGTGTATTGTAGTATATACTTCTTCAGGTTAGTTTCATCCGCCCTTTGTGATTCTTATGTCTATGATAATTTTTTGCTTTGAGCATGCTCTGCTATGGTTTTATAGTCACATTAAAGTGAAATATCTCTAGATCACAACAGAGTAAAAACACAGTCAAAAATCACACAATACACAAGTGTTATAAGTTTTTGACGTTGATGCCGTTTCAAGTTCAGAAGACGTTGATCGAATTGATGTTGTCAATTACACTTCGGTGTTTTTATATTGTCTATTTTATGTAAAAGTAACAAATGGGCAAAAGAATCTTACATTTGTATCTTTCCAGGTTGATTTTTTTTATCTTGAATCAAAATGAAAAAATGCATGATACAGCCTTGCAATTTATTTCTTGTTAAATTTGGTGAGTGAAAACAGTTTATATAAGCATATATAATACATATTACACATGTATAATTCCATATTCATACCTGAAAATTTCGTAGAAAAAAAATCATATTTATACCTGAAGGTCCCATAATTGCAAGAAAATCTCCACTGCATGATGAAAACGTGATGTTGCTGAGAATCTGTGACGTCTTGGCAACAACAGATACATCATTGATACATAAAACGGTATCCAAGGCAACTGTTTTCATTCTAATTGTAAAAATATAAAAACCTTACATGTAACATATCTTCTACAAGTTATTTTTATCAAATAATCAAGGCCGTCGCCACGTGGTTTGTCGTCGTCCACGAAAGATATTTAATACCATAGATGTCCGTGTTAATTAGCATAAAGTCAACAGACTACTACGACTATGTATACTAAAATTCTTATTATAATGTTTCAACCAGCGAGATCTACGCATCAGACATGGTTCCGTCCTGATCATAACAGTTCTATTAATTAGGAACTGCTCGAGGACGATTACATACCTACGAGAGACTAAATTTTACCTAGGCAATTGAGCAACTTATGTCCCTATTACTAAGTAAAAAGTCTTGCCTTGCGGCATTCATTTTGCTATTTACATTTGATAAAAGATACATCGGCGCTAAAATTTATTCAGTATTATATCTAATAAATCTTTTGAAGACTACTAAAGTTTCTTTACGGATGTGTCTGAATCATGAAAGGATCGTGAAAGGATATCAAATTATGTTTACCTGTCGTCCGCTTTTTGCACTAATGGTAAAACGTTTGTTGATATAAACCAGTATTTGAGAACGGCGGACATTTACTGTGAAATAAAACTGCGTAATTAATTTATGAATGACAATTGTGAAGTATTTACTAAGATGTAGGTGTAGGAGTACCAAAGCCTGTATTAGGCAAATTTAAAATCTATATTCAAGAACATTTATTTTGACCGTATCCCAGGGTTTCAGATATGCATATGCAACAAAAATGTTTTATCAATTCCTGAACTAGCATATTAATTACATTAAAAAGTGGAACGTCTTAATTGAACGACTGAATTGTCGAGATCTATTTCTTCAAACATGTCGTCGTAAGTAGGAGTCCGAAATAGATGCAATCTAAATAATTTGCGCAATGATTTGTAACAGTTTTATTTGAGGCGAGGAGGCGGAGGTATGTGGTGTTTATGGTCATAGAAATTAGCCAAGCTAAGCTCCTGTATTTTCTTCTGAAATTTACAAATCTACAAAAATACTGTTTACTAAATTATGCGCAAACAATGGCACTAGCCATACCCTCGCCTGATCTATTCCCTTGCCTTTTTGGTCTTTTACCCCTTAAAATGTTACAATCAGCAGAGTATATGAGTGTGCCAGGCTACACGCCTGGGAGTTACCTCTATATTACTAGCTGGTATTTTCGGATGCTGCTGAGCAATATTGAAAACACTAATCTGAAATGCGCGCACCAACCGATTCTAACATACACCACACAGTTGTGACGTCGTAGATATATTCTATAGTTTGTTCCATATTTTTTTATAACAAATCTATTCGAAAAATGCTTTCTAAGCCGAGATCAGATTCTTTAAGAACGGCTTTTAAATTAAACAGCTAGGGCAACACCAAACTCGGAGACCAAAAATAATGGCCAGGCAAAAAATCAACCAAGGCAGATGAGTCGAGGCAAGTGTCTCGGTTTCCGCAACAGTCGCTACGGCCATGAAAATACCAATCATCAAATTGTAAAATGTAATTGTAACATGACCACATAACTATCTAAAACAAGGTTTAAAATATATCTTTTTAAAAACACGATACTCGGTGCTTTTTCAATTCGATTTTTTGTCTTTTAAACTTGACTAGTCTATTATACAATTAATAATTGTTCATACATTTTGATTCAACAGCATCAAGTTAATTGAAACTTAAAAATTATCAATGGTACCTCTATATGTGCATTAAATATGGTAAAAAACATTCAATCACCTTAAAGTGTATGTCTGTGGCCGAATGGTTAAGTTCACTGATTTCAAAATCACATGTCCGTCACCGATTTGGGTTCGAATCTTGCTTGGGGTGTAGAATGTGAGGAAGCCATCAAGTTGGCTTACGGAAGGTCGATAGTTCTACTAATGTACTCATCCATGATGAAATACAGCCCGGAATGGTATTTGACGTCTTCCCTCTCCACTTAAAGCTGTAAGGTCGCCACATAATTGTGACCTATAATTGTGTCGGTGTGACGTTAAACCCAACACAAACAAAAAACGTAATTTTTTATTACCTTACAGAAAGGATTTAATATGGTTGGAAGCCCATCCTTAATGAATTCTATAACGACATTGCAACTTTTATATGTTTAACAAAATTTCTGTCACATATTAGAGCATTTTAAGAAATAAATAAATACCTCATTCCTAATATTACTTGTTTTTTAATTTTATTTTAAATCCTCTATTATTAAATGCGTGATTTAAATAATCATGAAACACATTTTACCTGGGTGTTATCAACCACCGCGCAGGAATTTTGTAAAATCAAGCAAATCACGTGACGATGGTACAACCATGTGATCCTAAAATGGCGACATACTTGGCAACGCCTAGTAAATCAAATGCTTGCCATAATCTACATACAAATTGACATTTATGTCACAACCTTTAAGAACATAATGAAAATATTTAATGTATCTAGTATAATATTTTGCAGTACGCTATGGCCATTTGTCAAATTCTCTTACTGTAGTCAAAATACCATCAAGTAATATGTTTGCATTTTAAGCAGGTGAGCGTAACAACACAAGAAAAAAAGTAATTTTACTATTACTGCATTATTTTTTATTTTAGTTTTACTGTTTGCTCGTTTTACAAGCAAAATATATGATATTTAACTACTGAGATAAAAACTTTGTATAACGAAGTTAAGATAATAAAACATATAACTCGACTGAAATTAAGCCCAATTTATACATGGTGGCAGTGTCTACTGTACTGATAAGGGGAAGTAACACTGTGTTGGAGTTTGGAGTGTTATGGTTGAGTTATAGTATTAAACTTGTACTCAAAACGATAAAAGTCAATATACCCATATTTAGGCTAAAATTATTCTGCAAGAATATAAAAGGAACTGAATGGAGAATGAATAAAATATTATTACCTTTTAATTTGCTGCTTTCTGTAAGGTTACAACATTTCACAAGAGTGTCGATTTTTGTTTATGTTGTGAAAAATCGTCACTATAACAGCGAAACGAAGAATTATGCAAGAAGAAGCGACATGAACTTTTATTTTTATTTTCTTATTACTTTTTTACTTAAAATGATATGATTTAAAACCGGCTTGTTGAACAATATACCGTTGAAATATTAAAGATGATCATAATATTGCTTAACCCAAATCATGAACTGCAGTTTTCTTGTTGCTGATGGGCTAGGCATGGTCATAAATTCATGAGGAATTATAAAAGTGGTACTTTTTCTATGTTGCATTTAAACACCAATCAGAATATGAAATGATGAATGTATTGGAAGGAATTTATTATATATGAATAAAGGAATATTCTATTATGACTAACAATGCTTTAATGTTATGATGACGTCACGTCAACGTGATATTTAGCGTCATGTACGCATCAAGAAATAGCGCTTTCAAATTTCATGAAATATTTTACTTAATAACATGTTTTAAACGAAATGTCACTTTGCACAAATGTGTTGATTAATTTACAAACATACTGAGTTAGTTATTTGTTTTGCTGAATAATTCGCAATAATTTTCGCCCGAACTGAATTCTGCCGCAAGACGTATTACCATTTCCAGCTCTGGCGTGTATAAACAAAGACCTGCTATTCGCGCCATGCGTGCGCGGAGAAACAGTTCCCATCATATTTGATATAAATTTCACAATAAAGAACATATTAGAATCGAAATAATTTATAGCAAATCAGTGCTTTATCACTATTTCTACACCTGGGCGGTTATACGTCGTCCGAAATTATTACGCCCGACGTATAACCGCCCATCGTGTATAAATAGTGATAAAGCACTGTTTTCCTATAAATTATTTCTTAAATACATGTTTTAAGTGTATCAACGTCTGTAGAATGCCGTGGGATATTTTTTAACGCTGACACGAACCGTGAAAAAGAATAAATTCAACAAAAATGGCAGTATCTGACCTCATATGCCAAATCTAACGACATCTGACGCCTCTAATGATACACCAACTGTAATAAAGTTGAGAATATCACATTTATTTGCTTCAAATACTGCTTACGGAGACATAATTGATGAAAAATTATCGGCAAGGGGTTGGGCCTGGGAATGTAGTTGCTCTTATACATCATAATTTTCGGTCACTTTTTTATCTGCACATTGAGTTTTTGCCTACATATGTACTTTTAACTGTACCGTTTCAATGGAAATAACTGCCTGAATTTATTTCAAGAAGAATGGGACCATGGTTTGGATCCCATCACGGATAAAGAAATTATAATTGAATCATTGTACGCACCAATGGTACAGTGGACCCTAGAAATTTTAGAGTAATTATAATGGAAATATAGTCATGAGGAAAACTTGTATAAGTACTATTTTAAACCGCGCTTTGACCATTGTTTATAACATTTGCATAGTTATATGACAGTTAGCAGACACACAAATGGGCAATGTTTTCAGTTCTGGACTAATACTGACCAAATGCCATTGACTGCATTTACACAAATCTAATAATCCATGGTTATAGAGTGCTGCTAATGAAGTTTCTTCTCTGCATTTCTGGACACTCTTTTGTCGGAGTATTGTTATTGCAAGAATTAAAATGTTTTCCTGCACGTATTATGATTAGATTAGAGCAGGATTATGAGTTTGATTATCGGGTTAGGCGTATGGTCTCCACTATGATGAAAGACATTGAGTCTGAAATTATTTGTCCTCCAACTTCGATTCATGTGGAGAAGTTGGCACTTACAAAAAACAGGTTACTACGGGTACCGTCTCTCTGGCTGAGTTAACTGGCCACCTAAAACGGATCTGAACCCAAAAAGCCAACATCATTTTTCCTGTTCTAATGTCGATTAAGACCATTGAAGTCAAATGTTACATGTGTTTTAGCCTCTATATGAACAGTAAAAATTTAGTGTCTGCGTTGATTGTATCTTTTTGCAAACATTCAAATGGATGATCTTTATGTGTACTTTCAGCCTAGCGTTGGTCGTAAACTGCTAAGGACACTGGCTACAAAACTGGTTTCTTGCCAAAAACTAAATAAACGAAAATAGTATAAGAAGGAAACGAGGACATTGGAAAAATATTGCGATGTAACAAAAAACAGTGAGATCATATAATGTATACCAGCAACTCCATTCCCGCGGCGCAACCCCAATCCCGATTATTTTTTGTCCAAAAGCAACATTTTATTCAAATGTATGAGCCGCACCATGAAAAACCAATATATTTCATTTGCGACCAGCATGGAACCAGACCAGCTTGCGCATTCGCGCAGTCTGGTCAGGATACATACTGTTCGCTTTCAAATTCTATTGCAATTAGAGAAACACTTAGCGAACAGTATGGATCCTGACCAGACTGCGCGGATGCTTTTTTTACTTTTTGACAGTTCGATCAAGCAGAGTTTTCGTAATAACCGGGCAGGTTTTTAAATTAATAAGCTGATATTTCACACATATGTACGGAAGAGCATTAGTGCCAGGTGCGTTTTATTTACTAGTATTAGCTCGAAATTTCGAGGTACTAACTTGAAAGTTCGACTACATAACTCGAAATTTCGAGTTAATAAATAGCATACACCTGGCATTAATGCTCTTCTGATCCGTAGATATGATCTTTATTAATTTTTGTGTCGAATAGCATCTTTCATTTTTAAAAAAAAAAACACTCGTAAATATGTCATTATTTACAAAAACAAATTCCCGCCTACCTCGATATTGTATAATTATATTGATGCACAACACCAGCGCAACCCATATCAAGCGTATTCCCAGTGGGAATTGGATTGCGCTTTTACCACCCGTGAGTAGGCTTCATACAAATAACTTCTGTAAACAAACATACGGACGGAAAACAGATGACGAACAGTATCTCTTCTACGAAACGGGGAGACACAATCTCTTCAGTCACTACTCAAAGAGAAGCATAAATTTTATACTGTAAAATCATTAAATTTTGTGGGCACGAAATTTCGTGATTTTGATCAAAACGGCAATTTCGTGGGGATATAAATTCGTGGATCTCAACTTTTGAACATAAAATGAATGGGAATTTTGCTTGTTCGTTGGGAATAAATTTCGTGGATTGACTTAACCACGGAATCCACGAAAATTAGTCCCCAACGAATATTGGTGATTTCATAGTATTTCTTAGTTTCATTATTATTTACTATTACATCTACTTTCCCGATTCTGTTACAAGTTATAATTAAGTTAGGTCAATTTTGAATACTAAAATATTTGTATGGTATGTGTAAAAGGCATATGACTTGTTCAGACACGTTACTACCAAAACGATTACGTTTTAGAATTAATTATAAAGGCAAATTCTAGATAAATTACATAAATCATCGAGAAAAATGTAAAACTTGTTCTTTCAAGAAGTAATGCGAGAACATAATTATTTTGTATTTGTGTTTAGAACCAGTTTATTTTTATCGAAATGTTTCGTCAAAATACAAATAACAGATATCAAGAATACACACAATTTTAGAATGAGTATGTAATTAAATAATGTCTTCTTCTTTGTTGTCGTCTGATTTCGCTGAGATACTTGGATATTAAAAAAACAATGACAAAACCAAACAAGAAAAGCCATGTTCAAACACGCTTGCTAAGTATTTAAATTTCTGCTTATCTGAAATCTAGACCGTGGCATATCTGAATAAGCTATGCGGAGGATTGAATCATGATATAATTAATTTAAACGCTCCTACTATTTCTGAAAAGGACTTATTAGACGCAATATTACTGTTACTGTTTCAAAGAAAAATGAAATGCATGTCGTTAAAACAGTATATTGTATTGGGCTCTACTGTATTTTGCCATGTCTGGATCCTACGCGGGACTTGCGCCGAATTTGATCCGACCTGCTAAAATCAGCAAGAGCCGAATGCATTATTGCAAATCAATATACTGCTTTAACAATTCTTTTATTATATACATATTTCTACTGTTACATCAGCCAAAATGGATTATAGTTTAACATAAGTAAGGCTGAAAACTTGTTTTATCCCACCTTTATGCAAAATAGAGGGCAAAATCTAGGGGTATAATATCTATTAGGTTAGTGACTAAATTAAATTTGCCGGACTTCGTTCTTTCAATTCTTTTCAAAACGATGCTATCTTGTTTAGGGTGACAACTGCTAAAAGACATATTTATGCAATCATTTTCTATAAACGAGCTTTTATTAGGTACGTGAGACCATGACACTAATGTATCATGTAAACCAACTGTATTTGCAATTACCAAAAAATGTTTTTATAACGGAAACACTCGGAAAATGGAAAACACTCTTCCAAAGCGTTTGGCACATGATCACAGTTATTTCCCCTTGGTTGACCACAATAAAAAAGTGGTTACGCGGAAAATAATTCCTCTGTTTGATTGTGAATATTGATAAAATTTTGAGTGATTTCTTTATTGTGTTTGGTTAAACGTATCGCCGACACAATTGTAGGTCATATGGCGACTTGTTTTGAGTGAAAGACCTGCAATTAATGGCATAATTGAACAGAGGAGATATGAAATAGTAGGTACTCGTACAATTAGACAGAATAAGAATGTCAAGAGTATGCATAACTTGACTTTTTGATAGGGCCAATTTGTCTGTTTGCGGCCTTTTACAATGTAGAAAGTATTCTTCATATGCATGTGATTTGGTTCAAAATAGTGGGAAAAAGAGCCGGTGGCTGGAATTTTCTCTCTTGAATAGTTCTGTTAAGTGTAGCTATTTTAGGGGGTTTATAATGCATGCTAAAGCCTCGCTTTTATATTTTTCTTTCGCCTGATAGAATTTATAAGATTTATAAGACAGTAACCTAATATTCTCTATTGAAACGGTGAACGTTTTGGCGCTTTAGTCGCCGCAACTAAAATGTGTAGTCCCACAACTGAGTATTTTCCATATCCATCAGGAGTTGAATACAGGGTTTTGTATCCGTTTATGTTTTGAGACAGACAATGCGTTAGGAATATATTGAAATATAATAGTGTCGCTTCAATTTACCCGTATTTACACATTTTCGTATGTCTAACATGTTGATGATTTCATCCGCTCGGTCCATCTTCTCTGCAAGTGAAATATGCTCGGGTAATCTTATCATTGCTGTGAACTGAAATATTTTGAGGAAATATAAATCGTCATTTAGATAGTTAAACTGTCCAAACCTTAAATTTTCTCAACTGCTCTTATATAAAATTATATCATACACAGGAAAGCAACAGTTTAATGCTATGTTTCATATTATATAATATTGTCTAAGGTAATCATTGGAAATGATGTTTACATTATTTACATACATGGTTAAAATGCCCCAAAGTCCAGTATATATTAGATAATAATATAAATTTGAATGAGACATAAACTTTTGGAGTAACTGGCACTTACAGACGACAAGATTGGTATTTTCGCATAATTTCCAAAACAATAACTTACATATAGAGTTTCCCAGAGAGTGAGGCGAGAAAAGAAAACATCTTGTTGCAAAACGAACCCTAACCGGCGCCTCAACAGTTTGTCAAAGCTCTTTCCAGATAGAGTGATCTCCCCTGACGATAATGGCTGCCTTCCAGCAATAGCATTCAGCAAGGTTGTTTTTCCAGCACCTTCCAAACGAAATTTAAACAACTTAATAAATATGAAAATATTTCATTTGATGGACACAGCGGTTTAACAATGTGTAATTGGACTTTCACTTCTTTTCGACAATATTGTTTCCAGTGTTTCGACTCTAATTGAGTGTTATTCCCCTATCAATAAACTGAACACAGAAGTATAAAAAATGCATTTTCTTTCTTTCTTTCATATCATTTTCATTTTGATTGTCTCTGACTATAAGAAATGAATGATGAAGTTTGATTTTACGTGCCTTTACTTTGACGGGAGTTCATATTATGATAATAAATTATTTCATATCTTATAATTACATAAGTGCATTTCGGTGAATGTTACTTCGGTTATTTTCGAAATTATAATGTGACTGTATAATGCCGCTCTTTGTGACAATTATGTCCAGCTGTGATACATTCCTTTTAGCATGTTCTGCTATGGTTTTGCGGTCACATACAGTGAAATATATCTAGATCACAACAAAGTAAAAACTCAGTCAGTAATCACATAATACACATGTGTTATAAATTTTTGACGTTGATGCCGTTTCAAGCTATGAAGACGTCGATCGAATGTATTTGTCTATAACACTTTGGTGTTTTTATATTGTCCATAAGATGTTAAGAAAGCGGACATTTGGCTGTTTCAGTAGAAAGTAGTAACAAATGAGCAAATGAATCTTACATTTGTATCTTTCCACGATGAATTTATTAAAATCTTGAATCAAAATAAAAACAAATGCATGATCCAGCCTTGCATTTTATTATTTTCCTTAAATTGCGTGACAAGACACTGATGTAAGCTTCCTGATGCATATATTTCTAAAACAATATACCATGCCAAAAGTTCATATTAGAAAATATATACACTTACTATGCAGTTTCTAAATATTTTACATTGTATAATTTCATATTCATACCTGAAACTTTGGTAGAAAAAAACTCATATTAACCTGAAGGGCCCATTATCGCAACAAAATCTCCACTGCATGATGAAAACGTGATGTTGTTTTGAATCTGTGTCTTCTTGGCAACAACAGATACGTCATTGATACATAAAACTGTGTCGAAGGCAACCGTTTTCATTCTATTTGTAAACATATAAACAATATTACGTAGAAATGTATTTTCTACACGTTTTTCTTATCAAATAATCAAGGCCGACGCCACGTGGTTTGTCGTGTCTAAATTAAACCACATAGACGTTACCAAGTGTCTGCGTCTGAACGATGGGCCAAGGTTAATAAGACGATAAAATAGAAAAATGTGGAAACTTCACAGGTCGCTCAACACGACAAAAACGAAACTGTTGCAGGCGCGGTCTGATTGAACCTGTTCATGGACGGTAGTGGAAACGCATGCTACCGTCCACGCCCTCTAGCCCCGGGTTGAGCAGAACTCAACATTTACACATGTTAAAAGTACAAAAAGCAATTTAGAGACATCCGCAGATGTATTCAAACGGCGGTGAACATGGAACCTTCAATGATACACGTGTTGAGGCGTGTAATTCCATGAAGAGTGGCGTTTGGTCCCCAGATAAAGTAAAGAATTTGCACCAAACGAGAAAACAATGGACAGAACTAAACAAACTGGAATTTAGAAAGGGGATCTGAGATTATGGAGCCTGCGTATCACAGGAACTGTCAAAAGACAAAATTAAAAAGCAGGCACCATATCCAAGGGGTGATTATACAATACCCAAGGCTATGAAAGCGGGAGTATTGGAACCACCCAGGCCGAAACAGTCATGTTGAGAAACTAAACAGTTCCAATTACACGACATAAAAGTCGTGCTGAACGATCTGAGAAGATCCAACAAGCTGATAGAAATACTATGTGAAACGTATGAATAATTCATTTAAGTATTACGAGTATTGGCATCAAAATGTTCTCCAACATGTCCGAGCATCAGTCGTTGTTTATCACAGAGTACACTTGACTTCTTTCTTTGTTTAACTGATAAGCAGTTGAACCAAATTTGAACAAAATATTGTTGATACAAAATTATTAATGTATGAACTCATTGTGCTGCAGAAATGTTGATGACTGCATGGGTTTTACTAATGAAAACACCAAACATAAAATTGTAAAATGTAATTGTAACATGACAACATACCTTTCCAATAATTTTTATGCTTTAGTTCTGCCATATATTAAAGCATGTTAAAAGATATAAATACATACCTCAATTAGAATATTACTAGTTTATATTTTGTTTTATAATCCACTATTGCCTCACAAATAAGCAGTCAAAACTTGTGTAAGTACGTGACTTATATATATAATTGAACTCATTTTACGTGTTGTGGTTGAGTGATTGTAAAACTAAAGGTATGAATGTCATATTTTTTTTGTTTTACACACTTGTAAAAACCCGAAACCTCACACATATATTTACGATAGCGGCCGAAAACCCGAAACCACAGTACACATATCCGATAACGGTCGGAATAGTAGATATGTGTACGAGGTTTGTAGTATGAAGTGTGTAAAACAAAAAAATATGACATTTAGGCCATACCAAATTGATATGTCGTTCGTCGGAACTACCGCATCAATAATTTCATTCCCGAGAAAAAAAAAATAAAAATCACTCGCCCGCACGTACATAAAAATCTCCGAAAAAAATATTTTTTTTCCGATTACGCGGTCCGGAATAATAACAGCAAAACAGGTTTTATCGCAGTTTTAATGCGTCAAAGTGATATTGATCGGATTTCATGCGTCCGTAATAGATGTAGCTGATGACCCAAACTCAAAATGTCAGGAATTATGGTGTTGTTTAACATTTGTTTTAAATCTGGAGTGTCTGTGCTAGTGCCACACATGGCCTTCGATGTGCTGGTAGGTAATGGAGTAGCCATGTTCTACTTTTGTTCGATACAGTAAAAAGAACGAAGCCCGACCTGTAAGACGTGCACGGGGATGCAGTTAAAAATATTTGGATTAAACATAGAAAATATTGTTCAGATATAAAGTTTTCAAACCATTTGTTATCAGTTGTTTAGTTCAGTATGTTAGATCTAGACCCCAACGCTGAGGCCGACTCCTATCTTAAAAAAATGTTTGTTCACAGATCCTGACCGACCCATCACATTGTCTCGGCCCAAATCTATTTGAACGTAACTTCTTTAGTACAACAGTCAGATATTCTATCAAAATGCATTTAGTCAATTTAAAAATTGTTTAGCTTTTCAAATAAGTAGTGAAGATATGAAAAGTATTTCTAACAAAATCTGTCCTTTTGTAACCCCAATGTTGCTTGTTTGTATATTAACTGGCTGTGAATTGATTGAAGGGAAGAAACTGAAAAAACAGACCTCCCCAACTGTAAATTTCTAGATCAATCAAAGCACAGCAAATAACACTTTTAAGGGTGGCCATATTGGGATCATTCTTTGTCCGTCTGTTATCATTTTTGCCTGAAATGAATCTCTAACACAAAAACATAAGCTAGCCTGATCTGTTAAGAAATTATTCCAAAGAGATTCGAGCAATGTCGAAGCATCTGTATGCCCAACTCTGTTTGGTCTCATTGGTCAAGTAGTTTATTACTTCCCCTCACCTCTATGGGTTGGAGTTCCACTAGGGGCACAAAGTTGTTCATGTATCGAAGCCATCTAACTGTGTTTCAGAAGAAATGTTATTCCACACATGTGCCTGTTTTGTCTTAAATATGCCTCATCCTTTGCCGTTAAATAGGCACGCCTTCAGATTAATGTAGAAAATAAAAATTAAAAATAAGACACTCATCCCTTAGTAATTATAAGTACAAAATAAAAAAAAACAAAGTGATTCAGTGAGTTTTGGCAAGAATTTATTTGCAAAATCATTCATGTAGTCTCTAAAACATATAGAAAAGCTATATACTGTGTTACCCACACTGTAAATGTTTGATTTCTGTGTTATTTCTAAAGAAATGTTAACTTCATGTATAATTATAACCGCCTGCTCAAGGGTCCAAGCTGGGGAAAAAAAAACGCCCGCTCGCTCCATGTAAAATGTACCCGCCTCTGAAAAAATCAAAATTGAGAAGAAAAAAAAATAAAATAAAAATTTCGCTCGCTCGCTCCTATTTTTTTTTTTTTGAAAATTTTCCGAAGAACTATTAACCAATTTGGTATGGCCTTATTACTTTTGTTTCTTCTTATAGTCATTCTTACAAATGTAGATCTACAAATTATTTCAAATCTCTGTACTGGCAGTATAAATAAAAAGTGGAAAATGTAGCCCAACATCGGGAGTAGCACAATGTTATCCGAATAAATTTGTTTTTCACACTTGTAAAAAAGTTCTGTTAGCCAATCAAATTGAAGGAAACGGCCCAAAAAAAAAGAAACAAACGTATCCAAACCCAGATATACCCAAAAAGAAAAAGTTAATATACCCATATTTGGGTCAAAATTTTTCAGCAAGAATATAAAAGGAACCGAGTATGGTGCTTTGAACTATTAATTTGATGTGCTCTGTAAGGTTACAGCATTTTACAAGAGTGTCGATTTTTGGTTGCGGGTTTATCCCGCTAAAGTTAAAGTATATTTCTGGCAATCATAGCATCTTTATTTTATTCCGAATCACAACCAAAGGATGTTCATGTGCTACACAAAATAGTCCCATTCATGAACAATGCGGATGAATTATCAATGAACAAGCAGTTCTTATTCAACCTGTATCCACTCACACTGACCATTTAGATTATATATGAAGATCTATGGATGATAAGGTATTCCAGCCCATGGTTACATCACAAGCTGGGTCAGGCAGAGTTCATCTTAGATATGAGGCACATTAAATTTGTATTTGTTGCTCATTCATGTATATTCATAAACTGGCATTTAAACAGAAAATAAATCTACCAAAAACCCGCAACCGTCAGACATTTCAAGGCTTTGATTGTTTACGTTGTGAAGATTCCCGGTCTCACTAAAAAGCGACACGAAGCGACATGAAACGTCAAGAATGTCTAGTTTTATTTTTTATTACCTTTTCACTTATAACAAAAATAGTATGATTAAAGTCAGGCTAATTGAACATAATACAGTTGAAAAAATATCGTCATATTGCTTAACTAAATCATGTCAAACATGGTAATAAACTTTATGAAGAAATATATAAGTCGTTCTCTTTCTATGTTGCATTTAAAAACACCAACCAGAACATGAAATGGTGAACTTGGAAGCAATTTAATATATATGAATATAATGATAATATATTTTTGTGTGTACGAGGGCCCTGCAAAAAGTTCTTTCACTGGTTCGGATTCCTTATATGCTACGTTTTATCAAAACTATTTTTACAACATACCGTCAAAGTATTCCCCCTTTACCGAAACACATTTTGTAGCCTTTTTACCCAGTCCTGAAAAGCAGATAAAGTCTTCATCTGGAATCTGTTGGAGACACTGATAAATGGCGCTACCAATAGAACTTCTGGACTTATAATTCTTTCCAGAAAGCATTTTCTTCAGCTATGGAAATACAAAAGTCACAGAGACTCAGGTCAAGTGAATACGGCGGATGGTTTACAACCTTCACCTTTTCAGAAGCCAGAAAAAGACTTAAAAAGCTCGCACTTGTGAGAGAAGGCGTTGTCGTATAAAAGAAGGCTCCTGACCATCCTTTGCATGGAAGTTTCTTATTGTAAAACTTTTTCACTTTCTTCAGTGCAGAGGTCTTGTGTAATCTTTTCAGTGACTGTATGGCCAGATGGACAAGGCACTTGAACAACTGTCCCACTAGAATTGAAGAAAATGCCCCCAATATCTTCTTCGACCTTATGGTTCTATTGAAAATACAGAGGCGTTTTTTATCTTAATGTAAAATCTATTATATCTTTGAGAAATGGTTTGAAGCTTGTATCCGCACGAGATTTCTATGTTTTAACAACAGTAAGCCATCAAGCTGGCTTTGTGAACAACTCATTGCTATATCCAGGTACCAGTTCATGGCGCTGAATTTCTACCGGAGTCTTCCTCCCAAAATTAAACACTGTTTAAGGCTGGATAGTTCTTTTGAGACACAAACACGAACTTGTAAAATATCACTTAACGTTATAAACGTTTCAGGATTTACCTGAAAATTTTTCATGGCCTTAATACGCTTGCTTTACTTTTATTGTTCGAATGTTTCTACTTAAGTTTGCCACTTGGGATTTGGATTCATGTGAGACATATCTATGCGAAATTTCTTCTATAGAAAACTTTAACCAAGGGATGCTAAAATATACACATGTTTAATCAAGATCATATGACATGGTTATGGTAACCTTTAAAAATTCAATAAAAATATACGATATTTGAAATAATTAATATAAAATTATCGACACCACTTGTTATGTCCTTATGATGTTTGCTCACGTTTTCGCTACTGGTTACAATAATATTGACTTCACTTCTTAAAATGGATGAACATGAAAACAGCAAATTGCAACTATATTATACATAGAAAAACATTATCCGTAAGCTTCAGTCTGTAAAATTGCTTCTTTGTAAGCAGTATATGATTTAGAAAGAAGAAATAGAAATATATAAATAGATGTATCGTTCGAAGATGTTGCACAGTACCAAGTGTGTTCCTTTATCCGTTCGTTGTGTCCTCGCTGTCACTTTGTGCGTGCGTGCGTGCGTACGTGCATGCGTGTGTGTTTCTATTTGTGGCAGGCCTATTTGGCGATATGTGTCTCTTGCTGTGTTTGCCATTACGAACTTTTATAACGTCGACCTAACTGAAAATTAACAATAATTAATAGATTTGTCTGTATAAACAAGAAGGATATAATTACTTTAACTTTAATAAAAAGGGGCTATTTGAAAATTCTAAAAAGGTAACCAACAAATTGAAGACTTTTTTGTAAATATTTTTTAAATTTTGTCTTTACATGCACCAATCTCAGATCATAAGTATAGACTCTGTAGAAAGCCGAACAAAAATTTGATTTCTTCAAATATAACAGATGAAATTAGATATTTTCCGCAAATGATAAAAGAAAACGGTACCCCTTAAATGTAGATAGATTATTAAACTTTTGTTATATATTACTTGTTTTAAAGTTAATAATGGTTTTCTTGGTCCATGCACTCTTAAGCTGTTACGGAAAATATTGTCGTCTGCTAGCATCTGGTTTGCTACAGCTTGTAATACCTCAAAGCCTATTGAGTGTAGGCAATTTTTCATTTATATAAAAAAGATTATAATTAGACTAATTAAAATGAATTAATTATCAAATTAAGTTTTCAATGTCATATCTTTGGAAACGTTGTACAGCCGTTAAAACAGTAACTTCGGAACAGTTTTCCCTGAGTCACATGCTTTTCTTATATGACAAGCTTTAATTTTGATAATGAAATTTGAAAGTTTGAAAATTTCTTTCTGTTGAACTAGGTTACCTAAAATAGTTCTTTAGGGATGTTTGGATATACATAATGCTCATTATTATTTTGCGTAAAGAGTGTAAAATTCTTTTAGAACGATATTTTTACACGGACCAGCTTAAATTTTGTTATATATAATTCCTTAAGTACACAGTATATATATATATATCTTGACGATAGAAAGCGTCATGTGACTGCTTTTATTTACGAATACAGTGTGCTCTATGCTTTGCTTTCAGGAAATCTACTCTCAACTTTTATGTTTTTTTATATTCACGATTATTGAAAATAAGAAACACAAATCAATCTGATATTTAAAAAAAAACTAATTTGAAAATCTCATTAAGCATTTTAAGCCTTTTCATTTTCCCGGTGCCGAATTTGAATAACACGCACAGACGTATAGGCTTATGCCCAGATACGTCCCTGGTATTAATATTGTAAAATACAATAAATATTATGAAAAAATGGGTTATTTTACTTAAAGACCCACCACAACCTAGTGACCTACTTTTTCTTTCCACGTGAACTTTGTGAAAATCATTCTAATGATACTGGTAAAGTACAGCTATATAACAAGATGACAGACGGACAAATTACACCCTCACTGAGTTAATATGTTTCCACAACTTCCCTTCAAGCTTATTCAGCAAGTCTCTTTTTATTATAGTTTTTAAAAATGATGAGACGTTATGCTGGTATATAAGATCGGGAAAAAATTAGATTGCCCATGCTAAATTGTAGGAAACAATTCATTAACGTGAAAATATTGGCTAAAAACAAGGTCTTTCAAAATATATCACGGGAGTTATTGTCACAATATATAAAAAAAGGTGATAATTAATAATTTTTAAAATGCTGTTGGAAAAAATAGTTTCATTAGTATTAAGAAATCGAACAAGAAAATGTATTTTCTGATTTTTAATATGGTTTCTGTGGTGGGGGTATTGTAACTGTTTTATTATTGTAGGGAAAAAAAACGAATTGTTTTTATGATCTCGTGACGCTGAATTTGAGGGGAAATATTATATAATTTAACGTGTTTTTTTTTTTTTCAGAAAAGCTGCCTTTTTCACTGGATCCGGCATGTATTAATTTGCGGGAGAAAAAATTCTGTATTAACACGGAAATTCACGGTCTGTTTATACATGGTTTTTATTTTTGAAATGCTTTATCCGGGCCAGATTCTTAATTTTTCAGCTTTCTTACTATTCATGTTTACTCTCTTTCTTAATTGGTCGTTAAGTTAAAGTTCATCCATAACAGTGAATGTATTGAATCGCACGTAAGTTATGCGATTGTTTGTGTTTATAAATCATATCTACGATTTTAAGAAGTATCGATCGGTATGTTTTATTTAATATCTCACATAATTCATGTAATCTTAGGAAGCAGGTCAGCACATTGGAAACGATAGGTACTCAAATAACTCGTGTGTAAGATTATTATTCTTTAAATTTATGTTCTATTTCTTGTATTTTAAGTGATATGCAAAAATATGGTTAATGCAATGCGTGTAACAAGAAAAATAAATATAATCGTTTAAATAACTTGAAAACATGCGTCAGCTATTAGCGGTGATATGTGCGCCCCGGTTATGGTTATTTAACCATTGACAGTTTCCAAGAACAACAGAATAGGAGTTAAAAAGTGTACTGTTAGTTAAGTCATCACCTGTAAAATATTTTGTGTGTGTTAATATCTTCTGAAGCACTACGGACATCGCCAGTCCCGCGGGCTTCTGCAGACGATGATACACACAAAACAACATGTATTATGCCTATATTCATATATAATAAATTACTTCCAAATTCACCATTTGAGCCGCGCCATGGGAAACCAACATAGTGGGTTTGCGACCAGCATGGATCCAGACCAGACTGCTCATCTGCGCAGTCTGGTCAGGATCTATGCTGTTCGCTTTCAAAGCCTATTGCAACTAGGGAAACCGTTAGCGACCAGCATGGATCCTGACAGGCTGGTCTGGATCCATGCTGGCCGCAAACCCACTATGTTGGTTTTCTCATGGCGCGGCTCGATTTTCATGTTCTAATTGGTAATTAAATGCAACATAGAAATGTACGTTTTTTATAATTCCTCATAAATTTTATGACCATGCCTTGCCTAACAGCAACAAGAAAACTGCAGTTCATGATTTGGGTTAAGCAATATAATGATCATCTTATAATATTTCAACGGTATGATGTTCAACAAGCCAGTCTTAAATGATATCATTTTCTTTATAAGTACAAAACGTAATAAGAAAATAAAAATAAACGGTCATGCCGCTCCTTCTCGCCGCTATTATAGTGACGAGTTTTCACAACGTAAACAAAAATCGACACTCGTTTGAAATGTTGTAACCTTACAGAAAGCAGCAAATTAAAAGGTAGAAACATTTTATTTCATTCCCTATTCAGTTCCTTTTACATTTTTGCAGAATAACTTTGACCCAAATATGGATATATTGACTTTTTTGTTGTGAGTGCATTTTGGTTTGTGCAACTCACGCATAACACTGAACTCCAACACAGTGTTACTTCCCCTTACCAGTGCACATTAGACACTGCCACCACGTTTAAATTGGAATTGGGCTGAATTTCAGCCGAGTTATATTTTTCATGTTATTTTAATTTTTATTGTACAAAGATTTTATCTCAGTAGTTAAATATTATATATTTTGCTTGCAAAACGAGCAAAAATTATTTATACTAAAATTACTTCCTTTTTCTAGTGTTGTGGCGCGCACCTGCTAAAATGTAAACAATGAAATTATTTGATGGTATTTTGAATACAGTAAGAGATTTGACAAATGGCATACTGCAAAATATAGATACATAAAATATTTTCATTATATTCTTAAAGTTTGTGACATAAATGTCAACTAGCCTGTAGATTATGGCAAGCGTTTGATTTACCAGGTGTTGCCAAGCGTGTCATCATTTTAAGATCACATGGTTACCATCGTCACGTGATTTCCTTGAGTTTGACAATAGTCCAACACCAATGGAAATTGAATTTCATTTTTATGTAAGTCACGCAATCACACAAGCTTATTTGTGAAGTGATACTGGATTTGAATTAAAATTAAAAAACGAGTAATATTAGCATTGAGGTATGTATTCATTTCTTAACATGCTCTAATATTTGAATAAAAACTACATTGTCGTTATAGAATCCATTTAGGATGTGCTTCCGAGTTTTTGTTTGTGTTGGGTTTAACGTCACGCCGATATGGCGACTTAACAGCTTTAAGTGGTGCAGGAAGACGTCAAATGCCATTCCGGGCTGTATTTCATCATGGAAGGATACCTAAGTAGAACCAGCGACCTTCCGTAAGCCAGCTTGATGGCTTCCTCACATTTTACGCCCTAAAGGAGGTTCCAAATCGGTGACGGGCATGTGCTTTTGAAGTCAGTGACCTTAACCATTCGGCCACAGACATACACTTTAAGGCGACTGAATTTTTTTTATCATCTTTAATTAACTTGATGCTGTTAAATTAAATGTATGAACAATTAAATTTTTAATAGATCTAGTCAATTTTAATTCACACAAAATCAAGTTGAAAAAGCATGGCGTATCGTATTTTAACTTAGAGATATTTTAAACCATGTTTTAGATAGTTATGTGGTCATGTTACAGTTATTTTTTACAATTTTATCATTGGTATTTTCATGGCCGTAGCAACTATCGAGGCAACCGCGGCACATGCCTCGCCTCGTCTGCCTCGGTTAATTTTTTGCCTGACTATTATTTTTGGTCTCCGAGTTTGGTGTTGCCTCAGCTGTTTAATCTAAAAGCCGTCCTTTAAGTATTTTTCGAATAGATTTGTTGTAAAAAAATTGGAAAAAACTATAGCATATAACTACGACATCACAACTGTGTGGTGTATGCGAGATATGTCAGTATCGTACTTCGGTTGGTGCGCGCATTTCAGATTAGTGTTTTCAATATTGTCAAGCAGCATCTGAAAATACCAGCTAGTAATGTAGAGGCCACTTCCAGGCGCGTAGCGTGGTACTCTCAGTTACTCTGCTGACTGTAACATTTGTAAGGGATAAAAGACCAAAATAAGCAATGAAATAGATCAGGCGAGGGTATGGCTCGTGTCACTGTTTGCGCATATATTAGTGAACTGTATTTTTTGTATATTCTTAAATTTCAGAATAAAATACAGGATCTTAGCTTGGCTAATTTGTTTGATCTTAAACACCACATACCTCCGCCTCCTCCCCTAAAAAACTGTTCTTTGCACAAATTGCACGCGCGGTTTTATTTCATTATAAATGTCCACCGTTCTCAAATGTAAATGATATCATACTGGTTTATTTCAACAAACGTTTTACCACTATTGCAAACAAAAGTGGATGACAGGTAAATATAATTTGATATCCTCTCATGATCCTTTCATGATTCAGAAACGTATGTAAAGAAATTTTAGTAATCTTCAAAAGATTTATCAGATATAATACCGAATAAATTTTAGCGCCGATGTATCTGCTTTTAAATGTAAATAGCAAAATGAATGCCGCAAGTTGCTCAATTGCCTAGGTAAAGTTAAGAGTCTCTCGCTACGGCCATGTAACCTCCCCCCCCCCCCCCCCCCCCCACCGTCACCAAAATCTCTGCACCACAGTTAGTTCATACATAAGTAACTTTATATCAATAATATATTTTTGTTCAAACATGGTACGTTCAATTGTTTATCAGTTGAACAAAGAAAGAAGTGTTGTATAATCTGTGATAAGCAACGATTGACGCTCGGACTGTGTTTTAGAACATTATGAATGCATTTTTAATAAATTTTCACATAGTATTTCAATCAGCTTGTTAGATTTAAAAGTTCCTGCTTGTGGTTTATCGCATAATTAACCACGGTCCATCGTTCAGACGCTTGGTAACGTTTATGTGGTTTAATTCAGACGCATTTTATTACTGAACCCTGGTAAATCAGACGGCCTTGATTATTTGAGAAGAAAAAACGTGTAGAAGATATGTTACATGTAACGTTTTTGTATTTTACAAATAGAATGAAAACGGTTGCCTTGGATACCGTTTTATGTATCAATGATGTATCTGTTGTTGCCAAGACGACGCAGATTCTCAGCAACATCACGTTTTCATCATGCAGTGGGGACTTTCTTGCAATTATGGGACCTTCAGGTATAAATATAATTTTTAAGATGAAATAAATTTTCAGGCTGTATCCTGCATTTTTTTTTTTTTCATTTTGATTCAAGATTTAAAAAAAATCAACGTAGAAAGACACAAATGTTGTCCATTTGTTAATTTTACATAAAATAGACAACATAAGAAACCGAAGTGTTATAGACAACATAAATTCGATCGACGTCTTCTGAACTGGAAACGGCATCAACGTCAAAAACTTATAACACTTGTGTATTGTGTGATTTCTGATTGTGTTTTTACTTTGTTGTGATCTAGATATTTCACTTTATTGTGACTGCAAAACCATAGCAGACCATGTTCAAAGAGAGTTATAGTTAGAAGTAACAATCATCGAACTGCACTATATGTAATATCATAATATGAAATGACTTATTATAATAATATGGTATCCCGTCACAGAAAAAGCACGTAAAATCAAACTTCATCATTCAGTTCTATTAGTCAAAAACAATCAAAATGAATATGATATGAAAGAAAAAATGCATTTTTATAATTCTGTGCTCAGTTTATTGGTAGGGGAATAACACTGAGTCGAAACACCGTAAACAATATTGTCGAAAAGAAGTTGAATTGCACTCTGTTCATCCGCTGTGTCCATCAAATGAAATATCTTCGTATTTACTGTCGTTTAAATTTCGTTTGGAAGGTGCTGGAAAAACAACCTTACTAAATGCTATTGCTGGAAGGCAGCCATTATCTTCAGGGGAGATCACTCTATCTGGGAAGAACTTTGACAAACAGTTGAGGCGCCGGTTAGGGTTCGTTTTGCAACAAGATGTTTTCTTTTCTCGCCTCACTCTCTGGGAAACACTATATGTAAGTTATTGTTTCGGGAAGTACAATTTTGTCGTCTGTAAGTGCCAGCTATTCCGACAACTTGAGTCTCATTCAAATCTATATCATTAGCTTATATATTGGACTTTGGGGCATTTTAACCATATATGCCTTCAACAAAGTTTACATTGAAAACCTTAGAATGCATAGATCTGATTTTTCTGATAAGGAACGCCCTCTTGGATATGTCTCACAAGCTTTCTCCAAAATGGCGGACACACATGATATACAGCTATGACGGATCTTCTATTATTAAGTATCTAAATCTCCTATACATTATTGTAAAATAATCAAAATCCTGCCGGATCACACGCTAAATTAATCATTAAATAATTATACTAAAGGTTACATTAATTCTATAAAGAAAAGTGGTGAAATAGAGCTGTTAAATATCGATGCTCATAAGTTCTTTATAGATACGAAAGTCGTAAGATTTGATAAAATTGTTTGTTTTGGAACCGCAGACTTTTGGTATAAAGTATAATACGCATAATCAAAGAAACTCACTACACAGCTGTGTCTTTGCAAAGAGGGATGTGTCCATAAATACATTAAATTGAAATAGAAATGCATTTTCTGTTTAATAACAGTCCTGTGCATTGTACATTTTGTATGTTTATGCACGATATGTTTGTTTTTACGCAACCTATTATGATTCAAAAGTTCGTTAAACTGTTGCTTTCCCGTATATGATATAATTTTATATATGAGCAGTTGAGAAAATTTAAGGTTCGGACAGTTTAACTATCTAACTGATGGTTTATAGTTCCTCAAATATATTTCAGTTCACAGCAATGATAAGGTTACCTGAGCATATTTCACTTGCAGAGAAGATGGACCGAGTGGATGAAATCATCAACATGTTAGACATACGAAAATGCGTAAACACGAGTAAATTGAACCGACACTATTATATTTTAATATATACCTCACGAATTTTGTCTAAAAACATAAAAGAATATAAAACCCTGTATTCAACGGAAAACTCAGTTGTGGGACTACACGTTTTAGTTACGACGACCAAAGCGCCAGAATGCTCTCCGTTTCAATATAGAATAGTTTGCTGTTTAAACTCCCAAATAATGTTTGGCCAGTGATGCTGCACTGCCCCACTGTGTTTTCTAATTTTGTTGCTTTGTCCCCTATGAAAGTATGTTTGTCTGTCTGTGATGCGTTCGTGCGGGCATGAGCGCGCATAAGTGCGTGTATGTGTGCGTGTGTACGTGTGTACGTACGTGTGCGCGTGTGTGTTTCTGTTCTGGAAGACTGTGTTCATGGAACGTATCTTTTCATCCTGAATATGTATTCGTGTTTATATTTACACGCACTTGTCTTGCTTGCTTTCACTTAAAGCAAAGTAGACCTTCAATATTGCACAGTGGAAATTATTTGCCACATTACGGATGTATAAATGTAAGTGTGCTACCAACCATTGGGATGCATTCTAATGATAACTACATAATATATCATTTCAAACACTATACACATATATACAACTACGCATTTAAGGCATCGCCGCAGTCACAACTCAGTATCAGTTCATATTTTCAGGCCAAATATTTTTCTCTTTGAAAATTGCACTAAAGCCGTAACAGTCGGTCAAATTATCATCAACATAAGAAGCATATGATGATTTATAGTACATATGCCGCTTGTAAAATGTTTGAGTCTCGTTTAGACCGAAAGTTTACCCCAAAGTATTGAAATCTTACGTGCAATCAAACTCCAATATAAAAAATATTACAAAGACAAAATTTAGTTCATTTCAAAGTACAATATGTATACTGCAAACTCTTTTGGATATTTGTCAAAATTGTTCCTGGTTATTGCATTAGACACAAAAAGACAACCCCATGTCAATTTAATTTAAAATGTTGTTTGTACATGCATTACTGACCACAGGTAGCCAGGTAAACCTAAACATAATCCTATAATATCACCTGTTTATATACATGTAAATTATGTGAACAGATAACACAAATTGGATAAATTGATGGTGTTGGGATTTTTGTGTATAATTCAGTAAACAGGTAAAATTTCAAAATAATTTCTTTAGACTTTATTCTTCACAGTCTGCTTTACAATTGGCTATAATTATCTTTTAAGGACTATGCTATTTCGACAATGCAAAATTCCTATGTAAAACTGAGATTGTCGTAACAACGCAAGAAATGCACGGGGATCAAAAAGAAACTAATAATTATAAAAAAATGTATCTCCGAATAAATTATAAAGTATCAATGACACTCAAAAACATGTCCCAACAGTGCACTAGAAGAAAATGCATAAAAATTTTCGGGGTAAGTATTTGGTACCGTAAGTCTCTCATATATATACAATATATATATTCTTCAATCAAGGATATGTCAGTGTAAATGAGCTGAGCGTTAGTTTTCTAAGAAAACGCCGTTAAACTATGTTACACGAATCACACGTGCACCGCTCTTTTACAAAAATATGTCCGCCATGTTTTCTTCAGTGAACGAAATAAAAGGAGTATTTTACCTTAGATTTCCTTATTGTAGAGTACGACTGACTTTCTAATCTAAATAAAACATCACTTTTTTATAACATCCCACTGTCCGAACTTTCTGATCACTTAACGATTACTCACAATTACAAAATAAAACCAACGTGTCATCAAAATTATCACTTTACACGGCTTCATGGACATCACGGCCCACTAACATTAAATTTGTAATCATGCGCCAACCAAACAAATGATGAAAGATCGGTACTTTTTCAAAGATATGTTTTATTTCCTGTAATTTTCTGATATTCTAACCTTTAAACAACCGAATTGTCTGCACAGAAATAACGAAACATTTATACAATATCGCTTTTAGTTTAAATTCTGGATCTATCTTTTTCCAGCCCAACAACAGACATGTATATGTCACAAACCCAGCCTGTCCTCGAAATCAGTGTCAAAGGTTACTAGAACATAAATACAATAAATAAACAACCGCTTACTATGTTCTTGTAAGTCCTGTAAGATGAAACGGCTCGTGTTTATACATTCATATATATTCCGTATCGGGAACATTGACAATCACAAGTCGATCCTTACCGCGAACATGAAAACAGTTACTTTTATGCATTTGTTTACATTACAAAAGTAACTATTCACATATACGTTCAAGAACGTAAATTTCGTGCTTTCCGACCCACATGGTGTGTAAACTTTTGTATTTAAAAGTATGGTGTATTCGGCAAACCATTTGTAATTTCCGACGTGGTAAATGTCATTGAGAGTATCAGTTATGTTTACGAAAAGATTTTAATTGAATATTTATGTTTTATACTTGCAAAAGAAAAACTTGATGGTCATGGTCGCTGGCTTCGAATTCCTCGCCCATCACCGACATGGGATCAAAAACCCACTTGAGGTGTGAAACTTTTTACGTAAGGAAGCCATCCAACTGAGGTTAATGTCTCGATCTAGGTACTAGTCTGAGCCTCAAAAAATGTCTGGAGGGACCCCTGGAGCCTTTCCCCACCAACAAAACCTGGGAAAAGTTCATTGTGTCGTTTCGGTGTTACTCTCAATCAAACAAAATAAACATTGTTCCCGTTTTTGTTTGTTTGTTTTATATAAATGAATATGCAGAAAGGGTTGGTTTGTTTCAGTGTAACGTCAAAATATAATATTACAATTATATATCAACAGTGAACGCCACATGCATTATTTTTCACGAGGGGTTAATGCTTTAATCTTACAGGTAAAACAAACATATTCCTATTGTATAAAGGGTAAAGGTAAATATAATAGGGTTATTATAACAGTAGCTTGATCTGGGATGCAGTATTCGGCTCGAGTGGATTTTGCCAGATCGGATCTCACGAGGCGCGCAAGCGCCGAGTGTGATCCGACTTTGCAAAATCCACGAGAGCCGAATACAAAGTCCCAGATCTAGCTACTGTTATAATGACCCTTTTATTATATACCTTTACCATTTTGATTCTTGTTACGTTCTTGAACGAAATCTTCAATGTTTATCGATATTAAATTGAACATAGTGAAGTTTTTTATGTGCGCATTTCATAGAAATGTGTCTGGTAATGCATATTAATGAAAATAGTCCGGCAGCATACAATACGGAAGGTACAATACGGAATTTAAAAGGTACAATACGGAATTTTTGTCTGTCTGTTCATATTTAATTGTGAAATACAAGCAGATTTTTTACAGAATTTATATAGGTATATAATAAATATGTATATGTGTGTGTACTTGTGGAATTAAATGTTAAGTGTAAAAGATTCAAAGATTCAAAGTTTATTTCTTGTAACGTATACATGAAGTATCTTGTTACAAGCAGATGTAGTAACAAATACAACGTGACACATTCAAATAACACGCACGCGTACGCACGCACGCGCATACACAGTATATATTCACAGTGCAAATCATCCATGCTAAATAATACGTACGATATGTTTGCTTTCTCACTGTCTAGCATGTTCGAAATGATTTATTCGATTTTTATCATAGAGTTCTAGTTTATTTTTCACTTTAAATTAAAGCAAACATCAAATAAAATTAAAGCAATATCATTGTAAACAAACTCTGAAGTTTAGTAGGTTGTAGCATTCTCTAGGGCAATGGTATTTTTATTACCTTCTGTAGTCAGTCATTATCTATTGTAAAAAACTCTTTTTAACCAAAGTGGAAAAGTTCAGGTACTTGAAAATGCAGCTTTCTAAAGTTAGAATTTTCGATGTCATTTGTCAGACATACCTTGTAAATAAATAATATTATTACAAAATTAATACTGCTATTTCTTTTGTTGCACTTTGCGGACTTATGATAAAGTTATTTATGTGCATCTGTTCACAACGAAGCACTGACCCTTAGACTATGTATGGGAAAATATAAGAGTGAACTAAGTGTTGACTGAGAAAGGGCAATATTTATTTTGCCGAACAATACCTTAACAAATATATATTTTCACATATCTGGGCGAAAAATACCGCTTAACAAATATGTATTTTCACATATCTGGGCGAAAAATACCGAATTTGCAAAACAATATTTTAAAAAAAAAAAATTTTCACATGTCTGGGCGGAAAATACCGCCGAAAAATTCCTTAACAAATTTATATTGTCACATATCTGGGCGAAACATACCGTCCTTAACAAATAGATATGTTCTCATATATGAATGGAGTTACAGTCCAATACCATAACAAATATATATATTCACATATTAGGGCGGATGTAACCGCCGAAAAGCATATCAAGAAATGTAGATGAATTTGCATATTAAGAGAAATCTTTCAAAATTAGAAAATTGTCACTTGAAAGAGGAGGTGGAATGGGATGTGGTGGTGAGATAAAACTAAAAATTAGCCAAAATAAAATTAAAGAAAGAAGCGTGCTATTCACTCTTGAATGCTGACGAAGAAGGAAGATGCCGTTTCACGATTGGTTCCAACGGTATAAAAGGAATTCATTGATTGGCTTTTACCGTAGTATATAAATTAACATATTTCAGAATAGGACCGATTTGCTCCAAATGTACAACAATGACATAAATAATTTTATCTACCTATATATATATTTATCTGAGCAGTACAATTCCTGTAAATGACCACTACGTAAGCGCTCAGGCCCCTCTCGCACACCATACCTATAGTTCGGACTTCTTTAATGTGTAAAGGCATGTGCACAAAAATGACAAATTTTGCCAACACCTGGTAAATTGTAATGTGTGTTTTAGAAAAGTAATAAACGGAAATAGAAAAATAGCTCTCAGCTCATTTACACGGATAGTTTAGCTTTATTATGTATGTTATAGTTTTTCGCAGTTATGCACGATGACATAGAATACTTACCCCGAAAATTGTGACACGAACATACTGATAACTTTTCCCACTTTTCTTTTTAAATTAAAGTAAGAGCTCAGCACTTCATGGTTTTGATGTATTGTCACATTGTAATAACGTTTGTTTTACAGTAACTTCGAAATTCATCAGAAATACTATCATGTACCCCACCCACCTAATTCATTATTTCAAAATAACATAGGCCTTAAATGTATTGAAAATATATTGAGTTTGACTGCACGTAAAATTGCAAAATTTTGTCATTTTGGCAAGACAAAAATATCGAATAAAGGCATAATACAGGTAGTGAAATGCACATCCTTCTACTTGCATTCCACATTGATATTTAAAACATAATTATGACAAAATTATTGACTTTATTGTTACCACTTAGTCATCTTTTATTTTTATGAAAATTTGCATGTAAAATTTTGAGTAAAATGGTCGCCACTGTGGGCGATGCCTTAAGACGCATTGAAATTTCAGTGACTGTATACTTCCTGGCGAACGTGAGATTTTATAAATGAATAAATTTATTAAGTAGAACGGACAAATATAACACACACTTCAATATATAAAATATGATGCATCAGTTAATTTGACACAAGAGTAAACATTTGTCATATCTCAATATGACATTATTTTAACTGACATGTATGCTATTGAATTTCCTGCTCTAGTTATTGGAGATATGTTTGAGCGAGGATTGTCCGGAGGAGAGAAGAAAAGACTAAGCATTGCTTGTGAACTGTTGACAGATCCGGATATACTCTTAATTGATGTAAGTTAAAGGTAGTGGTCTCGTCATGACACTCGGCAATTTCTGTATGGTTACGTATTTCTATTCGGCAATTCGGCATTCCTCGGACCTAGATATAGCTCACCACACATTTCTGTATAAACCGTAGAATTCCTCGGACCTAGATATAGCTCACCACACATTTCTGTATAAACCGTAGTATTATTCGGACCTAGATATAGCTCACCACACATTTCTGTATAAACCGTAGAATTCCTCGGACCTAGATATAGCCCACCACACATTTCTGTATAAAACGAAGAATGCCGCAGACTAAGATATAGCTCACCACACATTTCTGTATAAACCGTAGAATTCCTCGGACCTAGATATAGCTCACCACACATTTCTGTAAAAACCGTAGAATTACTCGGACCTAGATATAGCTCACCACACATTTCTGTATAAACCGTAGTATTCCTCGGACCTAGATATAGCTCACCACACATTTCTGTATAAAACGAAGAATGCCGCAGACTTAGATATAGCTCACCACACATTTCTGTATAAAACGTAGAATTCCTCGGACCTAGATATAGCTCACCACACATTTCTGTATAAACCGTAGTATTATTCGGACCTAGATATAGCTCACCACACATTTCTGTATAAACCGTAGTATTCCTCGGACCTAGATATAGCTCACCACACATTTCTGTATAAAACGAAGAATGCCGCAGACTTAGATATAGCTCACCACACATTTCTGTATAAAACGTAGAATTCCTCGGACCTAGATATAGCTCACCACACATGTCTGTATAAACCGTAGAATGCCGCAGAACTAGATATAGCTCACCACACATTTCTGTATAAACCGTAGAATGCCGAAATTTCCCATAGAGAATACGTAATTTGTCAGTGTCTAAAACCAGCAGGTCTCCTGATATTATGCCAGATTTAATCCAATTTAGAAATTGCGTTCTGTTACTGGTAATTATGATAGAAATATAAAAACAAAAATGATATCATATGAATGTATGAAATACTCTTTTAATCAATAAAATATGTAAAATAATTACTCAAAACGTAACTAAAATTGATGTAAAAAAGAACTTTCTTCATTTTGTTGGGTGTAAGTTGCACTGACACAATTATAGGTCATATGGCGACTTTTCAGTTTTGATGGCGGAGGAAGACCCCAGGTGCCCCTCCGTGCATTATTTCATCACCTGGGTAGAACCCCTCCCTACATTATAGCGGACACCTGGGGAGAACCAACGTCCTTCCGTAAGCCAGCTGGATAGCTTCCTCACATGAAGAATTCAAAGCCCAGAGTGAGACTCGAACCCACATCAACGTGGGCAAGATATGAAATAGAAGGAATTTTAAAATATCTAGTTCAAATATATAGGTTTATCATCGTCGATAACTTGTATATAAAAGATTATTGCTTTGTTAATCTTTACATTCTCTTACTATTTTAGGAACCTACATCGGGTCTAGACTCCAGCATAGCGTTAACCCTTATCAAACAGATGAAAATATTTGCCACTAAGTATAATAAAACAATTATTGTGTCTGTACACCAGCCATCAAGCCAGATCTATCATATATTTGATTCTTTACTGCTGTTGGCCAGTGGCAAAGTAATAGTTACTTTTATTTCATACATTTCATTTTTACAATTTCGATTACTTAGGTGAATCATTCGTATCGTTCTTGATTATTATCTTTATAATTTTCAATTTAATGCTTAAAGATATATATTTCCTATTGTAAAAAAAGCGAACTAAATTACCACTTCGAAAAATATTTTTTTTCAAAGAAATTGTACAAAAAGATTAGCCAAAAATAATACACAATAGATCCTGTAGCTGTCTGGTGAGTAACATTTTGTATACTCTTTGTTGTGACATACTTATTGCTGTACAAAGCCGTATATAAACATTGCAGGCTGTATACTTTGGGGGTGCACACACGGAGCCGTTGGAATTCTTTGAACAAATGGGATTAAACTGCGACGAGATGTACAATCCTGCAGATTTCTATCGTACGTTTAGTTTCAATATGATTGAATGAACATAGTTTGCTCGGTATATACGAAGTGTGCTGACTTTTCTTAATGATATTATATATTCTGAATGGAGAAAAGATGCAAAACCTTTTTTCATTTGGAGTTAGAAATTTGAAATTATTTACTTTTTACATTTATGACCTCGTAAACATAACAAAAATTAAGTTAACAGAAACCACTTATTAAAATGAAAAAAAAAACGTGCATTTTATAGATATTTTTCAACGAAACAATTTTAATGACTGTCCCATTTCCTTTTAGTTGAAGTGCTCACAGGTGACCAAGCTAAAATTGACGAGATCGTGTGCGCTTTTAAACAAACGAACACGTAAGATATATTCATAGTCTCAATAAAATGTATACAATGCTCAAGGCTTGCAAGCAACAGACGTTTTGTTTGTGTATAAAACTGTAACAATTTCAACGGAAAAATATTTTAAGGTGCCATGAAATAAGGTGGAATGAAATTAAGTTAATACAAGGAACATAATTATTAACATTTTAGTAAAATGCCTACCAATATGTATGCAAACGTTTTGAATATTAACTTTTGAATTGGAAATATTTAGTCTCCTAGATGACTTAAGTAAAAAATATGTGCACTTCTTTCCACTTGAAACACGGAATATGAATATAGACCAGCTACAAACTTGATACACTTCTATAATAACAGGATGCAAGATCAGCAAACAAAATTACAATAGCAATAGTAATCAAGTGACTATTTAATATTGATGGTCTTAAACTTTTAAGTTTAGGTAAAATTTATCATCAAAATCTCGATTTCACTTTTAACGTTGATGTGAAACGGACCATTTGCTTTTACAAAAAAAAAAAAAAAAAAAAAAAAAAAAAAAAAAAAAACATTATTGTCAGTTAAAATTTGTATGTATTTTGCTTATATAGTTAGGTTTATTATATATGAACAGACCTTTGATGAACAAGTTGTCAGTGAAACAAAATATTGATGGAAATGGAACACTTCCTGCAATTGCCTCCAGTTACAGTGGTTCTTTGAAAAGGAGTGGTCCAACTTCAAGCATAATAAGCAAAAGATGTAAGTAAAACGAATTTGTTGTGTGACTTTTTTACAGCACTGTAGGCTTTTTCACGACAAAATGCGTCGGAATGAGTTGCTTTTATGTATTTAAAATTACAACACGGAGTTCATTTAACAATGTCAACATAATTATATTAGATCTACAATCGTTTTTCTATAAACCCCATGTTGCATTTTAAAGTAACTTGGTGAATAAAAGTTATGTTGTTGATTTTGTTGTTGTTATAAACATTACGAATCGAAGTTGCCTGAAAAGGAGTAGATGGTCTAACTTTAATGTATCTTTTCATATTGAATTTAATAAACGGGTTAGATGGAATGATAATTGCGAGGCTCTATATTTCTGCTGAAACATGCAACTGTTTTTCTTTATCTATTATAGACAAAGCTACATTAGTGTAATAGCAAACTTATGACATGATTTTATATTGACACTTAAGTGCAGCTAAATCTTTCATTGTTTCAAACATATTCTTTTATTTGCCTCCATGGAACTTGCCCTTTATAACGGGATAGTATCGCAAATGTACCGATCAGAAGGATAAATGCTTTATATGCCCCTGAACTAACTAGTCGATTCTACAACTACTTTATTAGTAATGACGCAAATACTAGCTTGCTGAAAACTGCTAACAATGTTTAGGAAACATTTGTGTATGTTTAATACACTGTTTCTCTACAAGCAAAAAGGGCTCATAAATTAGCCGCACTCAAAAATAAGCCCTCCACTTTTTGTATCAAAAACAGTATCAATGACCTTGTTAGGACACCATATAAGATAGCAAAAGTTACCAACCTGTACATAGCAGATTTATTTCCACGTGTTTATCACGTAGTGTGCAGGTTATTCATACCCGTTGGGCGATTAAATTCATGTGTATTTTGTTTGTTAGGCCAGACAAAACTTTTTAATGGGTAATTATCTGTTAGCATCGGATTATTTGTAACGAAACAGGTTTGTCAGAAGTATAAGTATTTACCGATGTCGATTTTTTGATACATAAAGCAAACAATATGACATCCGTATCTGCAGTATTTTGGTACTCGAAAATCTGCTGGGTTTAAACCGTTATTGGATATATGTACTCAAAACGTCGTCGGACTCAAAAATAAGCCGGTCTTGACAATAAGCCACCAAATCCTAATGAAAAGTTAAAATTAGCCGCAGCTTATTTTCGGAATTTCAGGGTACTAATATTTCACAATATTTATAAAATGCCTGTTCTCCATGTTTCAGATACAACAATGTACCTTTTCCGGCATGTTTACCTAATTTAAAGGACATCGTCTAGAATTTAGTCCAAAGATTGAAATTAGCTGGTTTGCCCCTGTCATAAATCTGTGATGCGTGGTTAACATTTTAGACCGCTACTAGACACCACCCAAATGTGAAAATGTTGTATTGACAAATCTAACAGATACCATCCAAGAAAAAGGCAATGCTTCAAATATCAGACCACAAGTACAAGTTTCTTACCTATTTCAGATTCGTGTGGAACAGTTGTTACGCTTGATGAACTTGACATTAGCCACTTGAAATCTAGTCAACAAAGATGGCCGTGCGGGTTTTACACACAGTTTCGTATGTTGTTCTGGCGCAATTTTAAGCAGTCAAGGGGAAGAATCCTACATCTTTATGATGTCATTCATTGCGTTATAATAGCAGCAATTGTAAGCATGGCGTTTTTCAAGATTTCAGCGGATGCCAAAGACTATAGAGACAAGATGGCCGTGGTACGTTTATACGGATTTTAGTTAATTATTTCTGAAAACATATACAAATTAGAAACCTTTGTATAAAACCTTTCAAGAGCATGGAAAATCATTCGTACTTCTGGATAAAAAGGGGTCGATTTGGCTGTGGAAATCAAGTACATTTAGTTTTGAAGTTTATCTATTACTTCAGTTTATCATTCGGAGCTTGTGATCTGGTTGCAGACATCAAAACATTGCTAGGCGCCAAAGCTGCCATTCTCTAATTACCAATTTTTCATTCATTTGATGTCCGTATCATTTTTAAACTTTGGACAATTCATGATCCAAAGAAAGAAAAAATCATTATCTGAAAGCTTTATCATAACTTTAACTTTAGAATATTATTTTTGAATCAGTTATGTTGAACTTAGTCTATACTTTCTTTTTCTTTTACAGTGTTTCTTTTGTGTTGCTTTCTGGACATTTGCGCCCGCGTTAGAGGCAGTTTTAGCATGTAAGTCATGTTTATATAACATTAATTTTGCTGTCGCGGAATAATGCCTATTCTGTTACAAATCCTCCATCAAAAGACAAATCTATTAAATAACATTGATAATTCTCCTAAACTGAAACTGTTTTATTTGATTAAACGCCTATTTTTACGTAAAACATATTCAGTGGCGTTTCTAGTATCCCATTTTTTTCTCGAAATATTCCCTGTATGCCTGTCCACTACCAGTTTTGTTGGTATCATTTTAAATTATGTAACAAAGCGGCTAAAGTCCACATGTCATAGCTATTTTGCACATTTTGTGCATTGTATATATATGGGATGCCCGACGAGTCGTAATTGTATGTCAATTTGCATTTTACATACAAGTATTTGAATATTGAAAGTTATTAGTGTACAAAATTATGATTAAACGAACCTGTGCATAATGTTTGATAAAATATTCGTCCCATCCAAATCTCTTTGATAAGTTCCAGCAGAAATGGATGTTGTTTCTAAGGAGCGAGCGTCAGGTGCCTATAGATTGTCTGCCTACTATTTTGCCAAAGCAGTGAGTGAGCTACCGTTGCTTTTCCTGATGCCGACGTTGTTCTATATTTGCGTTTACTGGGTGGCGGGACTTAATGGCGTGCGAGAATTTTTCATCACGTGGCCAGTACTTATAATGAGTGTCTATAGTTCGCAGGTAGTGGAAAACCTTTTTTACCTAATTAAAATCCAAGATAAAAAAATGTATAGAAATGAAACATTCTTTTGCATTTTGTTTGAACACACAGGAACCATTTTCGTTTGCTTTAGCGTAAATACAAATAAACATACAATCTATTTAGTTCTGGATGTTTCGTTGTTTTTATCAAAAATAAGAAATATCCCAATGGTTATTTAGTAAAATGTCACATGATATATAAGAGGGGTTGCATTATTTGCTTTATTTCGGGGGTGGGGGAGTATTCCTTTGTGTCCGTTCTGGAGAAAGTGACGTATTATGTTGTGACAGTAGTTTGTTAATCTGTCTGCTCGGCCATAATATTTCGTGTCTGCAGCATAATTGAGTAACCATTCAAGGTATTGATTTTAACTTGGCGGATAGGTAATTTGCGATGAGACGATTGCTAGATCGTGTGAACCGGACCGGTACGTAGGTTAAACTTTTAGGTCACATTTAGCTCAAATGTCAAATCTGTCCGTGATATTTCGTGGCAAGAGCAAAAGTTATCACCGTTCAAGGAAATGACTTCAGTCGTGGCATATAAGTAGGTGGCGACGAGTCGATGTGCCGAACGCCTGAACCAGGTCGGGAGGTCAAAGGTCATGGTCAAATGTTGAAAATGTCCTTTTTTGTGTCCGGAAACTATTCAAGGTATCAATTTTAAACTTTGAACTTAGCTGGCTGTTAATTGCGAAGAGCAAAAATCAACATTACACACATAACGCCCCACCACTACACACACACACACACGCACGCACGCACGCATGCGTGCACACCTCAAGCATTAACTTTTCCAGTGAAAAACGCTTAGTTTTTATGCCCTAGTATCCCGTCAATGCCACTGCACATGTTCCCCGACCCTCACCTGTCGCGAGATTTCCCACCCCTACGACACACATTCAGAAATATTTTTCTATCAATGTTACTTCCAGAATTTCTGCCGTATATTGCCCACTTTACAGAGCTCTTGTTTATCATTAGAATGACCCGCAGAAACTGATCTTATAGCAAAAAGTTGTTTCATTTTTTATACAAAGTAGATTTCATTTTCTTCCGCATAGACAGAATCCTTTACCTTAGAAAAATCCGTAATAAAAATTTTTGTTTCTCGTTCTTTTTCTTGGTTATCACTATTTTCAACAGCATTTTAGTTCTGTAACATGTTGTCCGCAAGTAATTGCCAAAGTCTTTACATGAGCCAGAGGCGGTAGACGAATGATTTCTGACGCAAAGTATTCTGTCAAATTGTTACTGAGACGCGTCGCCCAGGGACGGAATTCATAACCATACGCTCCGTATTTCTGGGCTCAAGTAGGCAAGACGGACTAGTAGAAATGTATTTCATAGCAACGCATTTTATCTTTAAATCAGCTATATTATCTATAATTTGATATCGCTTGAATACATGATAGTTTGTTTTTGCTGGGCTTATACAGTTACATCGACATCATTTGTGTCATTTGGCGACTTTGCCGACTCTTGATGGCTGTAAAAGACCTCAGGTGTACCCCATAGCATAAACCAGCTGGATGGCTACCTCGCAATAATAATTCTACGAATCATGCGTGCTTTTGAACACTCATAGATGAGAGTCAAATGGTTTAAAATAAGTGACTTTAAGCCTGCCATCGAGTGCATTATATTGATCTCTTGATAATCGATAATCTGTTGCAGAATGATAAATGACGGTTTTCAATTTCAGGGCATGGGTTTGTTTCTTGGCGCAGCCATATCTGATGTAAAGCTCGCTTTTGCGGCAGGGAATACAGTATTAATCTTTTCCTTTCTATTCAGTGGATTTTTAACTCAGTCCATTCCACAATGGATTTCTTGGATGAAATATCTCTCTCATATTCATTACCCATTAAGTGCAATTTGTCTTGTCGTTTTTGACAATATGGAACCTTTGTCGTAAGTACTATTTGTCATTCGCCTAATTTTATATTGTTCATACATATACGTTTTATAAAATGGGCATGTCATTATAAGTCAGTAAAATTTCGTAGAATTGTTAAGCATAACATTTTGAGTTTTATCAACCATTAAAGGGAATTCCTATAGTTTTTTATGCGCACCTTTCTGCGCAGCCGACACTTTCTATGGAAAACTAAAATGAAGTCAACATTTTGTTGAAACATGTGACAGACAATGTTAAATATGAGGAATCTTGAATGAAATAACATTTTTGATAAGTTTTATCAGTAATCAAATGTTTATATTGGTTTATATTGTATTGACAAGTATCTTGCCATTTTTGTTTTTGCGTTTTCACATCGCATTTTAGTACAAAGACAGTGTTGTTCACATAATGTAAGACAATTGACTTAGTAATGATAAGACAATATCACCTTTCAGATTATTAAGTATTCAATCATAGAAAGAATTAAGAATTTTTAAAACTCTTTTAACTTCTAGCAGATATACATGTAATCAATTTGGTCAGGTCCGCGCCATTTTTGTCCGAACAGCTGCTGTATTCAAGCGGTCTTAACATAAAATTTAGCCTGGTGACCCACACATTTTTAGCCATTTTTATGCTCACAATACAATTATTTATACACAAGAAAAACAGGAAAACATTCTATGAAACAGTTTTTTTCAAAATTAAAAAAAAACATTCTTTACTATGGGTATTTTTCATTGAAAAAAATTCACAAAAGTGAATATGAAACAATACTTTTTTTAATTTGTACCCATTATTGTAAGGTTATATTATTACAAATATGACTATGATATCAAATAAGTATATAATAAAATCTGTAAAAAGAATAAACCTTATTGTGCTGTCTTGATGTATATTTTAGTTGGTATTTATAAAAAAGCAGAAAATTATGAAAATGTTGAAAAATCGCTGGCAGTTTCAGCAACAGTGGGTGTGTTCAAAACAATTTTTCACAAAAACAAGCCTGTTGACCCATTGTTTTTTATTCATTGTTTTCAGCACAAATTTTCCTATCATATATATGAATTTGAAAGAATTCTATGAAAGGAAAAAAACTATAGGAATTCTCTTTAAGTGCTTCACAATGCACATTTTTTAACATTTACCACTTAAAATTTACTTGAAAGATGACTAAAAGATGCACAGTTGGTACATACGTCGGGCCTCTATTTTTTCAGTAATATCTCTTTTTGGCCTGTAGTATAACTTGAGCAAAAGAGCCTCACAACAATATTGAAACTTTTTAATAAGTAAGCTTCCTTTAGCGCTTGTTAGTATTTTGTATGACAATTTCTGGAAGATGCAATTAAGGGAAAGAAATAGACCTACGTTTCGTATAAAACAAAATAAAATAACGAAAAGGAAATCTGTACTATTTTCCTTAACACACTAAATGTAGTTCTGTATTATTTTCAGGTGTAACGATACCAGTGTGAAAGACTTGGCAAAATGTTCACAAAATGAGACAGCAGTGATCACGTCGACGGATATACTATATGAAGCAGGCATGGTACTTCCGGTCTACTGCTACCTCGCCACTTTTGCACTTATTTTTATTTTCTTGAGAGTTGCTGCTTATGTTGCCCTACGTTTTAGAAGTCATATTCCCCAGTAGCTTTTCTAAGAAAGGGGAAATTGAATATTCCTCAATGATACTGGATACATTTCCCCAATAAACAAATATTGAATGTATTGATTCATAGCCAGGATGTTGGATGTTTTCAAACAAGAAGCACTGTTTATTCTAACATAGGTGCAGGAAATCAAATGAATGTGAAAATGTGTAATGATAACCATAAAAGATGTTAATAAGAGGAGAAAAATAAGGACGCCTACAGAAGACTTTAAAATAGTTAGCTATTTACTAAGACATGCAAGAGCCATTCAGTTTCACGCTTGCACACTTACCAAATTGATTAGCTTTGAATCATTTAGAACTGACAATAAGTTAATTTCATATGAAAGCCATCTCCTAGCCTTTCATAACGCTGAAATAATTTTTAAAATCAGACCATTATTGAAAAAGATATTGCAGTTTGTAATTTAAGAAGATTATTGATCGTGGAGGCTGACATTTTGTGTGTTTATGACGTAATTTACACACTGCTGATTTCTTTATTTAGCAAATAACCTTTAAAACATATCAATTTTGTATGTTTCTTGAGTGTACGATGTAAAACATGGTAATTTCTTTCATCATAGCTGGAAATTATAGTGAAATCATTGTACAGAAATAATTAAATACCATTCAAATATGTGTCTAGCAATTAATAAATCCGCCATTTTGTTAAAATGGCCGTTATTTTGTTAAAATATTTAAATGCTCATAGCTATCTTATTTTTAAGTCAATTTTGAAAATTCTTTCACTTCTTAAAATGATTAAAGAAATCCCAGCAGATAGAATTAACATCAAAACAACATTCCTTTCCCTTTAACAGGTTTGTCCATTTGAAATACTTGCCTTGACTGTATTTTACCACAACTTAAATATCAACGTACAGTTTAGAGAAGCTTTATTTATTACAAAATTCAAGTACTCGTTACAAATCAAAGTATACAGTGACACGTAAGAAATGATAATAACGACAAATTTTACAGAGCAATTTAAGTCCGAAAAAGAGGGCGGGAGTCAATGAACTAATTTTCTATTAATATATGTAATGATTTTACCAGTGGTTTCATATCGGCCTTATGGGTTGTTATATTTTCTGGTCCTTCGGGATCCTTGATTTCAACTCTAGATTTGAAAATTTATTACTGCTTAAGCCGGTGCTGGGGGGCAGTATTGTATAAACCGAGTTTCACTGTTTGCCTTGTTTTCGATGCTTCCTAGGGATCTACTTTTCAGATTTTATATACTTCACGACAGCGGGTGTTAAGTGTTGTGTGGCGGCCGTAAAAAGTCGCCCCGACTTCATCTCAGTGTTGTTATATTTTCTGGTCCTTCGGGATCATTGCTTCAACTCATTTAGATTTGAAAATTGAATACTGCTTAAGCCGGTGCTTAGTGGGCGTGTGCAGTGTTGCATTTTCCATTACTGCTTATGAACAGACTCAATCAAACCGAGTCTGCAAGTTTCACTGTTTGCCTTGTTTTTGGTGCTTCCGAGGGATCTACCTTTCAGATTTTATTTATATTTTGTCGAAAGTTTGTCGTATTGGTACAACACATAAGACCGAGGGCTAATTTGACTCACGAGGACAAATACTTAGGCCAATATGAAAACACTTTATTAATGATAATATTATTATCTTTTTATATTGGCTAGAACACCACACGAACTCTTTTAGTTAGCTTACGACAATTATGCATATTCAAATTAAATTAGTTTAGTATTATAAACTAAACCCTGATTTTCAAAAGCATCATCATATAAGTCAGTAAAAAAAATAAAGGTGTGATGAAACAATGTGATGCATCAAAATGTCACATCTATCAGAGCATTATTAGAATAAAGATTAGTCTCAGGTTAAGATCTAAACTAAGTGTTATAAAACGTTCCTTTCAGTAAGAAGTTTATGATTTTTACACCAAAACTGCAAATCTCTATTTACAGAATCTGATGCTTTTCCATAGTCCACAAATGCACAGTATAATTTCTAAGTCATAATAAGTTAAAAGTCAACCAACATTTCTAACGTAAATATATGATCTACAGCTCCATAATTTTTACGTAATTTTTACAGCCTGTTCCTCGCATAATAATCCTTAATTCTCTGGAAAGGTGTCAAGTCTTTAATGAAGAAAACTTGCAAATAATTTTACAAAACCACTTGATTTTGCCATTTTATTTCATAAAAAAAATCTTCGGATACAGATTAAACAGTTACAATGAAAACTTGGTTAGAAAGAACTCGTTTTTTTTTTGGTCCGAAAGCAGTAATTCGTGCAGAAAAGCCAATGGTTATGATAAACAGTTTGTGGTGATCTCTTTTGATCATTTACGGAAATCTTTTAGTGTGAACGAAAGTAGCAACAATAGTAATCAAGTGTTTTATTTCAGAAAGTAAAATTGATGACAAAAATGTTTACCAAATGACATAAATGTAGATATATAATCACGGTTTCTTTGTTGTTATTACATACAATAATGTAAAGCCTAAAACATTATCGACTTACACATTTTTTTATAACAATCTGGTTATTTGAATCATGCATTGGCCCTGAGTTTCTCCTGTTGAGTCATTTTAGTTGGTAAAAACTTAATCTGTTTCATATAATTTGCGTAATCGTGTTCAATGTTTCATTGCTGAATAATAATCACTATTGTTAGGTGGCCTTTATACAAAATCTTTCTGACTAAATAGTCGTCTCCTCATTTACCTATCTAAGTGAAACGGAATGCAACTATATGTTCATTTAAAACAGTTCATGCAACAATGCTTTCGAGTGTTAAAACAGTTTTATATATTTATATTTGTCGATAAAAGAGGCAATATCTGTTTTTAAAAATGTTAACACACTTGTGATGTTGTGAGTAAAGTTCGTAGTGTATATCAATTTTCGGCGCAATGACTACATCTTTAAGGTTCGATTACAAAACATGCTTCCTCTTTAAATGACCTAACTATGAGAGGCGTTCAATAGATACCCGGAAACGATGCATGCATAATGAAAAATCAATGAAACTACTATATAATGTAGATTAGGGAATACATAATTGATTTGTCAAAATCTTATTTTTTATGGACAAATAATAAGTAAATGCTAGTGTCCGTGGCAACGTCATGTAACGTCATCCGGCCCAATTTTGTCTCTTTTTCTATTTTGCATTTGCTAAAACATTCTTTGCCACTTTAATACTTGCTGCATCTGATGTGTACTGAAAAATAAATTCGTGGAATCGGTTTCTCTCACCATACCACGATGTAAACAGGGACTCACACACTTCACGCGAAAATACTCTATAATAAAATATCACTTTTCATATGTGTTACGCCAGACGCACCTGTTGAAATACTTTTCCATACTTGCCCCAGACATTTCCTTAGAAGATGCATTAGATTTACATTTTTTTCCAATATACATTTCAAAAGATATGCAGTTGCATTATTTATTGACCCTCATAGTACAGGCTTTTCATTCTGTTTTCTTTTTTAACTTCATTTTGTGATGTGATGCACTTGTAAAGACATTCCACTTCTGGTGACGACATGTAAAACCTAATATTGATCAAATCTAGCAAAAACATGTTCAGCGAAATATATTATAGAGAAAGACGTATTTATAGCAAATTCTAGTCCAACTGCATCCACTTCGTCCGCAGTTTACTACGTCGTTCATATTTCATCTGGAAGGTGCTTGGAAAAAACCTTGCTGACTGCTATTGCTGGGAGGCAGCCATTATCTTCGATGGAGATTACTTTATTTGGAAAAAATCTTTGACAAGCAGTTGCGACGCCGTCTTGGATTGGTTTTGCAACAAGGCGTTTTCTTTACTCCAATTACGTTGTGGGAAACTCTGTATGTGTGTTATTGTTTGGTCATTAAGTGACACCGTATCGTTCTTGTCTGACCTTTTAAGTGGCAGGGGTCAGTTTCGTATTTGGCCCGTTACGTTTTTTAAATAAAATAGTTAGATGTACCTTATAGGCATTTATATTCAACTCTTTATTGATGTTTATTAAACTAAGGATTCCTGCATACGAGACATTATTGAGTAAAATAAGTTTAGGCTTGTGTAGACGACCTGGTCTAACATCTTACCTGGGGTAACGGAAGTCAGACGAAATGGAAATGTCATCTATCAATCCAGATTCAGCTCAAATTTGCAGAAAAAGTAAACGGTTATAAAACACTTTTCTTCCCAGCATTATTTTTGTATGGTCACATGCTTTAAAAATATACATATGTTTTAGGTCAGTAACATTTGCAGATAATACGGCACAGGTCGTGCAAAGAGTGCATTTGGGACATTTTTGCCTCAAAATCTAAGCAATTTAGTGACCTGAAACCGGAGTTTTACTCATGGTAGATTCCCCTTTTGGACGTACTGATTAATTACATTTGTCTTATCATTGCTTATGTCCTGCTTCGTCGTGCCCTTGTGTTTTCCTCGGTCCTCGGTGCTCTTGCTTCTGCAAAGTCATCGGGTACATGTGTTTACAGTTCCATTGGTTTTTATCTATATAACTTTATATGAGCCTGTTTTGTGTTTTACTATGTGTCCTGTGATTACTTTTACGTGTGTTAGGGATTCACATGGCGGGAAGTAATTATTTACACTGTTATATAGGAACATGGAAGGTCTTAAAGAGTGAGGTTTGGTGCCAGTAAACTAGTTTAAACTCCCCAATTTTTAGCCAATGCCCGTTCCAAGGCGGCACGGTGTTCCTTCCTGTTTTTTTTTTCTGTTCGTTACTTATTTGTTATAATTGTATTTGTTTGTGTTACCCTGTACATGTGCTCAGATACTGTGTTTCACTACCCATATTTCCACGTGGAATGCTATATGGGCGACTGCGTTCTTTGAATGTGTTTTCTTTTTTCCTTTTGGACTTTTGTCCTTGTGTTTTTTTAAATATTGAATACGGGCCCTTGCTTTTAAAATAAGGAAAGGAAAAAAAAAAAGAAATTGCACGTATTTTGCTTATATAATTTATAATTTAGTCCATTATATTTGAGAAGAATTTTAATGAACGTGTTGTCAATGAGACAAGACATCGACAGAAAAGGGACACTTCATACTATCAACAACGGCAAAGAAATGCCAAAAATAGTCTACATTATTCCTCGTATTAGACTGGTCCAACTTCAAGCATAATAAGCAAAAGACTGAAGTGAAGTAATATTTTCAGCTGCAAGTGAATGTCGCACATGACTTTCGTACAACAAAACGCTTTGGACTGAATTGTTATTATATATTTCGAAAACAACATGGGTTTAATGATCAGTGCCAATGAGCAATATGTTACAATCGGTTTTTCGATAAACCCCATGTTTTATAGACAATATGATATGAAGTTGTTTGAAAAGAAATACAGGATCCTAAATGAACGTCTTTCCTTATTGAATTCATTTAACGGGTTGAATAAAATGATAAAACGAGGTTCTATGGAGTATTTTATCATTCTTACTCTATTTTATACAAGAAAGAGGTATACCAATTTCAGCAAAATTGAACTTTGAAAAGCCTAAGAGACCTTACACAGGACAGTACTATTATTATAAAGAAAGCAGACACCCCTGGACCTATAGAACACGAAATGCCCCCTTGATGCATTCAGTAATTGCATAAGGAACAGAAATCATTTGGTCAATGTACACAAACGTTCTAATGCTCTGGGTCAATGTGACCTTGACCTTTGACCGATTTACCTCAAAATCAATAGCGGTCATATGCTGGTAATGATCAACCACCTCTTTAAGTTTCATGATCCTAGGCCCAAGCATTCTCAAGTTATCGTCTGGAAATGGTTTAAGTGTTCCGGGTCAATATGACCTGACCTTTACCCTACTGACCTCAAAATCAATAGGGTCATCTGCTGGTCATGACCATCCTCTCTATCAACTTTCATGATCTTAGGCCCAAGCGTTCTTAAGTGATCATCTGGAAAACATTTAACTGTTCCGGGTCATTGACCTTTGACCTACTGACCTCAAATTCTATAGGGGTCATTGCTGGTCATGATTAATCTCTCTGTCAACTTTCATGATCCTAGGCCCAAGCGTTCCTGAGTTATCATCCGAACACTGTTTAACTGTTCTGGGTCACTGTGACTTTGACCTTTGACCTACTGAACTCAAAATCAATAGGGGTCATCTGGTGGTCATGACTAACCTCTCTATCAACTTTTATGATCCTAGGCCCTAGCAATCTTGAGTTATCATCCGGACACCGTTTGAACGTTCCTGGTCACTTTGACCTTGACCTTTGACCTAATGATGTCAAAATCAATAGGGGCCATCTGCTAGTTATGACCAACCTCCCTATCAACTTTCATGATCCTATGCCTAAGCGATCTTGAGATATCATCTGGAAACCATTTAACTTTTCCGGGTCACTGTCACATTGACCTTTGACCTACTGACCTCAAATTCTATAGAGGTAATTTGCTGGTCATGATTAATCTCCCTCCTAGGCCCAAGCAATATTGAGTCATCATCCGGAAACCGTTTGAATGTTCCTGGTCAATGTGACCTTGACCTTTGACCTACTGATGTCAAAATCTATAGTAGTCATCTGCTAGTTATGACCAACCTCCCTATCAACTTTCATGATCCTAGGCCTAAGCGTTCTTGGGTTATCATCCGGAAACGGATTGGTCTACATACCGACCGACGGACCGACTGACCGACCGACATCTGCAAAACAATATACCCCTCCTTCAGAGGGGTGCATCATAATGGATCGTACAGACTATGAAAGCGAGGTAAATAGATAGCTGGAATATGACAGGTATTATGAAAAAGTTGATGCATGTATGTCAAAGACTGTTAAAAGTAATGTTTTAAACTAGGATTCCCAGGTAGGCCTATTGTATCAGCTTGTAACATATCTAAATATGTTGATTTTATACTGCCTTCTTACATTAAGGGTACTAATGATTTCCTACTTAAAGAGTGTGAATTATGTTCTGAGAAGGTTATCTGGTTATCTTGTGTGTCCTTTATACTAACTTCCCGTGGGAAGGTAGTAGGCTTGTAATTTTTCTGAGAAATTACCATTGGCAAACTGTCTATTGTCAGATTGCTGTTATGAAACTGTATTGAAACAGTCTTTCAATTTTAGATCAATACTACTTGCAAAAATGGTCTGCATGAGTGTCTAGCTCTGCTTATGCCTTATATCATTGGAAATTTGAAAATGATTCCTTGAACTTCTCAGTAGTATGCCTCCTGGATGACTTTTTTATGATCTGGATTCATTCATTGGATAAATTACATGAATTTCTGGAAAACATTAACAATATTCACCCTCATATCAAGTTTACTTATAATCTTTCTGGAACATGTGTTTCCTTTTCGGATGTCGTGTACTATTGATATCAAGTCATGTTATGTAAAGCTACAAATGTCACATAATACATTATAATATGTCATCCTAAACCATGCAAGGACAATATTCCATACAGTCAGGCTTAGAGATACAAACGTATTTATTCTGATGATAATCCTAACGGGGGAACTTCGGCATATATTCCTTGACAGAAATTATCTTAAAAAGGTTGTTGATACAGCACTGAATGAGATAATGTGTGTTACACAAAGTGATGCTTTTATCACAAATGAGACGAGGACTCAATAATGTTATACAATTGTTATAGAGTACATCGTTGTTCCTAATACTAGATAACATAATTAAAATCTGTTCTAAGTAATGAATGTTATAATTAATATCTAGTTTTCGACGCTTTAAGGGTGGTGGTCGGGATTGAGGTGGATATAAACACTTCTTTCCGTAGAGGGGACTATTTAGTTATTTTATGCAGTACAGGGCACTATTTTGACATATAGTCTCGCTAACCAGATAATAATTTCACGAAAACGTTCTCTATGGGAAAGTTCACATGGAAGCTTAGGTGGTAGAGACGACTCTATACTCGAAATCACTTGATGTATAATTAGTACGCAATCGTACAGTGAACTGCAAACTCACAGCGAGGTGGGTTTATGGTTCCTGCTTTCTCACATGCTCATGGCAGGAAAAACGTTTTACATATCCGGGGCCCAATTTTTGATTGGTCGGTTACTTTACTGGTGGGAGCAAGTATCATTTACACAACAGCCTACTCTCTGGAGCGCCGATGTGAACTTGTCCCTAATTTCACGAAAGTATATTCAATTTTTCGCGAAAAGTATTGCTTTTTCGGGAAAGTTCATAAATAACCTAACCAGTGTTCCTGGATTCTGTACCAATACAAACCTGTTCTCCGCAAGTAACTGCCAATTTTCCCACATGAATCAGAGGTGGAGGACGAAAGATTTCAGACACAATGTATTTTATCAAATCGTCACGGAGAACATACGCCTCGCCCAGGGCTGGAATTCACGGGCTCGAGATCCGTAGATATGCGCTCTCCCTTTTGAGCTAAGCGAGCGGGATACCAAAGAGTCTAGAGACAAGACATCAATGGAAGTGGTACGTTAATACAGAGTTTTAGTTTAATTACTTAAGAAGGAACTTAATTTAGTACACAAAATACAAAGACAATATAAAACAAATAAATTACTCTAATAAATTGCGATGACATAACAAACGCATAAATGGCGCCGCCGTGGACCATTCAGTGGCAACACACAATTGGGGCATTTAGTCAGGTTAATGTAAACAAAACTACACTCTTAATCACCATCAAGTTCCAAATTAATAAAATTAGTAAGATATCCCCACAATGATATCAATTTAAGACGAGCTATGCAAATCAGAAACATCTTTTAATTGTATATATTAAAACAAAACAAAAACAAATACTCAGTTACTCAATGTTTTTGTAGAAGGCGGAGAGTACATAAGAAGATCGAAGTATCTGGGATGCAAAATATTAAAGCAGTTCAGTCCTAGTGAGCTTTGAGAACTGCCCTCCATCTGTTTCTATAGAAAAGCATAACGTCCTACTATAAATGGACTAAGCAACAAACATGAGATGTGTCTTAAACTCTCAATACCAGTATCCGTCTTATTATACATTTTTTGTATAAAAACCAATTTCATGACTCTTCGCTAGTGGGTTTTAAGAACTGCATATCACAGTCTTCCACCTGTTCCATCTGACACAAGAAAAGAAGAAAGCTTCTAACACACGAATACTAAAATCCCATTTTTTATATTGATACTGTCACTGTATACAAAGATATCTTAATTTAAACAAGAAACAAAAATATCAAAATTTTATTTTATTTGAAGGATCTGCCGGTGATAAATAGAACCAACAATTGGAGCAAAATGTGGATTACATCTTTTTAGAATATTATCCTTATAGCAATGCAGCACATGTAATAACAGCTGTCTGTGTATCTAGAAAAAAAGCTCAATATCTGATCTATTTTATAACAATATAAAAACAAATCTGTGACAAGTAATGAAATAAAAAAATAACGTAACTACCTTAGGTAGAATGATTCGTTATCTATAATTTGTTTACATATTTTGCGTAGTTGTTTTCCGTGACACCGTATTCAAATGAAGAATTATATGATACTATCCGGAGCATGCCGCTTTTCGGTAATACAGTTTCATTGTGGCTGTTACTGGTCCACACAGTATTATATATTACAATGCTACCAATGAAAATACATTCAAGACAAGTAACATTCATCCCGTTTCAATTATGCAGTAAGTTTTTCATTTATCAGCTTACGTGTAAATGGGTATATAAAGTAGTATTGTATTTAATGTAATTAATTTAATGTAATGTCCAGTGGCTTACTACCAACGAATAATTCTACAAACCAAGAGAATTTCAGAACCCATAGCGGATAATGGCAAGTGACTTGAAGTCTGTGACCTTAACCATTCTGCAGCGAAAGTCTGTAACAGTAAGACGAGAAGTGAACTGTTTTGAAATACAAAACATGCTGTGAAGTTTATCATGATGATCTATATTTAGAATCAGAAACTTGAGTGATATGATTAGTAACAAGATCAAGTTAAATTGAAGGTATCTAACTGTATGCTACATAGAACTACTTAATTCGTTATGTTCAACATTAGTGTAATCTGAATTTTTAAAGAAGAATATCTTTATCTTTTTCAGGAAAAAAATACCAGTGATGACATGAACTAGAGTTAAATTGCAAAATTTTGAATATTGCATTTATAATAAATAGGTGTATTTGAAGTACATCTAAATCAGAAATTAATATATTTTCTAGTTATTTGGGATCCTGAAGCCTATTTAAAGCAGCATGCCTCCAGATCGTTCGACAACAAAAAAAAATATTTTATTTTTTTTTAGATATCTTGAAATAAATGCTATATTTCTTAAGAAGGCTTTAAAACTTAATTACTGACAAACTTTATGTTACGGAAAGACATTAGAATTTGCTGTTTTTACTACTTTTTACGATGAAAATCGAAAAGCGTTTGTCACGCTTTTACTCCAGGTAAACTGTCTCGATTAAAATATCTATAGTTCGAAATCATATTCACTATTCAGCTTAGCGTTATGTACGACGACGGGAAAATGTCTTTATTCCGGTCGGTCATATTTTTCTTATTTGGAACTTTTAAATTTTAGAACAAAAATTCATATTCTAATGTTCATAATATGACCAAACTTCAATTGAAGATAGAGTTTTTAGCCAAATCTGGAGGCATGCTGCTTTAATATTTTATGTGTGAGTTGCCAGCGGTCGAGAGGGATGTTGCACATTTCATAACCTCTCATGAACAGACTCAATCAATCTGCTTGGTTGCATTCTGAGCTTTCAAAGGATTTTCTTACAGTTTTACTATTTAGGCGTAAAAAAGTGTTTGTTTCCGGTATCCCGGCCTTCCCTAAAGTTTTGGCCCGACCCTAAATGTTTTTATGGCCTTGGAGAATATTTTTTTCAACTTTTAAACAAAAAGTTGCAAGACTGCAATTTTTATGCTTTAAACATGGCCAGTGATGTTAGAAATAAACTTACTGATGCTTTAATGGCATAACCCCCCTTATTTGTATCCATTTTTGACACAAAAATAATCCGAAAAGTCCCCTTAATAAAAAAAAAATACTTAAAAAAAATTATTGTTCCGACTACTACCTTAATTTTTTGAGCATGTTACGGAAACAACGAATTTTTTAGGCCTTATTGTAATTGAATATTATATTTGTAATAGGCGTTTCATATTTATATCAAATAACTGGAGCATCTCTAAAAATATTTAGAAACAGAGCCAAATACGAGTTTATTACGATAAAAATACCTTAATTCAAAAACAATATATTTTTCGAACATGTCTGTACTGACTGAAGACACCTTGAAATTATTACATCTAGGATTTCGCCAGAATTTTTCACTGACCAAAAATGGTGTTTCTCCACATTTTGATAAACTTCGTCACAATAGAGCGTGCATGAGAAAACATACATAGTGGTTTGGACAATGGATCAGACCAGCCTGCACATTCGTGCGTCTGGTCAGGATCCATGCTGTTCGTAACGAGTTTCTCTAATTGCATATAGGCTTTGAAAGCGAACAGCATGCGCAGGCTGGTCTGGATCCATGCTGGTCGCACACCCACTATGTTGGTTTTCTCATGGTGCGGCTCATATGTTTTCATGTGGACTTGTATAGCAATTAGACATGATGTTAACAATCTAAATATACATGTACTTAACAAAACTTCTATTGATATATTTTATTAGCTTTACATTTATGACATTTCTTGCACGTCTAAAGAAACATCTTAGTAACTACACATTAAGATATCAACAAACTCCTGTAATGCTATGATATCATGTTATTTATTTCACGACAGCAAACCAATCTTAAAACAATCACAAAATATATGTACACGTATATACCTAGAATTTACCAACGAGCAACTTTCTTTGAAAGCCTGAAAAACATTACAAAACCAAAATGACCCCAATCTTAGTAAGAACTTTGTTAAGTGTACATTAGAAATGGCACCAGACCTTGAATTAGCGATGAGTGGTACTGTTTAGTTTTTCAGTTTACGAATTTCTGCTTGCGCATTTCGGCTTGTGTTGCTCCAATTCTCCCACTTTCATAGCTTTGGTTATTGTCTAGTCACTTGTGCCTTTTTCCCCAGCTTCTGTGGAGGCTCCATGACCTCAGCTCCCCTCTAAATTCCATTTTATCTACTTCTGTCCATTTTTTTCTCTCATTTGGGGCAAGCCAATTATTTCATACGACATACGCGGCTTTTCAGGGAATTGCACTATGTGTATCATTGAAGGTTCCATGTACTCCGCTGTATGAACAAGGCTGCGGATGTCTCTAAATTATTTCGTGGTGTTGGTAAAGTATGTGCAAATGCTGAGTTGTGCTCGACAAGGGTCTAAAGGGCGTTAAAGATTGTATGCATTTTAGTTTATCTTAAGGGCAGCTAGAGCTAAAAGTATCAAATGAACTTTAAACAACCAGCTTCTTCTCATAAATCACTTGATGTATCTTCACAACATTTGGTCTGTATATAGCAACCTTTCTCAGTTTTTTTCAAAAATTCCGCTGCCGCTGGAGTTAAAAATTGGAAAACCTTCAAACAACCTATTCTAATGAATTTTCACCAAATTTTGCATGTAGCATCCTTGTATGGACCTGTCTCAAGTTTGTTCAAATACTTCTGCTTGACCACATTTAGGGGCCACACGAGCTAAAATAGAAACACAAGAAGATATCGGTAAAACCGATGGATGTTCGCCGAAATATGAATATTTCACATCAAAGGAACAAGAGTGGAATTCATTGACTGGGCACATACCTTGTGTTAGTACTAAAGCTTCCAAAGAAGTCTCTTAGAACTCTAGCAAGTATTTGCTTTGAAGTGTGCACAAAATATGTGCCAATCCTCTTGGGAGTGAAGCTTCCTTTGAAGTTTTTCTGAATATCAGCCAATACTCCAGACAATAAATTGTACTATACATGTAGTATACTAAAGTTAGATAATCAAACAGTATGTTTGTTGTTGTTTTTGTTTGTTTTTTTTTTTGTTTTTTGCCCAGTTTTCCTAGTAGAAACTACTAGGACCCCTGCTTACTTGTGAAGTAATTAACCTGATCACTATAGCAGTAAAATGCCTGGCCCCTGTAGAGTTACGGGACCACAGGTCATCACAATAGTGATTTATTGTGAAGTATTTGTATCTGGATCATTTTGATCTGTACATGTATTGTTACAGCTTGAATCTTTTACAAAAAGAAGTCTGTGTTATTTATAATCAGTATTGTGAAATTCATTTAAAAAAAGATGTGGTTGTTTATAGTTCAAAATTGTGGCAAATGAAAACTTCAAGTTGAAGTAAAATGATTATATATCTTGTAATTTCTAATTAAGCATTGAGTTTGATATTCTATATCATCTGAAAATAATATTATAAAGAAAACTATTTACACAAATTTCCATATTCTATTTCCTGATTAAACTGTATGACCAAGATCAAATGCATAGAGCATCATGTGGACTAAAAAAATAGAAATAAACATTCACGTTATAAAAGTCATAATAAGACAAAACCTTCAGTTTTAATGGCAAATCATTTTTAGCCAAAATCCGGAGGCCAGTCCCTTTGAGGAAGAATTTAGTTCTAACAGTGTTTCAGGTTCATTTACTGAAAAAGTATTAAAGGTACTAACCTTCAGAATTTGGCTAAAATGATCAATCTTTAAAATTAAAGTTTGGTGATGTTATGAACATTAGAACATGAGTTTGGGTTTCTAGACTAACTTAAAATGCCAATCAAGAAAAGAAAAAAAAAATAAGCCCGAGGCGGGAATCGAACCCGGGCAATAATATTTTCTTGCAGTTTTGACCAAATTAATACACCTCGGACAGGTATAAATACTTAATGGTCGTTAAATATAAAGTTTTATAATTAAGGCAGTTTACCTCCGATACCCCATTTCACTTTTCAATTTTGAATGGAAAAATCAGTAAAAACAACTTATTCTTATGTATTTCCATAATTTATGATCTGAAAATAACTAACTTTCAAAGCCTTCTGAAGAGCATCTAAACTAACTCATAAATTTTGTTGCCGTATGATTTGGAGGAGAGTGCATTTAAAATCATTTCTTAGCTCATCCGAACCCGAAGTGTCACGTGGAGTTATTTTATAGGCCCCGCATTCATAGTCTGTAGTCAATCGTCCAGAAGTTTCATAAACATCTTTGAAACTTAGCCAGAATTACACTAAACTTGGTCTACAGCACTCTTGCAAGTTCCGTTTTCAAGAGAATTCAAAGTGGTCTACTTTACTGCTTTTAGGGGCAGTTACAGCTAAAAATAGGAAAACCTTAATACAACGTCTTCTCATGAACCTCTTCATTGATCTTCATCAAATTCTTTGAGCTAAAAATAGAAATGCTTCTCAAAAATCGCCTGATATATCTTCATCAAGCTTGTTTAGGAGCATTACTATAAGGTCCTCTGTAAAATACTTCAAATGGTGGCACTCGTCCCATTTAGTGGATGCTAGTACTAAAAATAGTATTACTTTTTAAACTCCCTTATCGCTTGAACTGGTCGATGGATCTCCATCAAACTTGCTCTGTAGCGTCATTATAGGGTCTTCTCTGAAGTATGTTCAATGTAGGGATTTTGGCCACTTTCAGCGGCCACTAGAGTTAAAATTAGAAATACCTTGAAACCACTGCGTGGAACTTCATCATAATTGGTCTGTGGCATTATTGTAAAGTTAGTCTTCATCCAAATTTGTCCAAATGGTGGTTCTTGGTCCCTTTTACGGCCACTAATCATACTTAAGGTTAGATCATAAAGATGAACTCCTTTTTGAAGAGTATCAATTCTATCATAAATCTATTTTACGTTTACTGCAATTCTAAGGGGTAGTTCACTACTGGACCATTTTTCCTAATTCCTTATTTTTAGTAAATTTTTACTTCTTTCAAGACTAATCATTGATTTTTGTACAAAATGGGAAAAGATATCCTATAAGCGATTTCATGTTGTTTAAAGTGAATTTATTACTAAATGAAGGGGTAGAGTTACATCTTAAAATATTGAGTTCACGCGTGAAAGTCTTATTGCGTTCACTATTAATTATACATTGTGGAGAAATTTAGTAGGTTCTGTCTGCCCTAAGGTTTTTTAATGGAGCAAGCAAAATTCAAACAGAAACACAGCATTTGATCTTATTTTCAATGTTGAAGTATGAATCTGTCTCATTAAATCTTTACTGAAGTACCATAGAAAAATGATATAGAAATTTTTGATTTTGTGTTAAATGTTTACACAATAGTTGACGTTTCTTTGATTAAAAAAATGGTAAAATGATTCTCTGCAAAGTTTTGGATAGTCTAACACTTTGAAAAGTGTCTTCTTCCGTTTTAGCTGAGAGATAATATAAGTTATACAATTTATAAAAAAAATAACGGCACGGTTAATTGTTTAAAATTGCAAATAGTGCAACACGTGTACTTTTTCAGAATATACCACGTGAAGTATTTTGAAACATACTATTAGTGGTCTAATACCTTAATACAGATGTAACCGTTCCTGATCTAACATGTCATACATAATTAAGGTCAAACAGTCAAAGTCAGATGAGCGAATTCTGTTGAAAGTAATAATGAAATATCCTTATGATTCACATTATTTATGTAGTTTACATGATTTTGAAGAAAAAAAACATGTATCTTTAATTTAGATGTTGCTGTTATGAAAGTTTTGATACTGAGATGTACCAAATTGGAAATATAGATTTATATATAATTTAATAATTGTTCAGCGAAATATGATACAGCCCAGCTTTGTTCAAGTGATCCAACTTGCTCGGCCAATGGAAATTTATTCGAGCCGTAGGTAGTTCGAACCTACTGAATTTCAAATATAATTAGGTAAGACTTACTAGAGAAACATGATGTACTGCATATCTTACTAAGCAATTGACTAAAAAAAGTATGGAAATGCTATAAAATACACTTTTATGCTTATTCAAAAGCAATTACATTAATTGTATACCATATGAAGACAGAGCCTTTTTAAGGACCAAAGGTGGAATTCAAGAGTATATCAGGCTATTCGATCATTCTGAGTTCCTGAAAATGAAGTTATATTGACCATGCATGCAAAAAATTTTATCGATAAAACCTTTTTATATTTTTAACGGCTATAGTTCGAGTAACTTTATGCTGCCTTAAGGTAAATTTATCATGTTATGATTATTTTTGAAAACAATGCTGTGTTGGTAAAGAATAAAACAAAATCAAGAACTGTTAAATTCAAGTATTTTTATGCATTTGGCTTAACATTCCATACTCAGACAGGCTGGAAAACTAATGTGTATCATTGCTGGAAACTTAAGTTTCAACAAGTGATTATAAATAAATTATAAAACCATGTATCTGGTCTGTCTTATTTTTGCAATAAGCATAGCCATGCAGTGGTTTCTTAGACTATAGTTAGCTGAGGCATTGCCATTGATCATATCAGTTTGTACCTTGTCTGAATAAACAGCTTTTGATTAACTATTGTCCATTAAATGGTCATAAAATTACATGCATGGATTAGGGGAAAGCAGAGAAATTCCCTGAGATCTGGGCAAAAAGTACATACTGCAAAGGGATACAACTCATTGAAAAAGCATTCATCCCGACCATAAAGATAATATGCACATCTCATCTTAAGAGGGAAGCTTCCCATGAAGTTTCGATTATTTCCATCGAGTGGTTGCTGAGAAATAATACGGACAAGAAATTGTACTATACTAATAGTATATTATGTCAAATACTAAAAGGGCAATAATCATCCGAGTACAACATGAAGACAATATGCGTATCTCCTCTTAAGAATGAAGCTTCCTGTGACATGTTGATGAATTCCAGCCAGTGGTTGCTAAGGAATACTTCGGACAAAAAATAGTACTGTAGTACACTTTGTTAAATAACCAAAGGGCAATAACTCTATGAAAAATCATCCAACCCGAACATAAAGATTAAATGCACATCTTCTTTTAACAGGCAAGCTTCATATAAAGTTTCGCTGGATTCCATTCATTGATTACTGAGTCCTGACAAGAAATGGTACTATAGCATACTAATGTTGAATAATCAGCAGGCAATAACTCAGTGAAAAAAAAATCATTCAACCCGGACATAAAGATTATATGCACATCTTTTAAAAGGCAAGCTTTCTATGCAGTTTCGATGAATTCCATGCAGTACTCTGGATAAGAAATCAAAGGGCAATAACGTAGTGAAAACTCATCCAACAGGAAATGAAGACGATATGTACATCTCCTCTTGAGGTTGAACGTCAGTAATTCAAATCCGGATTATTTCGTATAAAAATCGACAACTTCAGGTCTTCTTTACGTATATATAGAACATCCCTTTTTCCTACACCTATTTTTCATGAAAGTTCTATTAACGAAGAAAATGAAAAGAAAGTGGGTTGAATAGTTTCTAGTGAATTGCCAGTCAGTTGTGGTCTGCTACCCTAAAAATTTGTGCATATTTGCTCTTGTCTGTACAATAAACCCCTACTTTCTGTTTCGATTTGCAAAACTTGCCATACGGGGTATATAAACAAGAAAACCTTCTCATTTCATGCAGAAAGAATATACTAGCAGTGAAATGGTGTGATTAAAGCACTCGTTCTACATGAATTTGCGCACGAGTAATGGGAAAACTAGGATCTATTTACTTTGGACTTCTTCGACCGAATTATTGACCTTTTTCCATGAAAGTGAAGCTTCCTGTGGTGAAGTTTCGCTAAATTTCAATTTATGATTGCTATGAAATACTACGGACAGGAATTGTGGGACAGACGAACGGACGAAGCGTCGACTATATGCTTCTCCTTCGGGGAGCATAAAAATTAAGCGTCTTCTTTGTATGAACCGCTCGTTTTATCTTGACCAAACTTGGTCTGTAACATCCCTGTATGAACTTCTCTCAAATGTATGAACTTCTCTCAAATTTGTTCAAATAGTTTTGGTTGACCCTAGTAAGGGGCCGTCGATGCTTAAGTAGAATAACCTTAGACACGTTCCTCTCATGAACTGCGTGGCTATTTGGCTGTGTTTGCTCTGTGCTCCTTACCTTTTATCTTTTATAATGATAATAATAATTTGTCGTGACATATGTTCACGGTCATAAGTGTCTTCTGCCATCATGACAATTCTGTTATGTAATTTAGGAATCTAATACAAACTGCCTAGTAAATGAGAACAAGTATATTTTGCTGATTATAAATCAGAAATTTACGACTTCTGAAATTTGAAACGTGAATGGTGTGATTAGAAACAGAATGCTGTTCCACAGAAGGACCACTTATACATATAAAATTTAATCATTATCAGAATACAGATGTGAAATGATAATGCTATTAATGGCAAGTTCCTGTCGAGCTACAACAAACTAAAATTCTTGGATATCCTTTCTGGGGTGTTTTAAGGAAGACCTGTGTTGGTGGGAAGGGTGTTCGTCGTAGTTAGTAGAAATATATACAAGAATAGACAATGTATATTAAATATAGAACCATCCCAATAAAATCTATAAGAAGATCCTTTAGAAGCGCAGAACGCAACCAAGCAAAAATGACAGCAGTGGTATTGTTGTTGTTGTTGTTGTTGTTGTTGAAGATGATGATGATGATGCTGTTGTTGTTGTTTGGATTCAGCAATTTTACTAAGACAAGCATGAAAATCAGTGTTTGGGGGAGGATTTTTGCGGTGGTAAATTATGAATAGGATCGATCCTACGTGTATATTCTTAATATGGATAATCCGTTTTTTTGGTCAATTGGTGGGTACTATTTATCCTAGGGAGCTTCAGTTAATTAAAACTAACAATTCGGATACTGATGCTTCATTTTTAGATTTACATCTCTCTATTTATGACAATATTATACATACCAAAATTTATGACAAGAGAGATGATTTTAATTTTAGTATTGTAAATTTTCCCCATTTGGATGGGGATTTACCTCAGGCTACATCTTATGGGGTATATATTTCTCAATTAATTCGGTTTGCTAGAGCGTGTAGTCATGTCAAACATTTCAATGAACGTAATCAATATATTACAAGTAAACTTCTTCAGCAAGGCTACCGTTATTACAAATTGCGTAAATATTTTGCTAAATTTTACTATCGTAATTCTGATTTAGTTTTAAAATTCAATAGTAATTTAAAGACACTTCTGCGAGAAGGTATTTCTAAACCCGTTTTTTATGGGGATGTGGTTTACAAACTTCGTAAGATCTTGGTCATGGTAATTTTCCAAATGTATTTGGTAAAATTATAAAACGTTTTATAAAAAGAGGTTACGACCCAACTGTTTTGAGAAATACCGCATGTTTAGTGTTCAACCGTTTACAGTTGGACACTATGCATCCCTCTTTGATTGTGTCTGATGGAAGAGGGGGAGGACTCTATGATGAGCAGTTTTTAAATCCTACCAGGACTGAACTGTTTCGATATCTGTCTTCTGGTCTGTTTCGTCGGGCCCTTAAGGGTGTTTCTCTTGTTGCTCTGTCTTCTGCAAAGGCATTGAGTACATACGTTTTTGGTTCTTAAGGTTTGCTTTTTATATTTTATATTGATACAGGAGCATTTTGTGTTTTACATGCCATGCCTTTTTGTTTCCATTACGTGTGTTAGAGATTCACCTGGAGGGGATAACTTTTATTTACACTGTCCCGTGTCTTTGGAACATGTGGGGGTAAGAGTGAGGTTGGGTGCGCACCATAAACCGTTTAAGCTCCGTGTTTTTGCACTGACCGTTAAAGGCGGTAGCCTGATGTTGCCTTTGTTATGTTCGTTTTGTCTTATCGTGACATTGTGATTAGCGCGTGTTGGATTGTGTGCGTGTCGTGGATGAACGCGTCTGTTTGGGTTAGTTTGGGAGAGCTGCGTGTTGTAATTGCTATTCTGTTGATTTGTCTTTTTTTTTAGACATGTGGGAATATATTGTGAACTACGTACTTAAAACAAGTCACTCAAAAAATGTGTGTTAAAATTAGCGTGAAATGTCCGGTTCACTTTAATCATGGTCAAATATCTCAAAAATAAGCACACGGACGTATACATTTTATTTTACCAAATTATAGTCCATATATTTATTAACAACCGTGGGAAGTTTCATCAAAATCTACATTGTAGAAAAAATTCTATTCGCGAAAATGTTATGAAAGTTATGATTTTCCCATAGACTCCCATTACGAAATATTGCATGAGGTCCAAATTTTTCAAATAAGTCTAGCAAAATATCAAGCCCACGGCCCTATCTTTCTTATTTGCTGAATTTTCTAGGTATTTTCTGAAGTTTTGAAAAATCAGAGTTTAATAAAATTCTACATTGTAGAAAAGATTTCGATCCAAACGTGCAGAACTACCTTAAGCTCCCCAGTGATGTTTTTGCCACTGACCGTTCCAAGGCGGTGCCCCACTGTGTTCCTTTGTTTGTTCGTTTTGTCCTTATGTGTTGGCTTTGTGTGTGTGCGCGTGTATGTGTATGTGTGTGCTTGTGGTGTACTCGTCTGCGTGCTGTGGGTTTCGTTTTGGGGAGGATGCGTGTTTGGTACGTGGCATTCCCTGTTGGATATTTGTCTTTGGTTTTTTTAGACATTGTGGGGAATATTGTGCACTTCGTCATCCTTTAAGAACCAAGTCAGCTATTAATTTTCTTCTAAATGATCTTTTTTACAGATTTTTTAAAAAATGTTTTGCCTTCTTTGTATGGTTTTAAATCTATCACTGTACTTACGAGGGCTTGATGTTTAAAATTAAAGTCAGACATTAAAATGCTGTGTCACTGTTCTCTCAGACAGTATGTACTGTAATAAATGCAGTAAACCTTTTTTGTACATGGGGGGTAACCTCTATCTACAAGCCTAACTTTTGTGTACATGGGGGATAACTTCCTTCTATCTGTAAGCATACCTTTTGTGTACATGGGGGTAACCTCTATCTGTAAGCCTACCTTTTGTATACATGGGGGGTAACCTCTATCTGTAAACCTACCTTTTGTGTACATGGGGGTAACCTCTATATCTGTAAGCCTACCTTTTGTGTACATGGGGGTAACCTCTATCTGTAAGCCTACCTTTTGTGTACATGGGGGTAACCTCTATATCTGTAAGCCTACCTTCTGTGTACATGGGGGTAACCTCTATCTGTAAGCCTACCTTTTGTGTACATGTCTGTAAGCCTACCTTTAGTTTACATGGGGGGTAACTTCTATCTGTAAGCCTACCTTTTGTGTACATGGGTGGATGGGGCGTGGGGCGGGTAACGTCTATCTGTAAGCCTACCTTTTGTACATTGGGGGAGGGGGGTAACCTCTATCTGTAAGTCTACCTTTTGTGTACATGTGGGGTAACCTCTATCTGTAAGCCTACATTTTATGTACTTGGGGGTAAATTCTATCTGTAAGCCTACCTTTTGTGTACATGGGGGTAACCTCTATCTGTAAGCCTACCTTTTGTGTACATTGGGGGGGGGGGGGGGGGGGGGGGGTAACCTCAATCCAATCTGTAAGCCTTGGTCAGAAGTTGATGAAGGGTAAGACGATTATGTTAACTTCAGTGAACTTTTATTTTTAAGTCATAAAGACTTTAATCAGTAAAGACTATTTAGAAGACTTTTTAAAAATATTAGATGTTTATATACTTAAAAATTCCTACATACAATTAATAAATGAAATACCATCATTTAAAAATAAATCTTTAAAAATGCCCAAAACAGAATGTATGATCCATAACACAGTCTGAAAAGTATAATATAATGCAAATATGCATCAAGTACATTACATTTTTTTATACCCTTTTTCGTGTTTATTACTCTTCTTGTCGTTTATTCAGCCTTTTCTGTGAATGAATGTGGAAATACCCCAAATGGGCCTCAATGAGCTTGACACGGAAGTGGATCAGAATTGACCCAATTTGACGTCACGGTGTATGAATAAATACTAATACTATAAGAAAATAGTTCATATATTTATTGTTCGTTTTCTTCTTGAATTCTTAGACAATTATAAATAAGTGAATATTTTTGTGAGCATATATAATTATCAATGTAATAATACCAACCAAGAAGTCCACTGTACGGAACAACGATATTAACAATAACTCACCTGGTACTACTTTCATTCTTTCATCCGGTGTCCGCCATCTTGACAAATCGGAGCACTAAGTTGGGAAGTGACTCACCGGCAAGCCGGTATTTTTCGTAAAAATACCTGTTAAAAGACTACAGGACATAGTAATATAATTAGACTGGAAACTTTTTAATTCAAAGATGTCACAAATGCTCCCGATACGGTTTCAGGAGCATCTGCAGGTAATGAAATTATGAATTATTTCGGAGACACCCCTCCAACACGCCCCTCAATTTTCATATATTTTTTAGGAATCTCCACGTATTACGTTTTTCTCAGATGCCAGTTGTTGATTATAATTGCCCTCTACAGTGAATCATTTTATTTTTTATATGTCACTTATGCCCTTGAGCGTCAAATTTACTTGAATAACTCATTTTGGGGGTGGATACCAACCATGCATATTTTGTTATAAATTTATAATTTTTATACCCTACATGACCTTAGCGGTATTTAATCACAATGCCTGCATCAGTAACATAATAATTCTGTGTACCTATAGCACTTGGATTTTTAATGTGTTGCAATTATTGGATTCTGTTGAAATAACTTTTATTGTTTGAACATGTCTGGAAACTGCTCAACCTCATGTTTCTCCTGCAATGTCAATAGGGGCAGTTAACAGGCCTTTTTTCAAGAGGAAAATACTTGCAAAATCATGCAGTTTTCACCTTTGGAAACAAATTTTATTCCTCTTTGCTCTAATAGTAGTATGTGGCAATTTCCACCGCCCTCCAATCTCCCTCGCAATTAATAGACCAACACTTCTTCCTCTCAAATCTTGCTCTAAGTAAAACAGACTCGGGTCCTGTAAGAATGTTACCTTTTGCCAAAAACAATGTGACAAAAAACAGAGTAGTGAATCGAGTGATGCTCAGATGTTCGATTACATTCGAAAATTGGTTGAAAATGTTGTGTGAGTCGGCGACAATCCATTATAGTTAAAATTGAGTATGCACTTGTTGCTTAAACAAGTGTGCTTATACACAGAACTTGCTTAGTTTTTCTGTTGATTTTGTCTCTGTGACTAACTCAGGGATATAAATTAACACTCGCCCAGTCGCCCGGTGCGACCAGATTTGAAGCTGGTCGAGTCAGTTTTCCAAAATAGTCGCCCAGCCGGCGAATGTCTTTGGATTCTCCTATTAATGTCAATAAATTATTCTGGGTTTTTCCGAGACTGTCTTATTAATATGCACTACGTCACTTAAATCGACCAATCAAAATTACCGATATATACTATGACCAATCGGAATACGCGGATCATTTACTCCGTCACTAACATTATGGCTGCGCCCATAGAAATACAGCACTAGAAAGTAGAGGTTTATTGAAGGTTGTTAAAGAGCTTAGAACGGCCGGTCGCGGCGACAAAAGGAAATATTATCAGGATTATCTAAACACCTAAAGGCTAATGAGGACTTTTAATGAAAAATGGGCTGTTAACAGACCGCGGCTCAGCATAGAACACCGACCGCAACATGGTTTGTACTTTTTGTACAAGTAATAATTTCGTAATTGCGAGTCCTGTAACCCGACAATGTAACAAAATACTAGAATTCAGATGTCCATAAGCGTGCAGCCTCTATCAAAATGCCCATAAACAACCCAAATCATCTAGTGCTGCAAAAATCATTCAAACTTTAAGTGCGTCTGTGTTTGAGAGGCTGTGTCCTATATTTAGAACATGTCATGCACTGGTTGATTACGACTTTCCTTTTCAGTGTGAGTTTGATGAGTGTTCTGTAATTATATTTAAGAAATTCATGTATTTTGGCAGGAAGCAAATTACAAGACTTATTATTAAGTATGTCGATCTAAACCGCTGTTAGTATATATTTCCGCTAATAATAGCTGGGCCCCTAACTTTTAGGCTGGGCCCCTAGAATTTGCCTGTAAGGAGCCCAGTTGGCTAATAGGGTCTGAGTGTTAATTTATATCCCTGTAACTTAGTCTTAAGTTTCTCTAAATAGCAGATCGCACAAATTGACAGCGTTTGGATGGAAATACCTCTTGATTTGCAGGTACCTGGTAGTTTGTTGTCATCGATTCGTCAGAAAACCTACGGCAAAGGTTTTTTCATGATAGACGGACAAAAATGTATTTATTCATAGAATACATAGCTTTCACATTAAGAAGCAGTAACCATTACATATACTTTCATTTTACTTTATAAAAAATTCTAAAACTCTCAGGTTGACTTGTGACAAAACAAATAAAAATTCTGCATGAAAAGTCACAATATGAATTAATGAAGAATTGCTGTTGCAATACAAGACCCAGGGTTATAGCTCCAGGATCAAGGTCACAGTTATTGGTAACTAACTATCTGTTGCTTATACATTCCAAACCTTTGTCTTTGAAACAGTTTGTCATAACTTGTCACCATATTAAGACTGCAAGACCCATCTGTTCATATTTGTGGATCAAACTTGGTCTCCAGTCCTATGTTAGTTACCATGCCATGCATTGAGCAATTCTGTGACAACTTGGCATACTGGGTCACCACTAGAAGATTACACACTGCACACAAGACCCACGTGTCAAGGTCACTCTTTGAAGTCAAATTACAACACAGTCACTATTACATGATTAATCATTATGGTAGGTACCTGTGTATAATGCGCACACATGTATAATACACTTGCTTCCACTCTCCCCCAGCATTTTTTTGCCCAAAATTCTGGGGGGAACATTTATGGTCAATTTTGGGGAGATTGAAAATGAAAGTAGGAACATCGGTGATAAAGTACTTCGCACCAGAGGGTGGAATCAGTCTCATTGTACTATTGATTTATAGAAAGATATCATTATATTTGTTGTTTCTTTTGTTGAATTAAAATATTTTTATTAATAAATAGAAAGCAGTTGTTTTCAATATTTCGGGATGGCATCTTTCAAAATGACATCAACTTCTCAATTCAAACCGTTCATCCTTTGGTACAATCTGTCACACTTTATAGATCAAATTGCCAGTAATTATCTGCAATAATAAGCGAGACGGATAATAGTCAATCTTATATTTGTATCGTAATAATGATTTTTGGTTTCTTTCTTCAAAATACATGGCCCTCCGTGTCCGAGTGGTTAAGATCATTGACTTAAAGTCACTTGCCACTCAATGACTCATTGATGCTAGTTCAAGCCTCACTTGGGGTGTTGAATTTTTCATGTGAGGAAGCGATCCATCTGGCTTATGGAAGGTCAGTGATTCTACCCAAGTGTCTGCTCGTGATGAAATAATGCACAGAGGGGCACCTGTGGTCGTCCTCCATCATCAAAGCTGGAAAGTCGCCATATGATTATGACCTATAATTGTGTCGGTGCGACGTTAAACCCAACAAAATGAAATAAATAAATTCCTCAAAATACAATTAAATTTTCATTAAATTTATTTTTTAAGGAAAATAAATACTATTAACCTAATACGGAACATGACGACAATCATGGTTTTTAGTGTAGACAATGATCGGGACAAGTAGTTTCCCTTTAGTTTTACCAGAATGGAGAAAATGGTAAATAAACTTGTTTTCGAGCTGGAAAGTCATCTATACCTGTCAGGCTGTGTATAAAATGCACCCACAATTCGAGGTGGTCCCAGGGTTAAAAAAACAAACTGTGCATTATACACAAGTATCTACGGTACTCTCCTGACAGACTGAACTTGATGATGCCCATCTGACAGTAACTTTGAATCTTATTTCAGCTCCAAAATGTGGGTATCAATGCAGCAAACATTGGGTTCAGCACCCTTACAATGGAGTCAGACAAGTTTATTTGTGTACGAGAAAAGGTTGGCGATACAGCGCAAGTTGTCATCATTGACATGAATGACTCATCAAACCCAATCAGGCGTCCAATCTCAGCTGACTCCGCTATCATGAATCCTGCAAGTAAAGTCATTGCACTAAAAGGTAAATTTATTTATATGAAATTACAACACTGTAATAAAACAAACTGTCTTGTTAGTGCCTTAAATAATTTGTATGTAGTGCTTGTAACATTGGAATGATAAAAAACATCACACTTAAAAGAGGCAGTAGCACAGGTTTGTTGAAACGATGCAATTTACATGATCCGAGTAGCTGACAGTACACTTTAGGTTAAAAATTGATACTAAGCTTAGGGTGGACAATTAGAAATTTACCTTAGACCTAGGATAGTTAGGTTATTGTTATAAAGAATAATGCAAAAGATCAGATAAATGATATATGGAATAATGAAAGACTGTTTTTGTTTGAACCATGTTGAAGTAAGTATGATTGCTGTTTTTAGAAAATAAACAATGACACTTGTTTAGCATTTTTAATGGCTCCAAGTAATGATGGTATTCACTTAATAAATATTGCTTAAGACAGGAGAAAAGGATTTACTGTAGACATAACAGTCTATATCTTCTTTAAATTACATCATTTCTAGATTTACAATTAAAGTTCATTCCCTTTGCTTGTTCTGGTGAAAACAACTTGTACAAAAATGATCTAGGTTTGCAATTTAACAATTTAAATTTAAGAAATCTTTGAAAATAAACTATAATTGATATCTCTTTCCATAACAAAACACAAAAAATATGAAGATTAACAAATACTGGATGACAATTGTTTAGTTGCCATAGGAACGAAAGATGAAGATGTTATTTTTCAACTAAGAAAACAGATGGCAAAAAATGTGATGAAATTTAAATGGAAAGATTATGTTAAGCTTCTGTTTTAATTAAGAAGACAGAGGAAAACAGATCTTGTGACTCCCAACATTGATTTCTTCACTTCTTCATAAGAATACTTTCAAAGTTTTAGTGTATGAAATTCAGAATGGTTCACATGTTCATAGATATATGATTTTTCTGGGGTCACAATTCTTAGGAAGTGTTTAAGTTTCAGTTTTTTATTGATCATCATCAGTTGATGTAAAAATGTAGAATTCTCCACTGATTGTCAATACTGTCTGTCTTGCTTTGGTTTAGTATTGTATAATTGTATGTCCTGAAGATAATGTGGATTGTGTCCTTGGTATTTCATTATGTATGAAAACTTTTTGCCATTTTACTAGTATGTTTTGGCATTCTTTCTTAATTGTTGTTTTAATTTCCTCCCATACAGAGTACTTAATTTCACATTTTTCAATGATCCAAGTTATAGATTATTTTTAAAATAAACAGAAAGAGCGATGCTTTATTTATTGATTGAAGGCTTCCTCTTTCCTTCCAGAGAGTTTGGCAGATGTTTATAGTGATTTACCGTGTTGTCTGTTATAGTACTTCTGGTTATTGGAAATCTATGTAACCGTCCCACGATAGCACTAATGTTTTCATTGATCACCTACTGGTTCGTTATTCCAAGTATATGTTATCTTAGATATGCATGTAAGTGTTCTAAAGGACTAAAGACACTTAAGTCCTTAAATGAATTGTGTCCGTTTCAGACATACATACTCGGTTTCTAAGATTTCCAAGAAGTATGATATATATTACATGTATTATATATATGTATGCTACACATATATATTCTATACAAAGGGGTGATGTCTTTTGATAGAATAAGCTCTATACAGTTTAATATTTTACAAATTGTTTCTTCTTCTGCAAAGCAAAAGGCGACACAGAACCAATGGCTTAATCACATATTTGTTTTGTTGTAATCTTAAGATGTTTCTGTCCCCTTTTATTTTTTAAGCTTAGAACATCCTTGGCTATTTTAGCTAAAATTTCTTCCTCTGTTCATTTGTTGTGAATTTTGTAATGTATCCTATTGATAAGTTATTTTTATAACAATATTTTCTTTTCCTTGAAACTTTCTTTACACTATTCTATTGTTTAGTTTACTGTTTCTGAAAAGGCACTGTAAGTTATGTTGCTGTCTTTATAAAAAAAAATTACACAAGCCTTTTAAAAAAATGATTAAATGTTTTCTAGTCTTTCCAGAATTAATTAAACACCTGCTACAGAGTGTTGAATAAAAGGGAAAAAATACAGTCTAGTTATGCAATTAAAAGTATCTTATTTGTCAAAGAAGTTTATACTCTTTTTCTTGTGCTAAGGTAATAGACACGTAATGGCAGTTAGCAATTTTCATTCGATTACATATTCTTTTAAGTCAATTTGGCATGCTTCACCCTTGAAAGTAGCTTATACAAGCAAATGGCTTGAACTGGGGGAATACTTATATCACATACATAGCATATGGAATTAAACTTAATTGCCAATTGCCATTAGAGTTTAATATTCTAAATACAAAATGCCTATTTTAACTTAAGCGTTAACACTTTGTCAAATTGGCAGTTTTTATTTGCTGTTGGACATAATCAATGTCCTGCAGCTTTTCTTGGTAGCTTTTGGGCAGAAAATCGATTTGTGAATGTGTGACATTCATGCGTAGTACAGAGCTCTATAACCGTATATTTTGGAAAGACTTTCATCATTTATACATTGTACTTGGTCATGCATCTTGCTGTGCTTGTCATACATATTTAAATCTTCCTGAGAAAAGCATACTTATGTTTGATGGAATGTAAAATAATAAAAAAAAACTGGTTGCTGTAAAACAGTGTTATTTGCATGCATGCTTGATTCATGGCCAAATCTATGCAGTATTGTAAATGCTTGTATAAGTAATAAGGCTTGTATTCATTAATTCAAATCAGTATGGCGATTTCTGCCTTAAATTTTTAGAATGGTCTGTCAGTTTTCTTGAAAAGAAATTAAACTTGAATAAAAACATGTCAATTTTGTTAGATTTTATTTTTTTTAATGAATACAAGCTTTAACAAACACCTTTTTATCATTTAACAGGGTCGGCACAGCCTGGGGATCCTAATGGTGTGTATTGTGTAACTCCTCCCACCCGGTTAATGACCACACCCACCAAACTGCCCCGCCCACTTTTACTGGTCATTAGCACGATACTATACTGTACAAGTCCCACTGTTTATTACATTCTACTAGAACCACTCTAATTTTATTAGTAATTAAAGTCATTTTAAGTTGCAGTAAAGATGTATTTAGTTGATTTCGATGTTTGGACTTGCACATTTGAGTCAACATATGTAGCTGTGCAGCATGCACTTTGAATTAATGCATGTATATATTATATGATAGGAGCGGGTTTAGAAAATTTCAAATATTCCACTACATTGCATAGCTTCCGCTATAAATTTATATGACAGGGCATTTCTCACTCAACATTTTATAAAAAAAATGTATGTAGATTGGTACAAGGTTGATACTTCATGTGTGCAGACCGCTATTACATGTATTCAAAATTTATCTTAATGATAGTCCATTGTAATCAGTTTCAAGTACATTCATGCCAGTAATTTAGGATAAGAGACTGGGTGCATTAATATTGGTTATCATTGTTTTTATCAGTTCATTATCTTATTTGACGTGATCAATGAACACTTTCCTTTGCAGATTAGTGTTAAATATAATTTGATGAATGCAAACATGTTTGTGCTATCTTTATATGCTATCAGTAGGTCATTTTACATTGATAGATACTGATGCAAATCTTTTTTAAAAAAATGAATTTCACAGCATAAGACTTTCTTTATGCCTGATTGTCAAAATTGGCTGCTCAAGTTGAAAGGCTTGAACCCCGTCTGTGCCTTGTAAGACAGTTTTGCAATGTTTTGTGGGATGCACATTCAGATATGGCCAGGCTTTCATTGATGAATAAGCAAAAAAGAACTACAACTATGTTTGATAACGGTTAATTGATAAACGTGTTTCACAAGTATTGCTCTCCAAACAACATATGATGCTTTTAGTATGCTATTCATTCTTAGCAAAACTGCAAAGTCATATAGCAAATACCAAGCCTTGAAATTGACCTTGAAACATTGATCACGTCCTTCCTGTTAAAATATACAGGAGTGGTTTTTGTCAGTCTTACTCATGACAAGAAGAAAACTATGGTGTTAGTATTGTAAGAGTTCCCAATAAAGGCGTTCACATCTTCTGGCCGAAACTATTGGTATCTGATACTATTTGAACCAATGGGATTAGAGGCTGTGGGAGAGAATCAATAAAATGATACAATAAAGAGTGGTGCCGTTCTCTAGGCCTATTGATTGAAGGCAACTAAATAGCTCAGTTCTAACGTATAATGATCATACAAACTGTATAATATATTGGGCAGTATAGGTATAGATTTTGAAGTGGTCATTTATTGCTATTAGTACTAGTAGACACCATTAAATAAGTGCTTAAGGATATTGAAACTGTGATATATATAAATTGTCTTTAATTCAATACCCTCATTTCTGTCCCATCTTATAAACAAGCCTTATCCACATTTGTCTTCCTTTCCTTTTCTACCCCACCGATTGAAAGAAATAAAGTGCCACAACTCTTAAAGTCTGCTGTTTAAACAATATAAATGCACTTACTGCTTTATCATTATTTTTCTTAAATGATTCTGAGAATTTAACGTCTAGAATATAGTGCAACCTCTCTGTAGTGACAAAAATGTGTGTTAAGGGTGTTTCTATGAAGATGTCTACATGCAGTCAAACCTGTATTAAGCAGACAACCAAGTGACTGCTTAAAGCAGGTGGCTGCTTAAGGGAAGTGAAAATTGGAACATTAAGTCAATTTGGGAAGTTACAATATAACTGACTGACTGGCTGCTTAATACAGATGGCTGCTCAGATTTAGGTTCAGCTGTATGGGCTGTAATAAGAAAAAAATATATATTATTATCATTGTCGAGAGATATTGGCTTAATACAGGTGATTTTGAAGAGAGGTTATAATTAATTTTAAAGGTTAAATATGTTCTTATTCTTAAAGAGACTCAGAGAGTAGCTGATGTAGAACATGATTCTTGTAAAATTTACTAAAAAGCTTGGAGATAAAGCAGCTACTGGGTATATGCTGGTCACTTCACAATAAGCACACTCTTTGCTTTAGAAATGTAGTAGACACCAAATATAATACCACAGTATATTATAGCAATATTTGAAAAAAATATTAGTGATATAACCGTCTGTTTTCATCCAATTAATCTTAAATTCTACACGTAACATCGTTCAACACACAGTTGATTTGTGCATATATGTATAAATTGAGTCTGCTTGTAATAAATCTTACTCAAAATTTTGAATTTGGAGTGAAATTTGTAAAAAAGATTAGTATTGTTCGGCATTTTAAGTCCACTATTTATATTGCAGCTGGAAAGACATTACAGATTTTCAACATTGAGATGAAGAGCAAGATGAAGGCTCATACTATGACAGAAGAGGTAGTGTTCTGGAAGTGGATCTCTGTAAACACTGTTGCCATAGCAACTGAGACAGCCGTCTACCACTGGTCAATGGAAGGTAGGATTGCTGTAGGAGAATGCAAGAAGTGTGTTATTTTTAAGAGCTCTATGATAATCTGGTCTGATTTGGTTTGGCTTGTTTTCTCAGGTCAATTGATTGATCGAGGTGTATATTTGGAAGTTGTCTTGTTCTTGTAGGGGACTAGGTTGAAAAAACATAGAACTGATGTTTTCAAATGACATTCCATTCTGCTTTTATGTTGTGCAGATAAGTGTTTGGTCAATATTTAATTGTATGAATTATATCAGGCAAGCTTTAAACTGTGAAAAACTATAAAATAACCATACAAATTCACAATTCTAGGTGATTCCCAACCACAGAAGATGTTTGACCGTCATTCAAACTTGGCAGGTTGCCAGATAATCAACTATCGTACAGATGCTAAACAGCAGTGGCTTCTGCTTGTCGGAATATCAGCACAGGTAAGAACTGTAGTCATCAAGGTTGTTGTAGATTTAACATTATTAACAAACAATATTATTATTTCAGAGGCATATTAGCTCTTGCATGAATGTAAACAATCATTTCTTCTCAGCTGTACAATGTCAAGATGGGAATTATCAAAACATAAGCAAAGTCTGTTGACTGTTACATAGACGAAAAATATTGTTAACAGTTATGACAAAAATAATGTTTTACAAGAAAAGGGGACCTAAAGGGTGTGCACTTGTTTTCAGGACTGCTTCAGGGCACATAACTTTTGCATATCTGCAGTAGAGGTGTAGGCAAAAATAGTATTCTTTCTGTAAATATCTCTCACAGATTAAAGCTGGTGGCTGAGTGGTTTAGGTCGTTGAGCATGAATATCGTGTCCCTCGCCACTGGGTTCAGAACCTTACTTTGGGTGTAGAATTCTTTCCAGCTTGTTTACAGATGACAGATGGTGCCCACTTGTCACTGAAATAATGCACAAAGGGGCACCTGGGATCTTTCTCCCCCACCAAAAGCAGGAAAGTCGCCATATGACCTTTAATTATGTAGATGGGATGTTAAAGTATAAACCCAACAGAAACAAAACAAAAAAAGCAGATGAAAACCATCAAAAGAGAAACAGTACACATGTTGACAATACCATTGCTGGAATCCTTTCATGTAATGCAGACAGATCAAATGTGAATTCTTTTACAGCAAAATCGTGTTGTTGGTGCTATGCAGCTATATTCTGTAGAGAGAAAAGTGAGCCAGCCAATAGAAGGACATGCAGCAGCATTTGCATCACTCAAATTGGAAGGCAACGCAACACCATCCACCCTCTTCTGTTTTGGTGTGAGAGGTGCACAAGGGGGCAAGGTATGATTGTACAAAGTTTACTTTTATACTTAAATACAATACAATCTAAATCCTTGTGCAACTGATTTGTTTACTCCAGTGTTAGGTAAAAGTCAACGGGAGCTGTTTATACAAGTTCAAATGATAGCTAGCTTCGTACTCCAACCTTCATTTAACCAAAATGCACTCATTATTTTCATTAAAAAAATGAGAGAAAGTTAACGGTAGTTAATTTGACATAGACTTACAAATAAAGAACCATATACATTCATGATATATAAAAATTACTTTAAGTGAAATTTTGTTTATTTCTGATTTCAGTTACACATAATTGAAGTAGGTCAGCCAGCACAAGGGAACACACCATTCCAGAAGAAAGCCGTGGATGTTTTCTTTCCACCAGAGGCACAGAATGACTTTCCTGTTGCCATGCAGGTAACAAATCTTTAAAAAACTTGATTTTAACATTCTCATTTGTCAGGTAGCATAACAAATTTGTGTAAGGAAATCCTGTGGTTTTACCCTGGTTCCCACCCATGCCTGAAATAATGCCTAATAGGGGCACCTTGGGTCTTAATCCACTCTAATTGAAGCTGGAAATCATCTGAGAACATAAACATTTGTGTGACTTCAGTGGCAACAGACAGAAATCTTCTTGCCCTAAGACAAGCTTTTTGTCCAAAATTTGTTCAGTATAAAAATGTCCCTTTGATTGAAACACAGGAGTCTGAAATTCTATCAATAAGACCATAGAAGTCTATCTTTACAAAAAATACCCCCTATATATATAAAATAAACACCAGGAATGAAACGTCAAAAACCCAGGGTCGCCTGAAAATACGCACGGAACACAGGGTGATCGCAATTTAGCGAGCGTAGTTAAGAAATAACACTAAAATACACCTACCGCACTCGACAGCATTCAAATCTGATACACTTTACAAGAGTAATCAGACATTTTCTGAGGTTTTCAGCTGTCGCCGAAGCCATTCGCTGACGTCAGAACAACAACAACAATTACAGCGCCGAGATAAAGATAAAATACTTATTTTATCCTTTAAAATTTGTACATCGAGTAAATAAGTATTAGAATATTTATATGTTTACATCAGTCTATAATATCCCCTAGATTCCTTTTGCAATAAAAGATAATTTACAAAATTTGATTGGGAAAACCCGTAAAGGGAGGTTACTCTTGGGATAATCCATTTTACGATGCAGCAGAATATCTAAATTTCAGTAGTAAAATTTGATACTTGGTGTACAATGACTTTATTATATGAATAGAGCAATATGTAAATGTCTGTTATGTAATTTGAAGGTAAGACAGTACGGGAATTGCTACTTTCTAATTTTATCCCGGCGCTGTAATTGTTGTTATTGTTGTGACGTCAGCGAATGGCTTCGGCGACAGCTGAAAATCTCAAAAAACTCAGAAAATGTCTACGCTCGCTAAATTGCGATTACCCTGTGTTCCATGCGTATTTTCAGGGGACCCTTGATTTTTGACGTTTCATTCCTGGTGTTTATTTTATATATATAGGGGGTATTTTTTGTAAAGATAGACTTCTATGGTCTTATTGATAGCATTTCAGACTCCTGTGATTGAAAGCATATCAATGAAAAAGGCAGGTCTTTCTTTATCTTAGTTTGGATTCATTTGATGGAAACACTGTAAAAGAAAAGTTCAGAACCGGTCCTATACTTGACCTTTAATCTATGTTATTCTTGTAATAACTCATGTTTTCTTAATGAATATTTATCAGAAGTTACGGTAGTTAAGTGGGTCAGTCAGAAATTAAACCTTTAAGGGAGTGATAAGTTAAAAATGGCCCGGAAATTGAAGTAAAAAGCAGAAAACAGTTATAAAATTTATTTATTTTTATAATTTTAACTAAATCTATATTTTTTTCAGGTGAGCCAAAAACATGGAGTGATATTCCTGATCACAAAGTATGGATACGTTCACTTGTATGACATTGAGAATGCTACGTGTATATACATGAACAGAATCAGTGGTGATACCATCTTTGTCACTGCCTCGCATGAAGCAACTTCAGGAATTATTGGAGTAAACAGAAAAGGACAGGTAAACATTTATTTGAAATATGAAAATGATGTGTTTTGGCTAGTCATTGATTGGTAACTTCTGTAGAAGTTTGTATGACCTCCCAATGTTTTCAAGTTAAAATATTTAAGTTTTAATACAAATTGTTGTGTGTCAGAACTTGTTAAAAAGCATGTACTTAAGTGTAATTCTGTCAGCCGTATGATTCTGCTTGAAGAAATTTATTGAACGGTACTACATGATTTTTTTGTGAAATTAGTAATGGTACTACCTGATAACTTGTGAAAATTTTATTGAATTTTATTATGGTGCACTTTAATACCCATCAAAAATAAGCTGTTAAAGGTAAAATTAAAAGACAAAGGATAAAGCTTAAGGAATTAATTATTGTATAAATATATTCTGGAAAAATGACAAATTTACTGTAGGTGCTGTCAGTGAGTGTAGAGGAAGACAACATTGTGCAATACATTGCCAACACGCTGCAGAATCCAGACCTGGCCATTAAAGTAGCATCACGCTCAAACTTACCTGGAGCAGAGGACCTGTTTGTAAAGAAATTCAACATGCTGTTCTCCAGTGGACAGTACAGTGAGGCAGCAAAAGCAGCCGCCAGTGCACCAAAGGTAATATAGCTGTCGTGCGTTACAGCTTATTATAGCTTCTTTACTAATTATATTACATATCATTCTAAAGAAATCTGAGGGTTGTAAATGGAAATTCCTTGTATTTTCCATTGTAAAAATCAGCTTATTTCAACAATAAAATTCAGGAAATTAAATTTTAACATTAATTGTGAATGGATTGCTATAAACTGTCAGGATAAAGATATGTCAAAGCTGTGATTTTACCCAGTTTTTCTAATGGGAAAGAAATATTTTAGGCTATAGATTTGACTTAATTATACAAACTTAAAAAAATGTTTCAAAAGATCCTACAGCTTGCCTCAGACAACTAAAGAATAATGTGTAGTTTTCTGCACTTTGTAAAATTAACCCTGTTTCGGATTTGGTTGATTGAACAGTTTAATATCAAGACAAGGAAGACTTTAAGAATATTTTCTCTGCAGATGTATGACAGTGTGTTTGTCAGGAAAATATTTCATTTCCCCTTTGTGTAATTGTATCATAATTGTCAGTTTACTAATATTAGTCATAAGAATAGTTAATATAGATTGTATCTGTTAAAAAAATCTTAAATAAATGACATGAGATTTGGTGTAACCATGGTAATAAAGAAGAGATAATATTTCTTTTTACTCTGTATCTACAGGAATTCCATAAGGTTTTGAAAAGTCTGTACTTACTTTCATGGTCATCTTAGAACAGAGTATTGAGAACTGCAGTTTATGTTGTGTTAATCTTTTACAAACAGTTCTAGAGTTTGCTTGCAACAAATTTTTGTGAAAATCATGAAATTAAATTTGAATGTTACAGGGTATATTGAGAACACCAGCCACCATTCAGCAGTTCCAACAGGTACCAGCCCAGCCTGGCCAGACCTCTCCACTCCTGCAGTACTTCGGTATCCTGCTTGACAAAGGCCAGCTGAACAAGTATGAATCCCTTGAGTTGTGTAGACCAGTGCTTCAACAAGGCAGGAAACATCTTCTGGAAAAATGGCTGAAAGAGGAAAAGGTGAAATAGAATTAATAACTACATGCCTGTGTTTACTCAGTGTAGAGAGATGTTATACAACTGAGTATTAATAAAGATTTTGATAGTTAAATATTTGTATTAACAAGTATTTGTTGGTGATTAATTTTCTGGTGATTAGGTGGTGTTGTCACTTCATGAAATTTAATCCCAACAAACATAAAAAAATTCTAACTCATTTTCTTAACTTAGGAATTCTTGTTTTGGTCAAAACTGTGAAAATTCGTGCCAACAGAAGTAAATAATTTAGCAGTATTTATGTTTAAGAGAATTGTATCTGCATATTGAATTGCCAGTAAAACAGATAGATTGATAGATTTGGGTGTAAATTTATAAAAATGCATGCACACTGTAGTAATATTTGAGTACTAATACAGAACATATTTATTACAGCTTGAGTGTAGTGAGGAACTTGGAGACTTGGTGAAGAGTGCAGATCCCACCCTAGCATTGTCTGTGTACCTCAGAGCTAATGTACCAAACAAGGTATTGTTACCATAAAAAAACAACTGAACGTTGCTTCATATGAGAATCTTTCTAAAGGTCATTTATAATATGTAAAACAGTAGAAACTTCACAACGCTGCTGTAGAAAAAACTAGCACTGCAACTTATTATTTGCTTGCTTAGTTCATAGTTCATAGTAGAATGCCTGATTGTTAATATTATGAATGGTGAAAGATTTTGAGTTATAAAGGTGTCATATTGAGCATTCATTCTGTGAATGGCATTGACCTAAGATCTGACGTGCAGTCAAATCATTTATCCCTTTAGACAGAAAGTTATCTTACTGTGAAGAATAAATTGAAACTAATCTTAAATCTGTATGAATACTAGATATAAATGAAGAAGAATTGAAAGATTAAATATTTGGGTACCATATGGAAATTTCAAGTCAGTGTTTACATGTAATACAACATGTAATAATTTCTTATTTATAGGTAATTCAATGTTTTGCCGAGACTGGACAATTCCAGAAGATAGTACTTTATGCCAAGAAAGTGGGCCACACCCCAGACTACATATTCCTTCTGCGTAACATCATGAGGATGAACCCTGAGCAGGGCCTCCAGTTTGCACAGATGTTAGTACAAGATGATGAACCTCTCGCTGATCTTAACCAGGTTTGTTTCTTTGCCATATTTCATACTTCAAAATTCTGTGGTGGATTTACTTTTTCATGGTAAAATCTGTAGACCGTTACTTAAGCAAGTAAAATTGACTTTAAGCCTGTGCTTATCAGACATCAAAGAATGATAAAATTCTCAAGATTTCTACACAGATTTAAATAATTATACATTTGCACTTGTTTGGTTGGAAGAAAAGCTGTCAGTGCATGTTTTGACTGCCATTGCTGAGTGGTTATGGTTGCTTCTCACTGTTCATGAATTGAAATCTCACTTGGGATGTAGAATTCATTCATGTTTAATTAGGAAGTAGCTTTATGGAAGGTCAGTGATTCTGTCCAGGGATTTTCCTCCTTCCTAAAATGCATAAAAGTTGCCATTTAACTTAGAACTGTGTTAGTTTGTCTCAAAACATTCACATTTACATGTACTTCCAAACATCTTGTTTCTGACTGCAAATTCACATAGAAAGTATGCATATTTGACAGGTTGTTGATGTGTTTATGGAGGCAAACTTGATCCAGCAATGTACATCATTCCTCCTGGATGCTCTCAAGAACAACAGACCATCAGAGGCTCCGCTACAGACAAGACTTCTTGAAATGAACCTCATGTCGGCACCACAGGTAATATTTCCAGTTGCAATTGATCAGTCTTCTACAGTTGTGATTTTTATGCCAAAAAAATTATACGCTGCATTGAATATCTTGCCAGTGATGAAAATTCAGATGATTGGTACAGTTTAGAGTTCTCTGCAGCTTTAGTTTCATTTAGTTAGAGTGTATGTTTGAAGCTAACTGACGGATCATGAGGCTGAACTACGAATCAGTCACTGCAAGCTTGAAATCTCGCACATTCAGCTAATATTGATTCATAATATTTTGATATGACTTTAAACTAGTCTAGACACTGTATTTTCCAGAGTTTTTGGAAGGGAAACTTTAAAGTTTTACCTGAATTATGCTTTTTCTTCCAAATAATCTTGGTTTTTGCTTTCGTTGAAAACTAATGGCAGCTGTAGTTTATGAAACTGAATTACATGTATGTACAACCTGTTTTATAAAACTGTTTATTCTCACTACAGGTAGCAGATGCTATTCTCGGGAACCAGATGTTTACCCACTATGACAAGGCACATATTGCTCAGCTTTGTGAAAAAGCTGGTCTCCTTCAGAGAGTAAGTACACGTTTACATTTCCTCAGTTGTTTATAAATATACTGGAATATATCATTAAAAAAAGTGTATGTAGTGTAGTTTGTTTGTCAATTTCACCCAGTTAATGTGTCATGTACTACATTTGCATGGTATGGCTTAAATATATATCAGTTATGCACGTATCTTAAAAAAGGTTAGAGTTTTTCTTTGTTACATGTATTTGATTCAATTAGCTTGGACAAAATTTGAACTACAAAACAATTCAATTGCTAATTTCTGCACACAAAAAAGATACGAAATGAAATGATAAAGTTTATTACTTACTACAAATGTAATGGTATATACTTGACATTTCAGGCATTGGAACACTACACAGACCTGTATGATATAAAAAGAGCTGTTGTACATACACATCTGCTGAATCCTGAGGTAAAAATCCTTCTCTAGACAGACTTCATAGCTTTCATATATCTCTTTAAGAGCAGAATGCTTCTGAGTATTAAAAAAGAACATAAGGAAATCTCTTCCTGTTTGCAAGACTGCCTGTCAAATGTTTTCTGAGTAAGTAAGGCAAGTTAAGGGAAAACCTTGAGGAAACAAAAAAAGTTCCATTGTTAACTGGAACCTTGCTCTTTATTGCTGTAAATTTTGATTTAACTTTTATCTGTTACATTTTGTAAGAATTGTTTTTCAGTAAATAGATTAAATAATGAAGCTTTTCTTAGAGTTGTGATGTGTTTTATTATCATATCTTTATGTCTCTGTATTGAACCATTACTTTACAATTGCAGTGGCTAGTGAACTATTTTGGTTCATTATCAGTAGAAGACTCCCTAGAATGTTTAAAGGCTATGTTGTCGGCTAACATCCGTCAGAACCTACAAGTGTGTGTACAGATAGCGTCTAAATACCATGAACAACTAACTACTAATGCCCTCATTGAACTGTTTGAGTCATTCAAGAGCTTTGAAGGTAGGTTTTTCTGATGATTTAATTTTAGTAACACAAATGTCATTCATTGCAGTAAAAGCTAATTATGTTGTTTAAGACTATTGGCTAATTTCTTAGAAATTATATGAGCCACACGGTATGTGTTAATTAGTGGAAAGAAATATCTTTAGAATTTCTGAGAAGTTCTCTTGCAAAAGTTTTGCTGTAAAGAGATTGCTTTTATGGCTATGGATTACATGCATCGACAGTAAATACCTTATACTTTGAAATAGTGAACATCTGTGGACAACAATTTTTTGTACAGTTTATGGTTGTGTCAATGCACAAAATTTTATTGGAACTTTGTTGAATTACATGAATTCATATTCCCATAAAATATCTATTTTTGCCAAAATCAATGTATTGTCCACAGAATTAAACTATTTCAGAGAGAATAGTTTGAAATGGCAGTAATACTAGATACACTTCAGAGAGTTGTCATCTAAAGACTTTGTTAACATAAAGAGTGCCAAGTGTAAATGTTTGCTATGTTTCCTTGCTTTCAGGTCTGTTCTACTTCCTTGGTTCCATTGTAAACTTTAGTCAGGACCAAGATGTACACTTCAAGTATATTCAGGCAGCCTGTAAGACCGGACAAATCAAAGAAGTGGAGAGAATCTGCCGAGAGAGCAACTGTTATGACCCAGAGAGAGTTAAAAACTTCCTTAAGGTCAGTCTGTGACAAATACCTTATCCTTGACTTTTGTTATGGAAGAAATTTGATAGTGCCAATTCAAGATAGTCAAATGAAAGTGTTAAATTTTGTAGTAAAAGTTAATGATTTCCCCCCAAAATTAAGCTAAATGAGGATATTTTCATATGCATTAATTTATGAAAGAAAAAAAACAACTAATGTTTAAATGTTTATTTATTTTCAGGAGGCTAAACTGACTGACCAACTGCCACTGATCATTGTTTGTGACAGATTCGACCTTGTACATGACCTTGTCCTATACCTGTACAGAAATAGTCTACAAAAATATATAGAAATCTATGTACAAAAGGTAAGATAGTTCAAGGTAACAAAATGGATACTCATTACTTACAGAATTTCTAAATGTATGTAGCTTCAAGTTTTCAGCAATATTAAGGGACAAGTGACTCCATTTCTGTTTAGATTAGCCTAAAATAAACATTGTGGTTAAGTCTGGTGAAGAACTGAATCCCCAGTTATATATCTAATGTTTATGGAAAAAAGTTTCCTGAAACATGAATCCTAAAAGAGATTATTTTTACAGGTACTCTTATTATTGTTAATTAATGCTCTCGCCAATAAGTTCTCAGTAAAAGCTAGTACTTGATGAGGTTTTCTTCTAAATGACTATGAACCTTTTCGTTGTAGGTGAATCCATCACGTTTACCAATTGTTATTGGTGGGCTGTTGGACGTAGATTGCTCAGAAGATGTTATCAAACAACTTATCTTGGTTGTGAAAGGTCAGTTCTCTACCGATGAGCTGGTAGCTGAGGTAGAGAAGAGGAACAGACTCAAACTTCTGTTGCCCTGGTTAGAGATGCGCTCACATGAAGGCGTTGTTGAGCCAGCCACACACAATGCTTTAGCCAAAATTTACATTGACAGCAACAACAATCCTGAAAGATTCTTGAAGTATGATATTTTTTTGTTTGTTTTTCTGCTCTTTTAATTTCAAGCTTAGCTACTCTTTAGACACATTGTAACAATGTGTTAATCAGGGGTTCCACTAGACCTGAAAACCCAAGAGTCCCAGGACCCTTGGGCCCAAATTTTGAAGGGTCCTTTTCCAAAATACAGGAGTCCTGTCCCAACACGTCCATATAATTGACTATATTTTTTTAGTAATACGTAGATCTTTACCTAAGAAAACAATAAACCCAAGATCATGTTACAGCATAATAAAAATGTCAGTTTCAGGTCATATATTGTAAACTAATATTTATCAAAATTCATGTTATTTTGATTAGGTTTTTCTTCTATGTTTCATTTAATTTTTAATAACAGAACAGTGCTATAACACTCTATAAAAATGTATCCAAAATGTACTATCCGGATACTGGTACACTTTCGGAATGTCACCGGAAAGTAGTTTTTGCTCAGTTAACTTGGCAAACTAAGCTGAATCAGAGATAGTTCCTCAAATAATTATGCTACTTATCATTAAAAACTGCATTGAAAGTCAGTTTTTTTTTCAAGGAATTTTGGAATTTTGCATATGACATCGGGTGTAATTAGACTCGTGAACGGACATTCTAATCTTATTTTTGCTTTCAAAATTCATCAAAATTTGTGAAGTTTCTTGTGGAAATTACGGTATGATCACTAAGCAATGGTCTAATTTAAGGTTTGCATGAAAAAATCTTTCAGAGCACTTTTCACATGCTCGGTAATCAGCTGCTTACGATAATTTAATAATTGGCGCCTTTTTTGACTGTCCACAGGATCAATACGCTTTATCAATTAATTTCAACACTTCGTTTTTTCTTGTTACCTATGTTCACTCGCCGTGACGTAACTTGCTGATAAAAAATCAGCGAGGCATGTCTACAGGAAAAAGGGCGGGATTTAGCAGAAGATCAAAGGCAGGAGGGCATGACCGCGAGCGTTTATTTTGGAATACACGTGTCTATCGTGGAAATAGTTTTACTGAAGGAAATGAATGATAAGAGAAAGGATTATCAAAGGAAAATGCCTCCGGGTCCCGAAGGACGCACAGGCAAGTATCATGCCGGGTCCTTCGAGGGTCTTTTGAAAATCTCCCGGGTCCGGACCCGGAGTCCCGGGTTAAATGGAACCCCTGTGTTAATAGTTGACACCTTGCTTATTATAAGGGGTGGAGTAAACTTTATATCATGTTACTCTGCACGTGAAGACTTAGCATTGCTTTATAGCAGTTTTCTTTTGATTTGTTTGAAAGGAAAAAGGTAAAATAACCTGATAAATGGTTCAGTTGTGTATGTTTCTGGAGTTAGAAAATAGGAGTGATAAGTCCTGCCTAGAAAGTGCTTGTCATCCGTTATTTGCATTCACTGATGTTGTAAGGATCGCTTATAAAAACAGTGTACACTTGTTTTATAGAGACATGTGCATAAAAAAGATGATGTTAAGACATGTGTAAAGATCTTTTATGAGAGATGCATGTAAAGATGTTTGTTATATATTACAGGGAGAACCAGTACTATGACAGTAGTGTTGTAGGAAAGTATTGTGAGAAGAGAGACCCACATCTGGCATGCGTTGCTTACGAACGTGGACAGTGTGATATGGAACTGATCAAGGTTAGTACTTAATTCCATTGAAAGTCTGAAAAAATATAGTAAACCAAAATGGTAACAAGGTTATTTAGTAAGCAACAATTTGTGAAAGATACTGTTCTAGTCCAAGGTTTGATATTTTTAGAACAAATTCCTTTGGGTCTCTTGGTCAAGCGGTTTAGATAAGTTCTTTGAAACACTTGCCGTTATAACCTCTGTTCTTTGAGGTCTGCCGTCTGTTCTTTGAGGTCTGCTCGGGTAGTTGTGTGAAGAAGCTATCCAGCTGACTTACTGATGGTCATTGCTTTTACCCAGGGGCTTAGTTTTGCCTGAAATAATGCCATAAGGGGCACCTAGGGTCTTCCTCCTCCTTTTATTTTCAAGCTGGAAAGTTGCCACATGATTTGAATTTTGAGGATGTGACTTAAAAACTCAAAACAAACTCGGTGCCTCCTTTCCTTTCTGAAGAACTTTAAAACAAACATATTTAATAAAGGAAAACTTGTGTTGTCAATGTCTTAATTCTTATGCTGGTTAAAACTTTGTTTCCTGTTCAATATTTTTTTTTTGTAAAAGCAAATTCGATTTTAATACTGTATTAAATATATCAACTTATTTCTAACCTTTCAGGTGTGCAATGAGAACTCTCTGTTCAAGAGTGAAGCGAGATACCTGGTACGAAGACGAGATCCAGATCTCTGGGCAGTGGTTCTACAGGAAGACAATGAGTATAGACGTCAGTTGATTGATCAAGTTGTACAGACGGCTCTGTCAGAGACCCAGGACCCTGAGGATATCTCTGTGTCAGTGAAAGCTTTCATGACTGCTGACCTGCCGAATGAACTCATTGAACTTCTGGAGAAGATTGTTTTGGAAAGCTCTGTTTTCAGTGAACACAGGTACGTTGCAGAGATAGTGTAGAATTTTGATGTCTACCTTTGTAAACATCACATTGGTATCGAGTTTCCTTTTAGAACTGGACTGTAACATAGATGTTTTAAATGAAAGTATCAAGAACACATTAATTCAGTGCTCACAAATTCTTTTAAAGCAGTTTGCTGCAGGACGTGCTGCTTAAAATTTTCACTTGAAGGGCTGCAATTTATTCTTGTCCTGCAGTTAGCCGAAGAATAATGCCCATTGTACTGAATCACTGGTAATGCATCTTTTTGTAATCCAGAAACCTTGTCATGGTGTTGGACTATTAAGTGTCTAGCTAATGCGATCATAATGCAGTAATGTAACAGAACAAGGCAGATTTTAGAGTTGTGAACAATAATCAAGTTCAGTTTTTGATCGCTGAGATGTTCTAACTTTTTTGCGGCTCCATTTTTATTGAAATAATGGGCATATAGTGTTGGTTCTTTTCATGAAGGATTCCATTTAGTATCTCAACTGAAACACTGCTGAAAAAACTGTATGGAAACAAACCATAGAGTTACTCTTACATAACTTTTCCGTGATTAAATGTATGACTTGTATGTTTTTAAAAACAAATAAGTATTAACCCATCTTTTATTACAGGAACTTACAGAACCTGCTCATCCTGACAGCCATTAAAGCAGACCGTACACGTGTCATGGAATACATTAACAGATTAGATAACTACGATGCTCCAGACATTGCTAACATCGCTATCACAAATGAGCTGTATGAGGAAGCATTTGCCATCTTCAAGAAGTTTGAAGTCAACACTTCAGCTATTCAGGTATGTGTAATATATTCTTAACTGTTACACGTTTTAAGCGTATAATTGACACAATTTTCTCTGGTTCATTTGGTTTTTTTAGAATGTTTATGTGTTATAAATTAAGTGTAGAATACGATATTGAGATCAAACAAAGGCCAAATTTTAGAGTTGTGAAAAAACAATTCAGTGATGTGAATGTTCTAATTTTTGCGGTCGATAGGATATAGTGTTTGGTTTTTTCATGAAAATTTATATTAAATGAATATCTCAAAACAACGTATGAATAAAACTAAGTTATATACATAACTTTTCCGTGAAAAAAATTATGAATGAGTAAAAACAAAAAGATATTCAATTTTAACAAATTAAATCAATTAAGCAAAACGGGAGCCAACTGTCTGGAACATTAACGTATAGTTCTTTCCTGCTATCATGGCTATCACAAATACTGTAAGATGGCAAAATTTGTAATACAATTAAAAGTGAGTTAAATTCAAGTATATCAGTATTTACAATCATACTAATGTTGTCCATTTTATATTATGTCACAAAATTTTCTCTGGTTTTATTTGATTTTATATATGTAATGCTTATATAATGGAAAGAATGATGATGTATTGCCCAAAATGTGCCATTGATTCATAGATTATACAAATGACGTATCATTTTTTATGAGTATCATTTGAACTTTTGCTAGGTTAATGTTTTGGTGTGTTCTATAAGAAATAATAGTATATAATTAACACATTGATCAATTAATAAATTCTTAATGTTCAGTGTAATGTACTATGACAAAAAAATGACATAACAGTAAACATGCTGTTTGTGCTTTAAATTGAAGCTGTCTTTGTAAACAGTTAGTCAGAATTACTTAAATTCAATTTTTTTATATTTTTGTAGGTACTTATTGAGCATGTGAACAACTTAGATAGAGCATATGAGTTTGCTGAGAGATGTAATGATCCAGCAGTATGGAGCCAGCTTGGTCGTGCTCAGCTGACTGGAGGTCTTGTCAAAGAAGCTATCGACTCATTCATCAAGGCAGATGATCCCACACAGTACATGGAAGTCGTGAATGTGGCTAGCAACAGTGGTGAGTTCTTCCAAATCAGTTTCAGAATCCAGGTTTACATTAGTTTCTTCATATGTCGAAAAGTGGATTTAAAACCTGAATTCTGTTTTAAACTGTTGTAGGCTAAAAAACAGATTTGTTTTATGTAATATTATTGATCTGTGGCAGAGTGGTAAAGGTTTATGATTTCAAATCACTTGTCTATCACCCCTGTGAATCCAGACCCTTGATTGGGGGAAGAAGTATTCTATTATTATTATTATTTAGCCATCCTTGCGAAAAGTCGATAGTTGTACCATGGTTCCGGCCTGTACATGAAATAATACCCTTTGGGTTATCTGACATGTAATTCTTTGCACCAGTGATACTTTAAAAAAGGAAAGAAACAATACATGTAATTTAAGGTCAGATAAAGAAATTTATTGCTTCTAGTTCCAGTATCATAATGACCAATGTAAAATATTAGTATGACTTGTGAAACTGTATGAATAATTGTTACCTCCTTATTCTCTTGTAGACAACTGGGAGGACCTTGTCAAGTATTTACAGATGGCACGTAAGAAGGCCAGAGAGACATTCATTGAGACAGAACTAGTGTACGCTTTTGCCAAAACAAACAGACTGGCTGACTTGGAAGAATTCATTTCTGGACCTAACCATGCTAACATTACACAGGTATAGAATTGTCAGAAGTTCTAGCTGCAAATTGATTTTATCTTTGTTGTGTATTTGCCCTACGAAAGAAGGAATTGTTTATGATACATTGTATGTGAATATAGTCCAATATATACCAGATATGTGTTGAAATACATGGTATTTAATTGAAAGAGAATCATATTTTATTGTGATACTAGATGTTTTTGCATGGATTTGTAAAGTCTGAGAAGAGGGTTTATTTTTTCTCTTAAAAAGTAATTAATTATAATAGACATTAACAAGATGAACAATTTTTCTGAAATAGATGTGCTAAATGAGAAAAAATTGATGCCTCTGAAATATTTCTGAACTACAGTAGTTACAGAATGTTTGAAAGGCTGTATATTTTAGGTCAACAAGGTTTTATGACTTTACACTTCAGTTTAAGGAGATGATGTAGTATGAAACTCTTAAGAATGATATATTGGTGAATTTGATGTTGATGACCACTCCTTTGTTTTGTAGGTTGCTGACCGTTGTTTTGATGACAAGATGTACGATGCTGCTAAACTGCTCTACAACAACGTATCAAACTACGCTCGTCTCGCCATTACTCTAGTCCACTTGGGAGAATACCAGGGAGCTGTTGATGGTGCTCGTAAAGCCAACAGTACCAGAACATGGAAAGAGGTAAAAATATATCTGTTGTTTGTGAAATATCTTAGTTTTGTCCAAAAAAAATTTCTTTTAAAGGAAATGGGTTTTTTTTTCTTGCTCTTTCTCCTGGCTGAGTATAACTTACCCTAACATAACTTAACCCTTCACTAGCGTGGGTTTAGTCCTTGCTGGAGTTGTTTTAAGTACTGAGGATATATACCTAACAGAAGTCCTTTGTTCCAACCAGTTTCAGACAGTACCTAATGTCTTGGCGATAGGAAGTCAAAATATATATGACATGAAAACTAATGGATGTGGTTAAAAGCCAAACAAAGAAAAACAATCAGTATGATAAAATTTATGCACAAAATTTGACCAGAGTCTTCATGTGTACCATCATTTGCAGAGAATATTTGTTTTTGTACAGTTGGGTACTATTATGCATGACATTAAGTACTACTTCCTGTACAGATTTGGGCATCCCATTAAAATAAGCTTGTAAAACTTGACCAAAATATGTATGATAATGATTTCTGTTGTAGGTGTGTTTTGCATGTGTGAACAATGAGGAGTTCCGTCTAGCCCAGATGTGTGGTTTACATATAGTTGTGCATGCTGATGAACTGGAGGAACTCATCAACTACTACCAGGATAGGGGCTACTTTGAGGAGCTCATAGCATTACTTGAGGCAGCATTAGGTATGTACCGTATTTGTACAGTTGTTGTCTTCATTAAAATTTTCCCAACTTAAGCAATTTTCAGGTGAAAAAAGTAAATTTCGAGTGAAAATACAAGATTTTGATTAAGTTTTGCACCTAAGTTATGACGTCTTTGGTAAGGATGCTCTTGCTGGATGTGTCAATTAGAACAAATAAGCAGTTGCAAATTTTAGAAATGCATTAAAGGCGTACGCTAGAATTCAGACAATTTTTCCAATAATAGAGTTTCTTCAAACTTCGGATATTGAAGGACAATCATCTAAGAAACTGCATATCTTTGTTTCTTAGATGATTGTCCTTCAATATCCAAAGTTTGAAGAAATTCTATTATTGGGGAAAATTTCGCCCATCTCATATACAGGGAATTCTAGCATACACCTTTAATGTACATAGTGAAACAGCATGTAGCAACTTTGGTCAAGAAAATTAAACTTTGCACTTGATCTTTGAATCTTTCCCCATTATGTAAATAATTATTATGTCTCCCCCCAGGAGACATATTGTTTTTGCCCTGTCCGTCCGTACGTCACACTTCATTTCCGAGCAATAACTGGAGAACCATTTGACCTAGAACCTTCAAACTTCATAGGGTTGTAGGGCTGCTGGAGTAGACGACCCCTATTGTTTTTGGGGTCACTCCGTCAAAGGTCAAGGTCACAGGGGCCCGAACATTGAAAACCATTTCCGATCAATAACTAGAGAACCACTTGACCCAGAATGTTGAAACTTCATAGGATGATTGATCATAAAGAGTAGATGACCCCTATTGATTTTGGGGTCACTCCATCAAAGGTCAAGGTCACAGGGGCCTGAACATGGAAAACCATTTCCGATCAATAACTAGAGAACCACTTGACCCAGAATGTTGAAACTTCATAGGATGATTGTACATACAAAGTAGATGACCCCTATCGATTTTGGGGTCACTCCATCAAAGGTCAAGGTCACAGGGGCCTTAACATGGAAAACCATTTCCGATCATTAACTAGAGAACCACTTGACCCAGAATGTTGAAACTTCATAGGATGATTGTACATACAAAGCAGATGACCCCTATCGATTTTGGGGTCACTCCATTAAAGGTCAAGGTCACAGGGGCCCGAACATTGAAAACCATCTCCGGTCAGTAACTTGAGAACCACTTGACCCAGAATGTTGAAACTTCATAGGATGATTGGCCATGAAGAGTAGATGACCCCTATTGATTTTGGGGTCACTCTGTCAATGGTCAAGGTCACAGGGGCCTGAACATTGAAAACCATTTCCGGTCAATAACTAGAGAACCACTTGACCCAGAATGTTGAAACTTCATAGGATGATTGATTATGAAGAGTAGATGACACCTATTGATTTTGGGGTCACTCCGTCAAAGGTCAAGGTCACAGGGGCCTGAACATTGAAAACCATTGCCGATCAATAACTAGCGAACTACTTGACCCAGAATGTTGAAACTTCATAGGATGATTGGACATAAAGAGTAGATGACCCCTATTGATTTTGGGGTCACTCCGTCAAAGGTCAAGGTCACAGGGGCCTGAACATGGAAAACCATTTCCGAACAATAGAGAACCACTTGACCCAGAATGTTGAAACTTCATAAGATGATTGTACATGCAAAGTAGATCACCCCTAACGATTTTGGAGTCACTCTGTGAAAGGTCAAGGTCACAGGGTCCTGAACATTGAAAACCATTTCCGGTCAGTAACTTGAGAACCATTTGACCCAGAATGATGAAACTTCAAAGGATGATTGGTCATGCAGAGTAGATGACTCCTAATGATTTTAGGGTCACTCTGTTAAAGGTCAAGGCCACAGGGGCCTGAACATGGAAAACCATTTCCAGTCAATAACTTGAGAACCTCTCAACCCAGAATGTTGAAACTTCATAGGATGATTGTTCATGCAGAGTAAATGACCCCTATTGTTTTTGGGGTCACTCCATTAAAGGTCAAGGTCACAGGGGCCTGACCATTGATAACCAGTTCCGATCAATAACTTGAGAACCACTTGACCCAGGATGTTGAAACTTCATAGGATGATTGAACATGCAGAGTAGATGACCCCTATTGATTTTGGGGTCAGTCTATTAAAGGTCAAGGTCACAGTGGCTTGTTCATGTAAAATCATTTTTTGGAAATAACTTGAGAACCACTTGACCTACAATGTTGAAACTTAATAGGATGATTGGACATGCAGAGTAGATGACCCCTATTTATTTTGAGGTCACTTGATCAAAGGTCAAGGTCACAGAAGCCTGAACAGTGACTTGAGAACCACTAGGCCAAGAGTGTTGAAATTTAGCGGGATGATTGGACATGCCAAGTAGATGATCCCTATTGCAGCCAACCATCAGTGTCTCTTTGACTTTCGCTCCTGACCCCTATTGACTTCTTGCCTATAGGACTTTGCATTGGGGGAGACATGGGCTTTTTTACAAAAGCATTTTCTAGTTTATTGTTATCTTTTCATGCCAGAATTAAAATGAAATGTCTAAAACAGTTCCTTATATAACTTTTATAATTTTACAGGTCTAGAAAGAGCACATATGGGCATGTTTACAGAATTAGCAATATTATACTCCAAATTTAAACCTGAAAAGATGCGAGAACATTTAGAACTATTCTGGTCCAGAGTTAACATTCCAAAGGTAAGACGGCATTGAAAGTTACTATGGAAACAAAGTCTCACATTTTTGAGAATTAAAAAATGTACAGTGCTATTTAGATACATTTTTAGCTCACCTGTCACAAAGTGACAAGGTGAGCTTTTGTGATCGCGCGGTGTCCGTCGTGCGTCCGTAAACTTTTGCTTGTGACCACTCTAGAGGTCACATTTTTCATGGGATCTTTATGAAAGTTGGTCAGAATGTTCATCTTGATGATATCTAGGTCAAGTTCGAAACTGGGTCACGTGCCATCAAAAACTAGGTCAGTAGGTCTAAAAATAGAAAAACCTTGTGACCTCTCTAGAGGCCATATATTTCACAAGATCTTCATGAAAATTGGTCAGAATGTTCACCTTGATGATATCTAGGTCAAGTTCGAAACTGGGTCACGTGGGGTCAAAAACTAGGTCAGTAGGTCTAAAAATAGAAAAACCTTGTGACCTCTCTAGAGGCCATATTTCTCAATGCATCTTCATGAAAATTGGTCAGAATGTTCATCTTGATGATATCTAGGTCAAGTTCGAAACTGGGTCACGTGGGGTTAAAAACTAGGTCAGTAGATCTAAAAATAGAAAAACCTTGTGACCTCACTAGAGGCCATATTTTTCATGAGATCTTCATGAATATTGGTCAGAATGTTCACCTTGATGATATCTAGGTCAAGTTCGAAACTGGGTCATGTGGGGTCAAAAACTAGGTCAGTAGATCTAAAAATAGAAAAACCTTGTGACCTCTCTAGTGGCCATATTTCTCAATGGATCTTCATGAAAATTGGTCAGAATGTTCACCTTGATGATATCTAGGTCAAGTTCGAAACTGGATCATGTGCGGTCAAAAACTAGGTCAGTAGGTCTAAAAATAGAAAAACCTTGTGACCTCTCTAGAGGGGATATTTTTCAATGGATCTTCATGAAAATTGGTCAGAATGTTTACCTTGAAGATATCTAGGTCAAGTTCGAAACTGGGTCACGTGGGGTTAAAAACTAGGTCAGTAGATCTAAAAATAGAAAAACCTTGTAACCTCTCTAGAGGCCATATTTTTCATGAGATCTTCATGAATATTGGTCAGAATGTTCATCTTGATGATATCTAAGTCAGATTCGAAACTTGGTCACGTGGGGTCAAAAACTAGGTCAGTAGGTCTAAAAATAGAAAAAACCTTGTGACCTCTCTAGAGGCCATATTTCGCAATGGCTCTTCATGAAAATTGGTGAGAATGTTCAGCTTGATAATATCTAAGTCAGGTTCGTAACTGGGTCATGTGCGGTCAAAAACTAGGTCAGTAGGTCGAAAAATAGAAAAACCTTGTGACCTCTCTAGAGGCCATATTTTTCACGAGATCTTCATGAAAATTGGTGAGAATGTTCACCTTGATGATATCTAGGTCAAGTTTAAAAGTGGGTCACGTGCCTTCAGAAACTAGGTCATTAGGTCAAATAATAGAAAAACCTTGTGACCTCTCTAGAGGCCATATTTTTCAATGGATCTTCATGAAAATTGGTAAGAATTTTTTATCTTGATGATATCTAGGTCACATGTGCTCAAAAACTAGGTCACTATGTCAAATAATAGAAATAACGATGTCATACTCAGTTGAACACTGGGTCATGTGGAGATAGGTGAGCGATTCAGGACCATCATGGTCCTCTTGTTATTAACTCGGGAGCTTACAGAAGTTGAGAAAAAAAAGAGTACAGTCATACCTTTTCTAAAGAATGCCTGACACTGAGGATCTTTAGTTTCGTTTTCACATTATTGAAATTTACATAGTTTATTTTAACCAATGAAAACCACCTGCACATAAGATTGTGAAGACCACGTTTTGGCTTTCTCATAGCATGATCTTTATACACATGTTTGTCTGTATTTAAAATGTATTTACACAAAAATCAGATGAGTTTTAAAAAATACAAAATGTGGTTACAGTATAAAATGTTGTACACTTAAGATTCCTTTAAGAATAACTTCTGTTTCAGTTTGTAAATGTATAGCATATAAAGACTGATATTTTAGCAAAGTTGTATTTACAAAATGGTTTTGAAATATTATAGGTCCTTAGAGCTGCTGAGCAGGCTCATCTGTGGCCCGAGCTTGTGTTCCTTTATGACAAGTATGAGGAATATGACAACGCCATCCTGACCATGATGAACCATCCGACAGAAGCTTGGCGAGAAAGTCAGTTCAAGGACATCATCACGAAAGTTGCCAACATTGAGCTATACTACAAGGCTATACAGTTCTACCTAGATTTCAAACCTCTCCTACTGAACGACCTACTAATGGTTCTTACCCCTCGTCTTGATCATACTCGTTCTGTTACATTCTTCGATCGTGTCAACCAGATTCCTCTAGTTAAACCATACTTACGGGCTGTGCAAAAGAACAACAACAAGGCCATTAACGAGGCCCTGAACAATCTATTCATTTTAGAAGAAGATTATCAAGGATTACGTGCGTCCATTGATGCTTATGATAATTTCGATAATATATCGTTGGCGCAGAGATTAGAGAGGCACGAGTTAATTGAGTTCCGTAGAATAGCAGCTTATCTTTACAAAGGCAACAATAGATGGAAACAGTCTGTTGACCTATGCAAAAAGGATAAACTATTTAAGGTAACTGTTCATTCCATTTTCCATTGCTTAATTCTGGATAGGATATTTAAAGGACTGAACTGAAAACTGTTAAAATCTCTTTTAGAGCCGAACCGAAAACTGTCTTAAATCCTTCATTTAATATAAGTTACGACAATTTTCTGTCTAATTTTTGATTCAGGTAGTTAAGAAGTAATATTACCATGAAGGAACGAGTAAGACAAGCGTACGTTTTCTTTCCTTTCTCACCTTAATGTCTTGAAATTTTGTTCTTAGAAGTTTGGCAGTGAATATCTGGGTAATATTTTGATTATTTATGCATAGAAATAAATTATACAAAGAAGGTTATCTTGTTAGTTGCCTGGTGTAATCTGATACTTAAACAACAAAATATTCCTTGTCGAAACATTGTTCTTTCCTAACAGTGTTGCATTATATAATGATACATGGAAAGTCTTTCATGATTATGGGCGCATGGTTAGTATTTGCTTCAGTAACTTTGTTGTATACATCAGTAATGTAAACAAAATGTTCTGCACTTTCAGGATGCAATGTTATACGCTGGAGAATCTAGAAATATAGAGATAGCTGAAGATTTGATAGCTTGGTTTTTAGAGAACAAATACCACGAGTGTTTTGCTGCATGTCTATTCCAATGTTACGACCTACTCCGACCAGATGTTATACTTGAATTATCTTGGAGACACAACATTATGGACTTTGCAATGCCATATATGATACAAGTTATTAGAGAATATATTAGCAAGGTGAGACAAAATGATGGATGTAGAATTTAAGAAACTCTTAGTTTGTTGTGCATTCATAAATGATGTAGATTAGACTGGTTGTTGCATTGTGCAGTCCAATGTTTAAAAACAGAGGAATCAGAATTTGGGAATCCTAAGTTAGATACTTTCCTCCAATGAAAGTTACTAAATATTTGTATACAAGGCTTAAAACATAGTAGGATACACAATCCTCCTTAATTCTTGAGTGAATTACTTTTGCAGGTGTATTGTAAAAAAAATCAGAAATTTTTGGGAGGGATTTATTTTGTCGGTCTGCAAAAGTAAATACTTGAAAAGGTGCTGTTTATGTTACAAGTAGACCTGTATAGTTGATGAGTTGCTTATGTATCTTTGATATTCTACCATTTCTAATATAGCAAAATTTTAGGCTTCTGATATTACCTGAAATATTACAGTACCAGGGATGTGAGTCTTCATCTTTTTTAGCTGATTTCCTTTCTGAACAGAAAAAATTGAGAGAAAAAACCCAGATAAGTGCAAAACTTGTAATGTTGGTGAAAGGCGTAGGAGTATCTTCTTATGTCCTCGTTTTTTGGTCAATGGGCAGTCACTTCCCTGAGTACTTGACCATTCTCAACTGGTACACAAGCAAATAGTGATAGTTTAATATTGTTATTTTTCAGGTGGATAAACTAGAGCAGTCAGAGTCTGTCAGAACTGAGGAAGAGGAGAAGGCTGTTGAACAACCCATCGTCTTCGGTATTTGACTTTTGGTTTTTAAATAATTGGTTTTAAATGAGTTATTGTGGTACATGTATTTTTCAGATTTACTGCTCTTATATATTCAAGAATATAAAATGAACAAGTTGTTAGGAAAGAAAAATTCTAGTAAAGTGATTTTCTGATATAGGTGTTCATCATTTAGAGTTTGTTGTTTCTACAAAATAATATTTAGATTTTAGTGAAAAAAGGTTGTGTATTTTATAAATATTTTGGGCTACAAATGTACATAAATTAAGTTGTCCTATTTTGAAGTTTGTTTGGTTTAAACATAAGACTTAGTCTGAGTTTTGTGAATATTTCCAGTGTGTAAAAAAAAGTGCATATTTGCAATTGTTGCATACAGGTAATTAACCATTTAAACTGTGTAACCAGGAATAAGAAGTTTTGTTTCATATTTGGTAGTGGTGCTAATGGTAAACATGTTTTGTTTATTTTCACAGCAGAACCCCAGTTGATGTTAACTGCAGGACCAGGAATGATGGGCGCCCCACCCCAGGGTGTCTACCCACAGCAGCCCGGATATGTTGCACCCGGAATGCAGGGCATGCCACCTGGAGCAATGCCTCAACAATATGGCTATAACATGTAACTTTCTAGGAAAACGGCAAATTTCCGTAGTTATCATTTAAACATAATTTGACTCTGTTCTGTTTATATCGAACAGAGATAAACATTCTTAGTCTACTCATGATCATTATAACTAGGAAAAAATTGTTTGACTTTGGAGACGCTGTTTGGAAATGCTGTTGGTGAAGGATGAATGGACCGAAGCGAAAGAAGGCAGTACCGAGATGTTATAAAATTGTTCTAAGACGGGACCCAGTTTTGATGTGTGCATATTTATTGTTATATTTTGAAATGTTGCAGTACTATTGAGAAGTGTGTTTATAAATATTGTTGTCAGTTAAAAATAGTGTGAATGATGACGAATGTTGATGTAATGTTAATGCTTAACCGTTGTTTGTTATGTGAAAATAGGTGTATAAAACCCTAGGATGTAAAAATTTTATGGCTAAATCGTGTATAAATCATTTGTACACAGAAATTTTATGAGTTCAATCAAGCTCATTTGTATAGCTTTTTTCAGGCATTTGATTACATGCTGACCTCACTGCACTTAATTGTATAACTGCATAACCAAAATAGATGTAGCTTATGTATAAGTTTGCCTATCTTTGTTATATGCTTGTGTACAGAAGTTGCAGCATTTTCATCACAAAACAAAGAGTGATTCCGAATTCATGTAGAATATTCCAGTTTTATTACAGGGATTAGGCTAATATGGAATATAGTTAACAAGGAAATTCCAATCATAGGTTGTTTTTAGATGTTAGTATAGATAAATTAGCCTGTGTAACCATTTAAAAAATCATGGCCAAGGACAGCCTGAAATTTAAACTTCTGTTATACATTTTTGTTTGTAATTTTGTTATTTTAAAAGATAGTTTTATTTATTCATGCCTGTTTTAACAGTTTATTTATAACTGCCCCGTATTATTTTCTGACAGTATAAAATTCTTGTGTATTCACCTCGTATTGTGATAGCTCTAAAGCTTGTTTCACCGGAGGGTGCTTCTACACTAAATCTTATATCGTACACTTAAGAATTCTTATTTACCCAAAGGTGTTTGGACACTAATTTTTTTATCTTTCTTTAAGTGCTAAATAGCAAACACTAGAAAGTAGTGCTAAATTGCACTGGGAAGTTGCATGAAGCAATTTTAAACAGTATGTAGCTATAATATTGCTAGATGATTTGTGCAATAAAGCTTTCTGGTGCATTTAAGCAGCAGCAACATTTTTGTTTCAAATTAAATTTGTGTCACAAAATTTTATAAGAATATGTATGCAGATAGAGCTGTTTATTTAAACTGATCATTATATTGTACAACACCAGCATGAGTTTAATTGTTAGAGCACATATATTAGAAAGGTATTTCATGTTGTTTCTAAACCTCATAAGGAGTTTATCTATTTGCTTTATCAGGTACCATTTAATGTCTATAGAATACAGATGGTGGAGTGGATTTGAGAATGGTGTTAGGAATTTTATCAGTATATAAAGTATTTGATACATTCTTGGCTTAGCTTTTGAAGTGAAAAGTGTTGTTTTTGGAGTTTTATGTTATTGATTCTTATTAAATATTGTGCAAACAATGATGTATATAATTCTTAGACTAAAGAAATGCAGTATAATCTATATGGTAAATATATTCCCTTTTTCCCCCCACAAGTCATTTGAAATTCATGTACGATTTCAACCAATCAAAAGCTGTGTTAGAATGTAATGGAACAAAATTACATTCGCTGTTTATTAAGATCCAATCGGATTCATTGTGAGATTTGATTCAGTTGTGTCGTGATTTCTGATTGGACAGAAATTTTAATGTGTATCAGTATGAAAATGAGTATAGCTGTAAACATGTATTTCCAATACACAAATAGTAATAAACATGAATAATTGTAAAACTGTTTTGTTTTCTTTGCCAGTCTATGTATTAAACATTGTCTTCATATGTTGAAAGTGCATTTACTGATTAAATGTTTTGAGTCTTAATTTAGTAGAAAAGCAGCTTTTGGCATTCATGTATATGTTACATTGTGTCAAAAACTATGAAAACTGTTCTTATTTGAGTGAATACTAGATGAAAGTTAGTTGATAAAGGCTTTGTAAGAATCCTCTTTAACCATGTTTGCTGCAAATCTATTTAGATGCTGGAAGTTTGTGACGAGAACTTCCAAAACGTGACTGGTATTTGAAAGTAATTTCTTGTACATTTAACTTCAGTGAATTTGATATTTTGCATCCCATATAAGAAAATCTGAGCTAAATTAATTCTCTGTTTCCCAGTTGAAGTTGTAGAAATGCTTTCCACTGGAGGATAGGATTTTCCGCACAAACGGTTCGCATTTGAAGATAATGCTTTGAGGTCAAAGACCCACTTTTTCATATTTGGTACTCTATTTTAAAGATAAAGATGTACATGTCATGGGTAATTTATGCATCTCCCCGTGCAGAAATTGAACAACAGATCTAACTAAACAACTGCTCGAAACAAAATAAACTTGTATTTACGCATCTGTAGGCAATATCTGAATTTTAAGGTGCTGTTTCTGTGGGTAACAAATACCAAGGTACTTTAAAAATTGCGCAGGTATGTCTTGGATTTGTGTTAGTACGGTCAAGTAAGGCAAGGAAACAAGAGATACCAGGTAGCATAAACAAAATAATATTGGAGAACCACGTCCATAAACCGATGAGCAAATTATACAAGATGAATGAATAAACGGCTTAAAACGAAGCACTACTCAGTAAAGTTAATGTTTACCGGTGGTATTTCCCAGTCGAAAACAATTGCTTATACAGCTATTATAAAGGGTCGAACAAAACTGTTAAAATCACAGAACTAACATATTCGTTTAGTTCATTAAGTGCATTTATAGAATTTGCTCGCTTTTCCACGGTCTAAAAATAAAATTCACGTCGCTGTTTTTTGTTTGAAAAAAATGGTATACGCAGACTAATGAGAACACTTCAACCATACAATCAATAAAACTAAAACGCTTGAGTGAAACCTGTATGACATGTAATTAAAAGCTACTAAAATTAAATGTTGACTATAAGGAATTATGAATATAACTACATACTATAAAACTTCAGTGTGAGAAGTTTTGTGGGATGAAAAGATTGACTCGGTTTGTATGTAGCAAATTAAACAAAACGTTGCAAAACACCAAAACAAAAGAAATGGTGAAAGAAAATGATACAGCATACTATTGGAGCAGCATACAGAAACAATGTATAGCAGAACAATAACATAGGTAATTCAACAGCAGATACAAAAGAAACTATTTATATATATATATATATGTATATACTACTGCAGGTGATTTTCTTCCTTTGAGTGCGAAGATCTGGTTATCATTTTGGTCTGTCCTCGGTGTCAGATCGTTACTAAATGGTGATATTCCGGGCAAATATAAGATAACTTAGTCATAAACTACTTCTTAAAGGCTTACAGTGTCCCATTTGAATGTAATTGGTCGTAACCAGGCGTGCCCCCTTGCTTTCAATCTATAACTCCTTTCTGGTTACACTTACTTTTATGAAGGTAACCGTCATAGAACAATACGATGTTAATCTTACTTTAAATGAGGCAGATCGGTATACTGAAATTAACACATGTTTGGCAACATTCTTTTAAATGTTTACGTTTCATATTTTCTTTTTATTTTCTTTTACTTAACCGGACAGAGACTGAACAAGCATGAATTTTAAGAAATGATAAAACTTATAGGCTCTCTTGCTTGACCTCCATCTGTAGATGCAATTAAAAAGGTAGTATCAGTGTTTGCATTTAGTTTGTACAATTCTTCCTTTAGTTTAAATCTTCAGCGTTTTCGACCAAGCAGCTCAGTAACATCTCAAGCTTTGCTTAGTCAACAACATTGGTCAGTAGCCTTCATAATGGAAGACGATATCGTAGATCCCTGGTGGAAGAACACTTTGCAGAAATTCCGAAGACAAAGTTTCTTGAAAAAAAAATCACAACAACACCATTGTTGAGATAGTAAATCCAAATCCCGAACAGTTTCAAGTTATAATCTAATTAATGAATTGGCTTTTCAAAGCTTGTTTCAGTGTTTCGAATACCAGAGGTCTATTATGGTTCGTCTCGGGATTAAAGTGAGCCTCTGATCGAAGGTGGTTGGTTTTTCATTTGAAAGAGTTACCCTAAATGTATCTGTATGATATGTACGTATATTTTCATTATATAACAAATATACACAGCCTATGTTAATATCGTCTAGTCCAAATAATATGACGTTTCGGGACAGCGTGAGGGTTGACAACTACAAAATATCAGGTCATCTCGATAAGCCAAATGAGTAAGGCTAAATATCGTCCTGTATGTGGTTTCATTCTCTTATTGCAGTACTTTTCAATCTCTCAGCCTTTTCACATCAATTTAAATTGAAAATAAATCTCGTTTCGCGTTTCTTTCATTCTCACTAGAAAACTGGGCCCCTAACTCAATGATTTACCAGTCTGAAGCCTAAAGTCTTGGTGTTTACAAAGTTATTTCCCTTCCATGAAATTGACCTCAATTATCTCATCGATCTTGTGATCTGTCAATTATTTATTTACAGGGATTTCGGAAGCTTTTAAACATCAATATATATATGTTTGGTAAGTTTACACATAGAATCTACATTGCCATTTAATTTTGAACCATTATATTTCGCTAGAGAAGAAAGAAATCGAAAAATTTTAGTCGGTTTCTGAGCAGAAATGTTGTAGTATTCGGACATGTTGAAGTAGACTACTGAGATTCAGGAGATCCGGTTATTGATCCAGGCAGGCGCGTATTCGAGTTAGAAATTACTGACTCATTTAAAATGGAACAGAAGACACTTTCTTGACTAGGGGAATGTTTGAACAGAATTTAAATGCTGTTCTGCAGTGAGTAAACAAATGGATTTGAAATTGAACTGACCAGGAAATACAAGTACTGTGAAGTACTGTAAATATCATTGTCCCGCAAGGTGTAAGGATGTTAAAATCTGTAGTGATTCGAGGCTTCTGGTAGAGCACCTGAGTTGCAAGCAGGAGGTTGTAGGTTCAAGACTTATAGCTACTTGAAGCCAAAATATTTTTTTTTTCAGATATAAGTAAGTATCATATAGCAAATTAAGTCCTACACTGGGTAGATGATTTTCTCATGAAAATACAACATTTGCGATTTAGGCAACAGTGGCCAATTTTACAGGGACTATTCTCTGTTGGAAACTGAACATATGATGCCCCGCAAGGCCTAAGCTTTTGATAATTGGTATGTTGCATTGCCTAGTGGTTCTCTACCATAATAATCTTGGTCCAAGATTATTCAAGTTATGCCCCTGAGGTGAAAAGAGGCCCCACCCCAGGGGTCCCAAATTTTACATAGACTTAAATAGAAAAAAATTGTCTTGCCTAAAACTGCAAGGCCTAGGCTTTTGATATTTGGTATGTTGCATTGCCCAGTGGTCGTCAACCAAAATTGTAACAAAAACTTACAAAGGTAAAAACTTCGAAAATTTTCTTGTCTTAAAGTTCAAGGCCTAGGCCTTTGATATTTGGTATTAAGTATTGCCATTGCCTAGTGGTTTCTTTTATTGAGTAACCAGTTATATAGGAAAAAATACTTAAAAATGATCTGATCATATTTCCTAGACTGTTTAATTATAATTACCTGATAACCCTAAGTAATTAGGGGTCACTTACATTATTATATGACTTAATCATGACCCTCTTGTTTTCTCTTTCAGTTGAGAAGTAAATCAAGCACAGAAGGTAACCATGACCACAAAGAAACCAACTAAGTTGCACATTGGGGAAGAAGACCTTAAGTGTAAGAATGGATGTGGTTTCTATGGTAACCAGTTATGGCAAGGTTACTGTTCTATCTGTTATAGACAAGTGTGTCAGAAGGAGCATGCTCATCAGCAACAAGATGCCCGAAAACAGAAAATGTAAGACACAAGTAGATTAAGGCTGATTTCCATAAACTTGGTTATATTGTCTTTGTTATTTATTTATTACCTACTTCCTTTTAAATGCATACAAGAGTTCATGCCCTTGTCATGCAGAGATAAAGCCAAATCAGTGGTACGTAAAGAAATGAAATTTGAAAAATTTTTTAGACTGGTTGACTAAGGGTGTAACGATATATCGAAATATCACGATACATTAGTCTGGCGATACGCGTATCGTATCATAGGTCTGTTTTACAATACAGAAACGATACAATTAAAAGTAGAGGCATTGAATGAAAACTTCCATACAATCACTGTTGAAGATAGCAACTAAACAAATGTATCATTTATAACAGTTTCTTTAAATTTAAAGCAAAGGAACATTGATTTATTTTTGTATTTTGTCACATGAATGCTTACTGTACCATATCGTTGCATCTGTATTGTATTGTGAGACTAGCGTATCATTACACCCTATGGTTGACAGTAATAAATTCTGAATTTCTACAACATTTATTGCATTGATTTATTTGAGGATATTTTAATATTTGGTGCAGGAAAAACTTTGTCTTGTGCTTCATACTATTCTCTGACTACTTAAGCCAAAAACAAAGAAGTTCAGATAGCAGGGATAGTTTCATATTTGTACTGCTAGGTGTTCAGGCAGGGTTTATTCTACCATTTGCCACCTGAGCCATTTGCTACAAACTCATGATAGACCCCTGGTTCAGAAGCCAGTAGCAAATTTAACAGATAAATAGATGAGAGAAGTAATTAGTTAATCAAACAAAAGAAACTGGTTTTGTGATTTGTTTAGAATTTGAATAATACTTTTAGTACATGTACCAAATCTTCTAACTGTACCATGAAATCATTCAGGTCTCCAGAGGGCTCAGACAAACCTCCATTGTTCTCAAAGTTTGCTGAGAAAAAGACCCAGCATATCAACAAGAGGGCTCACACGCTGAAGTCTGTTTTCAGGAAAACACCAACCAAAGGTAAGCTATCAAATTTTTACAGGTATCTTCTGGCGGCAAGTGATTCTGTCTTTGCGACTAGTGCAGATCATGATCAGCCTGCACTGTTTACTATTCAGTCAGTAAATTTTCATGGAACTCCCCCTTTGATTAATAAATGGTATTTCCCAGACTGAATAATAGACCAGTCCATTTTAGAAATTCAGCTGGGTAAGGGTTAATCAGCTGAGGCAACATATTCATTGTTTCTCTGTGTTACCTGTAGTCTGTATCAACTCATTTTAGTTTGTTTGTGAAGAAAGTTTAAGACGCGCTTTAATTACTCTCTTGTTCACTTCTTTGCAAGCGCATTGTGGCAGAGATACAGTGTCAGACTCCTGAGCCGTAGGTCATAGGTTCAAATCCTGGTGAGAGTGGACATTTGTCTGTTGTAATCACAATGCCTTACAGTGGCTGAAATTATAGTCAGAATTCCAGGAAACAGTAATGAAGCTTAGGATTGTTTATACTAATTTATTTTAGCTTGATTGTGATGAAAGCTAGATCTTAAGTCTGCTTACCGGAAAAACCAGTACCAGTACTGGTGTCACATTTTAAGCCATTGTCTTGACAATGGAGCTCAAACACACAACCCCTGGATTAAGCAGCTGACGTCTTAACCACTAAACCGCTGTTGCCGTTAATGCCGTTTACTTAATATAGTAGTAAGAAATTTCTCTACAGTTGGTACAAAAAATTTAGTTATAGACTTTAAAAACAAATCTTGAAATCTTGGGAAGTGTTATGATGGGGCACAGTAAAGCAATGTTTAAAACTGCCACCTCTGAATTGAGGGGCTTTTAGTTGATAGGCCTAAGGGAGGTTGGTTCTGTTTTTGCCTTTATTTACATTTTAAGGAGCTTGTTAACCCTTACCCTGATAAATTTCTTCTTGTCCATAGTAACATTAACTGTTAAAAGGGGCACTAACCAAGAAGATACTGACTGAATGGCGAACAGTGCAGATCATGATCAGACTGCACAGATGTGCAGGCTGATCATGATCTACACTGGGCACAAGGAGCTTGTTAATGTCTTCAACCATAATTTTATAGTAAATTAATTGATTACAGTGTATTTACAGTATCATAAGCATTGTAGCTTCGTATAAATTTTCTTGCATTGTGTCTGTGTTGTTGTTTTGCCTTTTAGATGGAAGATTTTAAGGGCCTGTCATCCAGCAGTATGAATAATTTTATATATATCTTGTCCGGCAGGTACTGGTCACTTTAAAGTCTAAACGTTAATTTGAAGGTGTGGTCTTGGTGAGACATTGTATAAATTGAAACAGACATGCAATAGTCAGCTAGGTGTGAATTAACTGATACTGTGACCAAGCCTTACGTGACATTGTATAGATAGCACAAAACTACAGATGTGAATTTGAACTACTTTAGATCTAAAATACAAGGAAATGATAAATAAGATAATTTCCCTCTCTCAGTAATGAAATTGTCTCTATCAGTAGATTAAATTAGAAAAACAGGATACAATTTAATTGTAAATTTGTTTCATGACAAGATAACATTGGTTGAAATCGGTTTAAATTATTACTTGATATGCTGAAGTGAAGTTGAAGTGATGTTTATACATAATATGGAATGTGAAACTAGAGATAAAATTTTGACTTGTTGCAATTGCTGTAACAATGTTTAGTTGATAAAAGTTTGAAAATTAAGTCTTATGTTATGAAATGTTATCTGATAACGCACATATCCAGTTTCATGCAGTCTTTTAAGGAGCACATAATGTTTAATGTATTACATTGATTTAATGTATTACATTGCATAATAATCAGTATGTTTCAAGGTATAAAGTCCTTTCATAAATTATTTATTAAGAATTTTGAAAAATGTAATAATAAATAAACAAGGTTTTCAGAAATTATGGTCAGTGGGGAAATAACTTTGTGTAAGAAAACAACATAGTCTAATGTTATTTTTTATGCCCACCCCCACTCCCAGTCAAAAATAATGTGGTATTGGGCAAAATAGTGTTACCCCAGTGTGTGCGCATTGTCTGTGAGGTCATTCTGTAGGTGTGTATCATTTCTGGCCTAAACGTTGTCATGTTTGGTTCGATTTCAAAATATCTTAACTATAACAAGTCTATAAGTAGCAGGCAAAACCCACACCCAGACCCCTACCTCAGTGGTCAAGGTTAATGATTTACCAACATTTTGTCCCCTTGCACTCATTTAATAGTATTAAGATTGCTGTGCACAGAATATTTGCCATAAATAGACTGTGTCAAATGCAAAACCTAGACCCTAAGCTTACACCTGAGAGGTAAGAAATTTAAGGTCATTTTTCTTGTCTGCTCTGTGACTTTCTTTTTCACATAACTTGTCACAAATGTTCGCCATAACAAGATGATATAATGCAACATGCAAGACTTAGACTAATACCTCAAAGGTCAAGTTCACACTTAAGAGGTCAATGTAAGGTTGTTTGTCATTTGTCTTGTCAACTCTGTAACCTGTTTATGTATGGTATGGGATATTCAGATTAGTTGATAAAAACCTTCACCATGACAAGACAAAGTGTGACATGTCCCTTTGCTTACTTTGACACCAAGTGCAGTGGACAAAATCTTAGTTCAAATGTACTTACGTGTCAGACTAAATGTTCTATTGTCAAAGTACCAGAGACACTTCTGTGTCATAGTATCACATAGAAGGGAACATCTGTGTTCTATGGACACATTTCTAATTTGGTTTTGAAAATCTGAATTAAATTTATAAAATGAGATAAGATCTTTAAGCATTTGTATTAGTTTACTCATTAAACTTTTTTTATTGATGGATCAGCATGTTGCAATGAGTGTATATCAAAATCCCCTTGATCAAAATCCCCTCCACTGAAAAATGACTGGGTGTTACAAAATCCCCTTCCACATTTGCAGGGGGTGTCATAATCCCCTCTGTGATTAACATTATAGATATATAGATATCAGTGCTCCAAATTATATTATGTTTGCTAAAGGCATTGTATTTACGTGTTTTATGCAACAGACTTTTAAGTTGTATATAGTTGTATTTGAATTTGATGAAATAAGTAAAAATCACAGAGGGGATTATGATACCCCCTGCAAAAGTATGAAGGGGGTTTTGTAACACCCTGTCATTTTTCAGTGTAGGGGATTTTGATCAAGGGGATTTTGATTGAATGAAGAATTTTCTCAGTGCACTGCGATATCATTTAATTACATGGTTTTGACCAAAATGGTCATTTCGTGGATATATGACTTTGTGGATTTCAATTTTGAATATAATTTTTTTTTATTTTTTCATTGGAATTTAATTTCATGTATCCACTCAACCTCAAAATATATGAAATAGTGATCCTTGAAATTATTGATGATTTCACAGTTGCCACTTGAGTGGTAATTATTGGTCAAAATCTTAAAATTAAAATAGGTGACATAATCAGAGAAGTGTCTGCATAAATTACGAACTATTTAGATTTAATAATTGTGTCAATAGTAATCAAGTAGATCTGATAACACTATCAAAATAATGTACAAATTGGATGCCCCTGGGTCTTGGGATGTGTTTTATGTGATGTAATAATGACAGTGTTATTGACAGTCTGACATAACTTGTTACATAAATGTCTGTTAATGACATAATTTTTTGCATAGTTGTGTACTTTGTTCATAATTTAATTATTATAAATAAATTATTTACTTAATAAATTTATGTAAAACTTATTCAAGTTGTTAAAGATTATGTGCCCATCCTGAAGGCTGAAGGTTCATCTGCCATCTTCTTTTGTGTCTTTTTTATTTTCATAAAAAAGTGTTAAATTTAAACTCTTTTGCTCTCTACCTATGTTCTGTAACTACACTGACATTCCTGAATTGAAAAAAACTTTCCTATGGCATGTTTTTTGTTGCCAACATTTGTTGTTCTTTGGGCAGCTGTTTCTTATTATTCTATAAAAGTTATTTTGAAGAATGTTTGTAACATATATTTTTAAGCTGATTTTAATTCAGCAAATCCTATTTATCTGTTACACTTAAATTTACCGATTTTATATTATCTCTTATATAGGCCTTAATTAGAATGCTTTGCAACAGATAGATTAACCTCGAGATTACAATAGATTGGAATTAATCTGGATTATCATTAATGTAAATGATTTATCGCGTTTGATCTTGTTGTACACTTGTAATACCATTTGGCTTTTACTACCAATCATTATAATACATTGTGATCCGCAAACTATTAATGTTGATTGATTGCACAAAGGTGCAGGGTGATGAAATATTCCATTCTGCTGATGCAACATATTTGACTATGGTTGTTTTTAGTGGATATGTTTAAATCTCCATCTGACGGCACTTTATGCAATCACACTATTATCATATCATGCCAAAGGGCTTGGTGTTGGTGCAAGGTGATGCAATGTTTTAGATGGCTGATGCAACACTTGACCATGGTCACTTCTAGTTAAATTTTGATAAACATGGCTAAATCTTAGAGTAATCTTTCTGCCCAATCATGTCATAAACACACAACTATTATCAAGGTGTGATCCACAAAGGCTTAGTGTTGACTGTTTATAAACACAAGCTGTTGGTGATGCAATACTCTGTATTGCAGACTTGGTTAAAGCTCCCTAGTGCTCTTAATTGGATGTTAAATTGAGATAAAGTAGCAGCTAAATAGAGAATGTGCATAATTTCATAATAAGGAAAGAACTACTTTCAATGTTGCACATGAACTTAGTTATAAAGGGAGGTAATAAAAATAATTCTGTAATACATCCTTCAGTGTCAGTCAAAATTCAGATATGTATGAGATAGCATTTATCAATGTAATAAATGAAGATCGGAAATAATAAGAAATTGATATTTTCTATATTATAACAAAAACATGTGCAACCACAGTCAAAGCCATTATGGCCTGTTGACAGTTGAATATGGTCAATGCTGAATCTTATGTCCTTCCATTTCAGTCATTTTCCTATCCAGGCGTTATAAACATAGACTTGGTGTTAGTATGTTATGCAATTTTTGATGCAGCCCAATTTGTCTATGATTACTTTCAGTTAAATGTGGAAGCTTTAGCTTGCGGTCAGCAAAGACTTGTTAGTTATTATTGCAGTTTCAAATATACACAACAAAATCATACCACTAAACCAAATTAAGCAAAGTTGTGCTATAAAACCTTTTTGTTGTTGATTTTGTAACATTAAGGATGCTTTTATTCATAGCAAGGGCTTTGATACTAATAAGTAAAATTTTATATGATAAAAAGGCAATTTTGCCCTTGATAACATACATATTTTAAAACTTCTTAGATGTTCTGCCCAAACTTTATATGCAAGATAAATTTTGATCGAGTAAAGAATGTCTTATTACCTCCCTTGATAGATAGTCTCTTGTATAATAAACATAAAATCACAGGCACTATTGGATATATTAATCCCATTGTCTTTTCTTGGTATTAAACTACTTTATTTCAACCCTTAGACTTGCTAAATTTCCATTATGAACTTATCCAACTTGAACAGTACGATTGACTGTTAAAAGGGGTGCTTACCAAAGAGATACTGACTGAATGGCAAACAGTACAGATCTTGATCAGACTGCACGGATGTGCAGGCTGATCAAGATGGATGTGCAGGCTGATCAAAATCTACACTGGTCACGGAGGCAAAATATCAAAAATCAAAGGAACTGTAAGACATTTAAAGCCACAATTTTCTTCCTTTACAGACTCTATAATAAAGTTATTTTATCTTGTTATAGAGAAAGGATTTCAGATAATTACCTATTATAGAGTCAATAATATCAATCAGATAATATAGCAGTCTAGACAAAGGGAACTGTCAATAGGAACAGCTGTTTCTGATGGTGACACATCTGTCCTATTATTATTAACAGTTATTACGTTGAAAATTTCCCACCACTGTTTCCTACATTCTTAGCTTGTGCTAATGGTATTGGACGCAAATCTGTGCAAATTAACATACTTTCAGTTCTTGTAAATTACTGTTATATCGGTTACTACGTTCATTTTTTCCCTTGTTTATAGACTTTTACCCTATTTACCAACATTTTTGGGGCAGTTAATATACTGTGAAAATGTTGATACGCAAAAAGAATTATTCTCGGTGAAAGTATTTTAGGGAAAAAATGAATATATATATATATATATTATTGGTGTATCCATTCGTTTGATGTGTGGCAGATGCAGGATGCATGATTCATGCATGCTGTTTTGTATGACAAATCAGAATTACTTGAAGTGACAGCAAATATGACAATTTCTTTTGAGGTTTGGGCAAGAATGTGCACCAATGCATTTGTAAAACTGTTTCTAAATTATGTCTTTGGAAAAGCAAGTTAAATGATTTTAAAAGTTTCATGACTGAATAAAGATTAATTGCTTATGGCAGTTACATTAATTAGGGTAATTGTTTCCTATTACACTACAGGAACTTGGGAAGACTTTTTTATTAGCTATATTTCTATAGTTGGTCAAAAACTGTCAATCAGACTGTCACCCTAGTTTTTCACACTTTAGGATGATGCAATGATAATTATCAAAAAGGGGACAAAGCAACCAGTTTGGACCATAATTTTTATTGGATTGTATGGATCTACAATGAAATTTGGAATTATTTCTTATTGTAGAAATAAAGTACAGAGGCATATGGTTTTAAATAAATAAAATAGGAACTGTGCAGGTTTAATTACTATAATTAATTATTCAGCAGAATACATTGTCAGTAATTGCTGGTATTTATAGGTAAATTAGTGCATTCTTAAGTAGGTCAGTATTGTTTGTAAACATAAGATTACGCAATACTGACAGCTGACGGACAGTGTGTTTATAGGTAATGTGCAGTTTTGAGTGACCAGTGCATAGTTAATGTGTTCAATGTGGGGTATTGTTAAATATCATTAGGCGGTAACCAAAGCAGACTAGGGTGTGCGGACGATTAGGCGTGTTATGATAGAATAGAATACCATTAAATAATCAATTTGAAGTCACCGGAAACAATCTGTTAGTGTTATATAAAATTGTTTATAATTCACTTAGTGGATTTATTGCTTCTATAAAGACATTTGATTTTGAAATCAGTTTGAGAGTTTGTTTTGTAAGATTTCAAAGGGAGAGTTAGGACGAAATTACAGTTTTAATTTTTGAATTTCAAATTGAAAAAAGAAAGAGACAAACATGGCTTTTAACAGAGGAATCAGAAATTTTGCTGTGTAATTCAGCTGTACAAGAATGACTGCTTCTCTTGCAATAATAAGAAAAAACCTTATATTTGTCACCGATAAAAATGTGAAAAAGTTGCACTTCATCATAAAGTGAGTTTTGAACGTAAGACAAAGAGAAAAAAAAAGGTCAGATAGAGAAAAGTGCTAATTATTTATTCTAACAATGGATCCTTCGGATGAGTTTGTGCTAATAGACAGTATTAATGGAACAGTTTGTACCATGGAACAGAACAGAAAATCTTTGGAAATTGAAATGTATAGAGTTCTTGCTGGTAAGAATCTTTATGAATTTAATGGCATACACTTCCATTCTCTTTATGTGTATAATATATTAACTTGTTTCATTATATACTAATTCTCTGTGACACAGTAATGAATACCGGTAGGTATCGAAATATCAAATTGCAGAAAAAAAGATTGATTTTAGATGAAATATAGGCCCTTTTTTGTTTGAAATGAATTTTTGAGAATGTGAAAATAAAACTGTTAGTTTCAACTTAACTTCTATTTAGGTAATGAACTCGTAATGACAAAAGTTAATGGAGAATTATATTTGGATGTGTATTGTCCATATACTACTTTGGCATTCTGTGGTATTGAAGGGAAGCAAGGTGAATGAGCTATATCATGTCTGCAGAATGCTGAAACATTGTGTAAGAATACATAATTGTATGGAAAGTACCAATGCATTGCCATTAGTGTCCATTGCCGTAATGTCATAATCCAGTTTGTAAGTGGTCAGAATGGCAATTGATACAGCTTTTGCTGTTAGTTATATTTTCCTTATTATACATGATAGTTTCAATAATAATTAAATGTCAGATTGAAATATCTTCCTTTAAAAGGCAAATTCATGGACATGGACATGACTGTATGATAAGATTTCCATTGTTGTTGATGCTTGTCTTGCAAAAGAGTTTTTTTACAGGAAGAAAAGTAAGGTTTTGTATTTTTCACTTACTTGATCATCACCACCTTACAAGCTAGAGGGGAATAGAACAGATTAGATTTAAACAATTGTTAAGATTTTCTGTAATTTGTTCATTAATTATCTATTGCTTTATATTTGACAGAGTCATTGTCAAAGATGAGGATCAGGAATGAACATCATCTTCCAGGAAATAAAAAAAAAGCTGCTACAGTTTTATTAAATAGATTTGTATTAACTTTCCTTGAATACGTCACAGAACCAGAGATTGTAAAGACTTTTTAAGGACGGCAAGATGAACGAAGAATTGAAGATCTTCTATGATTTTCATATGTGAATGTTATAATATTATGTTTTAATTATTTTACAGAATCGCTCCCAGAGATGAAGCCCCGAAAGGAACGCCAAGTGAACAAGGAGACACAGCAAGTGAAAGGAGAGCTGATGGAATTCTTGAAAAGATTTAAACGTCAAGTTGCGCAGGACTTTGTAAAGGTACATAACTTTGAACTTACCCTTGGCACTAATATTGCACTTGAGAAAAGCAAGTGTTTTAAGAGTTAGTTCTGTAGTGTGGGACAACAGTATTCTGTTGATTATAATTTGAGCCGCGCCATGAGAAAACCAACATAGTGGCTTTGTGACCAGCATGGATCCAGACCAGCCTGCGCATCCGCGCAGTCTGGTCAGGATCCATGCTGTTCGCTTTCAAAGCCTATAGCAATTAGAGAAACCGTTAGCGAACAGCATGGACCCTGACCAGTCTGCACGGATGTTGGTTTTCTCATAGCGTGGTTCATTTTCACCTCAGCGTTGATGTAATGAAGCAGTTATTCACTTGCACTGAGGAGATAAAATACACATAATGCTGGTCTGTATTAACCCTTACCTTGCTAAATTTTTATAATGAACTTGTCCATCTTCCAATTTGGACAGTACCATTAACTGTTAAAAGGGATGCTTACCAAAAAAGATACTGACTGAATGGCAAACTGCAGATCAGAATCAGACTGCACGGATGTGCAGGCTGATCATGATCTACACTGGTCGGAAAGGCAGAATCAGTCATGTCCAGCATGGTAAAGGTTAAAGTAAAATGAGACACAGTTTACTGTAAAAGTACAACAATCATCTAACAATCACAATATTCTGTATATTCATACTGCATGATATTTGCATTTTTAATTGGTTAAGTATATTTCAACACAACTTCATTAAATGACAATACAAGCAAAAATTGTACAGCCCAGAAAGAGCTTGTAAACTGTGCTTGCAGTTATAACCAAATCATTCCACATGTTAACTTGGGTTTTGTAAAGCTGTTCTATATAATTCTCGGTGTTAGAAATGTATAAGCAGATGGCTTATGTGGTTACTGGGTGTGCCTTGCAATGTCTTCTAGGGGAAATAATTTTTTATCACTTTCATCTCATGTTTTACAGGTAGTTCAAGAGCTTGTAGACAAGTTATACCAGAATGTTGATGCACCAGTAGATGATTTAACAGATCTGGTCCAGGAATTCTACATTAAGCTGGGAAAACGTATGGATACACATACTATGTATAAAGGTAAGTTTGTTGATGATGTTATCACTATATAAGAATATGTTTGACAATTAAGTTGTCACAATATAAAGGTATGCTTCATTTTGAAGTTTTCATTACAGAATTGATATACTAGATATTGTAGATTGGGCAATATTTGTGAGAGTTTTAGTTTTGCAGATTTTTAGGTCATGAGTGAAATGTATTGGACTGTTAAATCATTAATATTTGTAGATGACAAATTTTCTTGATTTTCAAAAATACAATCCCAACAAAGAAATAAGATTTCCACTCATTTTATTTTCAAATGTTGAAATCCACAAATTCATATCTCCACATGAAGTTGCCGTTATTGGCATAGCCACAAAATTTCATGCCCACAAAATTAAAATGATTTCACAGTATTTGTAAAGGGACAATATTTCTTGTCTTTGTAGTTATAATTTATTTCTAGTAGAAGAAATTCAAAATATTTAGTTTGACATTTTCATCCATTGCAGATGTATCACAAGAGGACATTGAGACGCTTCTAGATTTTGCTGAAAAATATGTCACAATTAAGATGTACACGTCTTTGTTCTGTCCACCGACCACGGACGATGAACAGAAAGACCTTCAGATTCAGACCCAGATACGAAGTCTTCACTGGGTCACAGGTCAACAGCTCGACACCATGATAAACGAGCACGAAACAGAAGTCAGAACTCTAGTCGACTTAGCAATTACTGGTAAAAACTTACAGGTTTTAGATTTGCATCGAGAAGTATATTCAAGTTCTGCAACAGAAATATTCATGACTTTATTTCTCAAAGCAGACCTGTTTTATTGTTATATGAATTATATAAATTTGTTCTTTGCCCGAGTGATACTGAAAATAATGTTTTTAATGAACTTTCTAGCACGACAACACAATAAAACTATGGTCACAAATGGTATCAGACATACATCGTATGATACATATGAAATTAAAACATCATATGGAAAAATACAATCCTTGTAACTTACTGAGTGAAAAAATATATATATAAAAAAATTGCTATATAATAGGTTTGCAGACTCATAAGCATGTGATTTTGACAATTAAAAAGATGTATTCAAAGGAAATTTTAACATAATTGCCTGAAATAAAAAATCTCGCACCAAAAATGTAATTTAAATTAATTAGAATAGTATATGCAAAGACATTATTTCTCTCTAAAATTAATTAAGTCAACTAAAAAAGCACCTCAAGACAACTCATGTATAGTAATGTATAAAATAATTGAAAACCCCATCAAAAGAACCACTTGCGTGATGATTTTCACTCACTTATAAAATGTCTAAGAAACCAACTCTCCACGAATAACAGTTTATACAAATTCCTTCCAAGTAGACATGAAAGCTGGCATCTTAGTACAAATTGTAAAATATATTTGAAATTACCAATCAAGAGACCACTTGCCTGAGATTTCTACATGCACTATGTACATCTTCAAATTGCATAACCCACCTTCATTCAGTCGAATATACAGTTTATTACAAGATTTTCCTGTCCAAGTAGACTGATGAAGGGAGAAGCTGGTTACATCTTCACAAACTTGGTATGAATTAGACCTTTTAATGTACAAATAGATTAAAGAACAGATTTAATGAATGCTTTAACATGAAGAAATGTGGTTATGGACAGTTCTTACAAATTTCTTTTTCAGTTTATATGTATGCAATTTGTTTGATTACAGTACATTGTATTAATTTTTTCCAAGTTTAGTTTAGTTTTGTTTATGTGACAAAATGTAATTGATAACATCTGATTACAATTACTGATTATGATTGCCTCATGTCTGGTATGCATTATCAATATGATATTATGAAATACAGTAATGTAATAAAAAAAAAAGGTTTAAAACAAAAGTGTTTTTTTTTTATGTAATTATGAATGATATTTGTTCTTGCAAGTTTAAACATTGAGGTAGTAGACCGGTAATGACAACTGATGAATTAAGTAATCTAGGTATATATTTCGATGTTTTTATTTTTTATAGAAAATTAAGGTATGAGAAATGCCAAATTACACGAGTATACGTAATTGAACAGACATTGCAGTGTCATTACGGGTCCATTACCTTAACCTGTTTAAGACAAAAAATGTCAATTTATTGTATTAGAGAAAATTGTAAATGAAAGTTTTATTGTCACCATTACGTTTCATTGTTTTACAGTGCTGTGCTGTGCAGTTTATAGAAAATATAACAGCCGACTCATTGGCACTGACTCAACATGAGTTTGACCGATACATGTCCGGTGAGGCCATTCCACCACAATCTGGGAACGAATACATGTGTGAAGGTCTCCGACTGATGTATGACAATCTTAAAACCTTAGCTGAGCTGCGTCAACGACAGGAAAAAGTCATGGCTGAAGCGTTACAGTTACAGCAGGATATGAAAGACTTTAAAGAAAATTTTAAACAAGAAGTTCAAAATGTGCTAGAACGTACACCATTGACAATCAAACCAAGGAAAGTTAAAGTAGATTTAGACGAAGACTCTGAAAGTCTCGACTTGTTACCGTCACCTCTGTTGCCATTGTCAGTGGATAATGTTGCTATGGAAACAAGAAATGAATCCGAAGCAGACTGTGTCATGGAAGCTGATAACAGTATCAGTGAACCAGTCCAGACAACTTGAATAGTTATATTAAGATTTTTTGGGGTTTTGCTTTAGTCAACAACAAAAAATGGCACAAAGTCTTGGTGGACCAATTCTTACTAACTTACAGGATCTTGCACGGTCATTTGGTGGTTTGTTTTATTATGGGGAGGTGCAGTATTACAAATTGGTGACTTGCTTTAAACTTTATTAGACCTGGAGATTAGTGCAGTGTATTTTTTTTTCCATTTTTGGCTGCAGAGTAACTGTGTAGTGGTTTAAAATTTTGTAGTATTTAAGATGTCATTTGGAAACGTGTTCTCATATATCATAAACAACTGAAGCCTGCGATTGCGTACAGTTTGATATTCAAAAAGGTAAAATTATAACTAAAATGACTTTCAAAATTACCTTCTTAATTATTTAAACAGCTTCATCTGTATTTGTTTTCAATAACTTGATGAAGTTTTGTTTAAATCTGTTAAATACATGTATGACCAGTGCAGTCAAACCACTCTACAACCTTCAGGAGAGTCAGAAAGTAGTCTTTATTTGATTTTCATGTTAATGTTAAACAGTGCCAAAGTCTAAATTGGCACTACAAGAAGTGGTCATTAGAGTCAGGTGGCATCTGTTCATAGTTGAGATCTCTATTCACAGGTTGGCTTTAGCACAGGTTCGAGAATACCTTTTTTGAACATTTTGCAGGGTGACAGAAAAATGTTGTATGAGCATAATAAATGTAAACAGATTCAAAGCTTTGCTATCAACCCTAGATTTCTTGTGTTTGATAGTAAGACCTACTTACCTGTATAAATTGTTAGAGAATTATCACATTTTATTATCATGATCTCATTTTGTGTATCTTTTAAGTGTATCATTTCAAAACAGGTTATCTGGCTTTAAAGGTGGTTAACTTGGTTTTGGTTATTTAATAAATTTAAAACTTTCATGAATGGTTTGCAGTTACTCAGCATGACCATTTAGCTGAATAGGGAGAGAGCGTAGATCTAGGAATAGTGGGGATATGAGTTTACTTTCTGGGCGTGGCTTATATTTTCTGTTACGATTTAATAGAAGATGTTGAGTCTGAAATCATTCATTCTCCATATCTGATTCATGTGGAGAAGTTGGCAGTTACTTGCGGAGAATAGGTTAGTACTGGTAGAGACTCAAGGAATACAGGTTATATTAATTGCCCGCCATTACAGAACTAAAAATCTGTAAAAAAAAAATGGTGCTTAACCAAAAAAAACAACATTTGCGCATAATCATATTCAGTGAGCTTTTTGTATGTGTTAGATATTCACTGGATATTTTCAAAATTTGATTTTTCTAGCCATGTTGCGAAGAAATATTTTTCACCTCAAATGGAGGTAATTACAAAATTATTTAAAAAACACAAGAAAATATATTTCTGTTACTAATTTATCTAGCACTATGAAATGGAACTTATTTATAGAAAATTAACAAATGGTATTTCACATTTTGAAAATTTTATGTGTTGCAAACAATGAAAAAGAGAAGATTAGTTTTGATAATTGTCATACGTGAGGACACTACAGTAGTGATTTCCAGCATTGATTTTATTTATAGAGGTTAGTTAATGTCTATTTATAATTTTAGTCTTCTGGTGAAACGTGTATATAGATATAGGGTATCTTAGATATAGTCTGTCGGGCCATCCCTAAAAAATGTTTGTTGTGCTGTGATTCACAATTTTTAAAGGTGGTTAGATTTTTTTCATCATTTTTTTTTTTAGTTTATTCAGTAAAGCTCTGATGAAAAATTTAGACAGAGCAAATTAAGTTACATTAGGGCTTATGAAAAAATTCATATATTTTACATTATTTTCAAAAGTTTGTTTAATTTCAGCAGAGGGTATTCTGACTGAACAATGGGAATAGGATATTTAAAAAAAAGATTTGATTACTTTTTTTGGCACAGATAGAGTGGAAGGAGCATGACAAACAAAAATATTTTAAAGGATGGCATTATGTCTAGATTTTTCTTCTTTCAAGTTACAGCAAGGGAGTTTGACTAGGATGTTTTTAATTTCACATTTGGTTGCATAATATGTTTTCTTTACTAGGACCTGTTACTGTTCTAGAGTTTGATTGTAGAATGATAGGGAGACCATTAGTGTTAGGAGAAGTTGTCAGTTACTTGTGGAGAACAGGTTTGTACTGGTACAGAATCCAGGAACACAGGTTAGGTTAACTGCCTGCCGTTACGTAACTGAAATACTGTTGAAAAACAACGCTAAACCCAAAACAGACAAACAAAATCCATCAGTGCTATATAAAGCATTAAATAAAAAGATAATTTTGTAATCTTAATAAATTCCATAGTCTATGATAGTTTTCCAAATGAGGAAGACTTGTAGATTTCTTGTTTGAACTCTCAAAGGGGAACTTTTCCATTGACTTACCAAATTGTAGAAGTGGCTGAAGATAGCACAATCTTTCAGTGCATTTAACATGTAAAAGCATTTATTCCTCTTATAACATTTTCTCAGTGAGGGAAGTGGCCTTTACTGCATCATTTAGTGCTTACATTGAAAGAGTAAACTCTTAATGTCAGTATATATTAATTTATTTTAAGTTATTTGTGAAGCAAGTTCTATAATTCATAATAATATTATGCTTAACATTTCATTCCTGTTGGTATCCACCACCTTGAGGGTATAAGAGAAGGAAAGCCAGCTGAGTGTCAAGCAAGGGGAACTACTTGTACCATTTTTTACAGCTTTGGTATGACTCTACCAGGAAGCAAACCCACAACTTGCCATGTATAATGATTATGTTTTGTATGATCCACATCATTCCACTTTGTACAGTACGTTATTGTTGAAAATACCTAAATATTTATTGTGCATTTAATTGTGATATTGTAAAATTGAGACTATAAATACATTTTGCTTTGTGCTGTGCAGCTAGTTACACAAATTACTCAATTTACTGAAGCTACAGTGACATGTTTGTTGAAATAAATAATTTCCTTTATTTACTTTGAGAAATGAACTGTTAAATCATTTAATTTCATGGGCCTGAAACTTTTTGGATTTTGCCAGAATGACTATTTTGTGGAGATATGAATGAATGAGAAAACCAACATAGCGGCTTTTGCGACCAGCATGGATCCTGACTAGCGAACAGCATGGATCCTGACCAGTCTGTGCGGATGCGCAGGCTGGTCTGGATCCATGCTGGTCGCAAAGCCACTATGTTGGTTTTCTCATGGTGCAGCTCATGTCATCATTTGAAAGTATATTAGATGTTGTACTGTATTTAAAAAAGCATCAGTTTTGTACTTCATAATAGGAATCCTTTGCAAATATAATCTCAATAAAATAATACAATAAGGGCACTTTCACAAAAATGTTATCTTGTGAGATTTTTAGAGAGCTTCACTTGCCTCACACAACTGTCTGGTTGGCTTTGACATTCAACATTTTTGCTGCAAAACATGTTCATACTTCTCGAGCTATAACATATGATTAAGAATTCATTTTTTACATGGTAATATTTGATATTCATGACCATTTTAAATTTGACAGTTGTCATAGATAATGTAAGGCGGTTGCTAAGATTACAGTGTTCCGTGAAAGAACTCAGTATTACCAATTAAGGCATTTATTTTAATCCCCTAGATAGATGAAAAATGTGTCTGGGTTATACATGTAGCGTGACTTGTGATGATTAATTAAATGCATATACACAGGTTTTTGGCATTTTAGCTTATTTAGGAGACAGGGTCTTAAACCACTAAAATAATGGGAGATTTTTGCACATATCTGACTGTAAGGATGTATGTATATTCATTGACTATTGAATGTTTGTATGTATACATGTTGTATTGTGTTTTATAATTGTTAAGTATTTATTTATACAATAAAGCGTTTCAAAAAGTTACAAAAAATAATATTTCTGTTCCTTTTATTATACATTCTTAGCATACAGGAATATAATACATGGAATTATGTCTCCCCCATAAAATGGAGGAGACATACTGCTTTTGCCTTTGCCATCCGTCTGTCTGTCCGCATTAAGCTTGTCGGGCTTTCACAGGTCAAACTGCTGGCCAGATTTCGAATAAACTTCTCAGGAGTGATCAGTACCAACCCTAACTGCATATCGTCGGCATGTTCCACTTCGTTTCACAAAATGGCCACCAGAGCTAAAAATAGAAACATCTTGTCTGGCTTTCACAGGTCAAACTGCTGAATAGATTTCAACGAAACTTCACAGGAGTGATCAGTACCAATCCTAATTGTGCATATTGTCGGCACGTTCCGATTCGCTGCACAGAATGTCTGCCAGAGCTAAGAATAGAGAAATCTTGTCCAGCTTTCACAGGTCAAACTGCTGGCTGGATTTCGATGAAACTTAACAGGAGTGATCAGTACCAACCCTAGTTGTGAGTATGCCGGCACATTCTGCTTCACTGCACAAAATGGCCACCAGAGCTAAAAACAGAAAAATATTGTCTGGCTTTCACATGTCAAACTGCTGGCTTGATTTCTACGAAACTTCACAGAAGTAATCAGTACCAACCCTAGTTGTGCATATGCCGGCATGTTCTGCTTCGCTGCACAAAATGGCCACCAGAGCTAAAAATAGAAAAATCTTGTCTGGCTTTCACAGGTCAAACTACTAGCTGGATTTCGACGAAACTTCACAGGAGTGATCAGTACCAAGCCTAGTTGTGCATGTCGCTGACACATTCCGCTTCACTGCACAAAATGGCCGCCAGAGCTAAAAATAGAAAAATCTTATCCGGCTTTCACAGGTCAAACTGCTAGCTGGATTTCGATGAAACTTCACAGGAGTGATCAGTACCAAGCCTAGTTGTGCATGTCGCTGACACATTCCGCTTCACTGCACAAAATGGCCGCCAGAGCTAAAAATAGAAAAATCTTATCCGGCTTTCACAGGTCAAACTGCTAGCTGGATTTCGATGAAACTTCACAGGAGTGATCAGTACCAAGCCTAGTTGTGCATATCGCTGGCATGTTCTGCTTCACTGCACAAAATGACCAGCAGAGCTAAAAAATAGAAAAATCTTGTCTGGCTTTCACAGATCAAACTGCTGGACAGATTTCGATGACAAAAACTCAGTGCTGACTTATGCCTTAAAGAATGTACATGTGGGCACTTCGGTTCAAATAAGCAAGGTTTAATTTTTTTCAGAAATTTTCTTGGCACTGTCAAAATATTCACTGTTGACTGTAAAAAAGGAAGTTCAGCATGCTGACTGGTTATAATGGAGCCATGGTCAGTCCTGTAATTGACTAAAAATACTGTGGAATAATTTTCATCGTGAAGTAATTTTTGTGGATTTCATAATCTATCTATCCATAATTCTATTGTATTTTCTCTTTATATTTGGAAATCAAAGAACTTAAGCAAAATGGCCATTCTAGCAAAAACTATGAAATTTAATTCCAATTACAGTTATAAACTAATTTCACAGTTACAAGAAATCACTTCAGGAAATAACTTCTCTCTGTATTTTCCACATTTCATTAAAACAGCCATCATAATTTTCAGTGAATATAAAAAAACATCAACAAATTCATTTTAAGATACTTTTAATTTATTCTTTATCATGTTTATAAGAAAGATACAAAATAAGGTGATTAAATAGAAACAGAAAGTCCAGATTGTATAGTTTGTGATTATTATGCTCACATTATGTTTAGAGTTAATGTGAATAAAAAAAAGATGAAGACAGTAAATAACAAAAAAGTATAAAAAAATGTTGCAATGCACACATTTCATTTGTGGTTAACAAGTATATTCAAGTCAACAAAGAATGACTGTACAACTGAATACCGGTATGCATTTCAACCTTTTTCTCCATCAACTTAAAAAGAGTTTTAATCATTGTCCAACAGTAAGTTATATACTGTCAAATCATTGCTATTTTTAGTGACTAAATTTCATGGATTTCATGCTTGAGTAAATTTGCAAAATTAAATCCTATCTCTGACTTAATTAAAAAAGAAAATTTCCTTTTAGATCATCCTTGAAACACAATATCCATGATATAATCCCTATAAAAGTCATTTTAGACAAAATGAAAAACGAAATTTTATGCAAGCGAAACAATGATTTGACAGTTACTAAGCAGAGCAGATACGTTGATAATAATTCATTCTAGCTACCTTTGCTTATGGTAGAAACGAAAAATTAAAAAAAAAAAAAAAAAAAGCATTTTACTTGTGTTAGAAGAAAAATAACACAATTTTATACTTGCATAAAATGTAAAATTGAGACAAATAATATGCAGATAAACAATTTAAAGACGTTCTTCACTTCTGCATTTAACTCGAGTCTTAAAGAGTAAACATTGTAGCAAAACTCTAGTGTATAAATAAAATAAGTCAATTAAACAATTTATATAATTTTTCTTTGCTTGAGCAAACGGTTTAATCCTTAAGCCAAAACCATAACAAAACTGTATATAAATAATTTGTGTAAACATTGTAAATATATTTTAAATAAAGAGAAAAAACACAGACACATTAACTTGTTTAACAAAGATAAAAACGAAATGGCCAAATCGTGTTTCATGTATAACAAAATCGATAAAATTTAACAAAAAAACAAAACAAAAACATCAAACAAACTGGAAACAGTTATAATGCACCTTTTAGAAGTTACAAACAAATGTTTTTATTACGGCAGAGATAGTGGGCTGCAATTAGAATTAGACATAAAGTAGTTTTTTTCGGCAGTATATAAACAAACAAGTACTTATATATAAAACTGTGCTGTTTATAAAGCTGAAACAGCAGTATTTTTAATACAATTTACTTTTTTTTTATAAAATTCCTTACCTTTAATGTTACCAGTAAGTCATGCCACTAACAAATAACTTTAACTTGAGATTCAGTTAATATAATTGGCAAGGTATTATAAGTTACCTAAAATGTTACTGAAAAGAATAAGATTACAAGATCCAAATTGCCTTAAATATGTCCCAAAATTTAGATTTAAAATTGTCTAAAAACAATATGCAATCAAAGCTCTTGATTTCAAATACAAAGTAAAACCTGAAATACAATATTTGAGCATTAAAAATATAAAGGTTCAAGGGGCACTGTTCTTACAATTTAAATATATAAACTTGAAAATATTTTTTTTTTACAATGGAACAATAATATTAATATAATAACTTAAAAGTTATGAAACTGTACTTGTGAAGAGGAAGAAAAGAGGATTAACAGAGATAAAAAATTTGCTGCAGCACGAAATATACAGATTTTAATGCTTGAACTGTAACATATATTTTAAGAAAAAATGTTCATGTTTTAATTAATTTTTCTCTACTTGTATCCGTTGTATTTTATAGGTGGAAAATGATTATATCTGATTGGCTCTTCATAATGTGGGGGGTTATATAGACCCCATTTCGGGACTGGCACTTCTTTCGGGATTGGGTCTGGTTTTGGATGTGTAGTGCACCCGGAATACGCCCTGTTTGGTGGCATAGGTTTCAACATGTCCTTCTGCATGACTTCATTAGTTACGGAAATAAAATCATCATGGACTCTGCTTGTAGGTTTGGACGGATACTCGTATACCCAGTTAATGTTCTTGTAGTCAGCTGAAAATTAATTTTGTGAATAAAGAAATCACTTCATTCTCTAAATTTTATGCATTTATTCAGTTGCTAAAATTGTAATGGCAACCCAAAACTATAAACTTATGAAAGGGCTGGAACTATTGCAATATTCTGAGTCAAAATGAATAGTGTCAAATGATCAGTCATTCTAAAAATTCAAGGGAATGAAAAGCCTTGTACAACTATTTAATTTCACAGGCTAAAAAAAGAAAATGAAAAAGGGTGGACATACCTCGTCTGATGGTGTTCACATTACGTCTGTACCAGTCTGGATTTTTAGACGACGACTTCCATGCATACCAGTCCGGTCTGTCTCCACTCCATTTACGCCAACCATCCTGCAAAAAATAATACACGTATATGGGTGGTTTTCAAAATAATGAAGCTTTTTCTTTTCTCTCACCTTACTTTAATTCAGTTTAGTTTTAGAATGCATTTTGGGGCAAATTATATCCAAATCAATGTAGTCAATAAATGTGTGCAATTTCAGCTTAATGAATCAAACAGTTTTAAAGTTATATTAAATTATATAGCTAATTTTGTCCCCTGTGCACCCAAAAAAGTGTGACATTTTACATGAAGTATAGTTTTCAACTGTGGCTTACTTTTTAAAACCATGCTTTATTGTTACAGCTTTGGCTTTTTTGTGTAACTTAAACTCTGCACATTTGAATAAAATACTTCTTTTCATTACCTACATCTTATTGTTACCGATATTTCACATCTTGTGATGGAACCCCCTTCACAAAAAATAGTGAAAAAAATACTAAATTTAAATGTTGAACACTACAATTTCATAACCCTATTACTTTTCTAAAGTTTTAATGTTTTTCTAAGATCCTTATCCCTTCAGCTGTGAAGACACAGTATGATTTTTTTCTTTAATAAATCAACTTTCTCAGAAACTTGATGGATGTCTATACACCTAAAAATGTCCCCTGTGCACCTTTTCAGTTGTAAAGTGTCAGATTTCTTATATTCTTTAAATAAGATGGGATTTTACTTTATTTTCCTTGAAAGGGAGTTACAACAGATACAAAAGCAGCATTCAACTTCACATATTACTGACCGTTAAACATTCACAGAGCCAAAAGTGATGTCCCCTGTGCACCCTTTTTTGACATATATCAATTTTCATAGCATTACTGTAATTTGTAGTGGCAGTTCTATATTCTTAACAGTCTGAAAGCAAAATTTAGGCATTACTTGATAATTTAGCATTATATAAGAAACCCTGAACAATTTAAAATTCATTGTTTGCATTTATTTCTGAAGTTGCCAATTTTCAAGTTTAAAAGTGGAAACATCAATTTCATTGCTTCTTAAGCTCTTTAAGTTTACCTTAATATGTAATGTTCACTAGTAAATAGTGTGTAGTTAAAAGAATTTTACTTACCATGAACATATTCTATGAATAAATATTTTGATACAATTTGTCCCCTGTGCACCCTTTTTAGTAACATTATAAAGTATGTATGAATTTTACTATTCCATTTTATCATGCATGGCATTTTGTCATTTTTCTACTATGAATAAGCATTGCATGTAAACTAAATGATTTCAGTGTATTAGTTATGTATAAAGTCACTTATTTTTTCATTTAAAGCATTACATTCAGTTGAATTTTCATGTTTTTATAGTGAAAATTTTCAATTTTGTAGTTATTTTGTGGAATAAATTAATTTTTTAATAGTATTTGTCTAAAGTTGATCACCATTAGTCTTTTTACGAATAGAAAACTAATAATGGATGAATATTACACTGATCTTCAGTATGTGTCCCCTGTGCATCTGTACAATAACTCAATTTTGAGTTGACAATTCTAGAAATTAGAATTACTGGACATTCTTGAAATTTGGCATGTGGTTTATAAACATGCAAAGTGAGAGAGAAAAATAGGTTTTATAATTATATGTTAGTTACTTTGCATTTAGCAACAACTTTTCTAGGTAAAGTTTTATTTTCATGTCAGATTTGTGCAAAAATTGTGATTTTAAAAACCAATGTCCACAAACATATGAGTAAATAAGTTTCAAACCATACACATACACCCATTACTTATCATTTATGTTGAAAAAATTACTGTTATACATATTTCCTTGTCATAAAACACTGCAACATTTATCACCCATCTTATGGAAAAATTCACTGAACTTTCAAATTAGAGGCTGAAATATTTTCTTATTGGCATTTCTCAACACTTTCCGAGAGTTATTTCCTTCAAATTTGAAGTATTTGCTATCATAAAAAATAGGTGACCACCCTGAAAAATAAGTTTGAATTTTCAACCCCTATGTCACACTTTTGCTTCATTATTTTGAAAACCACCCATATAGAGAAATTAACATTTAGTATACAAAGCAACACATGTGCACATACGGGGAAGCAAAATTATGCACACATAACAAACTAAAGGCAAAATGTTCAGGAAATCAGTTTAATCGGAGAAAATGTACATACCAAGTACAGTACTCAGTAATGAAATATTTAATACTGAAACATTTCTTTCATAGTCAAATAGAAAAAAACGTCACATTCAAAGAACACAGTCATCCTTACTGCACTCCGCATAGAAATAGGGGTACAAATAAATATATACACAATGTGACATGCACACTGACTGAGCACATGTATATACACACAAACAACAGAAGTAACAAACAGACATAAACAAATGTGAAGAATAAACACTGCATGGCAAAACTATCACTTGGAAGTTAAATCTAGTTTACTTGGGCAAAACCCAACTTAATCTAGAATGTTCCTAAATTACAAGTCAATGTAAATAAAGTTACTCCCCACCAGGTTAATCCCATATTGTCATATACCGATAACAAAAAAGCGCAGGAACACATTGTAAATCTCTTGTTGGCTAACATTTTCTTCTTTTATGAAGTAAACTACTTTGGATCTTTTCATCTTTTCTTTATTATTCATGAAAAAATCCTAAAAGATTTTCAGTAGTTTGACAACATTTGTCTAAAAATCTTGTTATCAATTATGGTACTTACCCTTGCAACATCTGGATGACTTGAATGGTAAACACTCCACTCATGCAGCTTCGGTTGCCTAAAATTACATACACATTAATTCTATTATGAAACAATAAAGAATCAGCTGGTGTCCTTTTTGAGATTACTTTTAATGATGTGAATTCTTGTTTATATAAAACATCTTAATTATACAAAAATGATACCATTAAACTAAAGTATTAATAGACAACATTGTACAAAACTGAATGCACCTTAATGTTACCTTCACTGAAAACAGCACAGTTGACACAATATTAATATAAATATTTCTCAAGCTATGATGATAGCAATGGATGTAACTTAATTTTAATTGAAGCTGCTGCCCCCACAATCCCACTTATGGGCATAGGCACTACCCATCAGGAACAGCAAACGAGAGTGCACACTACCCCAAAAATGTCCTGCTATAAAGAAATTGTTGAAATCAGCTATGAGAAACAGGCTATTTATCTGCAAAATAATGAGATAATGTCATCGAATATGACTACCTGGATTGAACGGTTACATAATTAAGTATGGAAGTAGCCAAACCGTAGCTCAGAGAGGTTTGTCTCTGTTTATCGGGCTACATAAATGAGCCTGCAAAACAACCATGTTTGTGGGTGGCCAGGAGGGGGTGGGGGTGGTGGCCCCATAAAATTGCATTTGCAGAGTGAGACTCCTCAATGTTTGACATTATTTAAGTTAAACGGATTTCTGTACTGTCCTGACATTAATTCATACATAAATTAACAAAACTACAAGACAGGAACTGACCACTGCTTTGGTAACTTTGCTGGAGTTGACAGAAAACCGTATGCTGCAGCCATTTTATTACTTTTCCTCTTTACAGACCTGGTATGAACACCAAACTGAATACAACTCCAACAATTAAAACTTCTGTCTGTGTAAATTAAAGATAGATTTTATCTAAAATTCACCATCATGCATTTTCACAGCTGCAGTGCAATTTCTTCCGCAATATAAGCGGCCCAATTATTTGTCATGTAGCTCCATAGCAACAGCCGTTTAATCAAAGAGAAAACGTTAGTTCTTAAATCAAAAAATAAATTTCTCGTCACTAAACATGTGATTTTTTAAATAAAACCAATGACTGTTCACTGATTAGTTCCAAATTAAGAATCTAAACGCACAAATAGTGCATGTATTCTTCAAAATATTTATATTTATTTTTATTGCTGTAAGCGGTAGGCGTAATTGACAACAACCTCCCAGCATCAAGATGTCACAGTGTAGCACATTATTTTTCAATGGAGCGCAGACAAAAACTCCTTACTGGACCAATTATCCACCAAATGTTCCTAAATATCCCAGTTCACAGGAAATGTTCAGGTAAATATAGATAGATTCTATGTGAAACTTTCGGTCGGATTCTAGTGAAAGTTATCAGTTGTCAGCAGCAATGCCTATGTTTAACAAAACAGATGTACCTCCTTTTGGAGACGTGATTCTTCAGACTCTTGTGCCCCCGTCCCAGTTGCGTATCCAGCCCCTAGTTCCGGGATGTACTGTATACTTAGTGTCTCCCATAAAATTGTCTAATCTTGACTTAAATGTATTCTAGCGAAAGTTACCAAGTTGTCAGCAGCAACAGATTATATACAAATACAAATACAAATACATGGCATTTATATAGCGCAAAAATTATAAAATATTCTATTGCGCTTTACAATTACATAACACACATGGGTGGTTTTCAAAATAATGAAGCAAAAGTGTGACATAGGGGTTGAAAATTCAAACTTATTTCTTAGGGTGGTCACCTATTTTTTATGATAGCAAATACTTCAAATTTGAAGGAAATAACTCTCAGAAAGTGTTGAGACATGCCAATAAGAAAATATTTCAGCCTTTAATTTGAAAGTTCAGTGATTTTCCCATAAGATGGGTGATAAATGTTGCAGTGTTTTATGACAAGGAAATATGTATAACAGTAATTTTTTCAACATAAATGATAAGTAATGGGTGTATGTGTATGGTTTGAAACTTATTTAATCATATGTTTGTGGACATTGGTTTTTAAAATCACCCTTTCTGCACAAATCTGACATGAAAATAAAACTTTACCTAGAAAAGTTGTTGCTGAATGCAAAATAACTAACATATAATTATAAAACCTATTTTTTTCTCTCACTTTGCATGTTTATAAACCACATGCCAAATTTCAAGAATGTCCAGTAATTCTAATTTCTAGAATTGTCAGCTCAAAATTGAGTTATTTTACAGATGCACAGGGGACACATACTGAAGATCAGTGTAATATTCATCCATTATTAGTTTTCTATTCATAAAAAGACTAATGGTAATCAACTTTAGACAAATACTATTAAAAAATAGTTTATTCCACATAATAACTACAAAATTGAAAAATTTCACTACAAAAACATGAAAATTCAACAGAATGTAATGCTTTAAATGAAAAAATAAGTGACTTTATACATAACTAACACATTGAAATCATTTAGTTTACATGCAATGCTTATTCATAGTAGAAAAATGACAAAATGCCATGCATGATAAAATGGAATAGTAAAATTCATACATACTTTATAATGTTACTAAAAAGGGTGCACAGGGGACAAATTGTATCAAAATATTTATTCATAGAATATGTTCATGGTAAGTAAAATTCTTTTAACTACACAATATTTACTAGTGAACATTACATATTTAGGTAAACTTAAGAGCTTAAGAAGCAATAAAATTGATGTTTCCACTTTTAAACTTGAAAATTGGCAACTTCAGAAGAAAATGCAAACAATGAATTTTAAATTGTCCAGGGTTTCTTATATAATGCTAAATTATAAAGTAATGCCTAAATTTTGCATTCACACTGCTAAGAATATAGAACTGCCACCACAAATTACTGTAATGCTATGATAATTGATATATGTCAAAAAAGGGTGCACAGGGGACATCACTTTTGGCTCTGTGAATGTTTAACAGTCAGTAATATGTGAAGTTGAATGCTGCTTTTGTATCTGTTGTTACTCCCTTTCAAGGAAAATAAAGTAAAATCCCATTTTATTTAAAGAATAAAAGAAATCTGACTCTTAACAACTGAAAAGGTGCACAGGGGACATTTTTAGGTGTATAGACATCCATCAAGTTTCTGAGAAAGTTGATTTATTAAAGAAAAAAATCATACTGTGTCTTCACAGCTGAAAGGATAAAGATCTTAGAAAAACATTAAGACTTTAGAAAAGTAATAGGGTTATGAAATTGTAGTGTTCAACATTTAAATTTAGTATTTTTTTCACTATTTTTTTGTGAAGGGGGTTCCATCACAAGATGTGAAATATTGGTAACAATAAGATGTAGGTAATGAAAAGAAGTATTTTATTTAAATGTGCAGAGTTTAAGTTACACAAAAAAGCCAAAGCTGTAACAATAAAGCATGGTTTTAAAAAGTAAGCCACAGTTGAAAACTATACTTCATTTAAAATGTCACACTTTTTTGGGTGCACAGGGGACAAAATTAGCTATATAATTTAAAATAACTTTAAAACTGTTTGAGTCATTAAGCTGAAATTGCACACATTTATTGACTACATTGAGTTGGATATAATTTGTCCCAATATACATTCTAAAACTAAACTGAATTAAAGTAAGGTGAGAGAAAAGAAAAAGCTTCATTATTTTGAAAACCACCCACATTTAACATATATACATACAAAATATGAACAGGATTCTAGAACTTAGATTTAAAGATTTGGACATATATAAATACTATTTTACACCACTTCTGAATATTTTGTATTTTAACAAGACTACACTCATTGTTCATAAAACTGCCTAAATAAATGTGTTTTCAGTTTTGATCTAAAGCTGGCTTCAGACTGAATGTTTTTCAGATAGCTAGGCAGACCGTTCCACCATTTGGGACCAACGACTGCCATAGATCTGTCTGCTAGTTTTGTTCGCCGTCTAGGGATGTTAAAGTTAGTGTCACTTTGTGAGCGAAGTCTGTATCGTTGTCGAGTAGGTACAAAAATTTCCCTCAGATATACTGGAGCTGTACCATTGATGACACGGAAGACTATTACTAAAACTTTGAACATGACTCTAGCCTTAACTGGAAGCCAGTGTAATTCTTTCAGAAGTTCGGTACTTGGTTTTTCATAGGAAGCATTCTTGACTACTCTAGCGGCATGATTTTGGACTCGCTGTAGTTTATTGATTTGGTAGGCTGGAATTTCTGTAAATAAACTGTTGCAGAAGTCAATGTGAGAATGAACCAATCCATGCACTAATGATTCAGTTGACTTCTGTGTGAGATGTTTCCGTATAGCCCTAAGGTTTCATAACTGTACATGAGCTATCTGACACTTTTTCTGAATGTGATGGTCGAAGTTGAGTGTATTGGTCATAGTTACACCTAGGTCTCTGACGTGATCGACGCATTTTACGTCACACCCACCAACGTTTACACTTGTGATGTCCAATTTCGCTAACTGTTGTCTTGTTCCATACATAATAATTTCAGTTTTAGACTGATTCATTTTCAGTTTGAAGGTTGTCATCCATTTTATGATTTCATTTAGACAACTGTCGAGTTGTTGAAGAACAGTTGTCTCATTTTGAGAATTTCCCGCTTGAATTTTTAACGCAATCTTGTGGTCGTCCGCGTATCCATAGAGATCAGCTGGATATTTCTGCACCACTCGGTTAAGAGCCGATATATACAGGGTAAAGATCACAGGTCCGGCACAAGAACCCTGCGGGACACCAAACCTTAGTGGCTCCGTGTCAGATGCTGACTGTTCGACTAAAACTTTCATTGTTCTGTTCGTGAGATAAGATTCTATCCATTTCAAGGGAGTGCTATGTATACCAAAGTCATCTTGAAGGATTTGAATCAGTATCGGGATATCGATGGTATCGAACGCTGCACTCAAGTCGATCATGACCACGATTGTTACTTGATTTTCATCTATGGTTTCCAAAAGATCATTATACATTTTGACCATTGCTGTTTCAACCCCATGATATGTTCTATAGGCACTTTGGTAAGCTGGGAGGAGATTGTTAGCTTCAATATGCTTGTTGATTTGATTTAGTGCAGCTTTTTCAAGAATTTTGGAGAGGAATGTTAAATTTGACACTGGGCAATAGTTTTGCAGTTCAAGTGGGAGACCTTTCTTCTTCAACAAAGGTTTTATCACAGCACGCCATATATTGGTTTCTACTTCGTAACCAGCAGATACAGATATTTAAAGATGGTACTAAATCTATTTTGGCTGGCAGTAAGTTCCACTCTCAGACTGCGAGTACAGAGAAGAAATGCTTCGATCCTTAGTTCGTATTTGCTTGCTTTCTCAATTAATTTTTTTTCCATTGTTCCTTGTAGATTGAGTATTTAGCACACAGAACTTCTCAAAATCTATGTCCTCTTTATCATTGAGCAGTTTAAAAGTTTGTATCATGTCTCCTCTAAATCTCCTAGCTGTAAGCTAGACTTGATAAATGAAGTTTTTTCAGTCTTTAAATATATGGTAAGTTCCTAACGCAATGAACTAGTTTTGTTGACCTTCTTTGTACACGTTCGATGGAATCAATATCTTTTTGAATCTTGGGTACCAAATTATATTATAACACTCCAAATTTGGTCTGATTAGTGTCTTAAATAATTTCCTGAATGTTTTTGGATTTATATGCAAAAAGGATCTTCTCACTAGACCAGATATTTTGTTTCCTTTATTTATACAATTGCTTATATGTTTGCGAAATTTCAATTCAGTATCAAATTCAATGCCCAAGTCTCTTTCACATTTGCAGTTTTTTATTTCATGTTTTCTCGAGTTGTCTGTTAAAAAGTAAGTTTCTTCTGGATTATTGTTGCCATAATGAAGGGTTGAACATTTGTCTTTGTTGAAACATAAATCTGAGTCTTTTTGAATTTGGGTTGTTCCATTACATGAGTCTACTGTATTAAATAATTTCATATTATCTGCAAATAGCCTTATTGTACTTCTGATAGAATCCTCAATTTGTTCTTGCAATTTTTGTGTTTACAGCAACTGACTTAAGCATCTTATTATCTTGCCTGTCACTGCTCTTGAAAGCATTCACAAACTTTGTTGTATGTGATTATGCACAGGCCTGTGTCTGGGAGGTGTGATGTCTCTAAATGTGTAGTCGAAATAATCTTCAACTGTCTACTGCCAAACAATTGTCTATTCGTCTAGGACATTTTGGGACTGCATGATAACTTTTGACTGTCACTGTCGTATGTATAAAATAACAGATCATAAAATAAGTCATCCTGATAAGCCAAATAATTAAGGCTACCAAATGTGCAAGGCTAGATCGGACTTTGAATGGACTTGACTGGTACTTGATTCCTTTGCAGGATGTGTTCTATACAATCACCAAAATAAAATATACCATACAGATACTTTGTGTCAGTGAACAGTGAATTTCAACCTTGTGTGACAGTGTTGTACAAAATGGTGGTTAAACAAGAGCTGTCGGAGGACAGCAACACTCGACTATTTAACAGCCTTGTTGCTTGAATGAATAAGAAAGTCGAAAAAGGGGCATAATTTAGTAAAAAGTAAAATAGGGTTATGGAACCTGCATAGTGCTTATCAGCTCATGACAGTGGACAAGTGTGTGAAGTTTCAATCCATTCCCATTAGTGGGTACTGAGATACCAGCTTACATATAAGAATTTAACCCAAAACTCCTAAGTTTAAAAAGGGGCATACTTTTGTAAATTGCAAAGATGAGTTATTGACCCTTTGCACTGCATGTCATATCATGACAGTGAACAAGTGTGTGAAGTTTCAATCCTTTCCCGTTAGTGGATACTGAGATACCAGCTTACATACAAAACCTTAACCAAAAAATTCTAAGTCGAAAAAGGGGCATAATTTTGTAAAAAAGCAAAATAGAGTTATGGAACCTGCTTTGTGTATGTCAGATCATGACAGTGAACAAGTGTGTGAAGTTTCAATCCATTCCAATCAGTGAGTACTGAGATACCAGCTTACATACAAAACCTTAACCAAAAAATTCTAAGTCGCAAAAGGGGCATAATTTTGTAAAAAAGTAAAATAGAGTTATGGAACCTGTGCAATGTAAGACAGTTTATCACAGTGAATAAGTGTGTGAAGTTTCAATCCATTCCCACAAGTGGTTACTGAGATACCAGCTTACATACAAAACCTTAACCAAAAATTTCTAAGTCAAAAAAGGGGCATAATTTTGTAAAAAAGCAAAATAGAGTTATGGAACCTGTGCAATGTAAGTCAGTTTATCACAGTGAATAAGTGTGTGAAGTTTCAATCCATTCCCACAAGTGGTTGCTGAGATACCAGCTTATATACAAAAACTTAACCAAATCGGGACGCGGACGCCGACGCATGGGCGAGTCCAATAGCTCTACTATTCTATGAATAGTCGAGCTAAAAATGGGCCTAAGAAACGAACACTATATATACTGTACTGTATAGTCTCCACAACATTGTGAACTTAAATGTGTACTAATAATCTGTTCAATAAACCAAAGAAAGAAAACAGGATTTGGGGACAGCAGTCCAGTCAAGAGTATAGAATTTGTTGAAAGTGCATATTGGTGAAATACAGGTGTTCCCTTGTTCTAAAAAAAGTGTCCGTGTACATAGCTAGAGGAAGCATTGTAAACCGGTCATGAAAGATTCCAAGATTTAAATGCTGCAGTTGGTTTCACAAGGAAATATCTAAGTAGATTTCCATCATGTTGAATTACAAAAAAAAATAACATAAATGTATTATTTGGTTTCAGATTTGAAAGACCAGAAAAACACACTGCTAAAGTTGGAAGAGCTTCATATCAGGTAAAAACAAATGTGTTTTATAATAATAGACACTTTAATATTAAACAGCAATGACATGCATGATTTGGTGGTTATTGGCATCATTGCATAGCCCGAGTGCTAATTTAGGTTTAGGAGTACCAATAAACCCTAATCCCTGACCATTGCTGTTTAATGAGCTGTTTATTATATACCTAAACACAACTTCTAGAAATGGGAATTGCACATGGTGTGTCAATACCAAGTTATTTTGCTCGCTTCCAGTTACTGGCATTGGATACATGATTCTGTCCTGTATAATTTTGTTTCTACACATATCAAACATTACTGAGATACTAGCTTACATACAAAGCTAAGCCAAAAACTGCTGAATCAAAAAGGGGCAGAACTTTGTAAGAATTCGAAATAGGAATAGAGAACCTGTGCATTGCATGTCAGATCATCAAAGTTAACAAGTGTGAAGTTCCAATCCATTCCCACGGGTGGGTAGTGAGATGCCAGGTTACATATAAAAACTTAACCAATAATTGCTAAGTTGAAAAAATGGGCATAATTTTTTAAATGCCAGAAGAGTAATGGAACCTGTGTACTGTATGTCAGTACATCACAGTGAGCAAGTTTGTGACATTTCAGTCAATTTCTACACATACTTACTGAGTTACCATCTTACATACAAAAACTTATGATGCATATCATGCCGATGCTGACAAAAAGGACAGCACAGAAGCTCTACCCATTCTTCTAATAGTTTTGCTAAAATCTGTGAAACAGAATTTGTCATTAGTTAGATTTAACAACATTTCAAATATGCTTTTTATCTATATCAGAGCATGGTTACTGCTATTTAATCCAAATCATGTTGGACATGACGATTGATTCTGCCAGTGCAGATCATGATCAACCCGCACATCTGTGCAGTCTGATTGTAACCTGCACTGTTTGCCATTCAGTATCTTTTTGGTATGCACCCCTTTAAACAGTTAATGTAATTCTTCAAAATAAGCTACTTACATGTAACAAACTATTTACTACAGCCAGTATTATAAAGGATGAGCAAGGCATGACTTATTGTTTATGGATCTTACTTGTTCATAAAATAAAAAGCTCAATGTCTTTCATACTTCTTCACTAGTATCACATAATTATTTAAATTACAGTATATCTTATTTTATGATTTGATAGCACTGGACAGATAAATGGTACGATTCCGGTTACCCAACACTGAGACGAGAAGAACTTCCAAAAGTTGCCGACAGACATGAGCCATGTTCTCAGCCATGGCAGTATAATATCGGAACATCCGCCATTAGAAAATGGGACAAACAAAACAAAGACTGGCCAATACATCCAAAATATTCGAATCAAGGATTGCCACCGACGGAGACCCAGAGAGCCAGAGGAATGAACCGACTGTCGATTCCAAAGAATGATAATCTTTACCCATTCTCTAACTACATGACCTCAACATATCGTCGGCCTGTGTATTCGATAATGGGCCCAATGCAAAGGGAACCAACATACGGTGTTACACACCAGCACAACCGCCACGGCAATATGCCATTTGAAGATTATTACTAATCCGTTTATTGAAAGATTATTAAATTGTTAGAAGGTCATGATATGACCTTGTGACGGAGGCACTTTTCATTCATTGTTTTAAGTAAATGAACTAACCAGAAGACTGCCACAATGGAATTAAGTTCTGCCACATATTTAATGCTGGGCATATATTTTTAGAAAATTAAAATTATTGTTATTGTGTTGCTTATTAAATACTGTGGTTTATGTCAATTTTTTTTCAGTGAATCACAAGTAAATTATAATTATTGTTTGTCTTTTTCATATTGTTTTGACAAAGCTCAGTAACATTTATATATATATTTATATTTATTAGTATAAAGAACTAAAAAAGAACAGTTCTTATACAGTGCAACCTCTGTAGAGCAACACTCTTTGGGAGATACAAATATTGACTGTTATATAGAGGTTGTTGTTCTGGAGAGGTAAATTTGATAGTATATTCCAGCTTAGGGAAATTTTGATGATGTTGTTATAGAGAGGCTTTACTGTATACATTTTTTTTTCATACCAGTGCGCTCAAATGTTTTTCATGTTATTGTCATTTAAAGATTTTATTTTACAGCTAAAAGTTTTGTTTTGTTTGAATTTTGTGTAACTGTGATAACTTTTGATGTGTTAAATGATATATTGTGTTGTTTTTATTATAAAAATATATCTTTAAAATAAATAACAATGCTAAATAATCTGATTTCACAATCAACGTCTTTTTAAGAGTTTTGCACTTTTTCAGATATAATTCAACAAAATGCTCAACAAAAATGATTGCATACATGCTATTTATTCATGAATTTAATATTTTTATTTTTTATAAAGCTTTTTAGAGATTTAAAATATTGTAGGTATTTTGTGCTGTTTAATTTTTTTTCTTTTTGAAATTTATATTTAGGGGGGTACATAAATTTAGTAATTCATGTTTTTTTCCTTTTTAAACCAATTAAAAGATCAGTAATATCTTTACCATTTTTTTGTTGTTGAAAAACAGTCTACTCTGCATATAAAATAGTATAAAGATTAAAATAATTATGGGTCAGCTTGGTGCATTATGTTGTTTTTTTTTTTTTCTAAGAAATTTCCTTGGCACACTTTTGTATCTGTTTATTATTGTGATGTTAAGAAAAATCCAATTCCCTCAAGTGCAATGACTCATCTAAGATGTGGCTGTGCTGTATTTAGAAACCTAAAAATTGTATAAAAAATAAATGGTATCATGAAATGATTTGTGTATTTGTATTGCAATCTTATCAATTCCCTTTTTTCTGATTTTGTGTAGGAAAAGATTTACAGCTGAATTATTCCAGGGAAAAATTGTTATGGACTTCTTGCAAAAAAAGCCTTGTGTCACAAGATCCCTTTGTTTTTGGCATGACAAATGGAAGTTGAAGGGGAATGTATCATTTACTTTAGGTACTTTTTAGCAAATGACCCCTATTGATTTTGATACCAATAGGTCAAAGATCAAGGTCACAGTGACCTGGAATAAGTATAGCTTTCATGAAAAGACCACAAGTCATAAGGGAAGTGCAGAAAGTCTCCTTATATAACACAATTTATTCTTTAAAAACACAAAAATAAAATGAAAAACTGTTCTTTTAAGACAAGCAGGCTCTTAATAGATGTGGTATCTCCAGCAAGATTATATTTTCTTTTATATTTAAACCTCAACATCTCAGAGATATCAAAAATCATTCAAGTTGATACCTTAGGACTCCTCCATTTCAGTAATATATCAAATTTTTCATGACAAATGCAGTTGATAGCTTTTCTACACTTTTTACAGATTATAAACAGTTTTAGTAAAATATACCAGCTAGTACTCACTTCATACAGGAGTTATTTTTTAACCCACTTTACCATTTATCCAGACTGCTTATTTTTTGACCAACTCTGGTCTTTCTAAGTGAAAAAAAAACAACAGGTGCACAAATTCACATGCTGGATAATATTCCCACATGATTTCATGACTAGGAGAATTTTTTAAGATATATGCAACACAAGCACTTTATGTGTAGTTTTCACTAAGTCAAGGGCCATAACTCCAATCTGGCTGAGTGAAATCCCAAACAGAACACCAGGTGCACAACTTCATATACTATATAACAATCCCCTAATGTTTTATGACTCTTAAGTCAAATACTTCTGTGATACATCTGACACAGTCTTGTATCCCATTTATGCATATTTTTGACAATCAAGGGCCGTACCAGTAACTATGGTCTGACTGACAAAAATCCAGAACAAAATCCTATGTGCACAACTTCACATGCTGAATAATATAATCCTATGATGTTTCGTGACCCTATGTCATATTGTTTGAGATATGTGTGACACAGCTTTTATACCTTTTTATGCATATTTTTTTACTGTCAAGAGCCATAACTCTGGTCTGACTGAGTAATATCTCTAACAAAACCCCAGACGCACAACTTCACATACTAAGTAATATTCCTGTAACGTTTCATAATACTGGGTCAAATACTTTTTGAGATACATATGACACAAACTTAGGCCCTTTTTATGCCTATTTTCGACTAAGCCAAGGGCCATAACTCTGGTCTGACTGTGTAAGATCCAAATTAAAAGCCCTGGTGCACAGCTTCCCGTGCTGAATAACAATCCTGTGAGATTTGATAACTGGGTCAAACACTTTTTGAGATGTGAATGCTAAAATTCAGACTGAAGGATGGAAGGACAAGGGCAACTCAGCCCCCAATCCCCTCAAAATTGGTGAGTCTCAATGACTTTGTGCATGTCTACTTCATGCTGATGAAGTAACCAAGTTACATTTCAACTGGATGGAAACTGCAGAGTTCAGTACCTAATGTTCTGATGTAGTTTTTCAGTCAGAAAAAGGGCTTCAACTTCAGAATAAATATTCTGACATGAAAGTCCCAAAAATATGCGCATGTCCACTTCATGTCAAAGAAGTAAACCAAATTTCATTTTAATTGGATAGAAACAGAAGAAGTTCAGTACACAATGTTCTGATGTAGTTGTAATATTTTAAAGTTCTAAAAAAGGGCTATAACTCCAGAAACAAGAGGGCCATGATGGCCCTATACATCGCTCACCAGAGTTGATCTGGCCTACTGACCTAGTTTTTGACCCCACATGACCAGGAGTTGAACTTGACCTAAAGATCATCAAGACAAACATTCTGACTAAATTTCATAAAGATTTGGTTACAACTCTGGCCTCTAGAGTGTTCACAAGCTTTTCCTTTGATTTGACCAGTGACCTAGGTTTTGACCCCACATGACCCAGATTCGAACTTGACCTATAGATTATCAAAACAAACATTCTGACTAATTCCCATGAGTTTCAAACTTAAATTGTGGTCTCTAGAGTGTTGAAAAGGTTTTCCTTTGATCTGGCCTAGTGACCTAGTTTTTGACCCCACATGACCCAGTTTCGAACTTGACCTAGAGATCATCAAGACTAACATTCCGACCATGTTTCATAAAGATTGGGTCAAAAATGTGGTCTCTAGAGTGTTCACAAGCTTTTCTATTGACCTGACCTACTGACCTAGTTTTTGACCCCACATGACCCAGTTTCGAACTTGACCTAGAGATCACCAAGACAAACATTCTAAGTTTCATAAAGATTGGGTCACAAATGTGGACTCTAGCGTATTCACAAGCTTTTCCTTTGATCTGACCTACTGACCTAGTTTTTGACCCACATGACCCAGTTTCGAACTTGACCTAGAGATCATCAAGACAAACATTCCGACCAAGTTTCATAAAGATTGGGTCAAAAATGTGGTCTCTAGAGTGTTCACAAGGCAAATGTTGACGCACGACGGACGCCGGACAACGACTGGTCACAATAGCTCACCTTGAGCACTTCGTGCTCTGGTGAGCTAAAAAATCAATCATGAAAGTCCCGACAATATGCGCATGTCCATTTCATGTTGATGATTCGTACCAAGTTCCATTTCAAGTAAATGGAAACTGTAGGAGTTGAGTACACAAGAAAGTGGATGACCAACAGTCTGAAAGACAGTTCAAACATCACATGCTTCCAAGAGCATAAAGAAGTCAAGGTGGGATTTCAGATAAAAGTTAAAATACATGTCATTCACAAACAATTTTAATCATATTGCACCAAACTTTATTATCATTCAATAAAAAAAGAAATTTAGCCAACAAGCTATTTAATGTGTACAATTTGTTTTAAATGAAACAGCATTTGAACAGATTGAGAATTACAAAGGGCATCAATAAATTAAGCAAAAATACCAACATTTCATGGTACAGAATTGTACATGTATAAAATTTAGGTATACTTTGTGTATCATTTCACAAAAGTAAAAATAGATTTTTTACAAATTTCAACAGCAGTTGTCTCTATGCTATTATTAACTTTCTTGGTGTAGTCTAGTTAAACCTGTACAGTAAAATTTATTACAAACGACAAAATTCACAAAAGACAAATTTTTTATATATTTTCTCTTCTTCTTTCTTACTAACAAAAAACTTTTCAAGTTCAACCTCAAATTCAACAGATTATAAAAGCTTACAGCAACAATCGTGCAGCAGCAATGTTTATAACAATAATGTGTAATCTGATTTTAACATACCCATAATAGTTACCTGGTTCATATGAATAAGGAAGAACAAGAAATGTAAAGCAGATGACAATATATGAGCCGTGCCTTGAGAAAACCAACATAGTTGCTTTGCGACCAGCATGGATCCAGACCAGCCTGCGCAGTCTGGTCAGGATCCATGCTGTTCGCTTACAGTTTCTCTAATAACAATAGGCTTTGAAAGTAAACAGCATGGATCCTGGCCAGACTGCGCAGATGTGCAGGCTGGTCTGGATCCATGCTGGTCGCAAAGCCACTATGTTGGTTTTCTCTTGGCGCGGCTCAAATTTCTTTTTCAATGTGAATACAAATTTTAAGCTTCCCAAATGTATTTAAAACTAAGAGTTCACAAAATTTTGAAGCAGCAAAATTATTTGGTTCTTACAAACTGTTTTCAGATCTACTTTTAATCAACATGAAAACCCCAAGTGAGAATACATCCAATAAGGATGGATATGTCTAAATTTTAAATTCGGTCTATACAATATTCATATATATATCAAAGAACTTATTTAAATAATATTTTAAATAATAAACATTCTCTTCATATATCATTAATGATATTTTCATAGATAAACCAGTATTACAAAATATTACCTTTTTAAAAAAAATGCAAACAACTGACTCTTCAAGCAAAAAAAAAAAAAGAAAAGAAATACTGAAGTTTCATAAAAAATAAACTTTTAATATTTTACATATAAAACATCTACATACCTATTTCATTTACAGTTCATAAAATTTAAAGGTTTTTAAAACAATTTATAAATTACAATGTACGGGCACTTTATAATATAACAGCCTTCAGCAGACTATGCTTTGTTCAGATTTATGGAAAACATTTCTCCTTTCAAATCGCACTAAAAAGTTTTAAAACACTTGTGTATACAGTTTCATATTCACTTTCAACGCAGCTAAATCCTATTCTGAAAGTAACTCTCAACTTAAATAAAAACAGATCACAGTTTAGTCACTCTGAATACTTTTCAAACACTTTTTTCCTTAATTTCCATAGATTCGACAAGTTCCATCTTGAAAAAGTATGTGAAACATCAAGTGAAAAAGATGACAGTTGGGCATGTGTTATTTAGGAAATATCAAAATCATTGAAATGAATGCAAAAAGAAACAGTCTCTCAGCTCTTAAAACATATTTTCAGTATTTATATCTTGCTGTGCTAAATGAAATATATCAGCACTGAGATGAAGGCAGGCAATAAAGCTTGTATGTCACAATTTCTGGTGAAAATGTAACATGTTTGTCAATGCATGTCAAGACTGTAAAATCTTGAATTTTTCTGACTTTGTTTTTTAATAGTGAAAGAAAACAGATCAGTCCTTCAAAAATTCTTGCAGAAAAATTGCTATTTCAACTATACTATCTCCAGCTCTCATTCTGTCTCTTCAATAAGCAGCTGTCTATTTGAACAGAATGTTTCCCAGGCCTGAATCTGTCTATCTTCCTCTACAGTCTAACCCTTTACAGAGGCATAGACACTAGAAATCGAACTTTTTCATCCTTCTACATACACTTCACACTTTAATTACACCATACTGAACTTAAAGTATACATAATTCATAAACAACAATTTTAAGTACACATATCTTTCTCAAAATATTGATTTAATAAGTTACGAGTTATCCAACATGTTCTTTATATCAGGCTAAAGCATAAATAGAGAACAAAAACTTATAACAACTCAAAGATTTTGAAGCTGATAAAAGTTGACAGCAACTACTTTTTAAAATGTTAAAACTGGCAACATTTCGTAAATATATCAGGGATTAAAATGCTACAATCTTGGTTACATACCTGGTAAATTTTGAATTTAAAAAATAATAACTGACAGAAGATAAGCAGGTTGTCTGTTCTGGGAACATTGCATCAAATATCCTGGAAAGAGCTATATGAAATGTCGAAGACCTTTCATTCATTTAGAGTAGAACACTTGAGTGATCAGCATACAAAAATAGAGAATAACCAAGTGAAAACCATTACATTTCATATCAAATAAAATTTCGAATTCCTCACTTCTGTTTCAACGACAATCTCTATTCATTGATAATACAAAGTTTCTGTTCATTACTAAGACTACCATTTCAAAGCAAAATGGAAACACAAATTTCTATGGAAACACAACTTTCTAAGGAAACACAACTTTCTATAAATATCTTTTAAATGTTCGTCTGTATTTACATACAGATAAAACGCTTCACATCTCCATATGAAACATACCAATGACATATATCTATCATCTTAAACATTTAGCAACACTCGGGCCATCTCATTTTGTAAAACATTCTTACATAACTTCAAATTCTATGATATGTACTATCTCAACTAGAAATAAGTGCTTCAGAATCTCCTCAGATCAAAAACAGGAAACAACACACTTTCTGTTATCCTTTACTAGAGAGCACACACAAAGGGGAATAACTCTAAACGTATAACAGCTCACAAGGGAGGCTGGGTAGAATGCCACATTTTTTTCTGAGATATAAGTCATGTGGCTGAACTCCATTTCATGAAGGCTGGAATATCTTTCACAGGCACGTTGTGTGTATGAGCTTTTAACCGCAAGTTGCGGTCATCAGTGAGCAAAACAACTTCCCTGTAGAGATGTACTGGAGTATCTGAAAAATAATTTCATTTGTGTATAAAACGTTATGATTTTAGAAATATATTTCTTTTTCTGAAAGAAAAAGCTTATGGCAATGATGACCCTATGTTGCGCTCAGTTACTCATCTGACCTTATACCAGTATACCCGAGAAAGATCGATGCAAGAATGCTTTCTACCATGCTTTTTCTGCTTTTTATGGGAAAATGGTGTGACTTGATTAAAGATTTAACCTTATATTATTAGTTTCATCAAATTTTGGTCATATAAAAATGTAATATTAAGGTAATAAAGTTACCTTTATCTTTAGGCATGAAATCCCTGGCTTTATCTTTACAGTAGTAGGTACAACATGAGAGTATGAGATCATCGTTGTTTCCCTGAAATATATACATGTAGCGTATAACAGCATTTTTTTTTCATTCACAAACCAGGGTTTTTTCTTCCTGTTTTGGGAACATAGCCTTTACCCCCAATATTGGGAATTTTGACGCGTAAATGTTACAAATAGGGAAATATCTAGTCCCATAGGATACAGTAAGAATGTGTTTAAGTACTTTCTCATACATTTGTTTCACATTGTACAACCTCTTTAAGATACTACCATTACAAAATTGTCCATAATTTGGTCAATGTTTGTGCAATTTTGATGAATTTTTTTTCAGAATGTAGATTTGGAATTTTTGCACTCATTTTGGGAACAATACATACTTTTTGGTATTGGGAATATAGCCCAATAACGGCTATAAAAACGGCCGCAAAAAAAACCTGCAAACCAGACGATGCTTTGATTTTTAAATCTGGGACAAGTACGTAAAGTGTCCACCATGGAGAATAACATTAACCTAACAAATGACAGAGTTATAAATTTTCTAGGTATACTGTGAAATCATTAATATTCATGGGGGACTTATTTTCATGGACTTCATGGTTTAGTCAAACCACAAAATTTAATCCCAACGAACAGGTAAAATTCCCATTCATTTTATCTTCAAATGTTGAAATCCACGATATCATGTCCCCACGAAAATGCCGTTTTGACCAAAACCACGAAATTTCATGCCCACGAAATTTAATGATTTTACAGTTTACCTTTTTTTTTCTTTTTGGACAAAATACAAACATCAAATACATGTATACCTTTTCCTTCTACAGAAAAGATCAAGTTTAAAGAATTCACTTGAAACAGAAATTAAAGAAAAACAAACTTTTTACTTTGAACACACCTACATGTAAGCAGATTTAAAAAAATACTAACACTAGAGTCGGTCTCTTCGCTTCGGAATGATATGGTTTCCATAACAGTGCCCTTTGAAGTTAGGGCTTTCAAGTGTGAGTTTTTCTTCTCAAATTCTTTCTCTAACATCTCAATGGTATTTGCAGCTCGGTGTTTCACTTTGTTTGCATGGTCTTCATTGTCGTACTGGCCTTTTGTCCTTTGACCCTGAGCTAGGCCATCTAACTCGTTGATTACTGAAACAAACAAAATTTATACAAGTCTTTAACATGTTTTGTAACTGTTAAACCAAAGTCAACCAGCAAGGGGATGCCAGCTGGATTATGCCAGTCTGGGTAAAATCGGATGTGCAAGAAAATACACTGGTTCAATTTTTATTTTCATTTATACATGTACTTGCCAATATAAAACCTGCATAAAAATACTCAATTTGCATACAGTTTTACAAGTTTATTTCTACAAATCAGTACTTACAAACTAGAAATGTCACTATAATATACTGCCGAGTTACCGAACAGTTTTTACCCACTAAAGGTGTATCTATGGAAAACTGTTGATCTGACAAACAGTACTTACGAACCAGTAGTAGAGCAGCAAAACCTAATAAATGGCTTAGTTAATGAGTAACCTAGCCACAAAAAGTTACAAAACATGTCATATACCAAAATGTTTGGCAGGGTCTGAAGTTTATCGGACTGCCAGCATAAATTGCAAATTTTTGGTGCGGACCGAGAAATCCAAGATGGCGTCCAAGATGGCCGCCACTTTAAGATTTTATTCATAACTTTATCATGACATCACAGTACATTAGGGGTTCTAATTGACCAATCAGAGAGCTGCATTTTCGAGTACCTGCCAGTTTCCACTTGGGTATTATCAAGTATATTTACAATGAACATATAGTGACTTTAGAAATAAATATCACACTAATTTAGAAATCAAAATAAGATTTTTCACTGCACATGCCCCAGATGATGCTACAAACAACCAAACTTTGAAGTTTCACTGAATTATTATATCGATTTAATACCATTATTTTAGTTAAAAGTTTGAGATTTTACACAGGCAGTCTATGATAAAGTCCGAGTAAAATGTAATCAATACCCAAGTGAAATTAGTATCATTCCACAATGTTTTGGACATGTTAAAATTATGAATAGGTAAATTTAAAAATAAGGATGTAAATAATTTATGAAGAAAAACCCTGTAACTTAACTGTATACAAGTATTTAAACTAACAATGTGTAAAACATATTATATTTTTGAGGTCACTCAAGGTCATTTCAAGGCCGTTGGCAAGGTCAAAAGGTCAAAAATGTCTAAAATTACTATTTTATCTGCAATTGTTTTACATTCTCTCCAAATTCTATGACATAACTGGCCATTTTTCATATTAGAACAAGTTTGTGTGCATGACAATTCCATTTGCAATATTTTTAGAGGAGTACATTTGGCTAACATGGTTACCATGGTGAAACAAAATTGGTTCTAATATAACTGTTATTAAGATCTAGTTGGTGGAATCACATACAAGTGTGAAAAAAACCACATTTTTCAAACTCCCTTTAATTGTTTGTAGTAAAAGATTCTTTTAAATGTTATATTGTTGGGAGTGATTGAGGTCATTCAAGGACAGTTGGTCAAAATAGCAAAACAGGACACATAAAAAAACACTTTTTAATATACCGTACACACGTTTTCATTCTTTTTCAAATGGTACAAATTTTCATTTCAGAATAGACCTATGTGTTTTACATTTTCATTTGCAATCTTAATTAACATATATTTGCAAATAGTTACTAACGTAATACTCAAATGTTTAAAATATGTTATATTTTAGGTTTATCAAGATAGTTTTTAGGTCATACATATTAAGGCTGAAGTGTCAAAATAACCATTATATCATTATTTTAACTATACAAAATGACATTTATATCATTTTTTTAACTATTAAATTGTTTCATTTCCAAAAAGACATATTCGTATTTATTTCCTACATTAACAAATAAACATAAACTAATATGAATTCAGTTACAAGATCAATATTAATACCTGTATTTATCTTAAACAGCACTTGCATAAACATCTTGAATTACAGTCGCTGCATGCTTCATTTTGAAGCTTTATCTAAGTTCCAACGCTTAAAATTGACGTAAACATTTTTCTTTTTCTGAATTTTGAAAAACTACTGCCTGTAGCGAGACAGAAAATAAGTTAACCAAGGACTGGGTTTATACGAGATATAAAGATATAAGGCTGTATTGTAACGTAACTGAAAAATATTTCTACGCTATTTTCTATCTCTGTGGTAATGCCAAAGCCTCTTTCAGACTTACTAGTTATGGGTCTAACATCAGATAAAGTGAGAATGCGCAATAAGATGAAAAAACTGTTAACGTAATGTGTGTAATTATGAAATAAGTGCGATTAAAACATAAAAACATTGCTTACAATGCAGTGTGTTTTTTTAGTTTCATTTTTCTATTTTTCAAACAACATGTGTCTTCTGTAAGAAGGTTAGCAGGAAAATTCTCCAAATGGGGATGTGGAGACATTTCAATCTTGTGTGTTTTAACTTGAGTGTATGCATGCAGATGGTAGATGTATATTCCAGCTATGGCATGTATGTGTGGACAAGAGTTTTATATGGTAGAGTTTTGACATTTTCGTTGGTTGTTGTGATGTTTTGTTTTATGAAGTCTAAAGTTAAATTTGCATTTGAAGCTATTCTAATGATAAGTCAATGTTTTCTAACAACTATTTGACATGTGGCTTTAAAACTTTGAATACTTGTTTATATGTATTAGTCTCTACCAATAGGCAAGAGTACATAACTCTGTCAAGTAATTTGGCTGAATTATGGCTCTTTTTGGACTTGAAAATTGGTTCAGATTTCGTACAAGTCCATGTTTTGTAAAAACTATTTGAAATGTGGCTTTTAAACTTTGAACACTTGTTTATTATAACAGTATCTACCAGTAAGCAAGAGTAAGTAACTCTGTCAAGTATTCTGGCTGAATTATGGCCCGTTTTGGTCTTGGAAATTGGTTCAGATTTCGTACAAGTCCATGTTTTGCAACAGCTATTTGACATGTGGCTTTGAAACTTTGAACACTTGTTTATTATATTAGTCTCTATCTGTAGGCAAGAGTACTTAACTCTGTTACATAATTTGGCTGAATTATTCCCGTTTTTGGACTTGGATATTGGTTCAGTTTTCGTACATGTTTCGTCGAAACTACTTGTATTTGTTATGTGGCTTTGAAACTTTAAACACTTGCTTTTCATAATGATTTCAATCTTTAGGCAATAGTTCAACTATTTTGGCTGAATTATGGCCCTTTATGGACTTGGAAATCCGTTAAATTTTTCAAACCAGTCCATATTTTGTCAAACATGTTTGTCATATGGCTTGTTTACCATCATAGTTTACAAATGTAGGCAAGACTACATAACTAGGACAAGTACTGTAGTTCAGTTATGGCCCTTCTTTGACACAGAAATTAGTTAACTTTTGCAAACCATTCCATATTTTGTCTAAACTGTTTAATATATGGCTTTGAAACTTTGAACACTTGCTTACCATCATGGTCACACATTGCCATATAGTGCAAGACTTATCCAAATCCACAAATAGTGGTACATTGTTTGTCTTGTCTATTTTTCTTCTTTTGTCTGAAAATCTCTTGTAATATTTTGACCCCATACTTCCATAAATTCTTCAATTAGTCTAACGCGCTGTCAAAAGACAGCTCTTATTGTTTTGGTTGTGTTGCATTTGGAAGGATTCAACTCCATGTCCCACTCATTTTCCCCATTTAAACTTGTTAAGAAAGATTGTGTAAGTTTGATTACAATATCATCAACAATGTGTCGGACTTGTTACTTGATAGAGATGGAAGATTGTTTGTATCTTGTGGAACACCAGATGTTACAGGTACTTCACCTCCATGGCTGCAGACTGACTTCTATTGAGTAGGAATGCCACAAGCCACTCGAGAAATTGTAGGCAAACACCTTTAGAAGAAGTTTGAGTGGTTTACCTTTTCAAAAACTAAACTTAGGTTGAGAAAGATCAAGTTAGTTTGTTTATAAATGGTAATGTTTCTAGTCATTTAATCTGTTAAATTAAATACAATCAGCTGAGTCAGACAAGACTTTGTCACGAAAGCCATGTTGGAGGCCATGAAGAATGTTGTGTTACGTAAGGTGAGCAAAAACTTAACCAAAACATAGAAGTTTATGGTATAAGCCAATAGTCTGCTAAGTTACTTGGGTCTCCCTTTTTGAGCAGCGGGACTAATCCGCTGGGCTAGTAACCAAAGGAGATAGGTTTGGAAAATTATTACTAGAGCATCAACAATTTTTACCCGAAGCGCTTAAGGACAACTGAGTGACTTAAGGTTAGCTAGCACTTTGAGACCATGCAGTTCTATCAATTAGGATTTAAGAAATATTGGGATACTGACAATGTTACAATAGAAAGATATAGACCTTTTCTTGTTTGAAAGATTGTGGTGATTTGTTGGCCAATACAGATTGAAACTTGGTATCTAATAAATTTGCTTTACTGTTTGATTTAATGGTTCCTGAAACTGCAAATTTAAGTAGAATGTAAATATCTACTAGAGTTTAACTATAAATATATTTAACAATAACAATCGGATGTAGATTATTTACCATATCAATTACAAAATCAAAATTTGCATACGTCACTAAAGTAATTATGTAATTTCTATTATTACATACTATTTTCAACTTTGAAATGGAACATCTGTCAATATTGTTGTTAATTCAGGCATGTGACGTCACTAATGACAGCCGTGGTGTTAAAATGTATTATATACTTAGTATGAATAGTACCAAATTTACGTTAAAAGTAAACAAAAACCTTTTGGTACATTTGTTGATAACATGATATTGTCAATAAACGACTTAGGTGTGCGTTCTGCTCTAAATGGCAGTGGCCTTATGGTTAAGGTGTCAACCGCTCAACCCGGGATCTCAGAGTACGAGCCCTACTAGGGTCATGACCATGCAAACTCATATGGCATTGGTACTAGTTTTTCCAGGAGACGGACTCCAGAGTGGTTCAAATAAGCTTTAAGCTTTCATCATAATCAAGCTGAAAAAGTACATACTAATGGCACATCTAGTAACACAATGGCCTTCGGGTCATTATGGCCAGAACGCCCACCGAAACCATATATTAACTTTGTGATCTTGACGTCTACAATTGTTACTTCTACACAGCCAAACGAGCCGAGCAAAATATGTATCATTATATATGTTTAAACAAATGTACAATCTTTAATATGAAAATTCGTGCAATTTAAAATATTAAAAATATATATAGGGCCTAGGTGGTTTTATGCTATTTTCACCCTTTGACCTTGAATATGACCTTGAAAATGGCCGTGACCGGTTTCCACTAACTAGATCTAAACTAATGGCTATATTGAAATGCATTTGGTTTCACCAAATTTTAGACCGTATTTGACCTTGTGTATGAACATTTATTTTAAACATTTTTTAGTTTGAATACTTGTATGCCATTAGGTCACATGTGTTTTCTTCATTGATATTTAATAGCTTTATTTCTGACGCGACCTAAAAGGACAAAAATAGCGGCCATCTTAAAACACTGCAATGACATTGACCATGAACCAGAATATTATGTTTGTTAAAAACTGTCTTACATGCGTTTTCTTCATAAGTATATCTAAATCTGCCTAATAGAGATTAAATTCCGGCCATAGTAAAGAACATTTAGGTATTGCTATAGTTACCAGATCTATCCACTCAATTTGTAAGTGAAAAAGTAATTTTGCGCTATTTTGACCTTGACCTTAACCTTGCATAATAGAGATTAAATTCCGGCCATAGTAAAGAACATTTAGGTATTACTATAGTTACCAGATCTATCCACTCAATTTGTAAGTGAAAAAGTAATTTTGCGCTATTTTGACCTTGACCAGTTCCAAAATTATAACACTTCTTCTTACTACACACAATAGAAGTAAGTTTGTAACATCTGTTCTTTTCAAAGACAGTTTAAAAACTTGTATATTAATCTACCAAATAGCTATATTGTAACATATTTAGTTCAACTATGGTAACCATGGTTACCAAATGAACTCCTCTAAAAAAGTGCAAATGAAACTGCAATACACACAGATCTACTTTGATATGAGAAATAACAAATTATGTCATTCAGTTTGGAGACAATAAAAAAGATTGTAGCTTAAACAGTGATTTTAGACCGTTTTTGATACTTTGACCTTAAGTATGATCTTGAAATGACCTTGAGTGACCTCGAGAATATAACAATTATTTAACACTTTCTTAGTTTAGATACTTGTATGTGGTAAAGTGTCTTGTGTTTTCTTCATAAATATTTACTAGCCTTATTTTCAAATCTACGTATAAGGACTAAAAATGGCGGCCATCTTGGACGCCATCTTGGATTTCTCGGTCCGCACCAAAAATTTGCAATTTATGCTGGCAGTCCAATAAACTTCAGACCCTCCAAAACATTTTGGTATATGACATATTTTGTAACTTTTGGTGGCCAGGTTGAATGCTAAAACTGGGGGTTTGCTGCTCTACTACAGAGGTATAACAAGGGTGTACTGTCGATCTATCAACCAGTACTTACCGACTAGAGGTATAACAAGGGTACATTGTTGATCTACCAGCCAGTACTTACTGACTAGAGGTATAACAAGGTATACTGTTGATCTATCAACTAGTACTTACAAAGCAGAGGTATAACAAGGTATACTGTTAAGCAGTAGTTAATGACTAGAGGTATAACAAGGTTTATCCTGTCACTTGCAGTATTTTCGACCCGATATCAGGGCGCCGTATATCTTTCTTGATATACCATCAGCTGATCATGTGACCAGTGATATACAGTCAGTTGATCATGTGACCTTATGATCGATATTGTTGTCATAAGAAATTTTGCAACGAAACCATCATCATTGTGTTGGAAATGTCCGAACTAAGAAAATGAGTGGTCAAATAATGAGTTTTTATTCAAAAACGAAGAAGTTATTGCGATTTTGCCGGTAATCACGTCATTATATAAGTGACGTCATTACGAATATGACGTCATTAAAGCGGTTGTCGCACACTTATTTTTGTAAAATAAATTGCCAAATATCGGAAAATGAAGTAATGACAAGATAAATAGAATAATAGGTTAGTGCCTAAGATGGAGAAAGTTTATCTGGCTCGGCTTCGGGCGTTATCAGGTTCGCCTTCGGCTCACCCGATAACCTCCTCCACCTCGCCAGATAAACTTTCTCATCTACGGCACTAATCTATTATTCTCTATATATTGCTGTTCTACAAACCAGTACTTACCGACTAGAGGTATAACAAGGGTGTACTGCCGATCATTGATCAGCTTCATCAGACTAGGTAGATGGTCAATGAAACAGTTGGTGTCGGGAATGAGGAAAATTGGACGGATTTCTATCTCTATACAGCTGTGACGATTTGTCTCTATAACATTCTGTAACAGTAATCAAGCAAGTATAACCTGTAACAATATTCTGAGAAATTCTTTGGAATCATTTTCTTTTGTCTGGGTCTAGGTTGTACTGATTCATATAATCAAATCTAAATAAAAACATATTTTTGCTCATTTTATCTGTGTTTTATAACATGAAATTAGATAACAAGAGCTGTCCGTAAGACAGCCAAGCTCGACTATTCGAAATATTGTCACAGAAGCAGGAAATTATTACCCAAAATGTTAAATATCAAAAGAGTTTTAAGTTCGAAACGGGACATAATTTGACCAAAATGCATATCAGTTATGGGACTTGATGCTATCAACTAGTTTAATAACCCCGAAGAAACATGTGAAGTTTCAATTCCATATCTGCATTAGTTTTGGAGATAGTAACTTGCATGTAAAACTTTAACCAGAATTTTCTAAGTCCAAAAGGGGGCATAATTTGCTCAAAATACATGTTAAGAGTTATGGAACTTGACCCAGTGAGGTTGGTAACTGACCTAGAAAAAGAATAAATAAGTTTCAAAGCTATATGCCTTTTGGTAATAGCTGTATGTACTTGTACGCAAAACTTTAACCAGGATTTTCTAAGTCCAAAAGGGGGCATAATTTGCCCAAAATACATGTCAGAGTTATGGGACTTGATTCTATCAACTAGTTTTATAACCCCGAAGACACATGTGAAGTTTCAATTTAATATCTGCATTAGTTTTGGAGATAGTAACTTGCATGTAAAACTTTAACCAGGATTTTCTAAGTCCAAAAGGGGGCATAATTTGCTCAAAATACATGTCAGAGTTATGGGACTTGGCCCAGTGAGGTAGGTAATTGATCTAGAAAAAGAAAAAATAAGTTTCAAATCAATATGCCTTTTAGTAATAGCTGTATGTACTTGCACGCAAAACTTTAACCAGAATTTTCTAAGTCCAAAAGGGGGCATAATTTGGCCAAAATACATGTCAGAGTTATGGGACTTGACCCAGTGAGGTAGGTAATTGATCTAGAAAAAGAAAAAATAAGTTTCAAATCTATATGCCTTTTAGTAATAGCTGTATGTACTTGCACGCAAAACTTTAACCAAAATTTTCTAAGTACAAAAGGGGGCATAATTTGGCCAAAATGAAGGTCAGAGTTATGGGACTTGGTGCTATCAACTAGTTTTATAACCCCAAAGACACATGTGAAGTTTCAATTCAATATCTGCATTAGTTTTGGAGATAGTAACTTGCATGTAAAACTTTAACCAGAATTTTCTAAGTCCAAAAGGGGGCATAATTTGCTCAAAATACATGTTAGAGTTATGGAACTTGACCCAGTGAGGTTGGTAATTGACCTAGAAAAAGAATAAATAAGTTTCAAAGCTATATGCCTTTAAATGATAGCTGTATGTACTTGCATGCAAAAACTTAACCAAGGTGTGACGCCGACGCCGACGCCAGGGTGAGTAGAATAGCTAGACTATTCTTCGAATAGTCGAGCTAAAAATAGCTATTTTGGTCAAACAATAAAAGCTAGAGCTATCACTTACTGTGATTACCCTAGAACACTGTTTTATATCAAGGAAAAGAGGCTTTTGTGTCAGGTTTCCCTAACCAGACTTTCCTCCTCTTGCGGAAAAATTAAAACTGACAAACTTGCTTGTGCCATGAGGAGGAGTTAAGTGTTGCATAGCCAACAGAACGTTTAGGTAAGGGTTTCTTTTTTATCAAAATTTTGAGAAGTTATTTATAATCTAATAATCTAGCAAACTATTTATGAACAGAATCATCAAATTTTGTTTTTTGTATTGTGTGACACAGTGCTACGAGCTTAACTTTGTGACATCACATCATTATGACATCATACTTTATCATACTTTCATGACGTCACAGGTGAATCATAACTGAGCTAATTTGTTCGTATAGATCAAAACGTCTTTTACGGCCCTGCATATCAGTACGACATTTTGGTATAATTATGTTTTTGAAATGTTGTTTACAACCGTTTTGCCCTGAAATAATTTGTATGTAATGGAACAGAAGTAGAATTGTAAAATGTATCAGCCAATCATACTTTATCGAAGATTCATATACAGGTTGTTTGCTATGTCTTTATATAGCAATTAATGTGAGTCGTGTTAGAAAAATACTTAAATCATCTTTGCTTGACCCATCATATTCATTAACTTCTGCTTTTCCATACAAGCAAAGTGATGTATTGCATCAGGATATTCTTGTAAATGTTTAAGTAGACAAATACTTTTGTTGGGAGAAAAAATTTACACCGAAATCTATACTATCTCCAACAGGACTGAATATCTAACAAGAGAGTTTCTTTGAAACAAAATGTTTTTTTACTGAAATGTTATTTATAAAGTCTGCTCCAATATTGTGCACTCAACACTAACTTACCTTCCTATGTTCATGTAACCTTTTCTTTTCCTCCATTCTTTTCTCCAGCTCTTCTTTCCTTGCTTTCAGATGTTGTACATGCTGATCATCTGTATCCTCCAGATGAACTATCTCTTCATCTTCAATAACCACATCATCTTCCTGTAAAGGGAGGTAATCATCAAGTTATAAATTGGTTATGTAAAGGGAGGTAATCCTCAGTTATAAACTGGCAATGTAAAGGGAGGTAATCATCAAGTTATAAATTGGTTATCTAAAGGGAGACAATCCTCAGTTATAAAATGGCAATGTGAAGGGAGGTAATCATCAATAATATATTGGTAAGCAATTATCTACCTACACATTAATACTTATAAGAAATGCTCCCATATCTTCAACAACTACATCAGGTAATCATCATTTAACCAATTTTATTTCCTTTTAAAAGGGGATGACAATTTCAAGAGGAGCTATATTTGTGTATTTCAAAGTTAATAGATAAGATTATATTAAATTTTGTCGATAAGCACCTCCATAAAACACACTAAAATTCAGGGCCTCCTCTGCAATTTGCCAATGTAGCCAAATGCTACAAATTCAAAGAACTGGCTACTGATTTTTTGAAAGTGACTACAAGAATTTTATTAAAATGTGGCCAAATTCCAGCAATTCAGCTTCAATTTGGCAGTTTCTCTCAAAAAGTGCCAACTTTCTGAAGCCCAATGGAGGCCTTTCACACAAATATTAATGATTTGTTCTATAAAAGTCAACATACTGGTATGACTTATAATTATATATTTCATAATTAAAATATCGACTTAAAAACATAACACTGCCTAAGGCATGGTCAAGAAAAACTTTAATGATGGTCATACACATTAAATTACTACAACATTATCATTTGCTTTTTTCATAAGCCCTGAGGCTATAAAAATATTCACCATTGTCATGTGTTTATCGTAAAAAAAAACTAATATAATATTTAATACAATTCAATTTACAAAAGCTTTGCAAGTGATGTTACCATATATATTTTTTCCTACTCCTCCTTAAGAATTGGATTTGCTTCAAAAGGGGGATAATTAGTTCAAAGAAAGAAGCATAACCTTGAGGGTTTTTTTCATTAATAGATATAATAACACATTTCTATATCTTCACAAACTACAAACATTTACTACAAAAGCCTAATTTGCGGATGTTTGCGAACATCAATTTTGGATTTCAAGAAAATCATGAATTTAAAGTTAAACTGAGGATTTGTCAACTTAATGTAAAGCTTTGTATATGGATTTAAAGTAAAACTGAGGATTTCAAGTACAGCAAATATGTTAACGTTCAGGAAATTAAAAAAGAGATTATCAAAGAGATCAAACCAACTATATCCTCTGGTGGTTATATTTGCTGTTTATACACTATACATCCAATACTGTGACCTTGAGAACTTACAGACTATCCGTGTACAACATCAACAACGCAACAGCACAGATACTTTATTTAAGCAACAGGGAAAAGCTTGGAAAAGTATTGTCTGGTATGAACTGTGGCATGGAGGTAGGCTTTATTTCTTATTCTTATTTCCATTTTTTTTTCAAGAAGTAAAACTTCTTAAATTATTTAACCTCTACTTTTTTCTATTATGTTTTGGCTATGCTCCTACATTGACAGATTAATAAATTATACTCAAAAAAAAAAAATTCTTGAGTAAACTAGCTAGATAAACAGATTTATTCAGCGTGCATGTCAAACAGTATGCATAAATATATAAAGCAGAGCTGTTTGTAAAACACATATATCCTCCATGATAGCCTGCTGGGTTGTCTATTGACCACAGACAACCATTTTGAAAAGATTGAGCTAAAACCATTTTTAGTCTAGAGGTCAATGAGACATTTACCTTTGACCACTAACCCCCAAATTGATAGCAGTCATCAACTGACCACAAGCAATTATCTCATGAAGTTTGACAAATATAGGCCTAAGCGCTCTTTAGTTAACTGTTGGGAAACTGTTTTCATTCTCAAGGTCCCTTTCCCCTTCCCAGCCTCCATAAGATAGTGATCATCTACTGATCTATGAAGTTGACCACTGTGAGATCAAGCATTCTCTACTTATTGATTGGAAACCAAATGGCGGTCCACCAACAGACAGACTGACATACTAATATCGAGAAAAACGAACACTCGTTTCTTTATAGGGTGGGTGCATAATTATGAACTTTGTTACTGTGCTTTCAAGACTGGTAGACAAATGCTCCTCAACCCTCATCACACCAGGGACAAGGAAAACAGATATGTTTTTTTCTACGTAAATAAAGGCACAACAATTCTGCTCACTTTGCTTACACACCATTAATAAGTATTTTAACACCATTGAGTACAATATTCATAGACCTATTAGAAATTTTCTTCTTATTTTGCCAGCAAGTTTAAGTAGAAGTTTCAAGGTGAAATTTAAAAGCATTACACAAGTTTTCTTGCTTCTCTTGTTTGTCACTATTCAACATAACTAATACCACAGTGGCAATATTCCAATGACAGTTATACGTAAAGCATTCAAAAACTAGATGTGTGTCCACAGACACATGTGCCCCACTTCCGGTCACTGCACATGGTTTTTCATGACTCAGTGAAACATTTTTCATTAAGTCAAGGACCATAACTCTGGTGAAGCTGAGAGAAATCCCAAAAAGTATACCAGGTGCACAACTTCACATACTACATAACAATCCTCTTACGTTTTATTACTCTAGGTCAATTACATTTTGAGATACAAGGGACACAAACTTTTATGCCTTTAATGCATATTTTTGACTAGGTTAAGGGTCATAACTCTAGTATGGCTGAATGGACACTGGGTGCACAACTTCACATGCCAAGTGATCTGTTATAATTTTTCTAATATGTTTTTAAAATACACATGGCATAAATCCACACTGATGTGCAGCTCATAAGTGCACCCATCCCCCCCACTCCTCTCACCTCGATAATTTTTTTATTTTTTTTATTTTGCTGGTGGTGGTTATGGTGGTTGGGGGAGGGGTGCGAGGGGGGGGGGGGCACAAAAATCTGCTCTTTCCACTTCAAAATAATAATTACATTTATAACAACAACCTAAGGTAACATCCATAGGCAATAAACATCATCATAATTTAGGTGGGGAGACATTCCTTTGAAACTAAAAGCTAGAAATATACAATTTTGATACGTGTTCATTTAGTACTATTTATACAACAAGGAATGAACAGAGCAAACATCCCCATAATGTCTCCTTAATGTTATAGCACCCCCTAAAATAATCTTTAGAAAGTCCTAAAAGTTCCCATCCCTCAACAAACCCCAAATCCTGGATCCACCCTTGGTTTTGGTTTCAGCCCAGTCCAATTGCAAATAAGTTTCATTTTTGTTTTAAAATGCCATTAAGTTAACTGTAATCAAAGGAAACTTTATCTTCTTCAGGTTTACGAATGAATGCCAAGTCAGTTGATATGACTTTATGTGAATATAAACAGTGCACTATCAACTTTATAGACAATGCTCAACAATTTCGAGACTATTATTCAACAGCAGACGCAGTTATATTCCAAGGTGGGAGGCTGCCAAAAAAACCTCCGAAACGTGCCAACGAAAACCAGGTTTATATATTTTCTACTGTGGAGTCACCGATACATCTCTTATTCTCATTCGGTGGGAAACTTTGGTTTGGAGCTATCAACTGGACCATGACATATAGACTAGATTCGGATATCTTATACAAGTATGGTTCTTTTAAGCCTAAAAATGAATCTGATATTCCTGTCAATAAAGATTACTCGCAAATATTTAAACAAAAGACGAAAGAAGTTGCCTGGTTAGTGAGTGACTGTCCAACAGAAAGCAAACGTGAAAAGTATGTGAACATTTTACAGAGATATGTAAGAGTAGATATATATGGGCGATGTGGCCCGTACAAAAACTGCACGAAAGAAGAAGGGATGCAATGTCTCCAAAAGATTGCAAAGGATTACAAATTTTACTTATCATTTGAAAATTCAATATGCAAAGACTACATGACTGAGAAGGTTTTCGTGTGGTTTGAAATGGATACGATCACCGTCGTAAGAGGTGCTAGAAATTATAATAATCTTCTTCCAAAAGACACATACATTGATGCTCATAACTTTTCATCTATTGAAAAGCTAGGTACATTTTTAAAAAGACTGAGCAAAAATGAGAAAGAATATGTCAAATATTTACAAGAAAAAGATAAATATATAACAGAGTCATTGAATACTCAAGTTCAAGCAGCTTACTGTGATTTATGTAAAAGACTTCATAATGTCGATGATTATAGAAAAACTTATCAAAACGTAAATCGATGGTGGTTTGAAAATTCTTGTCAAAGATCTGTCAATGATATTCAATGAGATTCAACAGACATTAAATATATCAAGGCAAAGGTCTGACCAAAATGACTGACATCAAAATGAAAGAAAATGGAAAAAAAAAGAATACATGTTTGCAGTGGACAAAAAAATCAGTTGCCTAGAGATACAAGAAAACGGAGTATAAGTACATTTTATGGGTCAGTGAATAAATTAACTGTTCCAGTATTTCTCAAGGCTGACCTGATTAAATTTTGATCATCAAACAATAAAACGTTCTAACCTCTGACAGCTCTTGCTGATCTTGTCCATCAACATTACGCTCATCATTCTCAAAACCGTCAGACGGAGCCACGCTGTAGTATTTCTTTGTCTCCGCACTGTACGCTAACATCGGTGGCTCAACTCCACATAGGTACTCTCCAAACACACGCAACTTCTCCACTCTCAAACAGTCTCGGGCCATATCCTGAACGAGCAATATACAAATACATTTAGCAGTAGATTCAAAGTCTGTTAATGTATGAATATAAAAAGATTTCTAAATTGTTTTATTTGGTTTTAAGTCACAAAATCTTAGTTATGGTGACTTTTCAGCCAGAACCATGATCCTCTTGAAGGCATTACTTTCGGCATGGTTGGACACCTAGGTAGAACTACTATCCTTCCGTATGTCACCCAAACACTCTAAAATGTATTATATATTGGCAACCCACTAGGCAGGGGGCAAGTGATCTGAACTTAAGCTACCCTTCTCTATCAGCCACAGAGACACATTTTATAGCTTTCACCAAACTTGCTCAAGGTATATTTGAATACTGAAAGAAGGCTTACTCTGAAGAACACTTTGAAATCTTTTGGTTTTGTTGGCACAAAAATTTGGCAAATCAACTATTTTATGGTGATTGACTTTGTGACAAACATTTGAAAATAAGATGAATGGAAATTTCACATATTCACTGAGATTTAAATTCATGGATTGACTTCACCATGAAACTTTCCACTCAAAATTATTCAGGATTTGCAATTATTTTTACATGGGTTAAAATGTTTAATTAGTTCTAGAAGAAAAACTTAAATTTACAAAAGTTTTTTTTTTAATCAAAGCAAAAAAAATACAGGTATATCACATTCTTGCTTACCTTGTCAACACTGTCCTCGACAAATGTACTAGTTAGTGGTGTTGTCAGAAGTGGCACAAATCCAGACATCATCATGTCTTCTGACAGTATCACTGCTTCCAATCCTAGACAATTATCATTGATAAGAAGTGTTTAATTGGAAACATAGTAATATGAAACTTTAGAATGTTCAAAACGGCAGTTAAGCTTGCTTTAAGACAGTTCTGCATGTCTGATAAGCTGGAAGTAATTGTGTAATGATATTTATGCTGACAACATAGAATAAAGCCTGGACTCGGCATACAGTAATTAAAATCCGTGTATGTATTAAAGGCAATCTGTGATTGAATCAATTAAAATTTCAATGTAACTATATTTCTAAAGATAAATTATAATACTACAACATTTTTCATATTAAGTAATTCGAAATAAAGTATTAAAACCAGTTTGAAATTTGCGGATCTCTGCAATCATGGCCAAGTACCTTTGATCAAAAACAAGCACACAAACCTATGTCATGTTTTTATTTAAAACTGTGGGAAGTTTCATTAACAAGAGCACCGCCTTGCGGGTGCTGACGCTCATCTGATTTTTTTTGTGTAATAGAAATATTGTCCTACCCATGATTTTCTAAGTCTAAAAAGGGCCATCATTCTTGCAAAAAGCAGGATAGAGTTATGTTTCTTGATGTACAGTGTCCACTTATGATGGTGAAAAACTGTTGCAAGTTTTAAAGCAATAGCTTTGATAGTTTATGAGAAAAGTTGACTTAAACATAATACTCAACCAAGAAAATGATTTTCTAAGTCCAAAAGGGGCAATAATTATTGCAAAAATCAGGATGGAGTTACGCTGCTTGCTGTATAGGGTCAGCTTATGATGGTGAACAAGTGTTGCAAGTTTCAAAGCAATAGCTTTGATAGTTTAAGAGAAAAAGTTGACCTAAACATAAAACTTAACCAAGAAATCTGATATTTTCTAAGTCCAAAAGGGGCCATAAATCTTGCAAAAAGCTGGATGGAGTTATGTTTCTTGCTGTACAGGGTCAACTTATGATGGCGAACAAGTGTTGCAAGTTTTAAAGCAATAGCTTTGATAGTTTAGGATAAAAGCTGACCTAAACATAAAACTTAACCAAGAAAACTGATTTTCTAAGTCCAAAAGGGGCAATAAATCTTGCAAAAAGCAAGATGGAGTTATGTTTCTTGCTGTACAGGGTCAGCTTATGATGGTGAACAAGTATTCCAAGTTTCAAAGCAATAGCTTTGACAGTTTGGGAGAAAAGTTGACCTAAACATAAAACTTAACCAAGAAATCTGATATTTTCTAAGTACAAAAGGGGCCATAAATCTTGCAAAAAGCAAGATGGAGTTATGTTTCTTGCTGTACAGGGTCAGCTTATGATGGTGAACAAGTATTCCAAGTTTCAAAGCAATAGCTTTGATAGTTTAGGAGAAAAGCTGACCTAAACATAAAACTTAACCAGGCAACGCCGACGCCGACGCCGACGCCGACAACCGCTCAAGTGATGACAATAACTCATCATTTTTTTTCAAAAAATCAGATGAGCTAAAAACTACATTGTAGAAACAAAATAAGAATGACTGTATCTGTATGGTGTGAAAAGTCACATTTACATTTTCAACAGGTAAACGAAACAGTTTGAAACTGATTACATAAACAATGTAATAGGTTAATAATTTAAAAAAAAAATTTTTTGATATACATCACAGATCTTACCATCACTTCTCTCTGTATAAAACTTGACTTGTGATGTGTCCATCTCTTTCAATATATTGCACAATGTAGCTGTACATGACCATACATCTATATCAGGTCTGAAATTTAACTTGTATTATCAGTTTAATGACTTTGTATGGTGTTTCAAGTCAAACAGACACAATGCAGATCATATGGCAGTCTTTTTAGTGGAGGAAGATCTCTGACATCCTATAGGCATTAGTTCAAGCCCTCTAGATAGAACCATCAACCTTCCACAAGCTAGCCTGACAGCTTCCTCACATGCAGACACAAGCAGGGCTCGAATCCACAGAGTGGGAAGTAAGTATTCAGTAGCCAGCAATCTGTAACCACTTAGCCACAGAGGCCCTGCAGATAGTTCAAAGACTTTTGTTAATCAAGTGAATTTTCAAATCACGATAAATCATGTAGGAATCCTTCAAAATTCAATAAAGTTCCAAGAATAAACAGGCTCTGCGCAACAGAAAACAACAGAATTATTGATCTCTTGTATGTCTTTAGACCAATACAATGTACTATGTTTCCTGACATCTAGCAATGAGCCATCTTAGCCCTTAAAAATGCAAGAAAGTCCCTAGAAAGCCATCTGATGACTAGGGAGAGTTTAGAAGTATAACCCTAGCATGACAAACAGACATTATTTTGATACAAAGGACAACTATTTTAGACTGTAACAAAACAAGAAATGTCTTACCCCACAGCTGGATCCCGCACTTGTGGTGGAGGATTCCATAAATCTGCATGACAAATCATCCAGTTAGTCCAAACCTTGATGCCGGGGACCAGCTCTTCAAGTTCTCGACTGAACATACGACCGGGGTAATCATCAGACCTGGTATGAATGGCCAACAATTGGGCACATCTCTCGACTAGAATCCCAAACATGTCTAACCCCATCTGGACTGAATGTTGTTGTAACAAAGATCTACATGTAGATTCTAATGATTCATCTGAAAAACGAGTCAACTGACAATCTAGCTTTCACATTGTACATTTCATTTTTACTCAAGTTTGTTTACTTTTTAGGTTGAATGGTTCAATGTAATTTTTCAATAGTATGTAGCTATGAAGTAGTGGTCAGTGTATGAATACTATCCTTTCTCTGTAATGAAATAACAACTTATCCCAGTACTATGAAATCATTAATATTCCCAAGGGGACTAATTGTTGTGATTTTGTGGATGTGACAATTGACGAAATTAAATCCCAACATTAAGACAAGAGGACCATGATGGTCCTGAATCGCTCACCTCTTCCCACATGACCCAGTTTTGAGTATGACGTCGTTTTTTCTATTATTTGACATAGTGACCTAGTTTTTGAGCTCATGTGACCCAGTTTTGAACTTGACCTAGATATTATCAAGATAAAAATTCTGACCAATTTTCATGAAGATCCATTGAAAAATATGGTCTCTAGAGAGGTCACAAGGTTTTTCTATTATTTGACCTATTGACCTAGTTTTCGAAGGTACGTGACCCTGTTTTGAACTTTATCTAGATATCATCAAGGTGAACATTCTCACTAACTTTCATGAAGATCTCATGAAAAATATGGCCTCTAGAGAGGTCACAAGGTTTTTCTATTTTTATATCTACTGGCCTAGTTTTTGATCACACATGACCCAGTTTCGAAACTGACCTAGATATCATCAAGGTGAACATTCAGATCAATTTTCATGAAGATCCATTGAAAAATATGGCCTCTAGAGAGGTCAAAAGATTTTAATAATTTTAGACCTACTGACCTAGTTTTTGACCGCAGTTGACCCAGTTTCCAACTTGACCTAGATATCATCAAGATGAACATTCAGACCAACTTTCATACAGATCCCATGAAAAGTATGGCCTCTAGAGAGGTCACAAAGTTTTTTTATTATTTGACCTACTGACCTAGTTTTTGACGGAACGTGACCCAGTTTCAAACCTGACCTAGATATCATCAAGGTGAACATTCTGACCAATTTTTATGGAGATCCATTCAAAAGTATGGCCTCTAGAGAGGTCACAAGGTTTTTCTATTTTTAGACCTACTGACCTAGTTTTTGACTGCACATGACCCTGTTTCGAACTTGACCTAGATATCATCAAGTTGAACATTCAGACCAACTTTCATACAGATCCCATGAAAAATATGGCCTTTAGAGAGGTCACAAGGTTTTTCTATTATTTAACCTACTGACCTAGTTTTTGATTGCACGTGACCCACTTTCGAACTTGACCTAGATATCATCAAGATGAACATTCAGACCAAATTTCATACAGATCCCATGAAAAATATGGCCTCTAGAGAGGTCACAAGGTTTTTCTATTATTTGACCTGCTGACCTAGTTTTTGATGGCATGTGACCCACTTTCGAACTTGACCTAGATATCATCAAGGTGAACATTCTGACCAATTTTTATGAAGATCTCATGAAATATATGGCCTCTTGAGAGGTCACAATGTTTTTCTATTTTCAGACCTACTGACCTAGTTTTTGACCGCACATGACCCAGTTTCGAACTTGACCTAGATATAATCAAGATGAACATTCAGACCAACTTTCATACAGATCCCATGAAAAATATGGCCTTTAGAGAGGTCACAAGGTTTTTCTATTATTTGACCTGCTGACCTAGTTTATGACGGCATGTGACCCACTTTCGAACTTGACCTAGATATCATCAAGGTGAACATTCTGACCAATTTTTATGAAGATCTCATGAAATATATGGCCTCTTGAGAGGTCACAATGTTTTTCTATTTTTAGACCTACTGACCTAGTTTTTGTTCGCACATGTCCCAGTTTCGAACTTGACCTAGATATCATCAAGATGAACATTCAGACCAACTTTCATACAGATCCCATGAAAAATATGGCCTTTAGAGAGGTAACAAGATTTTTCTATTATTTGACCTACTGACCTAGTTTTTGAAGGCACGTGACCCAGTTTCAAACTTGACCTAGATATCATCAAGGTGAACGTTCTGACCAATTTTCATGAAGATCTTGTGAAATATATGGCCTCTAGAGAGGTCACAAGGTTTTTCTATTTTTAGACCTACTGACCTAGTTTTTGAAGGCACGTAACCCAGTTTCGAACTTGACCTAGATATCATCAAGGTAAACATTCTGACCAATTTTCATGAAGATCTTGTGAAATATATGGCCTCTAGAGAGGTCACAAGGTTTTTCTATTTTTAGACCTACTGACCTAGTTTTTGAAGGCAAGTGACCCAGTTTCGAACTTGACCTAGATATCATCAAGATGAACATTCTGACCAACTTTCATAAAGATCCCATGAAAAATGTGACCTCTAGAGTGGTCACAAGCAAAAGTTTATGGACGCACGCACAGATGCACGGACGGACGGACGACGGACACCGTGTAATCACAAAAGCTCGCCTTGTCACTTTGTGACAGGTGAGCTAAAAACTTCCAAATCTACAGATGTGGAAATCCACATACTCATATCCCAACGGAATAGCTGAAATTTCATTCCAACTATGTAAACTGAATGATTTTATAGAGTATCAGAAAAAAGTTTGCTAATTTTTTTTCAGCATATTACAATGTATTACTTTAGTCCATAATGCTAAAGCAGTCTTAGTTATCCATATTTACTTCATTCTACAGGGTCTATCGGTGGTAAATTTTTGTTCAGATATTCCTGACTAAAAAACTGGGGTTAAATATTGCCATCAGCAAAGGTGTATGAATGCTTATGAAGGGGACACAAACAAATGACATATCTTGTAAATGCAGAAAAGATAATGAATGTTAGTATATTTAAACTTCATTTACCTTTCAAAGCTGTGTTTTCTATTGCAAACATGTTGATTGCCATAAGCTGCAGCAGACGTTGAGGTCCGATAGCGTTATCCTTGAGTAAAGCTTTAAATTCCTGCAACATCTGTCCACAGCTGTCTGGGAACATCTCCATCCTACAAATACATAAACAAATCAAACATAAATATGAGCCGCACCATGAGAAAAACAACATAGTGCGTTTGTAACCAGCATATCCGCACAGTCTGGTCAGGATCCATGCTGTTCACTTTCAAAGCCTATTGCAATTTTAGAAACCGTTAGGAAACAGCATGGATCCTGACCAGACTGTGCAGATGCGCAGGCTAGTCTGGTTCCATGCTGGTCGCAACACACTATGTTGGTTTTCTCATGGCGCGGCTCATTTATTACACAGGTACCAAACAAACTCATTATATCAAATATAATGGGACAGTCTTTCATAAAATTCCTTTCACAATGCTAAAACTTGGTGTAGTGCCTCTTAAAGATTAAACTGTTAAATTCCTTTCTATAAATTACAATACCAAAGACGGTTGGGATAAGTTTTGATGACCAACAGTAAATAAAGTATCAGACATCAATATTATATTCTATTTCATTCCTGAAAAATACCACATGAAAATAGATGAATTTAACAATAACTTACCCAATCTTTGTGAAAAGTTTCCCATGTACATTCAGAAAGCTGAGAACAAATCTTTTGTTCAACTGAAATTACAAGAAAAAGGCCTTTTCATTTTGTAAGATACAATATTATAACAAAATTCAAGCACTTTACCATGTCCTACATAAATTCTAAATTTGTACCAACAGAAGAAAAACACTATATTGGAACCTCTTTAAACTAGAATTCCTGAAAAGCAGAAACCATTTAAAACTGCATTTGTTGAAAGTTTATTGAAAATAACTTCTCTAAACCCCTAAAACTTATCCCTTGGTACCGAGGCTATTCTGTTATATGGGTTCCAGTTAATTGGTAGCAAGAATGTTTTGTACACAGTAATAATCTTACACAGGCAATACTTCTTCCCAAAATATTCAAGCCACATCATTTTTAGTATACAAGATTACACATATTTCTAAAATTAGAATGACCAGTATTACTAAGATAAGACTATGACAAACTGTGACAGACTGAGGAACAAAATGTTGCCAAACATCAATTTCAGATCTAAAGACATTACATTACATTACCTGAACTGTATCAAGTTTCGACAGATCTTCATCATAATTATCATCCACTTTTGACTGACTGCTTGTACCATCATTTTTCACCCAGATCTCCACTCGATGTTGCCTCACATTACGATGCTTCTTGAGGCCTTCTTGTTTCTTACGCTCTTCAAACCGAAGCTTTTCATTTACTTCAGCCTACAACAATATAATGAAAACATTGTTCTAAAACTTAGTGATAATTTGTTATTTTTTTTGACTTAAACAATAAAGTGAAACAAAACATATGTATAAGTTTTTATTATCTATCTATACATAGTCATATGCCATATATGATATTTGCTTTATCAAATTAAGTTGATACAACATCTTGTTTCATAATCAACTTGGTGCTTTTTGACCCCACATCAACCTAGTAGGTCAATTTGACTACTGCGTACAATGGGAACCAGACTATGAAAATAGTCTATCAATCCAACTAATTAGGTTGATACAGGTTCAGAAAACACCAAGTAGATGATGATACAAGATTTATAGGTAGGTAATGAAAAGAAAAATTACACTAGAGTGTGGATCTGAGTGTTTTGTATCATGTCTCATTGGTTGGGTACTATTCATATCACCTTTGTCCTTATTACTCTGGCAATACCAAAAGTAAGAGAACAAACATAATGTGATACGAATCCAAAGATCAGCACACTAGTGTAACTTTACATACATACAGTCAAACCTTTCTTTACAGACCATCCTTTGGAAATGAAAATAACTCTTTATTTTGTTGTTGTTGGGTTTAACATCACACCAACACAATTATTAGGGTTTTTTTATTACCAGTCTTTATTCAGAGATGGTCTTAGCGCATGTTTTGAATGTAAATCCCATTATAAAAGCACAATTCTATTTGCAGGAGCATGTCCTTTAATATAATATTGACGTTGTATATTATAGTTATAATTATTATATCAAATCTTTAGGTAAAAGATAATAGTCAACATGCAATTGCTCCGTCAAAACTATGAGGACAAAAGATATCAAACTCCAGTTATCCTAAAGAATCAGCAACATAAACAAAATAAAATAATTTTCGAAAGATTATTTACAACCCGTCTGAACAATAAAATGAACTGCTCAACAAGACAGGTTCTCAGAGAAAAACAAACTATAACTTCGCTTGTGTAACATACAAAACATAAAAAGCCAACAAACTATAAGTATGCAAACCATCATTCTCATGTACTGAAAAAAATAGCAAGAAGTATACAATAGGAAATAAATGGTACAAGATACAAATGAAAAGTTAAGTGCAATTTAGTAGCAAACAATATTCCTAGAAAGGAAATTTAAGCGCATACAAAATCAAACAGCACTAAAAGAGTGCACAAGCAACAGACTGCTTACAACTGATGATAATACATGACTCCTTATATATATCACTAGTCCATAGTTAGGTCTATTGACCATTCTATAGTTCAACACACTAAATTTTGTACTATTGATTCAGTAAATGTATACTATCAGCTGCTCAAACTTGAAGATGTCCGAAAAGACTGAATAAAGTTACTATATAACACATACTGGTATGAGATTTTAGTTAAGTAGGTAAAGTACATGTACTATTTTGAGAATACGCTATGTGTATGATATTATCAATCATATACTGAACTCAAAATATTAAGCTATATATCTCACAGCAAAGCAGTCATTCTAGCAATGTTGGCTGATACTTTCAGCTGATTGGTAAAAGCTGTTTTAGTCAAACCTGTATAAGCAGCTAGCTAAGGAAGCAGTATAGTCTTGCTTCTTAAGACAAGTTTAACATTGAACAAATCTGTCCTTTTGGGAAGTGAGCTGACTGGCTGTTTGAGACAAGTGGCTGCTAAATACAGGTGGCCACTTAGTCAGGTTCAACTGTATTTCTAGGATATGCACTTACGTCAGGTGAGATAAGAATCATTTAAAGATAAAATACCTTCTTCCTTGCTTCATTGAACAGTGACATTAGACTTTCCCTGGCTGTAATGAATGGGTTACTGGCTGCTAAACTTCTCATGTAGTAGTACACAGCATCCAACTTGTGCTTCTGTAATATAGAAACATTGTTAATTGAACATCTCCAGTAAGACTTCATACACATCATTATAAAAAGTAAAATTAGAATCCCTAGGAGTCTGAGGATACCCAACCAAACCAGAGCAACACAACAGAAATCAAGCAGCTTCTAAACTGGTACCATAATAACTGTAATGGCAAGAGATAGCTATCAAAGTTCAGTAAATACTGACATTTGTTTTCTTAGAATAAATGTAAAAATATTTATGTTAAAAATTCTCAAAAAAAACTGAAAAGATATAACAAACTCAACTTCAGAGATGTGACTGATTACTTTTGATTGTAACTGATTAAATTACAATTACTTCACAATTAAATTACTCATCATTTTTGGGGATATGATTTATTAAAATTTAGTTGTTTTAAAAAGGAATCATGCTACTTCCAATTATATGGATTACTTTTTCTAAATGTAACAAAAATACAAGAAACTGAAGTGATATCATAGGACTTTTATTTAGCACTTTTTTCTCTGAATGAATATAAGCCCATTATTTCAAACTTCAGACCTCAAAGTTATATATTCATTATTTTATCAAAACTATTAGCCTGTGTCACTAACAAGGAAACAGTTTTCCAATAACACTAGAAAGACATTCTACCAGAACAAAAGAAGACAGAATACAAACAATATCTCGCTCGACAGAGTCCCGCTGGAGAAAATCCCCCCTGCTCAATTTGACCAGGGAGGATGAAATCTCTGTTTCCTCATTTTCAAATAGTAGAGTATTCATTTTCAACTGATGTTACTAATTTTCATACTTAAGTTTTAATGTAAGAAAATCAGAGGAAGAAAAAGTTCTTGATATCAGTGTTGCTGTATATTCAACTTGTTCCTAAGAAATAACACTTTTTGGTGAAACATGACCATCTATGTCCATCAGATAAAATGATTTTATACTATCTGTATCCTAAAATAACCTTTGTTAAATTTTTATAACGGATTGGTCAATCATTCTATTTGGGCAGTACCACTTGTTTATCAAAGGGGTGTTCGCTGAAAATTTACTGACTGAATAGCGAACAGTGCAGGCTGATCTTGGTCTGCATTGGCCGCAAAGGCAGAATAATTTGCTGCTAGCAGGGTAAAGGTTAAGTAAACAGAACTAGCACTTACTGTGTAAAGTGCCAAGATGGCAAGCTGATTGTAAGGACGTCCATTCTTTGGTGCGATCTGTTGAGCTTTGCTATACCAACTGAAACAATGACAACGATTAGTTATTCAATGTTAATGGTCTTAAGACCCACTGAATCTAAAAATTGTTATTTTAAGTACCATAGCAATCAGACAAGATTCTGATTTCTACACAAAGTCACTCTTAAAATTTAGTTCAAGAAAACAAATTTTTACAATTAAAAGTTTTGAAAGTGGTTTTATTCCATCTCATATAAAATGTTCTTTACACTGTGCATTGCTTGCTTTTGTTGAGTTTAACCTTACAACGACACATTTATAGGTCATATGGCAACTTCCCAGCTTTGATGGTGGAGGAAGACCCTAGGAGCCCCTCTGCATTATTTCATCACGGGTGGCCACCTACCCCATAAGCCAGCTAGATGGCTTCCTCACATGAAGAATTCAATGCCCCTATTGAGGCTCGACTACCACTCGGCAAAAGAGCACTGACAAATAATTAAAGTTCGTTTAAAATTTTATTTCCAAAAATAAATACCTTCTAGCCTTTGCATAGTTGACTTTCCCTCCATCGTTATTCTGTTCCTTATACCTGGCAATATCACCAAGGCATATCATTGTTCTCTGAGAACTCAGTAACGCGAGCTTGATTGTACGGCTCAGATTCTCCGGGGATAAAATATGGGGGTCTAAAAACTTTCCAAGGTCAAAGTTGAAGGTTGACTGCAGTTTTTCCAGGAGACTTTCATAGAACGTTGTCCCCTGAAATCAAAGAATGGGCAATTTGCATATAGTGACCGTAACTATTTATCAAATGAATAGATACATACATGCCAATTTCTGTTGCAAATTATCATTTTTTAAAATCATTTTAGGGATATTTTCTCCTGCATTCTAACCAGTAATAATCAGTACCCTTAAAACAATCCATAACTTCTCAACATTTGGTAGACAACACGTTAAAAGAGAAAAAATTGTTTTTGTGTTATTTTTTCTCGAAAAAAAAAGTTCAATGAAGACATATGGGAAACTCTTTGACCCAACTGATCTAGCCAAGGCCTTTATCATATATTCTTAGTTTTCAAGCAGTTTTTTGTCTTAAATGTTACTGCAGTATCTTTTCTTCATAGACATGATTTTAAATTTTGAATCTTGTATTATAACCACTTTAAATTCTTTTGTTTTTGTTGGGTTTAGAGTCACAAAGATACAATTTAGGTCACATGGCAACTTTCTAGTGATACATGGTGGAGGAAAACTCCAGGTGCTCCACTGAGCATTCTGGCAAATGTGAGCACCTGGGTAGAACCTTCAACCTGCTGTAAGCCAGCTAGATGGTTTCCTTACATGAAAGAATTCTACATCCTTAGCGAGGTTCCGTACCCAAAGAGGTGAAAGCAAGTGATATCACATGGAGTCAGTAACCTTACCCATTTAACAAGAGAGGCCCTCAGTAAATAGTTCTGAACAAAATTCAATCATACAACAACAAGAAATACCTCATCAAGTATCTTATTTAAAGACAGCCTGGTTTCCTCAGCATGATCCTCGGCCAGCTGTTTCCTGATCAACTCTACCATATGATGAAAGACAGACTTCCACAACATCTGTTCTACATTCTGTCTGTTTGCTAGGTCTGGGTCCAATAGGATCAACTTCTCGCATCTTACCTGTAACTCTCTCCTATAATACAATACAGATGAAATTATATACTTTGAAAATACTGTGAAATATTTAATACTCACGCGTTTTTCATTTTTCATGAATTTCAGGGCTGAGTCAAACTAAATCCCAAGGAACAAGTACAACACCCATTTATTTTATGTTACATAGCTGAAATCGATTAATTCATATCCCTAAGAAATGGATGTTTTTCCCAAATCATGAAATTTTGTGCCCAAGAGATAAAATGATTTCACGATATATAGAACAGTTTAATGGCTGTGACATAACAGAATTATGACACTGTATCAATGAATATTTTTTCATTACAAAAATTTCTTTAAACACTGACAGTAGGTATAAATTTTGCACACAGAAATATTTCTACATTGTATACATAACTAAAATGTTCCCAGGCAAAGAAAATTGAATATCAACATTACTGTTTTTTAATTGATACATGTATTTTTTTTATATAAGAAAGTCATGGGTGGGGGGTGGGGGGTGGGGGGTGGGGGGCGGAGGAGAGTTGCACCAACACAATGTTGAACAGATGGGAGGGCAAGACCCTAAACTCCCCTCAGAGCATTGTTTCAAATACAGGGCAGGCACCTGGATAGAACCACTGACCTTCTGTTACAAGCAAAGCACATGAACAATTGTACCTTATACCACGTAAGCAAGTTTTCAAAACCACATCATTGATGGACATGTGATTCAACGTCAGCAACCTTAACCGCTCAACCGTGGTGGCCAAAATAAACATATCAACTATTTATATGGTAATACCTTAGCTGACTGATCATATGGAGTGTATCCTCTCCACCTATCCTCCGTGATATAAGATGATTGAGTTGTTTATCCATGGGTATAGCCTCACGCAGTAATTGTTCTGCCATCATACGACAGTGAGATCTACTGCGACCAGCTGCCATCTGATGTTCTATATCCATGCCGCTGAAATATAATAAACCTGTACAAAAACACTCTATCCAGTAAAGACCAAAAATATATGATCCGTTGTGAATGGTCACCATTTTCTTTTCCTGTTTTCCAGCAGTTCACTTTTTTAAGTTACACGAGATACCACTAGCTTACCAATACCTGGTTTTTCATTTCTCCCAAGTAGTTACATATAAACGTACATCTGTACACATACACTTGTAATCTAAAAACAGAAAATGTCTGACACACAATTGGTATATGGTGCTTGTATGATGATGTGTGTGGTGTATGGAGTGAATTCATGCTAATACAGTCTGGTTACAATTGTTAACATAAACTAAACTCTGTTTTCAGTTGGAGTTTAACACTGTTTTCAAATCAAATTCTAGGTAACTATGAAGGAATCTATTAAATCTATAACCTGTATCAAATAAAAGAGAAAACTCCTGCTGCACATAAGTTTTGTTGAAACTCAATTGAGAATATTTCATGAAATGTGATGAAATGTAGGATCAACCTTACAAACTCTAAATTGGTTGTACAAGCTCTCATTGACAGCTTGGTGAAACAATAAAGATATTGTCAGATCCTCAAACAAAAAGGCAAATGGTAGAACCGTCAAACCACATATATTAAGCAGCCAGTCACAGGAGTGACCGTCAAACCACATATATTAAGCAGCCAGTCACAGGAGGGACAATCTGGTTGCTTAATGCAGGTGACTGCTTAAGGCAAGTTGAAATTATAACAAAATGTCAATTAGGAAAGTGTTAATGCCTACTTAAGGCAATAGGCTGCTTAATATATGTACAACTGTATATACGTGTTCTTACCTTTGATAATACGGATCTTCCGGATATGGTGAAGTTTCCCTGTAAGCTTCTGGTGGCGCCTGGTACACATATGGGTCATACATTCCAGGTGGAGGGGGCATCATTGGGGGCATGTTGTATCCATAACCATAGCCCGGTGGATAGTATGGCCCGGGACCATACCCTCTGTTGCCATACATATCCGGAGGGGGCGGAGGTACTTGACCCATATACTGAGGTGACTGTGGTGAAGATGGGTAAGAATCATTGTCTTTAAATTCAAGTTTAGGTTTTGCTTCCTCAATGACTATCGGTTTGCTAGGATTGTTTGGATCAAATAAAGTTTTCTGCCTATGACTACCAGAGTGCTGTCTCTCTCTCGCATGGGAACCGCCTCGGTCTGGAGTATGTCCCCGCCCCCATCCATGGTGCTCATGTGGTCCCGTCTTTCTATGAGGAGCCGGGTGAGAACCAGTATCCTGCTCCTTAGGCTGAGGTGGAATATGTAAAATTCCACCTCCATGTGGTTGTTCATTTGGCTTCTCTTGATCTTCGTGCCTATAGTCTCTGTCTCTAGAAAACTTATCATAATTTCCCTTATCATCTCTTTGACCCCTATTATGATCGTCCCTGTCCCTTCTGTCGTACCCTCGGCCCCTACCTCTATGACTTTGTTTCCTATCGTCCCAATTATCTCTATTTGAATGTGACTGTCTATTATCAGATCCTCTACCTCCACTGTAATTTCTGTTCCTCTCATTCTGCCTTGAGTGGCCCTCATCTCTATGCCACCTGTCCCTTGAATAATAGGGATCATCTAGTTGTTCATATGACCCTCTTTTGTCAAATCCTCTACCTCTCCCTCCCCCTCCCCTGTGCTGACCCTTACCACCTCTGCCCCTATCATCACCTCTATATCCACCTCTATCCCTCCAAGTCTCATCTCTAGGCCCTTTCCAACTTTCGTCTCTTGACCCTCTTCTATATGGCCCTTCAGAAGAATTCTGCCGACTGAGATTTTCCGAGCTTCTTCCCTTGTAATTATCAACTTTGACCTGTCTCCTGTTGCCGTGGCCACCACATGTCACTGAAATATTCATATGTTCCATAGAACCACTACGTCCTTTCTGAGATCCACTGCTTTTACGTCTACGTCTTCTCCGTCGACGCCCGTCTCCGCTGTATGCACTTTGAACACTTTGGACACTCTGTACACTGTGGACACTTGACACACTTGAATCTCTACTTCTGAACCCTTTGAGATAACAGAAATGAATAAATTCTAAAACTCTATACTTGCTGTGAATAGTGGTTGTGCACAACATATGTCCTTCTCAAGTATTGAAAATGAGCAGATTTATTCAATGTAATCTTTCATTCTGGAATCATTCTGAATGTAATATAGACGTCAACAAGAAAGTCTTTAGTTCATGTATCTCAGTTTAAATTAATACTGCTCAAATTCATAAAAGTTGCGAAACTTCCTCTATTATGAATATACAGATAATTAAGTTTAGGTTAATCTACTACATCCGAAACAGTATTTAAACATTCTTTAAAATCAATAAAGCGAGAACAAAAAGTACCAAGAGAACCTCGTCTACGATCTGTTCTTCCTCGTGGTTCATCATGATTCTGTTTTCTCTTTGGTAAGGGCAGTGTACTCGATCTTTCTGACCATGAATCCGACTTTCCCGGAAATCCTGCAAGGTACCCAGGCGTGCTTGATGTCATTATATCTGTTTTGGCATTATTTGTGCGGTCCCTTTGTCCCTCTTTCTGTGACAGACCAAGTTCCTGACGTTCAAACCATTCATTCATCTTCTGTGTTTCATCTTGTACCTAAAGAATAGGTTAGAATTTGCTTTTGTTTCATTTCATTTTAGACGATTGGTAATTAAGCTTTAAGATTAGTGATCAACTCCAGAATTTTTTTAATCTTTTAGGGTACTTCAAAAACTTTTTCTTTGTAACTGTTCTGACAGCAGTGTAAGCTGCCTTTCTTTAAAACCATTTTTCACCTATACGTGATTAAAGCTGTATGAATTCCTTGTCATGCATATTACTGAGCAAGCCAATGGATGTTGTCAAATGCACACAAAGCTTAGGTTAATCATATGCAACAAATGCATTTTTACCTTACGCAGCTTTCTTTAGGTTAATACTGGTTCAATGTTTATAAAACTTGAGTTTGGAGACCAGTCTCTGAATACTACCCTGCCATTGGCCAATTTCAAGATAGAGGTCAGAATCTACCAATCTGACATCAAAGAGTTTAGACTGGTATCCAAACTCAATTTCATAAACTTGCAGCCTGAAATACTGTATCTTGTTAGAATCTTTTTGACAGGAGATAGATGTATGCCCGAAAGAAATTTAAACAAGAGCACCGCAATGCTGAGCAATATACACCCGAAGATATGACCTTTGACCCCTAAGTGTGACCTTGACCTTAAACGAGCCATCCGAAACATGCGCTCTGCACATTGTCTTGATGTGGTGAACATTTGTACCAAGTTCCTTTAAAATCCTTCAAGCAGTTCAAGAGTTACAGAGCGGACACAGAACAAAGTCATAATTATGATCTTTGACCCCTAATTGTGACCTTGACCTTGAAGCGAGCCATAAAAAACATGTGCTCTGCATGTCGTTTTGATGTGGTGAACATTTGTTTCAAGTTTCTTCGAAATCCTTCAATGGGTTCAAGAGTTACAGAGTGGACATGACACTGCTAACCGACAGATGGACAGACAGACACTGGCGTCATAACATAATACATCCTTTCGGGCATATAAAAATGCTTGACAGTGTATTAAGCTCTGCTCAACCATATCAAATGCAAATGTTAGAATTAGCCTCTCTCCTTCTAACTCGATTCAAATTAATATCTATGTTTGGAGACCAGTCTAAGATCGCAACCTTGCCACTGGTGAGTTGCAAGAATCAATCAATCAGCAATCAGATTACCGGAGGTTTGTGACTATCCTTCTTCTTGTGAAATAACTTGTGACCTTGTAGTATCAGTGACAATTCCCCCCACCACAGGTAATAACAATAACCATGCTATGTCTGTGTTTGTTGGGCTTGACATTTTTTTAAAAATAATTTCAGATTATATTCATGCACATCTAATTTCAATTATCATTGGAAAAAATAAGTGACCAAAGTGACCAAATTACAATAAAACTGGTAAAAAATATGAATCAAGAGCATTATCTTTGTGTGAGATTCCAAATGCCGCATCTCTGTATAAATATCAAAAGTCTTGCTAAGGAAGACAACAGTTAGAAAACATTACAAACATTTCTGGTACAGAACTTACCTGATTTGCACACTGATTGCATGCCAAAAATGAAAAATACCAATTAATTATTAGAATATATATCATTCTACACATACTATCTATCTACTTAAACAACAAAAGCCACACACTAACATATAGTCTTACAAAACATAAGAACATTTCAAATCTTTCAAAATAGTAAGATAAACCTGCACATTTGAATGTGTGGTAAGAAAATAGCCAAGGTGATTGGATCAGTTGTACTGGTACAGTACTGACTTTGTTAGAAAAGGAATTATTCAGCCATACCATAAAATCAGAAAAATTTGTATGTGATTAACTTTCACTTTAGTATTTTTTAATATTATATACCCTTCTCAAATGCGCACATCTGATTGGTTGAAAGGGGTGCAGACACAGATCTGCAAAAAAGCAATACTGAACCGCGAGTGATAATGACTCTTTCTTATATGTATGAAATATGGGCCAGTCAATTGAGTGCATTTGAGAAGGGCATATAATATAACAATTAAAGACTTATGTTTCGGTCAATATGTGTTTTTACTGATCTGTAAAAATTATACTGACCTCTGACTGCGTCCTCCGTCAATATCATTTGTTCAGGTCCGTAAAAACACATATTGACCGAAACATAAGTCAATAACTGTATAATATTTCTCAAATATGTTATTCCATATGTAAACTAGAATCTTACATTATGCTGAGATAAAGATAAAACCTCATATAATAAAACTGTTTCTAAATTTTGCATTCCTGGCCATTCAAATATATCAGAAGGTACAGAGTTTGGTTCAATTTCACTGAAATTAAGATGAAAAAGGGTTCCTGGGTAGAACCTTAAGCCTGAAAGGCTTACTGATGACAAATGTTATATTCTTACAAGGCTCTGCCAACAGTGGTACAGAGCGAATTACTGGGTGGTCAAACTGCTGAATCTAAAAACCATACTACATTACATAGCCTCAATTTTTTACTCTAGTAAAACTATCAAAAAGAATCCAGCACTGAATGTACCTGTAAAGCTAGCTCTCGTTCAACATCTTCATTCCAGTCTATCTTACTGGTGTTGTCAAGTTCTTTATCAAAATCAAGTTCTTCTGTACTCCAATCACTTCCTGTTCCTATATGGCAAAAATATAGAATGTCAGGATAATATAAAATTAAGTTTTGTATTTAGCAGAATTTTGCAGAGAACACAAAGTGCTTCCAGAATAACGTCTTGAAATCAAATGTAACGCTACAGTATGAGCCCAATTTAGATGAAACCCCTCTTCTAATCACTGGAGAGACCCACAAGCTCCTTTGATCAGATACTGTAAATATTTTGAACTGTAATAAATCAATTACTTATTTATCTCACCTGTACTCAGATCACTGCTTACACTATCTGTTCTTTTTCTCATTCCAGAAAAGGCATGTTTCTTTGGTATGTTCTTTGTACCACTGCCGGAGCTGCTCCTTGGCATTGGCGGCTTGCCAAGGTTCCGTCCACTGAGATTTAATTGTTCCGAGCTATGACTACGCTCAAACACCATTGTCCCGAGATTCTGTGGATCTGGATAGTAACCATCATCATCTTCAAATCGATCAGACTGATTCAACTTATCATAAGATCTTGATTTAGTTTTGTTTGGCGTCCTGCGGAACCTTGACAAAATTTCTTGTTTATCTATACTTGGCTTATTTTCATTGATTTTCTGATTACTTTCTTCCATGCCAACTGGCGCTGTATCTTTTCTATCGGCTTCTTGACCTATTGTACTTGGCCGAGAGGGCACAATATATAACTCCTGGTCTGCCTTTACATCTTTATTCTGTTTGTTGTCAGTGTCAACTTTACTGTCCTGTTTCGATGTTAATTTTTCAGTCCTTGTGTCTTTACTCTCTATTTTTGGTCTTTGTTCTTTGGCATCATTTTTATTCCCAACCAGACCTCTGTTATTTCTTCCTTCACTTTGTCTTGTATTTGACCTTTGATTATGTCTCTGACCCCTACCTCTTGAATATGACTGACCTTGACCTCTACCTTTTGAATACTCCTGTTCATTGCTTCTTGCATTTCTGTTGCCAGTTTTAATTGGTTGCTCAACATTTTTCTCTGGAGAAATCCGGTTTTCAGTTTCTGATTTATTGTTTATTACAGTAACTTGCATATTTTTCAGATCTATTTTTCTTGGTGAAGGTGACTGGGGTGCATGAAGAAAAGTTGCAGTGGCTGGTCCAGGGCTCGGGCTGTGAACCGTTTTAGGGCTGGGACTGGACAGTTCATCCTCCAAATCGCCAGAATTTTCCCCACTTGCATCAGTAACCTGTTGCTGTTGCTGCTGCTCTAGGAGCCGACCTTTAGGAACATAGCGCTGTATTTCTGGCTTCTTCTTTCTTCTCGATTCATCACTTCTACGATGTCTCTGTGTATCACCTGCAGTGATTTTGAGGTCCTGTATACCTGCATTTACAGCTGCAAGCTGAAAAATAATGCAAAACTAATTTAAGAAGAAGAAAGAATGAAAATATTTCAATAATGAATGTTTGCTTTAATGAGTTCTTAAAATAACAAGTTGTTTTCCTATACTAAAATTCATTTTTTCATATTTGTAAACGGATTGTTATTAGCATAAAAGCAACATATCCATTCAAAAATTTTGTAAAAACTTATAACTATTTTTTTTTCTTTCCAATCTGTGACTTTATGGGATTTTACAAGGTAAAAATAAATTTCTGCCCATAAAAAAAGACATTATTAAAGACATTTTTAGAATTTTAAATGATCCTACTATCATCCTGGGAGACCTTTAGAATGATGTACAGTTTATATCTGAATCTTGTAAATAAAGCAAGAATTCATGAAAATTCTCTGTTAAGGACTAGGTGGATCAAACAGTATGATTATTTCTGACTACATGTGGATAATTTCATCCTTGTGTAGTATTCAAGTAAACATTTTCAAAACTCAAACCTACATTTGCAGATATAAATGCAAGAAAGCAAAGTCATATTTTAACAAACCCATGCAGTTAAACCATTTAGTGCTTTTAAAAAAAATCACAAGCAGACCAGGGGTAATCATAACCAGTAATCATAATCAGCTGAAATCGATTACATTTGCCAAGATTTTTTAAAAAATTATATAAAAATATTTCAAGTACCTCTTTTTCAACACTGTTTTCCTTTGATGAAGGATCAGACACAATATCCTCCTCCCAATTTTCCTCTGATATATGAAGCTCAGTTTCCACTGGTTTACTCACTGACTTCTCTGGGCTATTTTCTATAAATAAAGAAATTTTACATGAGAAAATTCTCAAGAAAATGTCATATACTGTATATTTTCTGCATTCTTATTTTTGAGATATTCATTTACCCATGACCTAAGACATCAGCAAAGTTCAAGCTGATCTGAAGGCATTATTTGGAACTATTTCACCTGTCAAAACTTTTTAACATTTTTATCATCTTTAGAAAGAAAGTAACGTTGCCATTTTCATAAATGTACACACAGGATTACATTTACATGCAAGATTATTTTTTCCTTTCCGTATAATAGTTTCAGTCTTTATTCTGTGTTATCTCAATATATGAAGCTAAGCCATGCCTTCTGGTTTATTAAACATGCAGAACTTATAATCTTAAATACCCAACACAGTACATAAACATTTTCACCTAGTTTTTTTCTTTTTTTTTTTTTTTGCATATTGGCTGTCAACAGTCCCCATCACAAGAACTAATAATACCACAGAGAAACAAGAAATGATTTTTCAAAACACACTTGCCTCCAAATTAGCACCCCTGACAAAGGCTAGGGTTGTGCACCTACCTCTGACCTTGAGGTCTGACCTGACATGCACAACACATCTTATTATGCTTACTAATGAACTGACAGACAGAATGGTTCCTATATGCCTTACTTTGAAGGCAAAAAAAACATTCATCTTAACAGAAAAATCATTCACTCCAGTTATAGGTAATAACTATAAATCTTTACCCTGCTAAATTTCTAAAATGGACTGATCTATCATTCAGTTTGGGCAGTACCATTTATTATTTAAAGGGGTTTCCACTGAAAATTTACTGACTGAACAGGATGTGTAGGCTCATCTTGGTCTGCACTGGTCGCAAAGGCAGAATCACTTGCTGCCAGCAGGCTAAAGGTTAAGATGTATGCATACCTTTCTGACCTCCATGATCTCCTTGCTTGTCTGGTTTACTTCTATGTGGGGGTTTATATATACCAAGTGAAGGTCGCTTTGTTTTCCTCTCCTGTTCTCTTTTCTTCTTTGTTTCTGTTTTAAAAGAAAGGTATTTTACCTAAACTGAGAGTGGAAGTAACAAAATGTATCAGTTCAAATTATGTGTATGTCGAAAGTAAACATCACTAAAAACAAATGTTTCCACTAACTGCTTTGAAGAAAAAAGTGTTGAAAGGTAAAACTTATTTTAACCCAAGTACTATGGCTGTATTATTTGTTTTATTAATACATATAATGAATAAATAGTATGGAGGCATCTAAAATAACATACACTTAAGTCATATTCCTTTGAACATGTTGAATTTTTTTTACTGAAATGATGACATTAACAAGAGGACCATGATGGTCCTGAATCGCTCACCTGTTCCCACATGACACAGTTTTGAGTATGACGTCGTTTTTTCTATTATTTGACATAGTGACCTAGTTTTTGAGCTCATGTGACCCAGTTTTGAACTTGACCTAGATCTTATCAAGATAAAAATTCTGACCAATTTTCATGAAGATCCATTGAAAAATATGGTCTCTAGAGAGGTCAGAAGGTTTTTTCTATTATTTGACCTAGTTTTCGAAGGTACGTGACCATGTTTTAAACCTTACCTATATATCATCAAGGTGAACATTCTCACCAATTTTCATGAAGATCTCATGAAAAATATGGCCTCTAGAGAGGTCACAAGGTTTTTCTATTTTTATACCTACTGGCCTAGTTTTTGGCCGCACGTGACCCAGTTTCGAAACTGACCTAGATATTATCAAGGTGAACATTCAGATCAATTTTCATGCAGATTCATTGAAAAATATGGCCTCTAGAGAGGTCAAAAGATTTTTGTAATTTAAGACCTACTGACCTAGTTTTTGACCCCAGTTGACCCAGTTTCAAACTTGACCTAGATATCATCAAGGTGAACATTCTGACCAATTTTCATGAAGATCCATTCAAGGGTATGGCCTCTAGAGAGGTCACAAGGTTTTTCTATTTTAAGACCTACTGGCCTAGTTTTTGATCGCAGTTGACCCAGTTTCAAACCTGATCTATATATCATCAAGATAAACATTGAGACCAACTTTTATACAGATCCCATGAAAAATATGAACTCTAGAGAGGTCACAACGTTTTTTCATTATTTGACCTACTGACCTACTTTTTGACGGCACGTGACCCACTTTCGAACTCGACCTAGATATCATCAAGATGAACATTCTGACCAATTTTTATGGAGATCCATTCAAAAATATGACCTCTAGAGAGGTCACAAGGTTTTTCTATTATTTGACCTACTGACCTAGTTTTTGATCGCACATGACCCTGTTTCGAACTTGACCTAGATATCATCAAGATGAACATTCAGACCAACTTTCATACAGATCCAATGAAAAATATGGCCTTTAGAGAGGTCACAAGGTTTTTCTATTATTTGACCTACTGACCTAGTTTTTGATGGCACGTGACCCATTTTCGAACCTGACCTAGATATCATCAAGATGAACATTCAGACCAACTTTCATACAGATCCCATGAAAATATGGCCTCTAGAGAGGTCACAAGCTTTTTCTATTATTTGACCTACTGACCTAGTTTTTGAAGGCACGTGACCCAGTTTCGAACTTGGCCTAGATATCATCAAGGTGAACGTTCTGACCAATTTTCATGAAGATCTTGTGAAATATATGGCCTCTAGAGAGGTCACAAGGTTTTTCTATTTTTAGACCTACTGACCTAGTTTAGGACTGCACATGACCCAGTTTCAAACTTGACCTAGATATTATCAAGGTGAACATTCTGACCAATTTTCATGAAGATCTCATGAAATATATGGCCTCTAGAGAGGTCACAAGGTTTTTCTATTTTTAGACCTACTGACCTAGTTTTGGACCGCACATGACCCAGTTTCAAACTTGACCTAGATATCAAGATGAACATTCTGACCAATTTTTATGAAGATCCATTGAAAAATATGGCCTCTAGGGAGGTCACAAGGATTTTCTATTTCTAGACCTACTGACCTAGTTTTGGACCGCACATGACCCAGTTTCGAACTTGACCTAGATATCATCAAGATGAACATTCTGACCAATATTCATAAAGATCCAATGAAAATTGTGACCTCTAGAGTGGTCACAAGCAAAAGTTTACGCACGCACGCACGAACGGACTGACGGACGGACAACGGACGCTGCGTGATCACAAAAGCTCACTTTGTCACTTTGTGACAGGTGAGCTAAGAAAGACATACCCAGTACCTGTCTCAAAGTAATACAGTATACAATTGTACAAACTGACAACTTCCAGATTACCTTGACAGCTTTTTTTCTTTGAGCCACTATTTATTGTTAAACAAGAGTACTAAAACCCAAAACAACTGCAGACCACAAATATTTCTTTCTTTAAACACAACCCCAGGTGCCTCTCCAGGCATTATAAAAAGATTATTTAAAGATTTTTCAGTCTGTAAATTTATAGAGCTGGTGTATGAAATCTCTTAAAATTACAATTTAAATCAAAACCTCAGGTTTAAACTTAAAGATTTCAAGACTGCATGCATCAATGAAGGTTATTTGTGATTTTCTGACAATATTGATGACTTTGAATTTTCGGAAAATGTAAACAAATGAAAGTGATCCAACCTGTCTGAAATTCTCCAGTTAGTTATATCTATGCATGTAATAAGTGAAACATTTCATTTTAACCTGTGGTTTTGATTTTAATTGTAATTTTGACATATTTCATACACCCAGTCTGTAAATATATCGACTGAAAACTTTTAAATTAATAGACTGTTCAGTCTTTAAATTTATGGATTGTCAATAAATTTACAGAATGTCTGTAAAATACAGTTGATAATTTTAACCACCATGCACATAACATATCTTTTAAACTAATAACTGCTCCTGTCAAGTGCTTGCCAAGTGTAATCAGCATTGATTTTACGGCAGTTTAAAGTTGAGTTAAAGTTGAAAAACAATGTAATCCTACTCCTAGACCTGATAACCATTCAAATGATTGGCAAATACTCTAAGTTATAGCTTAATTACTGCAACCACTGACTATAGGAGAGATCGCACTGACATCACGCATCAACACCTGTTTATCTGGCGGTGGGCAAAACAAAATGTTTTTACATTGTTTGTGTATGGATCAGAATTTTCAATTTTAAATAACTTTTTCGTTCATATATGGATTTTTAAAATTTAAAAAGTTTTGAAATGCTTACGATTTTCATATTTTCTTATTCAAATATTTTTTGAAAATAAATAACCGTTTTAAATGACATTTGATTTTAATAGGGGCGTAGCGATGCTCCAAACTTTTAGAAAAAAACACTGTAAGTTAAGCGTTCATAATTAATCCATTTTATATCAAATAATATTTAAAAGTTATCAATAAATTGCTTGTTTTATATTCTTTCCATTGATCAAAAAATTATTGATATCATTTGTGTTTTAAGAAAGTTTAAGCCGTTAGAAAAACATCACTGTTAACAGAAAAACATGGACGCTCGACGTCTGACCACCCGATCTTTGTCTTATCAGTTCTAAAAATAGAATATACAACGGATTTGTATACAAACACGATCTCTCCTATTACAAGTTTTCTTACTTTACGAGAACAGTGTACCACTGGAACCAACTTTCCCCCAGTGTCGCCCACCTCCCTACCCTAGAGCAGTTCAGTGCAGCAGTTTGCAGCCTAGAACATGTCTCGCCCTAGTTATCCTGCTAACTCAAGTTTTAATCTTTTTATATCACCAAATTTATTTTTAGTTTCTTCCACTCTTAAATTTTTTAACGCTTTATTCTTTCTCTTCTTGATTTTGACTTGCAAAATGTCTAAGTTCCCGCAAAGGGTTTGAGGTCAACGGCTGATAGACAGATAGAAATTCATAACTTTACCATGACATCACTGTTCATTAGGGGTTCTAACTGACCAATCAGAGAGCTGCATTTTCAAGTACCTGCCAGTTTCCACTTGGGTATATCGAAGTACATTTACAATGAACATATAGTGAGTTTAGAAGTAAATATCACACTATTTTAGAAATCAAATTTAGATTTTTCACTGCACATGCCCCTGATGATGCTACAAACAACAAAACTTTGAAGTTTCATTGAAATTTTATATGGATTTAATACCTTTATTTTAGTTTAAAATTTTAGATTTTACACAGGGAGTCTATGATAAAGTCCGAGTAAAATGTAATCAATACCCAAGTGAAAATAGTATTATTCCACAATGTTTTAGACCTGTTAAAATTATGAATACTCAATTCTGTTACTCAGAAATTTAAGATTCTTCTTCAGACTTTCTGAAAATTTGTTATTTCAAATTGCGTCAAGTAAAATCTTATCCGGGCTAGTCAAAAAATATGAATAAATTTATGTTCCAATAAAGACTAGCTGTCTTTGACGAACACTGTTAGAGCATTTCTTTCGAATTTCGACACTTCAAAAGTTTGACAAACCGACAAAAATTCAAAACTGAAAGTAAAGAATCAGTTGAATAAATGCTATTTTAAAAGTATGTTGTAAAATGTTTATTCAGGTCATTAGAATTAACCTTCTTTTGACTTTCTAATCTTTTCTTCTTCCTCTTTTTCTTCATTTGACTGTGCAATATCTTCTAATTCTTTGTACGTTATTCTCACAACATCTGACTCAGCGGCCATTTTTGGCAAATAGTTCGTTTTCGTCTCCCAAACGGAGAGTCTTGTTGGATGACCTCCCTTAGATAGTCTTCCATGGAAAACACAAAAGTGTAAAAAGTGACGTATCGCGGGAGTTTTTAAAAAACAACTTTTCATAGTTATAAGTGGACCAATCGGACTTTAGTTCAAAACATTTGAAGTAACTGTGTAAATTTATTTTTATTTCATTTTTTTCCTCACTTTTCTACAAAGAACGTAAATAATGAGGTCATAAGAAACATTGTCGTCTGCTAAAGTGTTCCTTAAATAGGTGGACATGTTTGATCCATCTAATGGGAAGTTGAAAAAACTTTCCTGAACTTTGGGCTTTATTTTGCAATATTCGAATATAAGCATTGAGGCGGTAGCAGTAAACAATCGCTACCCCAATATTTTGATTTGAACATTTTGGCTATTTTAATCGTTGAAGACGCTTTTTAATAATACATTTGAAAAATAACTATTTTTCACTATAAGGCAAGGGATTAAAATTAGTCAAAGGCAAACAGTGACAGATTCTATATTTTTGAGAAATTTTATACCCTGTACTGTAGAAAGCAGAAAAGAAAGTTTTTTTAAAGACAATAATCAGGGCCGAAACTTGGAAAAGAGTTATTTTTTCTTTGTTTCGCGTTTGTGGGGGTGGGTGGGGCATGCTACTGAAAGGGGACCGTAATATCAGACCAGTAGGGCTATTATTTTCATAAAGTTTTCAACCCAAAAGCAGTGCAAACAAGTTAGTACATTTACAAAACTATCCCTAACTGTCTCAACTTTGTGCAAAATAATATTTCTCTAATGTCACACATTAATAAAATGAAAGAGATTAAGCCGTGTGTTGGACAAATCTTTTTTTCAGTTCAATTAACATAAATTTGTGAATACAGTATGTTTTTATTCATAAAATTCAGGCGTGGAAATTTTATCAAATAACAAATTAAAACATAGCTCTAGATCTAATGATTTTGTTTGATGTTTTTTGAGATATTTGATGAAAATTTGTATTTTCAGCGATTAGGCCCATCCTCTATAAATTTGTATTTTACCGTATCAATCATAAAAAACAGCACTGCTGCAATATTTTTGAAACCGTACCACAATCGTGCATAACTGTCTACTTTCAGAGTAAGGTGATAACTCACTTTTTCATGACAAATGGTTTTCAACCATTCTAAAAACTAGAAGCAGTTCCTCGATACGAACATAATTTGATCCGTTTGTCTTAGTCTAATGTCCGAATATTGGAAAAAGGTCCGTCTCAAAAGATCCGATATGGTGTTATTTTTGAATGGTAGCTAAAAGTTGTTCTATTTATATATAAATAGTTCGTATAATTACACGGGGCATTTTCCCTAATAATGTCAGTTTTATGGCCAAATATAACTTCTGATTGTTTCAGAGTTTTGCAAGTAATATAAATATATTACTTGTATGCTAACTAATTTTATAACAACCCATCAACCAGCTTAGCCAAAAATATAAATTGAAACTGGGAAACTATTTTGTGTCCAGTTTCACTTAAATGCTAAAAAACCGATTCTTACCATAAAATCAACAATAATCAAGATATTTTGTACATGAAAAAGTTTCTATTTCCACCATACAGGCCCAGATCCACACACACACCGAGTTGGCTGAGAAGTGACCTATTCTCATCAAAGTTGAACCCAACTATTTTGTAATACCCTCTCCCGTTCCTCAAAATCTAGACCACAAAATGCACCAGAGTCACCACATTTCGTACCTATATTTCATGGGGAGGCCCCTGACCCCTCCCCCCTTAAAGGAGGACCGGAGGCCACCCTTTCATACCTATATATCAAAAAGGGCGACACACTCCATAACACGAGCGGGCGGGCCCCTCCCGTACCTGCCCCCCCCCCCCCAATCGGTGCTGTGGTGCCTCGCCGGTGACGCCTTTATTTTATACAGGTGCCCCCTCCTCCTCCTCCTCCTCCTCCTCCCACTCCATCCGACGCCTCCAGCCCGAGGAATCCTGAGAATGTTATGGTAATAAAATTGCTCAGAAGAGGTGATTTTGATGCAGTTGAACTTTTAGGTCTGCACCACGTCAGCAATAAAATTGTGTATATGTTTGTTATAATAAACAATTATATAAACTATTTTTTTTTTTCAATTTTATTATCGTTTTTCGTTCATAAACTGTACAACAAGGTTCGGACTTCATTACTCATCTAGACGATTTTAAGTATGATACATGTGATGAAAAACAGCATCGATATGTTTTACAGGAAGAAATATCAGTGTGACCCAAAATCTTCTCGGAGATGCATCAAAATGTAAGTCTTTCTAAGTTTCAATTTTGTGTCGAATATAAGAATACTATTCTCTAAAATCACACAGGCCATAGCTTTATCAGATCAAGTGGTTCCAACGTTGTTTGAGCGGTGAATTTTACGCAGATCAGAGTGGCGAAATATGGCCGATACTATAATTTTCGGTCTTGTAAGTATGATTTAAAGGAATTTCTACCCGTTAAATAACGAATCAAATAAAAACGATGGGTGCACCTGAAGCACAAATGTATCCATCTTTTAGCACATGTGTCCATTTAGCTGAGATTGGTGCCGTTTAATCAAACACTTCTGTACAGTCCGGTGGGGGAAGGAAATTTTTTACAGTTTTTGACAATATCGAATCAAATATAGTGTTTATAGGGAAGTACTTAAGTAATAAGTAGTACTTAAAACACTTTTTATGTAAAGGGCTACCTCTTAAAACAAAGCATGTGTATTTTCACAGAATTATTTGGGTTTGTTTCTGAAAAATCGGCCTCCTTGAGCTCCTGGGTGTTAGCAACCACTTTAGGCATTCACAGTACTTCGCGCTTTTTAAATTGTCAGCCGTGTTATTTAGCGCCAACATTGAATCGTCCCTATTGTATTTAAGGGTTATGGTTAGGTATTACACAGGTTTGACAGTATACATTCTGCGTACACTGAATGCGGGAGATTTATTGCCGACCTTTATTCATTTGGTAAAGTCTTGTTTTATTAATCAAACGTGTCATTTTATCATTGTCTTCCAAAAAACATTTACCGTACATATAAAACAACAATCACTTCAGATATTCAATTGTTTAATCAATATTTCCCTCAGGTTAAGAATAAAATGTAAATATAAAAGTAACATGTGTTCAATACATATATCGTTTTTGCAGACGGCTGTATAGTATACGTTTGACCTTTCTTTGATAGCTCAACTCAGTAGATATAAGTCGAACAATCTTCATCGTGTCCTGGGCTAAAATTGCTCACTTTCGGGAAAGACAGGGGATAAATATCAGAAATAAGGAACAGCCAGACACACGGAAATGTTCCAGATAATGCGATGCTCAATACTAGTTGAAATAGTCTGCCTATATATCCAAAAAAGGGGCCTAGAAATTGCCTTTGATGGCATTTTTTGTTAATGCCCGACAGCCATGTTCATTGTTAACTTTATAAAAACTGGAAACACTTCAGGGGGGCTGTCGCCTTCTAAGGGTCATAGTAAGGTCACAGCACAAGGTCAAAGGTCAGTAAGTGCATTTTTGTTATAAACTTCAGATTTTCGCCATTTTTGCTTCTTTTTGATATAAACTTGTAATTTTTCGGTGATAATTATGAATTTGAGACGTAAAATAAATTATTTCGTGTAGAGTTATTGCATTTGAGACAGGCAAAATTAAAAACGATTAAACTTAATTCTATAGAATGAGCTTAACGTTTCGTACGCTCTGATATTTTGTTCATTTATGAAAGCTTTCTTTCTCATGTTTCTAAAACTTCCGTTTCCAGGCCAACAATTTTCAAAAAGGCTAGCTGATTGCCTGTATGATTGTCTGTATGAAAGTACAGGTAGAAAAATCTATGGCGCGTATTTTATAAAGACTAGTACAGTCAAACTTCGTTTGCTCGAATTCGGATTATTCGCTTACTACTCATGGCTCGAACTCATCGTCAGGTCTATATAATGTATACTTCATCTTGGCTTGTACATCTCGAACACATTTTGCTTCTCTCGAGTAGATTTCCGAGTGATTGGTTGGTGATAGAACCGGGTAGAGCAAACGTACCGATGTATCACGAAGGAATCTACTGATGTTATAAATGAAACAAATATCACTTAACGCTATTGTAGCCTTAAACGTGTAAAAATAAATATATTGTTAATTAAATTCAGTGCGGAATGCTAGAATGAACTACCCTTATATAAAAAAATCTTCTTACGCTTATATAAAAAAAGGAATAAACTTCATAATAGTCCCATTTCACAAGCTATAGACGTCTTAGCCTGACATATTCAATCGGCAGTATTTGTTTATTATAAATCCATCGTTTTGAATTTCAAATCTCTTCTTCATGCTCCTTTTATCCCACAGGTAGTTATTTTTACGCATTGTGTATCTCTTAGTTACTATCAAGCTACCATATTTCACCATTTTGATTAGCTGAACCATCATCTGTCAGTAATCATGAAAATACCGTAAGGTATAATTAACTTCAATATTTTACTGAATGTGCCTCAATGGTACTATAATGAAAAATTCTAAAGCAACCTTTCTGATGTTTTAACATCTTTATTTTTACATTTTTATTTGTAAAACATCTGAATGACTAATGTTTCAGTGTCAGTATACTAGCTTTGTTTTCACAATATTATCAAGGACATCCTGTCTGAAAGCAAGTGTCAAATGCGTAAATTGTTACGATCTGATTCGTTTCACTTTTTGTTTTGAACAGGAAGTGAGGGTGTAGAAGTAAAGCAACCAATAATAAGGATCAAAACAGAAATAGCTTGCTGAATGAAATAATGCAAATATCGCATTAAGAGCTTCGGTGATAGTTCTTGAAATGTGCTACTTAATTACAAAATTATTAGTTTTATAATTAATTATAAAATATGAGGATATATGTCTGACCGATAATAAAACAAAAGAAGAAAAAAATACAGCAAATCAAAGAAGTAGTGTACAGATTAACTAGTTGAAATCCTACGGATCTGTTCTGTTTTGTTTATTAACGTACACGTACTGTGTACACCTACATAATGTGACCAATCTTACAGTTATTCCTCTAAAATGGTCCTATGTAACAGCGTGGACAAATTAACATAAATATATATCATATAATGAATCATTACTAGTATTGAAATCACTTCTTTAGGAGCTGGAGAAGTATTTCATATATGTAAATGTTACTTTCAACACTATTTCAGTCATGTAACGGCGGTCAGTTTACCTAATTAGTGTTTCTGGAGTCTCTACAAGTACTTGCCCTTTTCCCCGCAAGTAAATGCCAAATTCTCCATATGATTCAGAAGCGAAAGATGAAATTACCCCTGACTATATCTATTATCAAATCGTCATGGAGAACATACACCTCTCCCGGGGATCGAACTCACGACATCGCGATCCTTAAATCTGCGCTCTACTTATTGAGCTAAAATACTTGGTTGTATACATGACAGTAAAGTGATTTTAACTGTTTATGTGAGTTTTGTTACACATTTATATATAATTCATTTTCCATTGTAGTCTTCTTCTTCAAAACCGACCATATTTTCTCTTTTGCATATATTTCTCAAAAGATAGGTGTACAATATGTAAATGTTCTTTTTATAGTCAGTTCAAAGCTTAAATTCAAATTAAATTGCTGCCTGAAGTGCAAGAAAGGCATTTGCATTGTCATTTTATTATCATGTACTCAACATCTCCACACATGACTTTTGTTTTTATCTGTGCCAAATTTTTACAGATTTTTAATGAAAATTGGACATATCGTTTATTGACCAGTTCATTTAAATAAACATAACAGTTATATCAATTGTGCGTACATTCGTTGAGCCATGACAGTTCAAATAAGGTAACCCAAAAAGAAAAAGTCACAGAATGAATGCAACCTGGTGCTGGTCTCCATGCGGCAAGTACTATCATCTGCGGGATTAAACAATTTTGTCATTAATGTGGTGTCATTAATCACGTCACAAACCTGATATAAAATTAACATGTTCATATTGAAAATATTGGCGGATGTTCCATTTCAACTAAACATAGTTGAACATTCAGAATATAATACTTTTAATTTCATTAAATTCATAACATCAAAGTGTATTGGCGTGATTTGGAATTTACTAATTATGTGACTTTAAATTTAAGGGTTACTTTATCGTTACCCTTACGTTTAAGTGAATTTAAATCAGTCTATGATTGTTTTTATTTTTTATTATAATAAAATAATCATTAAACACTGTGTAAATCATTCATTCAAATCTGTCAAAATTTGGTGTTAAAAGGAAAAAAACAGATGTGGAGTTAGAAAACTTGTTGAGTATATCATTAATATACGCACCATTTTGCTATCTTTAATACCTTTCATGTCATTTTCCAAAGTTCAGTGTTGACCTTGACATGTCTTTGACCTTGAAATGCCATTAACATAACACTTGGATACGACAATAACAAAAATATTTCTACAGTTGATCCACATATAAAGATTAGCAAACATGTCAAGTATAACACACTTTGCCATCGTATGCCACTTTTCCCAGATATATATTATTCTATATAATACAATATATATTATATATATTTTTATATTATCATCGGTTTTATTTACAAAAGACTGAAGGGCGTTGAGACACAATATTTAAACCAATTTAGATGGTTATATGAAAATAAAACGAGCGCGTAGCGCATAGTTTATTTGTAAATGCACTCATTTGACCTTTGACCCCATTATACTGTAATGAGGAACCCTAGAAGGCGACAGCCCCTTTTAAATTTCAAGTATGATCCTAAGTAACACTTTTATACTAATATCCGAGCATTAACAAAAAATGCCATCAGAAGTCACATTTTCCTGAGATATTGGCAGACTAAAAGGAAAACTTCATTTTAGAAGGAAAAAAAAAACAACTATTATTACATTTACAGGAAATTAAGCGTGCATTAATGGTAAAGATGGTGTCAACGTACATCATGGACGACTTTTTGTATGAGAAATAGAGCTCAAAAAGTAAGACACAGAACTGCATCCTCGCTTTATGTTATTGTCCGCAAAAATATGTTAAATGTTAGCGACCATAACAGTGTAAAAGTACAATATATTAGAAATGGCGTAGGGATCATTTTAATGATATAGAACGCTCTAAATTTATTATTGTGAGGCTCTATTGACTTTTTAAGACGGATAAGACTTCGCAAGTAAGACACAAAACGGTATCCACTTGATTGCGTTGCGTAGCGACCCACTCGAAACTGCGTTGCATTAGGTTTTCGACCGATTTTTCAGAAACAAACCCTAATAATTCCTTGGAAATACACATGCTTTGTTTTAAGAGGTAGCCCTTTACATAAAAAGAGTTTAAATTGCTATTCATTCCCGATAAACACTATATTTGATGCGATATTGTCAAAAACTGCAAAAAAAATCCTTCCCCCCGCTGGACTGTACAGAAGTGTTTGAATAAACGGCACAAATTTCAGCTAAATGGACACATGTGCTAAAAATGGACACATTTGCGCTTCAGATGTACCCATCGGTTTCATTTGATTCGTTATTTAACGGGTAGAAATTTCTTTAAATCATACTTACAAGACCGGAAATTTATAGTATCGGCCATATTTCGCCATCTGATCTGCGTAAAATTCACCGCCCAAACAACGCTGGAACCACTTGTTCTGATAAAGCTACGGCCAGTGTGAAAATAGTACCGTCTGAATTTAGATACTTGTATTAGGTTTTCCGCAAGAAAATGTTAAATCAGACGTGTAACATCAGAATAACACATCCCTACTAAGACTAGCACAGTCAGAACATAGATATTGTTTTCCCGAGAAAAAGGTTAATATTACCCATGTAATATCATGATGGCACACCCTTTAAATAATATGTTCTCAACCTAGATGTCATGTTTTCACAATAGAAAATGTTAATATTACCCATGTAACATTGTGATGCCGCATCCCTAAAATAGTACAGTTAGAACAGAGATATTAGGGTTTTCCAAAATTACCCATGTAACATCATAATGATACACCTCTAGAAATAAACAGTTGAAAATTTTTCCCAATAATAATTTTGCTATATATTGTTTTTGATTTTTTTTTCATTTTGCCATCTGTATTATGTTCAGTACAATCAAATAAATATTGCATGCATATGAGTGTGTTTGTCTGAACCCGTCAACCTCGGCAATACTTATATATTATATAATATCTTCGGACTACAATTTTAGGCTATGTGAGCAATATTAAAATAGAACTACTTTGCACGTACTTTTGTACAGAGCCGGGCGACACCTGCGTCTATGTTAAACTACAGGAAGCGTCCTCGACAAACTGGCATTTCTGATCCCCTGGCTGGACAATTTGGATGTCGACCTGGACCATCAGGAGCAGCTGGGTACTCTGGTATGTTGCCGTATTCGCTGTGTCTTATTTAAACATCTTTCAGTTGTCGTAAATCGCGTCATTTTGTTTTTCTATTTGGACACACATACTGCATATTTGACTTATTCCAGTCTCAGTTCCTTACTTGCGGACTTAAAATTCTGTCGTGTTTTGTCTTACGTATAAATGATTGTTTTAGGTCTGATGCCTGTTGGTGGTTTCGGTCAGCAACACAGAAATTATCCAACATCTGGAAGAGGAGCAGCAACCTTTAATAGAAACACTTCAAATAATGGTCACATTTTCTTTCGTATATTAAAAATATCTTTATTTTCGCATATTTTGGTTTCAATTGGTAGGAGTAATTGTTATACCCGTTGTATAAATTGTTGTTCAAGTAAGAAGAAGACTTAATAGTATGTAAAATAAAGTATATAAATGTTAGAGCTCAAAAGAAACGACAATTTCAGAAATTAATAGTGACTACCGACATGTAAGACAAATTCTTTCCTGTAAGATTTCCACCAGATGTTAGATGTTGCTTATATTGTTTAAACATTTCAGCTTACAGCGACCCACCAGTAGGACGAGGTTATCAAGGTGTTGTTCAAAGAAGCAACGTTCCGAGTACATCGGGAACATATCAGCAAGGTGTCCGTAGGAATACTGCCCAAAATAGGTACCTGGAAATATACTAGTATATTCTTTTCGCCATTAGTATTTCACATGAGAAATGAAATATGGAAGTTTTAACAAATTGTTTATCAATACAATACATAATGTAGTCTTATGTTATTTCCTCTATACAGGAGTATTCCATCTGGCAGCGGACAGCCATCCACACAAACATACAACACAATGCCACAAAATATCCGCAATTCTGCACATTCTTTTAAGCAAGGTTGTCCTTACAACGAAGGTAACTCTACTAGTGGATATGGAAGAGGCAGGGGAGTTCACCAGAACAACTGGAACTATGGGAACCAGCAGTACAACAGCAGCAATGTAATGGGAAACAGCACAAGGGCTACATCTTATGAACAGACTGTTGTCACCACAAGAAACAGTCAACAGCAGCAACAAAGAAACAACTGGCCGAATCCAGCCAATCAAAGAATGCAGTCATACAATATTTATCAATATAACAATAGAGGTAAAATTAACAATTTTATTCGTGACAATGCCTACATATGTTTGAAGCCATCATTGAACTAAACAGCTTTTTTGCCGATTTTCTTCATTTCCTGTTTAATTCGCTGTCATATAGTATGTTCCCTTTGCTTGGATAAGAATTGGGATTTTGTCAGACAAGTGTATTGTACAGGGACATAGTGAAGAACTTGCTAGACCTGTTATATGATTGCAATAGAATAGGTCAGTAGTAACCAATGTTAACATTACACTCAGCTGTAACTTGTGTTTTCTCGATTATAAAATGGAAAAAAAAGATTGGGGACAAAATATATTACATTAGTGTTATACCTATTGTATGTGCAATACTTAGCTTTGGTGTAAATTTTCTTCAGTATAAGGAAAGTTACAAATAATTACCGAAATTACTAAGTCCATATGTATTGTTATATAGATTTTAAAATATATCCATATATATGCGAAAATAAATTTATTGGAAGTTAAACAAAGTCAAGCGGGAATCGACGTATTTATGTTGTGTCTGTCAATGTATCTTTGTACATACATATTTTATGTATATCACATCAGTATGCACATAGCTATTCAACCTACGAGAATTATTACAGACCAGTAAACATTTACTTTAACCTTTAGCCTGCTGGTGGCAAGTGGTTTTGCCTTTGCGACCAGTGCAGACCAAGATCAGCCTGCACATCCGTGCAGTCTGATCATGGTCTGCACTGTTCGCTATTCAGTCAGTAAATTTTCTTGGAACACCCCTTTGAATAATAAATGGTAGTGCCCAAATTGAATGATGGACCAGTCCATTTTAGAAATTTAGCAGGAAAAAGGTTAACAAGTAATATATCCACATGCATAACTGTGTTATAACCATTATACCGGTATTTTGTGACATTGCAAATTAGCTTAATAATAGTTTCAAAAGAAGCGGAATAATAGTTTCACATAATGTTAGCCGATCCCGTTATAAACAGAATTTCAACATGTCAGTAGTTACAAATTTTACATTTACTGGTCTTGCGCTTTCTCGATTATTAGAGCCGGATAAAATTGTTGACAAAATTGTTGGTTTTGCAAATTAACCTGCTGTATGTTCAATAGTTTGCTTTCATATAGATTGTCATAGCGTTAAAAACAGAAATTATCTTCCTCTATTTTGATAACCTGGAGAAATTTTTCAATATTATTGATATCAAAGAAGATATAAAACTGGATAAAATAAAATATATAAAAACACAGACATGTCACCTTCTACAGGAGTTACTCATAATGAGGCTGAGGATATTGCAGACGAGTGGAATAATAGTTTCACAGAATCAACTTCTATGTCTGGACAAAGCACAAATAAAGTGAACAAAAATGTAGTAAAGGTGTTGTATTACGATCTTTGAAATTACATTTGACGGAATACCTTTTCTCCAATGTAACACTGTATATTTAGCAACTCTTCATTTTTTGCACTTTTGTACCTTGAGTAAGATATGTTACGGCTGTAGGTGTTTCCTCCTTATCACAGTTGTTAAGTGTATGCAAGATGAACAGAATGTTTTTAAAATAATTATATTGTTTACAATAGTTTGTTTTCATTAAAAACGTGTCTTGATTTCCACCTTAGATTCTTTAAGCGTCTATGTTTGCATAAACCTGGATACAGAAATTAATTGAATTCCTCCTGAAGAATAACATCCCATTTTTATCTTTAAGCCTAGTAATGCAGACAAGACAGCTCTGTCAGAATTGAAGAAAAGTCTACATTTACTGACGGTGGATATTGCTGGTTTGAAGCGATGGAACAAGTTCAAAGACTCTGTGCAGATCATGTTTGAAGTGTTTGGTATGTGACACTGTGTGGTCTGTTTGATATTTCAGCTGTTTCAACTGTAGAAATGCTCGACTACCTCATGTATTTATTCCTTACTCGGTTACATCATTGTGAAAATGAATACCGGGTTCGATAAGAGCATCTTCTAACAAATGTTTGAATTTTCTCTACTTTGTTCATTCTCAGTGGCCAAAAATAAATGTTTATATGCATAATGTAGCTCCAAAATCAAATCTGATAAAACAATTCATATAAAGTAAGTTATATCAAAAGCGCCTGTGCTTCAGTTGTGTCGTCTATTAAACGCCGGTTTAATATTTTAAGCACTTAACAAATTTAAACGCCTTTTTTGCAGGTCAATTAGATTCTGCAACAGCTAGAGGCACCAGTGATAGTAAGGAATTTTTAATCAGAGATGAAAAGAAGAATGAAGTAACGTGCGTCTTTTACGAGATCGTAAGTTTTGCGTACATGACTTTTAACAGCTTATAAACACGTCCTGATTTTATTTTGATATGCAAATCTTTCCATTCTTAGAAAATGATATACAGATTAAATGACTGAAGACAGTGAAACCTTGTCGATTTTTGTACGTTTTCATATTCATTTGTCAATTCAAATATTTTCTTACGTCTTTTTGCATTTGCATTCGAAAATAGTAACGTATCGTTATTCTATTTTTTGTTTGTGTTGTCGAAATTAGCTGCTATTTCAATATAGAAAATCGAAAATAAATCAAATGTCCTGATTGATTAAAATCGATTTCATTCAAGAATTGCAATTGATCCTATTGATATATTGGGTAATTAGTTCTCAAGTACAAAGTATCATTTTGTCATTACAATAAGATATTGATCTGAACACGTCCATCAATCAGATACTAGCATTTATGGTGATTTTATATCGATCACCTAAGGTCACAAGTGTCCTCTTGAAAACAATACCAGTGTTTATATGTCTTAATTACATTTCATAAGTCAAATACCTGACTATCCAGACTATAAACAAAGAAAAATACTGCATATCGCTGCACAAACGTACAGAATACATGTTGCGCAACGAAATAAATAATGCACCGCCATTGTAAAACTCCTTTCTATTGAAGACAGATTGTTGAATCAGCAATTGAAATGAATCGAACAGTTCTGATGGTTCACGCGTTTTAAGTATGGTAGAATATGTTTTGTAATATATTTACAATTTTGTACAGCCTTCCAAGAGCCTAAACCTGAGTAACAATTTTAAATTAAGCTGTAAAACAAAAACATTCTGACAAGTCTAACGGCATTTAAAGATTTAATACTGATAGATACTGTACCATTTATATAAATTTACAAAAAAAACTTGAGAAACTTGCAAAGTCTGCTGTTATGAAGACATGCCAATAACGAAACGTGGCTGTTTACATTATACACAACAGGGAATTGGAAAATTATCGAGGACGAAAACTCAAATACTTTAAAACTGATTGCGAAACATACAAGTCGTACTTTCAATAGCTCATATATATCAATAAAATTGACTTGTATTTTAATATTAACAAAATGCATCGATATTTTTTATACCGTACGTTTATATATGTAATGTACTTTTTCAAAAATATTTTTACGATCTTTTCAACTGTTAGTTATAAGAGATTTTACATGATTTTGCTTGATAAAATCACATAAAAGATAAATTCGGAACAATGAATACAATCCCAAGAAACATTTATTTATTTCCAGGATCGTCAGTTGTCGAAGATGACCCGAGGCCAGTGGTACAGGTATGATAAGATGTCATACAATATCACTCTATAGACATAATTATACTTCTTTTTTTATATAAACATACTGTTTTAAGTTAAAAATTATGTATTATTAGAATTTCTGCCAGTACGTGGTCTCCGTGTTGTTTTTTTCTGGTCTGTTGGGATCACGGAGTCTTTTCAATGTTGCTGTATAGAATTCAACTAAAGCCGGTGTAAGAGCCGGAGAAATGTTGTACATCTTATTTCCTTTACTACTGAGAGCAAACTCATTCAAACAAAGTCTGCTACATTTTCCCTGCTTGTGTTCTTTCCTTCCAAAAAATCTTACAATAGTCTTAATTTCATATTGTCATGATTAATTTGTACTATGGTTCGTATTTTACCAGTGAGCATAATTAACAAAAGTCGACAGCTATGGCCTTTTGTTTGCTTCTGAATACTAAATGTGCTGTAAATAAAATTTGTTAAAAATATCCTTCTAAAGCATAGAACTGAACTAAGCAACGTAATAGCAGACTCGGTGCGATTGAGTCTGTTCATGAGAGGTAAATAAATGTGCAACACCCCTCACGTTCCCTAGCACCACCACGAGCGGGATTCTATTATAGTAAAAATGAATATTCTCCATGATCCAAAAGTACTAGAAAGTATAACAACTCTGAGTCAAAGTACATGGAAACTTTTCACAGCCGCTCACGACGCTTAAAGACTGCTGGTGTGAATGTTGATAAAATCTGTGAAGCTAAGAACGTAACCAAGCAACATAACAACAGACTCGGTTTGACTGTGTCTATTCATGAGAGATGATGGAATGTGCAACACCCCTCACACACTCTAGCACCGGCTTAAGCGGAATTCTTATATAGTAAAAATGTTCTCCCTGATCCGAAAAAGACAAGAAAATTTAACAACACCGAGTTGCAGTATGGAGAAACATTTTACAGCCGCAACACGGCCCCTGTAATAATTAATACAATCTTTGTAAAGCTATTTTGCTCACCCTTGGTCCATAATAGCGACAACTTATATTGAACTTATTTCAGGCAACAATATGGAATATTTTTGGTAGTGTTTTGCAAACTAATGAAATTAATTCACTGTTGTTTATGTCTAGAAAAAATGTGTAAATTGATAATAAGGGTTGTAGTTTAGAGAAGAAAAGCTGATATGGTTAAAACTATGGGTTCTCGACGTCTCATGTCGAACATTTTACAGCGTTAGTCGACCACAAAAAGCATTTATTTTTCAATTTGTCACGTTTGATAGATTAAACAGATCGACGATAAATACTATTTCTTTGATTTTTAGACCATTACTTAAGCAAGAGATGAGTCATTTACCTGATAAAATGTCTACCAAGGTTTTCTAATCGAACCATTATGCTTTGTTTTTCAACATATAAAGTTTTATACCAGTATCAATAAAAAGAGAAATATATCATTCAGTTGTACTATCTATAAATTTAACACTTGGCAAAGGCACATAGATTCATTTTGAAAGTTTCAGTAACTTCAAATTATCTGTTTGAACTGTTCAAAAATGTGGGATATAGAGATATCCTATTTAATTAAGGTTCTTTTTAGCAGATTCATTTAATTTTAATGCTTTGGTATTTTTGAGATGAAGAATTCTGTTTGAAAATATCTTTGCTCATTTCAGAATGTTTATAGTCATGTTGAAAATCCAGTGAAGGAAAAATGTCATGCCAGTAAATATCTAGATATAATTTAGAAAATTTCATTATATTTTTGAAGATTTCACTCGGAAAGAGTCAATATGACAAGAATTTTGAAATTTGATAGTCCTTAATTTTCGTACATGTATTGGCATTTGATAGCTATATATTGTTATGTGTATTCTATAATGTTCGTTTCCGATAATGTAGTTAGGGTTGAAGAGGTAGTGTGTGGCATCAAAATTTGCCAAACCGCGTTTTGAGTGAATTCTTCAAACATATTATAAAATGTATATAACCATATTATTCAAACGATTCCCAGATTTCTATGTAGTTATTAGGTGTTTTACATTACAGACTTGTGGGAACCTATGACGGAACAAAAGAAACTTTTATGTGCCTGTCAATCAGACCGTTAAAGCCAGCCGAGAGGAATCTAGTGTACCCGCTTACAAAGAAAAGCACGGAAATAATGTGCAAACTAACTCGTAATATGAGAGAATCATAAACCGGTCCACACTAGGATTTGAGGAATCGAAACAATCTAGACTGAATGGGAATTGGACTCGAGAATATAGCTGTGTCCGAAGACCATCCCAGATATAGTACACGGATAGATATGAATCCAGTGTTGAAAATTAAATAGTACTTGATTTTCTAGATGCATAAATTATGAACATATGATTTTGGCTCCTTGTTTGATATTTAAAACAGAAGTAGCATTGCTCTGTGCATGAGCTAACATGCTTTTTTTTCCAGTAAAGTGAATAGATCTGACACCTAATTGGTATTTTTCTAATGATGCAACATTGAACGTTTGTCTGATAAAGACCAGCTTTTCCTCGTCCATATGCATATACTCGCATCACCACATTATCCTCATAGTATTGTACAGTGCCTTTCTCCGAGAAGGAGATTACTCCATATTGCTCTTTTAAATGGCCTAGAATGATGTTGCATTGAAAATTATACCATCTTTCACTAACGTTTTGTTTGAAATTCATTGTTTTACAATTATAAAATATAATGAAATAACTATTTGGATATGTTGTTTTTTCTTCCCAGTAAAATCTCACACACTTCCTTTTTTAAAATAATGTGTTATCTTAAAATGACATCGACTTTCCAAAAACTGCATTTAGTCTTTAACTGTTAAGGAATTTACTAGAGCCAAAGAGCTGTGAAAATAATAAAAAAAAAATGTATTTATACTTCTTTGCTAGAGCATATGTGAGGTAAACAGCTACAAAACTTTTAAAACATCTTGGAACATAACCTACGAGAACAAATTCGCCGCACTCTCATCTTGATTTTGTGGCGTAAAATCCTTATTGATATGTAAATTAAGTTAGGGATTTTTACGTTTTGTATCCTGTGAATTAAAATTAGAGAAACAACATTTTAAAGTTATACGACATTTACATTATTAACGAACATTTTCGGTCCTAATAAATCTACCCTTTTAAATAAGAAATCCAAGATCTGTTCAAATGCTACATGTATATGTATTTAAAGATTCAACGATTAATACTAGTTCTCAATATCAATGTTTAGTTATTGCTGAAAGCAAATGAAAAATAAAATCAAAGAACATCTTGGTCCTAATAAATCCATCTTTTAATTGAGAATTGAAAGATCTGCTCAAATGGTACATTTATATGTATTTAAAAATTCAACGACTACTAGTATTCAGTATCAGTTTTTAGCAATTGTTGAATTTTAAAAATACAACATTTTGAACACCTCTTTTATATGGCAATTTTTATGGCTGTCATTTTCATTCATAACGAAAAGGTACAAACCAATTATTATTTTTCAAATTTTATTCACAATTCATATTTCATTGTTACACAAGAAATGAAAAAAAAGAGCATAAAATGTACAAAAATATATACAAAAAGAATTGAGTTTTTTTTTATCGGACGTTCTCTCTTTGTGTGCCATTAAATCTTGTGGGTCTTATGGGTGATCGCCGATTGGACATCTGAAATAGATAAATAAAAATAATTATTAAAACTTTACCACTGCAACACTCGTGTTTTTATCCGGTATTTGGTTTCACTTGGTTTTATCAGGAAGGTCTAACACGTATCGGTCGTTTCAAGCTTTATCAAACATATACATAGAATTATACAAAAAAACATTAGTGTGTCCTCCATTTTTAAATTACAATTGTGTTTCAGTTTTGTTGCTTTACACTTTTTATTGTGTTGTATGAAAGTATGTAACATTGATTATAAAGAAAATCTTTATTTGGTTGGCGGTGTTTAACCCATAGATATATTAAATTATAAAGAAAAATATACCAAAGTTACACTTATTTATTGTTTGTATCTGGCTTTATTTCGGATTTAAATTAACTACTTTGACTATTGTTTATTTGTAAGAAAATAGCAAATAAATTATAAAAGTAGTATGTCATTATTTATTCGATATGGATCGGCTTATTTTATTTAGAGACGATAAATGAAGTAGAAATAAAAATGCTATGGTATTCAATTACATTATTGCATGCTATTTCCATTTCTTCTAGTACTGCCCATTTTTAACGCTTGTATTTTCTTAAATTTTAAAAATTATTTATATCTTTATTTATTTCTGATCTACTAATGTTTAATGTTAAATGTTCTCCTTTCCATGTGTTGTTGAACTGCATCGATCAAGCAATGAATCCAATCCATTTTCTTTTCCTTTCCTTTCCACGAGATGTTGAACTGCGTCGATCAAGCAATAAATCCAGTTTAGTTTGAAGACTATATCCAACTGTTTCAATCATCCTGTCCTTGATGTGTCCATGATCTGTTGACAGAAGTAAAAACCTATATTGTGTCGTTTTCTACAATTCTGATTTCACTACAATTGCAGAAACGGACACAATACGGGATTTACTCATTTTTAGCGGGGATTTATTCATCATCTCCTTCCGTCTCCTGAAGTTCTTCCGTGCAAAGATGATGCTATCCGTGTGTTGGTTTCACTCCTCTTCCGTTCAGATGTTTCCAAAATTTGGAACTGTTAACTATTGCTACATCCGTCTGACAAAGCGGTCCTTATTGATCCATATTTTTTCCAGTAGGTAGTTTTATGAAAACAGTTACTATTCATCTTGATTCTATGAATAAAATTTTGTCCTAAATTTAACGGATTTAATTGCTAAGTTTAGAGATATACTTTGTTATTGTCACTGATTTTAATCTATTCATCTGTTATTTTATTTATCTCACTATTTTCACTATTCTATTTTCATAAAATTCTAATTTTATATAATGTTTTAAAACTTTGCATAACGTGTGTAACTAATTTATAACAACCACAGTTGATAGTATTATTTGTTCATAGTATATTACATTTTCTTCTTCTTTTTAAATCCTGATATATATGATTTTATTTTCAATTTGCCCAAGACTTTATACTATTTATTTTATTTGTTCCAGCGCCAGTGGAAGTTAGAATGTATCTAAATGATTTCAAATTAATCTTTAAGTTTAGCGTAAGCTCATCGAAATATAAAAAAGTATACACAATTATACTGTCAATAAATAATTCAAAAAGTGCACAATGTGTAGATTGTAATCATTGTAAAAAATATTGAAAGACATTAAAACGCTAAAAGTTTAAAAGCAACATCTGGTATATTTTTCAACTATTTTTGAAATTGTGTTGATGTAATTTTAAAATTTTAAAATTATTCGCTATGTAAACATTTTACACTTAAATAAAAATGAAGAAACAAAATTAATATGCACTCGAAACCAGCACGACAAAAATAATGATAGAATTCCTTCAGAATATATCAAATTAGAACTGAAAAACAAATACTTGTAAAACAGGTTCCCCAAAAAAGAAAACACTTTTGAAATAAGCTATTTTATTAAAGCAACTATACCTAAGAAATACAAATCCGTATAGCAATACAGTCCGACACTTACTCAATGTAAAATATGACTAAATACAATGATTACAGATCATATATAAGGGATCAATTACATAACATGACTGATCGAGACAGTAATAAAAGTAGCCGGACAAAGGTAATAAAATAGTACTTTTACGACTGTACAAGGCTTTGAACTCTTAAAACAAAGCGTGAAAATTGCATTCCTACATCATAATAGTGTCCAAAATGTTAATGTCCAAATTTTCCGACAGCTGAGTAATGTAACAATCATAGTTACTTGTCAAAATACATAAAAAACACATTGTAATCGTTTAAACTGCATGTTTTGATTAATCAGTCGACAAAATATATAACAAAGCTTGAATTAATTCTGTTTTATTTATTTTTAGTTCGAAATGAAATTGATAAAAAAAGAAAAATACTAGTACTATTTTCTTTCTATTTTGTATTCTGGTATTTCAAAGTATTTTGTTATTTAGGGAATCGTTGTTAAGTATTGATAATCTTTGATCTAGTGACAAGTTCCACAGATCACACCAAGAAAAAACTGTCATTTACTTTGCATCTATAGGTATCTACAGTTGAAAAAGTAGACTGATTAAAATTGTGTAACTTACTTGAATTAAAATCTGTTTTCTGCAAGACTTTCTTTTAGATTTCGGACGAGACTGCTTGTTTCTCTCTCATCGATGTTGCTCAGGGACTCTTTGTGTGAAACTGCTTTTCTCAAAACAGGCTTTCCCGTATCATCTCCCCTCTCTAGGTTTCCAGTTCCTCTTGTCAGGTTGTGGAATTGTTTCGCGCTGCACTTTGGTGTGACACATGGCACTACGTCATCAAACAGTTTGAAATTTGCGCGCCATTTTCCATGCTCGTGGTCAAATTCTACAATGTTCTCAAATCTATATCCCCATAGAATATCTTTGGATGTGTATGAAGTTCTTGCCTGGCAAATTTCACCTGTGGATTCTATCGTGCCCTCTAAAATGACGACAATTTCAAAATTGTTGGCGTGCAAAATGTCTTCTGGTTTCATATTGTACAAAGGACTGTCTTCGTTTATTTTATGGTTGAGCACAAGAGGCCAAATTAAGAATACTCTATCGTCCATACCGTGAGCATTAAATTCCATGTGATGCTGAAACAATGGGTAATGGACCCCTTCCGCAGAAACTTTGTCTTTTATGAATATACCGTAGCATCTCGTGTCAACGAGATGCGATTTTCTCAAGTCTCCGAGACGTACCTGAAGAACCAATTCACCTTCTTCCTTGACGATAGTTGCTACACTGCTGTAAACCAATGTTTTTCTTCGGTTCTTTGGACGGGCAACCTTCACCAGCATGAAGCCAAGGAGAACAGTCTCCAATAGAAAACCAACTGTGACTTGTAGGTAAACCAACGGAAGAACTCCCATGCATTCAGCATCCGGCCATACGGTTCCGAACCCTATTGTGGTTTGGGTTTCAATGGAAAAAAGAACTGCATCCGCAAAGTTCCTCATATTGTGGATACAAGGGTAGTAACCTTTCTCTCCATAGTGCGCGAAATCTCCATGCGAGTATGCAATAACATACCACAGTATGGCGAAAAGCAGATACGTTAACATGAACATTGCACAATAGACGATTAACACATATCTCCATTTCATGTCAATTAGACTCTGATACAAGTCCATGAAGAATCTCTTGCTTCTTTGACCCATACCTGAAAATAGAAAACAAAATATTTTTAAAACCTTTTCATAAATAGAATGACACAGATTTTCCCCTTGTTAAATGAAATAAGTCAGAAATTCATTTAAAGGTGGTGAATCATATTTGAGTAACGTTAATGACATTTTCTGCTTTTCGTATATATTCTGTTACAGATTTATTTAAGGAATGAAAATACCCATTGCATAGAGTTCGATCCCTATTAGAAATATATAGTTTATTTATTTTATAAACTGTTGTAATAACCCTCTTTAATATGAAGGTATCTAAAAAGCTGAAAATGTCTTTTTATTTCAATACAATATAACTTCTAGATTTGCATTTGATAGATACCATATATCAACAATCCGAACCAAAGAGCAAGTTTTAAAACCATGTGTAACTTCTGAATTTACTTTTATCATAATTTACCTTGGTTGTGCAACCAAGGGGTGGTAAATATATTTTTTAAACTTGCATATGTAATGAATTTCAGCTAAATGTAAATTGTTATGAATTTCAGCTAAATATAAATTGTTATGAATTTCAGCTAAACAAAAATTGTTAAAGCAGTCTTTAACAAATATTGTACAGTAGTTCCTCAGGCAAAATATGTTTTTCAAATCTATACTTATGCTAAAATAACTCTATCTTGGTTGAGTAAGAATAATAGGATAACTATTTCTTTTAAAACTACTTCTAATGAAAATGTAACTTCTGTTACATAAAAATAAAAAATGAGCAGATGCTGAAGTTTCAAACAAATCCATTACTTGACCAAAATCTTTCACCACCTTTAAATTAGGTAATAGCTTCTAGAAATTTTACAATTCAGTAATTTTGGAGCAAATGTCTTCTGAATAATAATGATCTATAATTTGTAAAAAGGAATACAAATCCTGAAAATGGTGAACAGAATTAACTTGTCTCCTGTACACGTATATCATTATGTATTTGAATAGAAACTCAAAATTTAAAATAGTTATGACAACTGTAATGTGTTGTTCCAATTTTGCTAGCGTTTTAAAATATCATAAGATATAGATATATAAACATAAGGGCATATTAACATTCAATATATATTTCATAGAAAGAAAATAAAGTTTACTTTCGTAATTACAACATTGGTGCACTGACAGTCACTAGATACTAGTTCATAACTTGCGGCATAGTTATATAACTTCGCATTTATTATTTAAAAAAACAAAACAAAAAAGCTCTGACACAGTAGAAATTTGCACCATGGAGACCAGTAATATCAGTTTTAACTGATATGAAATGTAGATATTTGTAGTGCTAAAACGAACCGTTGACAAGCAATCGATCCCGTTTAACACACTTAAAATTTTATGAAATATTAGGTGGGGAAATGCATTTTATGATTTGCTATTTCAGGTTTAATATACAAAAGAATGACAGCAAGACAGCATAAGCAATTGTGACAGAGCTCGCATGAAATGGTTCAGAAGAAAAACCCTTAAAACGAAATAAGCTGACCCCGACTGTTCTAAAAAAAAAGAATCGGTAAAAGAAGGAAAAACGTGTTAGTGAATTATTTAAACTACAATTCGTCATATTAAAGCTTATTTTCGATAATATACCGGATTATAAATTAACTTACCTTTGTATGAAATTCTATACTGTCCTCCCTTCCGTACCAGCGCTGGGCGGCCCATCTGATAGCCCCGATGAAGTTTTCCATCCTGAGACATTTCAGGAAATTCAACCATTTGAAATCTTTCTTGCGTTTTCATCTTTTCAGTCTATACACAAATATATTGCACAATTTAATTTTGCTTAAGATATATTTAAATATACAATCAACGGTAAGTCAAGGGAACGTGGTGTCTCCTTATAAATTTCCAGTATTTATTAAAGTCATATTTATGTTTCGACTGTAATTATTAACTTATATCTAACCAACTTGCCGAATGCTCAGTTCAGATTAAAATAAATGAAATTTTCATTTTCTTGAAGTTAAAGTAGTGGAATGGGTATAAATATACTAGTGTTCAAGGGCTATTAATCTTGCAGTTGATATATTGACATATTTGATCTACGTCGAGTTTGTACCACTGTCAATTGTTTCATGTTCAAGGGACAAGAAAAAACTTGAATCAATCACTGGCAAACGTTGATAATTGTCAGCAAATAAAAAGGTAATAATGATGAAACTGTCAGGTATTGCTGTAGCTATCAATCAACTGAAGTCCTCGCGACACATTTTGCGCCGATATACACCACACATATAACGCATACTTTTTACAAACGACATGCTTGAAGAAATGACAGAAAAAATGTTTTCTAATGATAGTTTTACAAATTTGAAATATTTTTTACCCTGGAGACAATAGAAAATTACAAATGTGCTGAAAAATATCTAATGACTTTGACATGACTCATGAAAGACAACGACATTGTTGCTATCAAATGCTTAATCTCGACTGCAATGATGGATGTAATTTGAACAGGATTTTCTTGTTTTAACTGCAAAAACTGGTTACGTTTGTAATTTACCGTTCATACATTTATCATTTAAACAAAAAAGTAAATTTTAAAGTCCCATCTTTATGTACATGTATTTATATTCATTCACAAATATTGTTGCAAATGTTGAAATCACCATTATGTTTTCAAATATGTTTCTTATCGAACAATTACTATTCATATGTCTACGACAAAGATATTTAATAATAACTTTGTCAGGAAAGAATATTGCCTTGCGATATCTCAGAAAACAATTTACCTGTTCTTTTTAATGGGTGGTTTTGTAGTTTTATGTGGGATGATCAAAATTGATAACTGGATCAAATATTAAAGTTTCGGAATATGTTTGACATTGACATAAGCGCTATCGTATTCACGATCTCTACTTCATTGATAGGTGTTCTTTCTGGACTTTTTTTTAATTAACTGTAAATTAGTGCATGCATAAAATCAAGAGAAACTTTGACGTTTTGTATTCAGTGTGTACTGCCAATATTTTGGTAATCACTGTGAATAGAACTTTCTGATTTCTTCAGTAGTCTTTTAAGTTATTCTTTCCCTATCTTTGATAAAAAAAATATCCCATTCCTATCCCATATGTGAAGAACATACATATTGTAAAAATGTATATGTCTATTGTCTTCTAAAAGACGCACCACAACCTAGTGACCTACTTTTTCCTCCCACGTTTAGTTCATGAAAATCATTCTGATAATTCTGTTATAATACAGCTATACCAGAAGGTGACCGTTGGACAATTTAGACCCTCCTTTCACAACCTCATATGCAAACTTATTCAGTAAATCTCTTTTTAGTACAGTTTTAAAAAGACAGATAAATAACCATTTTACACTGTAGAAACATTGTAGTCTAAATTCAACTTAATGCATCAAGTTACTTAATAAAATATTTAGACATTAAACACATTATCTTGGTCTTATATATTGCTCTATCAATTTGTAAGTTTATATATTGTTTCATGCAAAGCATATACAATTACCATCATGGAAACATAAAAGAATACAATTATATGTTATGTGGGGCATGTTCTAATCTCTGGCCTGGCCTGGCCCAGCCTGGCCTGGCCTGGCCTGGCCTGGCCCGATGAGCTCTATTTTGTACTGGGCCGGGCCAGGCCAGGCCAGATTTTATTATACATAGACAAATGAATGGCATAAAATCTAAATATACAATTACAATAGCAGGCAGTATTAACCTGCATTGTTTACTTGCTGCATGTCAGCCAGTCCTCTGGAGAATCATTAATTAGTCGTCATTCATCTTATTTGAAATACAGATTTGCACTGAAGAAAATGGTGTAACTAAATGATAACTACCCATTTTTTCTGTAATTAAATTATTTAAAGTCAACTTTAACACTTGGTTTTAAAACTAATGGCAAATTTCATTGATAAGTTTACCTGCTACAATATAACTGAATATTTACATGCACTGAGAACACATCTCTATGGGAATTGTAATTACAGGTTGTGTCCCTACTATCCTTAGCTGACCTTTTCACTGTTCAGTTGAACTTCTAAAGGCGGTCAATCACATTTAATCAACATTTAATGACATTTTTTACTTTTTGTATGTTCTGGTAGAGAATTTTTTCAGGAACAAAAAGACCGATTACATAGAGTTAGATTCCTATTTGAAATGTATATTTTATTATTTTTATAAAATTTTGTAATTACTCCCCTTTAATATGAAAGTATATAAAAAGCTGGGTATTTCTTTTTATTTCGATACAATGTCTAGTTTTACATTTGCATTTGATAGACATATCAACTATTGAACAATCTGAACCAAAATGCAAGTTTTAAAGCTGTGTGTAGCTTCTGAATTCATTTATTTCCAACCTATCTTGGTTGCGCAACCAAGATAGGCAAAGGGAGGTAATAATAATTTTTCAAACTTGCGTTTCTAATGAATTCCATCTAAATACATAATTTTTAATGCAAATATTTTACAAATATATTACAAAATATCTAAATGTTTATACATTTCCTTAGGCAAAGTATGTTTATCAAATTTATACTTATGATAAAATAACTCTATCTTGGTTGGGCAACCAGGATAGGAAAATGAAATTTTAAAATACCTCCAGTGAAAATCTAATTTGTATTAAGTGTTAAGTGAACATAAATGAGTGTAAATGATCAGATGCTAAAGTTTCGAACAAATCCGTTACATGGCCAAAATCTGATTATCCACCTTTAATGTGTTTGATGTTCAATCTATGGAAAAGTAATGAAAATAATATTCATTAATTATGGGACCTCTAACTCATTGTCAGGGTGTTGGCATTTTAGATTATTGATATTTTTCTTGCACAAAAAAATAATGGTGCATTGTGTTTATGTTATTTCTAAGTGATATATTTCATGCTAAAAGATGTTCTTGAGCCTGTTTCACAAGACTTTGTATGATTTTTTTCCACATACTTAGATCAATATAAAAACAATCTCACAAAAATATTCAGTATGTGTATAACCTAAACTACAAAATTTATATATCCCTTCCCCGCACCATACTATCCCAGGTTCTAGAACGGAGGTAGCATTATTTTAGAAATTGAAAGTCGTTGTCCGTTAGTATTGACAGGTGCCACTCTTTATTTTACATCATTTTTGTAACCGAAATTGACCAAAATAACATGCAAAGTTTACCAATGGCACAGTGGCGTAGTGATAAGTTCTCCGACTTTCACACATGTTACCGTGGGTTCGATTTCAATTCAGATTGTTTTCATTAAATCAATATAATGTCATTTTATTGATACTGGTTTTATTCTTACAACATTTTATGGTAATAACTTGTATGTAGAATAATGTCAAATACTTGTGTATTTCTTTCAATAAATGAACAATAAATCACGATAAGTGGTAATTTTCCTGCATTCTAAGTTTACAGAGGAAATTTAAAAAAAAAATGATAATGAAAATGATCAAACAGGTGTTTCGAACTTACAGTCCCGAGATTGGTAGCTGAACGTTTATCAGCACAACTTTATCTGCATGTACGACCTGGCAGTAAAGAAATGTTTATATTTTATTTGATTTTCAATATTTATATTTTTATTTATGTTTGGGCACAATTTTTTTACAGAAGCATACAAAATATATTCTTGAGTGCTAGTTCAATAATTTCGGACAGTACTAAATAATCCTCAATAGACAAAATAATAAAATTAGTTAGGTTATTCAATTTTAGGGAAAACCAAACCACCAGTCAAGGGTCAATTGAGGTGGAGATCCCCTGATAATAGTCATAACAATTAATCAGGCATCACCTTTAGATTAGACATAATAGTTTTGTTAGCTACAGGCTTATTCCCAGGTGTATAATTTTACAGAGTGGGAGTTCAAAATGTATTTATACAATGTCTGAAATATCCAAACTTATTCCAAAAGTCAGATTTTAAAGTTGCTATAGAAATCACTTTCACGAAATTGAAATCTATCACTGTTCTAGCCTGGCCTGGCTCAGTCGGAAATTGGGCTCATCGGGCCAGGCCGGGCCAGGCCAGGCCAGGCCAGAGATTAGAACATGCCGTTATGTGGCGCGTCTTTACTACTGATAAAGATTTTTTCCCCAGAAATTCGTCAGTTTAGCTTCTGAGGGTAGTATACTAAATAATCGGTCATTTAAAAGTTATGTTCAAACAGAAAGCGGAGCAAATAAATATGTTCAACTATTTTATAAAAGTGTATTTGAAATAATTATAAAATCTGTGAAAAGATCCTTTGAATGCATAGGATGCAACCAAGTAACATAACGAGCAAAGGAAATGAAATGTGCAACACCCTCACGTTACCTAGCAACGGTCAACGGAATTCTATTACAGTACAATTAAATGTTCTTCATGATCCCAAAGGACCAGAAAGTATAATTAAAGAAATCTCATTGGAAAAAAGGAAAATCAAATGTATGCCTAAGTCCGTAATAATGCCCGTTATTATTTATCAGAGTGCAATTTCATATGTAATACTGTACTTTTGTGGGTATCGTTAGAGAAAAATGAAATAATTGCTATGCTCAAAACTTGATGCGGATAATTAATAGGAACATTTTTGTGCAATTTCATTTCAATTAACCTTTGATAATGTATATGCGCGATGTCTATCAAATAATATCTTTGAAGTCAATCAAAATAATAGCAGAATCGTTCTGATTGTGTCTATTCGTGAGAGATAAACCATTACGCCTCCTACCAAGATATTTAATAGACTCAACGAAATCACGAAGTATGTGGCGTCGTTTCTACGGCATCCGCACATTCCTTTTAGAACTCAACCGTGCAAAATGACAGCTCATCGGTTTGACTGAGTCCGTAAAATATTACACATGTAGAGATATTTCTGTGAGATTTCATTGTTTATAATAATTTGAAGGAGAAAAAAAACGCATGTCTCTCTTAAGTCCATGAAAATGATAGTTATCAAAACAACAATTTCGTAAAAGTTTTATTTCTACTTAATAAGGCATACTTTTTTATTTACTTTCGCCCAAACAGAATGCAAAACAAATACCTAAAAGAAATGAGTATGTACATCAGTATGCAAAATAATGTGAAATTTCACTATTGATTTTTATTTGAAGTGAATTTCTGGGTTCCATTTATGTCTGTGATACATATAGAAAACCTTGATGAAACTCATATGAATTACATAGAAACACGAGAGGCTATAAATCATACGTCAATAATCGTTTATACACACTGAAATGCGTACTTTTTACATCAGCAAAAAGCTTTGTTTGTAATTGTGTAGCATACCACAAAACATTCATTATGTAACATTTTTAAAATAATGTAGATTACCAGAGAGAAGGAAATGTCACGATAGATATATAAATATTACTTGACCGGGAGGTTACAGATATAATAACATTGTTATCTATGTTGTACTTTGCATTATGTGAAAACAATTCATTTCTAAGGTCAGTCTATAAATGACATGACGGTAAAACATGCTCTCTCATTTTTGTACATGTGCTATTTGTAAATCAAATTCTTCTTTCAACAGATATTGCTTCATATATTCCATTCTGCATACAGCAAAATTTTCTAACAGACCGTCTGTTTTCCCCTTTATGATGAGAGAAAACCAATGCATATTCCATATTTATATCTTAATATCTTTTTTATATATTCCAGGTCTGTTAAGGGAAAGTTCCATGAAAACAAGTCAATAGTATATCAATAATATCCTTGTAACCAAAGGTCTCAAAAGAATAACACATGCACATACATTAATACCTCGCACATGGCTATTTTTATTGCAAATAGAGCTCAGCACCTTGTTCATATTGACACGACACAATTAGAATGTTACAAGTACATTAAGATTGTATTTTGGTGTCTAACAAGTCAAGAATACATCCTTGCTTGCTAAAAGTGCTAAAGTTATTCAAATTGGGAACATAATCGGACTTTTTAAAGAGGAACGTTTGAGAAGAATGCATATTCTACCAACCTTTAACTAAGTGGAAGCTGTAAAAGTCTTCCAGTGCTTGGACTCAGTATTGTTGGTCTCTTTGAACAAAGAGTCCGTTTGATTTATTACATTTCTGCGGTAGAGTGAAGGGTGTTGCACATTTTCAGGCCGAGTCTGTATTATTATTTTTTTCTTAGTTGCGTTTGAAATGCATCTAAAGGTCCTTCTTATAGATTTTATTATGTTCCATAGAACTACTTTAACAGAAGCATTGATAAACATAAGCGAGATGGAAGGGATGGGTGTGTAAGTTTCAAAATACCTTATACGTCGTATTGTTAATTTTATAACTGTTTAAAAATGTTTCGCCTTAAAACTCGTTTCATCGATATTTTCCGTGTAAAGCTGACATATCGAGGGCTTAGAGCGAAACTGGTCTATCTGCTTCTATTTTTATATACAGATAGACCAGTTTCGCTCTAAGCCCTCGATATAGTCTATAGAACGTTTAGAAACATGTGTAATTATAACATCCGACCACTCTTTAGGTGGCCGGTTACAGATTTTGTTAAGTGTAATATTTTCATGGGTCGACCCGGGCCAAAGTTTTGCTAATGCACATTTTTTTTTATTTTTTGACCTTTAACAACATATGTTTTATTATCGTTATAATTAGTCTAAAAAGTAGCATGTGTCCTTAATTTATTTCTCTTGTTCCCATGACGTGCATTATCAGCATAAATGCATGTATAGTGTTGTCATTTTGTTTACCTTGGATACGTCTTTTTACAGAAATTTTATCAAATGGAGCTATAAATAGAAGTGTAAGTCTGAGCTGCGTCATCAATATTTAACTTAAAAGAACTATACCATCAGCATACAGATGGAAAAAATACTTTTCACTACATTTTTAAGAGCCTTTTAATAAGATAAGATTTTTGATTTATTATACAAGTGCTTACAAACGCATTTATTACAAAAGTCAATACCACTCCCTAATTTAGATGATAATAATTACCGCAATACAACACGACTGAAAAAATTAGCAAGGGTTTAAAAAGGCCAAAACAACGCACCATTGTATTCTTGTATTGCATGGTATTCTTCATGGACTTTTGCTTACAAGAATCGTTGATTTCAGAATTGAATACAAGAGGGTCATGATGACCCTGAATCGCGCACCTGAGTATATTGAACCACATGTTTCAAATGGCAAACTGATGCTAAAATATTAGAAAGTAGATCAGTAGGTCACATTTATGGTCACTAAAAGACAGTTTTAAAGATTGGTGTGCAAAACTGTACATGTCATCCAAATTTCGAGGCTGGATCTTAAACTAGAGTGGTCACAAGCAAATGTTTACGCACGGACACACGGACGACGTAGACCTACTGACCTAGTTTTTGACTGCAGTTGACCCAGTTTCGAACCTGACCTAGATATCATCAAGATGAATATTCAGACCAACTTTCATACAGATCCCATGAAAAATATCGCCTCTAGAGAGGTCACAAGGTTTTTCTATTACTAGTATTTGATCTACTGGCCTATTTTTTAATGGCACGTGACCCAGTTTCGAACTTGAACTAGATATCATCAAAGTGAACATTCTGACCAATTTTCATGAAGATCAATTGAAAAGTATGGACTCTAGAGAGGTCACAAGGTTTCTATATTTTTAGACCTACTGACCTAGTTTTTGACCGCACGTAACCCACTTTCAAACTTTACCTAGATATCATCAAGTTGAATATTATGACTAATTTTCATGAAGATCCATGAAAAATATGGCCTCTAGGGAGGTCACAAGGTTTTTCTATTTTTAAACCTACTGACCTAGTTTTTGATTGCAGTTGACCCAGTTTCGAACTTACCTTAGATATCATCAAGATAAATATTCAGACCAACTTTCATACAGATCACATGATAAATATCGCCTCTAGAGAGGTCACAAGGTTTTTCTATTATTTGACCTAATGACCTAGTTTTTGATGGCACGTAAACCAGTTTCAAACTTGAACTAGATATTATCAAGGTAAACATTCTGACCAATTTTCATGAAGATTCATTGAAAAGTATGGACTCTAGAGAGGTCATAAGGTTTCTCTATTTTTAGACCTACTGACCTAGTTTTTGACCGCAACAAACCCAGTTTCAAACATTGACCTAGATATCATCAAGGTAAATACTTTGACCAATTTTCATGAAGATCCATTTAAAAATATGGCCTCTAGGGCGGTCACAAGGATTTTCTAGTTTTAGACCTACTGACCTAGTTTTGGACCGCACATGACCCGGTTTCAAACTTGACCTTGATATCATCAAGATGAACATTCTGACCAACTTTCATAAAGATCCCATGAAAAATGTGACCTCTAGAGTGGTCACAAGCAAACGTTTACGCACGGACAACGGACGCCGCGCGATCACAAAAGCTCACCTTGTCACTGTGACTGGTAAGCTAAAAATATAAAAAAAGAACAAAATATTCCTCTCATTTTTTTTTACAAGAAAGACTTTCTCTTTTGAAGGCTTGCATTGCATATGGCATACTGGTTCTAACTAAATATTTCATAGAATACGAAAATGCATACATGCCTAGGTTATTTCAGTCGCAAGTGAAAAAGGAAACTGATGCGCCATTACAAGAACATTCTATGATTATGGTCACAATAAATTATTACCCTGTATTTTGGGTAGTAAATGAAATATGCCAGTATTAGATGTATTTCAATGTCCAAACTTTGATGCTGTAGCAGGAAGATCAGTTTGTAATGCATCATTGATGTCTGTATTTGTCGCATACCAAACTGCGTGTTTTAATACAATATAATATATGATAGAAAAAAATGATAACGTTTCATAAGTTTTCCATTCATTTGTGCAATAATGGAAGTGAAGAGATTGTTTTATGCCTGTTATTTGGTGACAAAAGTTAAAACTAATCTGTGAAAGTTTGGACATTTAATGTGTTTTTTTTTCCTGTATCCTACAAAGCATTCCATAAATCATAAAGCTGAAGTTCATATTCCAAAATGTATCACTAAAACCTCTTTCTTTTTATCACTGCGCACTAATTTCATGACTTATATCTAAAATAGTTATAATGGTCCTTGGAAAATAAAAAAAAATAGTCTAAAGAGTCTCAAACACTTTTAAATTCTTCCATATGTACAAAAGTATTAAAACACGCCTGTATATTTTGAAAAGCAAAGGCGATGTTTCAAACAACAGTTTACCACAAATGAATCTGTATACGATTCAGTCGACCACTTTTAATGTTAATATCACGATAGAGTAACTTAAGAGCCAAATACATCTTATATTAACATCAAAAGTTTGAGGTTTTAAAATTCGCTTTTGTTTTGTTTGTTTTTGTTGGGGCTAGAGTCAAGCCGACTAATATAGGCCATATGGCGACTTTTTTCAGCTTTTGATGGTGAAAGAAGACCACATATGTTTCTCAGGACATTATTTCATCACGGACGGGTACCTTGGTAGGACCATCGACCTTTCGTAAGCCAACTGGATGGCTTCCTCACACAAAAGCGAGGTTTCGAACCTTCAGCGGTGGGGTGCAAGATATTCGATGACAAGTCGCTTCGCGTGCTTAAAATTAATCTATAAACTATGCAAATATTGATTTCTTTTTTAGCTTTGTTGTTACCATGACATTATTGTTGCAAAACTATTTCATTATGTAATATCTACAAATAAGGCATTTACCTCTAACTAGCTATTGACAATGACCTTTGATAATGAAATTTAATACCAAATATCCATATTTTGCATTTCGAGTAATTGAGTAATTGAGTAATTATTACTATTATTATTATTATTATCATCATCATCATCATCATCATCACACCACATTTATAACACTCTTTTCATGCACATGTACACGCTCAAATGTGCTTTACAGAATATATTGCAAAAAATACAAACACAAATTCAACACACAAAAAATAGTTCATATAATTACTAATATATCAGTTAAATAATGTATGCAATAACTACAATTTTATATATGGGAAAACACAGCCAGCCGAAATCGAAAAACAAGACCAGCCTATGGTTATTAGATATTTGTACAAATGTATCAGGTATCAAACACGAAACTGAATAATTTTACTTAGTTATTATAGATAAATGCTAACATCATTATAATTACGTCGGAATCACTATAAAGTGTTTCGGGTCTAATTTCAAAAGCCTTATTTACAAATATACTGAAGTCCCTTACTAATGTAACATTATTTGTATTAAATAGTTCTATAATGTCACGGTATAGGACTTGAATATTAAAACGGGGAGAAAGTGTGTAGGCGGCCGGGTAGCTCAGTCGGTAGAGCATTGGAACGGTATTCCGAGGCCCTGATGTAACAGTCAGCCCCCCCCCCCCCCCCCCACCCACCCCCACTACCACTTGGGGAAAAAACTGACTGGGGAGCTGGGCTGTTACACCGGGTTCAAGTACTGGTCTGGGGGCACATTTTTCTCACCCTGTGACATCTGGCGCCCAACGTGGGACCGTGACTAAATATACTCCAAGATCATGTTCATCTTGTTCTCTGTCCCATTAGAAATTCGAGGACGAATTTCATATAGTGGGGGAGTATGTCACGGTATAGGACTTGAGTATTAAAACGAGGAGTAAGTCTGTAGGTAGCAGGGTAGCTTAGTCGGTAGAGCATCGGAACGGTATTCCGAGGCCCCGGCTTCGATTCCCGGTCTGGCTGCACATTTTTCTCGCCCTGTGACAACAAGATTTAACATATTTGGATGTCTCTAATAGTAATTCCTTAAGTCAGAATGCAACAAAATGAAATTCATCTTCTAACATACTACAGTGGTTACATGTTATATGTGATTTTTTTCTAATACTAATCAAGGTTAAATAAGGTTTGAATTGAAAATTTGAAATTCTTCTATAAAAAAGAGGCTCTACTATAATTATAAATCATATCATTATTTTATAATCTCTGTTCATGTCTCATAAATCAGCAGTGGCTTTTACAATTTTATAATTATAAAGCCTACCATGGGAGAACCGTTTACTGATGTTGCTAAAACTCGTGGTTCAACCCCTTTGCTACTTTTAATATCATTAAATGTATATGCATATATATTATTGCACATGTTAAAAAAGGAGCAATAAAATATGTTTAAATTACCTAGTTTAAATAAAAAAATAAAGCCTACCAAACCAATTGTGTATAAACTGATCTTAAATTATTTGTGCCATCATGCTTAGGAATAGACTTGTATCTTCCTCTTCCAAATGTGGACAAATGGGATGCTGACGTCTACATACAAATTAAGAGATGAAACTCCTGTTCAGATACCAGCTTTGACCACTATATGCGACATCAAACGGCATCTAAAGAGATAATCTTATCATACTTATGAAGGAGAAAGGAAATATGAACAAGATTAATAACTCGTTCAAAGATATTATTCAATGGTGCACTTGAAAGAAGTTCGAAGTAAATAGATCTTATATTTTTTGCTGCTTAGGTGCATTTTCTCGTAGAAGGGGTACAATTTCAATCACATATTTTCACTGGCAGAATGCATTATATTGAGAATGGGGCGGTTTTCATGTTTATTTTAGTAAGTTTCAAATGTTGGTAAGTTGTGCAGATTCGCTAGAAAGGCAGGGCTTAACTACAGACAAAAATGTTCGTCTCCTTTAGAATGGCAGACTATCTTACTTTTTATAAGAAACTATTGAATTTCTGTCAATATGAGCTAGATCTTTTATGAAATGTAGCGGGGGAGACAGCTATGTTCACCAACGATTTTGATAAAATGGTAGAATAACCATCTATGGCCTATAACAAATTAACTTCAAACGTTGTTAAAGATGGTCAGTCACATTTCAGCAAAATTTTATATCATTTTTCACTTTTCGAAAACTTGTTTAATGAATAAAAAGATCAACTCCCTATCAGAAATGCATATTTTATTGACTTTTATGAAATTTTGTACCTATCCCCTCCCAAACTCTATATAATAGGAATTTTGCTTTAAAAAACGAATAATTTCTTTCGATTTTTATATGATTTCTAGTTTTACATTTCCAGTTGAAAGACATTCGCGATATTTCAACAATCTGATCCAGAACCAGAAGGCAAGTTTTAAAGCTGTGCACAGCTGCAGTATTAACTTATTCCCAGTTTTGGTTTTCAAACTTGATATTAATCATTTTACTAACTAGCATTTTAAACAAATTTTGGCTTAGGTATGCTTGAAAAAGCAGCTCTTTGATAAATATAATACAATAGTTCTTGTATTTATATCATTCTCTAGGCTAAATATGTCTATCAAATATATAATGCTAAATATCTCAATATTGATTCGGCAACCAGGATAATAAATCAAAATTTCAAATATCTTAAAGTTACATGAACAAAATTTGATCAACCACATTTAAATTTCTTGCACCGGGTTTGAACTGTTGCTTATACAACCCAATCTTTACTGCAATTCTGAGAGTTAAGAAGTGACTAGTATGGGTCTATATATTTTTGAAGTGAAAATCACCGTACCGGGCGTACAAGAATGCCATTTAATAAAAGTTTACTCTAATGATTTTTTAGTCTGTTAAACTATGTGGGTATAGGGTTAAGACTGAATTTCACTGTTAAAAGTCAAAATACAGTTAGAATCAAAAGATTCTTGTCTCGGGTGCGTAAAAACAAAAGATGAGGAATGTTTTTAACGATCAGATGTAATTTATCCTTATTGTGGTTTTTAGACAAAACTAATGTTTATTGCAATTTACACCTGAACTGTTTAATGAAGAATCATTACAAAATACAAAGCTATTACTTTGTAAGAATAATAGATAATATAATCAGATATCGATCTTCGAATATCGATCCGTCAAAAAATCAAATATAACAGTTGTCTTCTGTTCTCGATACATTTTGTCGTCTGCCACATTCTGGTGTCGTCTGTCACAATGACGTGCGCTTGATCACTTACAAATTTACCCTTAATGAGGCCATTGACACCTTCGTTTCACAGATCAGTTTTTAAAAAATTGACTTTGAAAGTGATATATTTGACAAGCGTCTCATTCCAGAGCTGTTGAAATTGTCTCCGGGCATTCACATTTACTTTTCTGCACCAGAGGTTCCGGTCCATGTGACCATTATAAATGAAAGACATTTTCATAAATTATCATTCGTACTTTATTTCAATATCAGTAGCTTCTTGTAACGACTACTATTTAAACTCATTTAATAAAAGTAATTGTCAATCTGCCTGTATACAACATTAAGAAATGAATTCAGAGGCAATAGTTATAAGATTTTGAAAACATTAGGACGGATATTTGTTTTAAACTATACTTTTTAAAAAACAGTTGATTAAGAAATTAAAGAGAGTAATTCGCTACAAAATAGAAGATGCCAAGCACCAAAGAAGTACCGGAAGTAGGAACTATTTATCTGTATGATGACCATCACGCGCCGGCAAAATCAAGATGGAGCAAAATTCCATTCATAAGCTACTTCAGGTAAGACTTTTATTTTATATATAGAGGATATTTGTTTATTTCTGTGTAAGACTGAAATATCTTTCTCCAGTGAACACCAGATGCAATATTTTCACGAGTGGCATAACTTCGAGTGAAACTGTAAGATATGGTGTTCTTGAGTGAAAGATATTTTGATCTTACATGCAAAACATATTTTCTTTTTATTTCATGTTTTGACTACACATTACCCATTTATAGTTTCTTGAAAAATACCAGATATTTCATTCTAATATTTCGAGAATCCACTGAAAAGCATGAAACAAATAGGTGTCTTTTAATTCTTTTACAACTTCTTCTCATAATTACACATTGACTAAACAAAACCACCAAGAAATGTATATTTTCTGTTCTAACAATGTATTCGCTATAATCACTGACCAAATATACTATTGTTAATTTGAGGTTTACGGCGCACAAGCACCGGTTACATGTCCCCATTTCACATTTCATTTACATCGAAAAAAAAAACGTATGATATGGAATCAAAACCTTATTTACCTGCTGGAATAACAGTAATACAGCAAAAGTAAGTGTTTCAATCCCGTTAATCGCCTCTTAAGATCAAACAAGGACTGTGGTCGCAACTTCTTTTCATACACAAGTTGTCCAAAACCACATAGGTCAGTGTTGTAGCATAAGATCGCGCGCACAAACTTACGGCGGCAATGGAATTATTATTATATCTTCAAGTACATTCAAAACGAAGACAAAGAATATATTTTTACTTTTTTATTATAGATTTAGGTCGCACAATCAGGAAATACAAGGATATCTATGAAAATTGCATAAATTTCTTTTATACAATTTAGTGTCATCTATTAACACAGTGTTACATTTAATTGCTTTAGTTTTATGATCAGAAATAATATTATAAAAAACATATTTATGTATATAAAGCCACTATGCATAAAAAATGCAAACAAATAGCAACTATCATAAGATGTTTTATTGTTTTGATATATTATATATATAGTGCTGTTTGATACTGGCTAGCACTTTTATATATGTATACCTACATGCATATTGCAGGCGAAAATTGAAAATGGATGAGAAAGAACTGGAAGACAGAAGACAAGCAATCATGAAGAAAAATGGGAAATACAGAGTCAGGTTAGTACTAGATTCCGAATGTACTGAAATGTTTGTAATTCCGATTGTTCTGTTATGCATTATCGTGTTTTAGAGCGTACTGTCATAAATGGTATTCGCTCGGTTTCTAAGAGCACAACTTTTATCAGTGTGCATTTTTGCGACTTTAAAGAAGTTGGATGTGGTAGTAAAATGAATAAAATCATATCTTTGCGTAATTCAATATCTTCGATATGTTATTAAAGAAATGTTGCCCTAAATAATGCCAGTGGAGCGTTAGGTGTTTTGTTCAATATATGTAAAGCAATTACACTGCTATTGTTTTTTTTCTTCTTGTAGGTATTCAGGTCTTACGGGCTACAGAAGGAAGTATCTAAATGACATGTACATTAGTATGATTGACCTAAAATGGCGGTACGCCTTCGCTCTGTTCTTCAACCTATACCTTCTTTCCTTCCTCTTCTTCGGAGTAATGTGGTGGATTATAGCTTACAATCATGGCGACTTTGATCACGTGAATGACCCTACGTGGGAACCGTGCGTTAGTAGCGTTTACAGTTTCCCAAAATGCCTGCTCTTCTCCATAGAAACGCAGACGACAATTGGATACGGCGTTGCTTACCCGAATACGGACTGTGATGGGACACTATTTATGGTATATTTGCAGATTACAGTTGGTATCTTGATAGACAACTTACTGCTAGGTTTTATGTTTGTAAAATTTGCTCAGCCCAAGAGACGCCAAAAGACAGTTTTATTTAGCAAAAATGCATGTATCACGCACTGTGACGGGGAACTTGCAATTCAAATCCGTGTCGGGGATCTAAGAAAGAGCCATCTGTTAGCTGCGCAAGTTCATGGTGTTCTGGTGCGACGTCACGTGACTGATGAGGGTGTTCATTACCCTCTGTTTATGAACAAAGTTGAGTTTAAAGCAGACGCTATGGAGGACACTTTAGTCTTAATGTGGCCAATGATATTAACTCATAAAATTACAGAAGACAGCCCTTTCTTTGATATAAAGCCTGCTGATTTAACGAATGAGAAATACGAGTTGATCGTCTTCGTCGAAGGAACCATTGAGACAACTGGGGAATTTTGTCAAGTTCGAACATCATACACACCCAGAGAGTTTCTGTGGGGTCACCGATTTGATAGAATCGAAGAATTCGACTCAGGAAATGGGCGCTGGGAGATCGATTTCGCAGCTTTCAATGATGTAGTCTACACAAATAACATACGTCATAGTGCACGTGAACTTTGCAGTTTCCGCAGAAGAAAAGTAGTTCCAACTTCTGACAAAAAAGATGAAACCAACGAAAAAGTTCCTCCAATACAAACAAAGAATATCAAAACGGTGTCATATGGTGTTGGTCCCGAACTACCTGCGAGAAATTACGAGAAGAGCGGTATCCCAGACAACGAGACGGACTACAGGTCACATGACGAGGAATCCGACGACACTGTGATAGAGAAAAGAGTGCGACGTTCCGATAGTGCAGTCTCCTTTGAAACGGCTGCTGACACGGCTTCATTAAATCATGAAAGCGTCTGGTAAGCATAGAAGTTTTTTGTACCAATTTTTTTAGTGTACGAAATTAGCCATAATTCAAGATCCATTCAATTTTAACAATTTAAGACAATCCAGAGTGTCTTTTTATTAGAAATCAAACCATTTCACCGAATATATAGAATCGTACATGTCTTTAATACACCAACGATTCAGAGTATAAGGAAGATCTTGTTAATCTGTAAATCCCGAGTGTCGTCTGTATTTAACTTCATCATTGTAAAGAAGCATTCAGTTTCAACAAGTTAAATAGAAAAATTCAAATAAAAAATAAACAATTTCAGTCTTAAACTATAATCAATTAAAATCTGAAATACTTCATAGAATGATAAATGTTTCTAAATCATTTTGATTATTTGATTTTGTTATTATTTCAGAAGTTCAGATTCCATGTCCTGGCTCATAGCTTCCAATCGACAGATGCAATTTTAGCGGACAATGGAATCAAAATCTTTCAGTGCGACCAAGGATATCCAGGAAAATATACGAACACTTTAAATGATATAATTATAGAATAAAGGTATCTATCTATAAAACAATGAAAAAAGGAAAGGTATTTTGTGCTTCAGAGTTATCATCATTATAGTGTAACTAGTCTAAACATCCTCTCAGTAACCATAGCTTTTCAAATGTTTCACTGATTAGTTTATTATGCCAGTTTATGAAGTGATTTTAGCCGGCAAATGTTGGGGTTGCTAATGATTACCTACAGTTTTACTTGTTAAACTATAAATAGGTTATAATCAGGTATAGACCTTCTATTGCTTTGACTTTCGCTGCGCTACGTTACTGCAAAACTAATTTCATTAGAAGATCAATAAATGATATCTAACCTATTCAAAAAAAATAGTAGAAGATATCGAGATACGAATAAATATATGTGAAAAAATAAATATATGTGAAAAGAACACAAAATACAGCGAATCTACAAGAATATAGTTAAGCAGTGACTGCGCTCAATACGGCATATGTGTAAAGTTTATGTACATTATTATTATGTGTATAGTATATGTACATACAATTATATGTAAATATAAATGTTTGGAAAAGACTTGGAAAACTAAAATAGAATATTTCAAGAAAACATGCAAAATTAATGCATTAAATTTTAATCAAATGTTCACAATAGTGTACTGCTACTACATATTATTTTCAACATTCCTTTTTAAGATTTGTTTTAATATTTAGACATAAAACAGCTTTTTTGGAAGAATATATGAAACTATATAAATGACAAATTCGGGAACATATTTGGATGAAACAATAAATTCAAGTCAGTAATTGGCACACATTTTTTTTTTATTGTTTTCTGTATAATTCTTTGAATTCCTTAAAATGTTATTAGGTCTGGCCTTTTCCCAACTGGGGGTAGTTTTACTCAACGTAAATTTTGTAAAAAAATTGTTGAGATATTTCATTGTATTTTTGACTGATAATAATAAAATTATCATACATCTGGGACAGAAACATACATTATCCTTTCAGGGGAAAATAAAACCAAAGATGGGACATATAACATACATTTATCACGTAAAAGTGATATCGAAAATCTGGGACTAAAACTTGGCTTGTTTAAATGTTTTGAAATAATTTGTTTCTCTGAATTTGTGGTAAAAGGATTGTGTGAAATCTGTTGCTTGTATAAAGCTTGTATATAGACACAAAAATAAAATTGTTTAAAACAGTTTATTGTTTTCTATTTTATGTATGGCATGGTGTATAAATTTCCCAACAAATCGACTGATAAAATGTGTCAGAACTATATTACAAGACGCCATCTTGCAAAATATACTTTCATTGAAAAACAAGGCAAAGATAATGATGTTATCATATTAACCTTTACTCTGTTAAATTTCTAAAATGGACTGGTCCGTCATTCAATTTGGGCAGTACCATTTATCATTTAAAGGGATCTTCACTGAAACTTTTCTGACTGAATAGCGAACAGTGCAGACCACGATCAGCCTGCACGACCAACCTGCATGGACGTGCAGGCTGATCTTGGTCTGCACTGGTCGCAAAGGTAAAACCAGTTGCCGCCAGCAGGCTAAAGGTTAAGATGCCTTTGCACATGTACAGATATCCCACTTCAACGAAAAATTTTCAATTTTCATGAACAGGAAAGGCTGTAACAAAAGCAAATTCAGTAAATTTATGTCCCCTGCTGAATAGGTTGTCTTGTGAATGAGGCGACTACTCTTTGAGAGATATCTAATTTCTAAAAGTATTTTGGAGCACATTTTCGGCAGCCTGACTGATTAGTAAACATTGAAAGAATGGTTTAGACCATACCGCATAATGAAGTTGGAGGCGTACTGATGGTATAGACTGAGGTGAAAGCCTATATATTCCTAGGGGATTAATTTTTCATGGCTGCATCATTAGATGAAATCAAATCCTGTATAAAAAGGAATTCCTTCAATTTAAACATTAAAATTTACATTCTACAAGTTCATGTCCTTGTGGAAAAAAACTGCTGTAACTAAAACCAGGAACTTTTATAACAGAATGACTTCACAATATAGTTTCTTTTAATTCTATATATAATTCTTTAGTGAAATAAATTTCAGCTTAGTCCTTATCTAATATAAATTCTGTGCTGGATACTAAAATTTATTTATTTATTTGGGTTTTACGGCGCACCAACACACTAAAAAAGGTCTACTAAATGAACTAGATCTATTTAAGCATCCAAATCTACTTATTTAACAGAGAAAGCAAAACCATGGAATTGTCCAGTATGACAGGTCTTAAAATCAGTGTGTAATATACAACAATAAAAAAAGCCCAAGGATCTAATTATTTTATTTCTTAGCCCAAATGTGTATTTACAACTGTGACCAGTTCCATTAAAATTTACAATGTAGAAAAACAAGAGCACCGCCTTGCGGGTGCTGACGCTCATCTGATTTTTTTTGTATAATAGAAATATTGTCCTACCCATGATTTTCTAAGTCTAAAAAGGGCCATCATTCTTGCAAAAAGCAGGATAGAGTTATGTTTCTTGATGTACAATGTCCACTTATCATGGTGAAAAACTGTTGCAAGCTTTAAAGCAACAGCTTTGATAGTTTATTAGAAAAGTTGACTTAAACATAATACTCAACTAAGAAAATGATTTTCTAAGTCCAAAAGGGGCAATAATTATTGCAAAAAGCAGGATGGAGTTATGTTGCTTGCTGTACAGGGTCAGCTTATGATGGTGAACAAGTGGTGCAAGTTTCAAAGCAATAGCTTTGATAGTTTAAGAGAAAAAGTTGACCTAAACATAAAACTTAACCAAGAAATCTGATATTTCCTAAGTCCAAAAGGGGCCATAAATCTTGCAAAAAGCAGGATGGAGTTATGTTTCTTGCTGTACAGGGTCAGCTTATGATGGTGAACAAGTGTTGCAAGTTTTAAAGCAATAGCTTTGATAGTTTAGGATAAAAGCTGACCTAAACATAAAACTTAACAAAGAAAACTGGTTTTCTAAGTCCAAAAGGGGCAATAATTCTTGCAAAAAGCAAGATGGAGTTATGTTTCTTGATGTACAGGGTCTGCTTATGATGGTGAACAAGTATTCCAAGTTTCAAAGCAATAGCTTTGATAGTTTAGGAGAAAAGTTGACCTAAACATAAAACTTAACCAAGAAATCTGATATTTTCTAAGTACAAAAGGGGCCATAAATCTTGCAAAAAGCAAGATGGAGTTATGTTTCTTGTTATACAGGGTAAGCTGATGATGGTGAACAAGTATTCCAAGTTTCAATGCAATAGCTTTGATAGTTTAGGAGAAAATCTGACCTAAACATAAAACTTAACCAGGCAATGCCGACGCCGACAACCGCTCAAGTGATGACAATAACTCATCATTTTTTTTCAAAAAATCAGATGAGCTAAAAATCATGAAAATGTTTCAAAAATTGACTTTTCTTTAGATGCTCATCACAAAAACTTGTGTGAGATTAAAAATTTTGAAATCAGTTTAGCAAAAACAAATATATTCCGAAGTTCTGAAGAAATCAGGGTCAATCAAGTTCTACATTGTAGAAAATAAATTGATCTGAACATGCAGAATCACCTTAAAAGAAAGAATAAAATCCTTTATGTTACAAATACAATGACTGTAACTTCTTTATCATTTTACATTTTCTACTATTTTAAAAATGAAAGTTTACGAAATAAACAGTGTCAATTCTGAGCATTCATTTCATAGCAATATAAATGAACACAGTTAAACAAATCCAAAACATAATACATAACAAAACATGACAAGAAACAATGAACAAAACAGGTAGACATGTTACAGTTATAAAAAGAAAACTGCCCTAAATATTTAACAAAGTTCATGTATTGCACAATTCTTCTCCAACTCCCTTCTGACAGTGTAAAATCTCTATTGGTTGCATCCAGATTTATCAACATATTAAGTCTGAAAATTTGCATGCCTTCTTGTAACTTTCTTCATGCCAAGTTTTGTCATCATTTTATATAAGAAAAAAAGCAAATTGAAATTTTAGCACTTTAAAGTCTAAGTTTGCATTTCAGACATAAAATGAGCCGTGCCATGAGAAAACCAACATAGTGGGTTTGCGACCAGCATGGATCCAGACCAGCCTGCGCATCCGCGCAGTCTGGTCAGGATCCATGCTGTTCGCTAACAGGTTCTCTAATTGCAATAGGCTTTGAAAGCGAACAGCATGGATCCTGACCAGACTGCGCGGATGCGCAGGCTGGTCTGGATCCATGCTGGTCGCAAAGCCACTATGTTGGTTTTCCCATGGCACGGCTCAAATATTGATGACCATAAACCTTTCATACTGTAGATTGGATCAAATTCACAGTGGTTTTTGTTAACGTTAATATTCTCAAATTCGCATTTTTTTTTTGCTAATGCATGTTCTAAGATTCACATATTGTTTTGTTTTTACTAATATTTGCAAGAGTGATATGCAAATTTAGATACTCTTTAGTATTAAGCACCATACATGACGTCTGTTGCCTATAAAATCATGAAATATAAGGAAGAAGCAAATTACCCAATCTACAATATCATACGTTTTCTTTGGATCACTGAACACTAAATTTGAAAAAGACATTATCACAACCATTTCATTGTTATGTTTTTATAATCACAAAACCACAGTTTCCCACAATGCAAAATACCACAGTTTCCCACAATGCATAAAAGGATGTCAAAACACAGAAACTTTGGTGTCCTTTTTATGTCAGATTTTATGACATTGCTATCATTGTCAGGACCTAAGAGTAAAATATGATAAAAGGTCATTTAAATTAAATAATGTCCATAAATGTGGAGGAAACTGCTATTTCTTCTTGTCCTCTTTACATATTATAACGTATCTTTGAGCCACCATCAAAGGTGGAGAATAACCATTTGGATAGGAAGTGTCCTCAAACAATACTGAATAATCGTCTTGTGGCTGAAATAGAAAAAAAAGTAATTACTTAAGGGAACAAATTTCAAACCGTAAATTAATATGTCATACCAAAGTCTGATTTCTCAGATAAATTACATGATAAAATCATTAAAATGTGAGCCTTTCAATTTTCCTAGATCTAAAACCTCAAAACAGAAACTTTTACCAACACACAAGTTTACTTTTTTGCTTATACTGTTTTAGAAAATATCATTTATGAACAAATATGCAATTAATAACCAAAAAAAACTTGTTCACCACCAATCGCTTGAAACTTAATTATATGTAACAACAACAAATGTTGCTTAATTGCAGTTTAAATGTATTTTAGCCGTTCAGACAAAACAAGTTTTATAGACATAAAATCTTACTCATAATTAATCTTGCATAAAATCCAGGTCTAAGATAAAACACAGTACATTTCAAGGACTTTTGTCTTGAAACCACAAATTGAAATCTTAATGCAAAAAACTTTCTAAATACCATGTTTTCCTTCATATTATCTTTAAGTTTCCTTCCTTTATTTCAAATTCATTTCTTCGACAAAGCAATTTTCTATCAGAATGTTTTTCATGCAGATTAGAGTGAAATTCAAGCATTTTTTCCCCAAATTTAAGTTTTTTCTGGGTTTCAGTCAATTTCAAGGTTTCAAATGACTAGCATCAAATTCAAGGAATTTTCAAGGTTGGTGTGTACCATGTGTAATTCTCTGGCAGTCCAAAATCCTTTGAATTAAACTAGCCCATGATCCCTCAGAACAGTTTTGAAACTGACCAAAAACTAGAGCTATCACTAAAGGTGATGAATGTACCTCCCACATGCACTGACACAGTACATTGCAATTTGATGCACACAAGATTGCATAATTATGTGGGCTGTATGTATACAGTATAGTAACAAAAAACAAAGTCCCATAACTATGCAGAATATTTATCTAAAAGAAAGTAGCATGCACCATGCACAACTAGGGTTGATACTGATCACTTGTGTGAAGTTTCATTAAATTGTGTGCAAGGGTTCGGAAGATTAGGCGCGAACAAGATTGCATATGCAGACTGTATGTTCATAACATGTGAACAAGAAACAAAGTCCCGTAACTCTGCAATTTTTGTTGTTGAAACAACCTAACATGCCCCATGCACAAGTACTGTTGTTACTGATCACTTGTGTGAAGTTTCATTATATTGTGTCAAGGGGATGAGGAGAGATGGTGCGCACAAGATTGTGTCTATGTATATAGTATAGTAACAAAAAACAAAGTCCCGTAACTCTGCAAAAAAAATTTCTGAAAGAACCTAACATGCCCCATGCACAACTACTGTTGTTACTGATCACTTGTGTGAAGGTTCATTAAATTGTGTCAAGGGGATGAGGAGAGATGGTGCGCACAAGATTGTGTCTATGTATATAGTATAGTAACAAAAAACAAAATCCTGTAACTCTGCAGTTTTTTTATCTGAAAGAACCTAATATGCCCCATGCACAACTACTGTTGTTACTGATCACTTGTGTGAAGTTTCATTAAATTGTGTCAAGGGGATGAGGAGAGATGGTGCGCACAAGATTGTGTCTATGTATATAGTATAGTAACAAAAAACAAAGTCCCATAACTCTGCAAGTTTTTTTTCTGAAAAAACCTAACACGCCCTATGCACAACTACTGTTGTTACTGATCACTTGTGTGAAGTTTCATTAAATTGTGTCAAGGGGATGAGGAGAGATGGTGCGCATAAGATTGTGTCTACGGACAGACAGACGGACAGACAGACGGATGGACAGACAGACAACCTGAAACCAGTATACCCCCCCTTACAACTTTGTTGTGGGGGGGGGGGGGGGGGGGGGTACAATAAAGCTGTATTTTTTAACTGGTCTCAAACTTAGGACATACATGATTGTACTGATTATGTAGCCCGACACATTCTAGATTTCTGATAAATAAGATTTGAGAAAAGGTGATTATTTTAGAAGAAATATTGGATGGACAAATACTGACTTTTCTTAGTGAAAAAAGAGTTTACCTTTTTTGGTGGTTCATGTATAAGAGCTCTGTAGAAACATGTAGTTTGTGGATATAAAGCTAGCACCAACTGTAAGTGAAAATTACATAATTAATTTAAAACTTTTAATAACTTTCATGATGTTATAAAGTAATGATTTTAAGTGGGTAGATTTGCACTGCCTTGCCAGTAAAGAAAATATAAATGTCTTTAAGTAGATAGGTGAAATTTTGTCAACATTCACTTCACAACCGAACGGAATGTCTGCAACTAATTTAAAAGCCATTACAAAGAGTAACAACATTTAGTCCGAATATTAATATATATCAAACAACTAAGTAAAGGGGTTTGGTGACATCAGAATTACTGCACTTACTGTATGTTTAGGAAACAATGCCTCGGGATCTGTCTCTGGTGAGGCCTTCCATATAGGAAGGGGGACTATCTTTCTTTTACTTAGTGTATGCCGTCTGAAAAAAAAAACAGCAGAAATCAAGATATGAGAGTAATAACAGTCATAAAGATACAAAAACATGCAAAAATGTAGGCAAATCAACATTAAATACTGCAACAATATTGCATCACTTTTTTTTTTAAACTGTTTTATGCAACAGTAAGATAGTTTTCTTGTACTTTTAATCTGCAAGTTACTGAAAATTCCTCTTCTTGAAACTAAGATGGAGGTCATAAGAAATCAAATATGCATCTTAATCTATGCTTTATTTATCTTCAAATCAGTGATTCACATTTTTACCATGTGACCTGACTTTCCAATGTATTTCCATATTAGAACAAAATTCCAGATTGGATGATGCAACAGCTTTGATCTGAATATCTGTGCTAACAAAGGATAAAAGCCACTGACCAATACCAATATCAATATAATGTATTTTTTCAAAGGGTATTTGTCCAAATATATTGCCATATGTGTTGTAACCTAATATTATTGGATGGTTTAGTCCAATCTCTCCATTTTGGCCAGTAGCTCAAGCTTGCAGCTAAAGGGAGACAACAAATGAATTGTTATTGTAAACAAGAGGACCATGATGGTCCTGAATCGCTCACCTGTCCCAACATGACCCAGTTTTGAACTGAGTATGACGTTATTTTTTTCTATTATTTGACATAGTGACCCAGTTTTTGACCTCATGTGACCCAGTTTTGAACCTGACCTAGATATCATCAAGATGAACATTCAGACCAACTTTCATACAGATCCCATGAAAAATATGGCCTCTAGAGAGGTCACAAGGTTTTTGTATTATTTGACCTACTGACCTAGTTTCTGACGGCACGTGACCCAGTTTCGAACTTGACCTAGATATCATCAAGGTGAACATTCAGACCAATTTTCATGAAGATCTTGTGAAAAATATGGCATCTAGAGAGATCACAAGGTTTTTCTATTTTTAGACCTACTGACCTAGTTTTTAACCACAGCTGACCCAGTTTCGAACCTGACCTAGATATCATCAAGATGAACATTCAGACTAATCTTCATACAGATCCCATGAAAAATATGGCCTCTAGAGAGGTCACAAGGTTTTTTTATTATTTGACCTACTGACCTAGTTTCTGACGGCACGTGACCCAGTTTCGAACTTGACCTAGACATCATCAAGGTGAACATTCTGACTAATTTTCATGAAGATCCATTTAAAAGTATGGCCTCTAGAGAGGTCACAAGGTTTTTCTATTTTTAGACCTAATGACCTAGTTTTTAACCACAGCTGACCCAGTTTCGAACTTGACCTAGATCTCATCAAGATGAACATTCAGACCAACTTTCATACAGATCCAATGAAAAATATGGCCTCTAGAGAGGTCACAAGGTTTTTCTATTATTTGACCTACTGACCTAGTTTTTGATGGCACGTGACCCAGTTTCGAACTTGACATAGATATTATCAAGGTGAACATTCTGACCAATTTTCATGAAGATCTTGTGAAAAATATGGCCTCTAGAGAGGTCACAAGGTTTTTCTATTTTTAGACCTACTGACCTAGTTTTTGACCGCAGTTGACCCAGTTTCGAACTTGACCTAGATATCATCAAGATGAACATTCTGACCAACTTTCATAAAGATCCCATGAATAATGTGACCTCTAGAGTGGTCACAAGCAAAAGTTTACGCACGGACGCACGCACGGACGACGGACGCTGCGCGATCACAAAAGCTCACACTGTCACTTTGTGAGCTAAAAACCTTTTGTTTTGCAGAAAGTACAGAAAAAGAATCATGTAAAATCAATAACTCACTCTTTTCCCTCCTCTGCATCTATATCATCCACTTCATATTTGTTTGTGCTTGTGTTAAAGGTTACAACCTCTGCAAGAATCCAATTTTCTTCTCCATCAGAAGATCGAACCCTGGCCGCTACCTTATCTCCTGGCTTTGCCACATAGTTGTTATCTGCCGATACTGCACCACATAGAGGCGGAGGTCTGAAATATTGAAATCTTTGTTTATCACCTGAATAACAAAAATATATGCTCTTCTTAGAAAAATGTGAACAAGTCGAGAAAAATTGCAAGAGTATTCTCAGTGCTTGATAGCATAATATAAGCTATAAGTAAAACTTTAACATTACAATAAGCATATTCTAAGTCGAAAAGGGGACATAATTCAGTCAAAATGCTTGATAGAGTTGCCTCCTCCTTTTCACAGACTGAGGTCATGATGGTAAACAAGTATGCAAAATATCAAAGCAATATCTCAATGGACTTTGAAAATATTTGGGGTGGTGCGCAAACTTTAACATTACAATAAGCATATTCTAAGTCGAAAAGGGGCCATAATTCAGTCAAAATGCTTGATAGAGTTGCCTCCTCATTTTTACAGACTGGGGTCATGATAGTAAACAAGCATGCAAAATATGAAAGCAATATCTCAATGGAGTCAAAAAATATTTGGGGTGGTACACAAACTTTAAAATTTGTGTGACGCTCACGCTAACGCTCACGCCGGGGCGAGTAGGATAGCTCCCCTATTTTTCGAATAGTTGAGCTAAAAATTGAAGACTTTTAAACATACAGTGTACAGGTTTTACAGGTAATTAACAGATTAATATGAAAATTAATGAGCTTCCGACATCACTGATTAAAATGATAAAATAATATTTCCCCATATGATGAATAAAAATTTGCAGTATTTCAGTAATGTAACGGTAGGCAGTTAACTTAACCAGTGTTCCTGGATTCTGTACAAGTACAAACCTGTTCTCCACAAATAACTGCCAACTTCCCCACATGAATCAGAGGTGGAGGATGAATGATTTCAGACACAATGTCTTTTACCAAATCCGTAAACCTGCGCTCTCCCTATTGACATAAGCTGGTTGGCTTTTAGGTAATAAAAATTTGTTTGATAGTTTGGGTTAAATTCAAATATTCAAAGAAAAAATATTTAAAAAATTACTTTTCTCCAGGTTTGCTAACCCATAATGGCAGTGTAACAGCATTTTGTTGTAGCATACTCATCAAAACACCACGTCTCATAATGGGCTTTGGACGATCTGAATCTGAAAATATATATATATATATTTTTATTTATATTTAGAAAATATATTACTGAGTGAATATAACAAGAGAACCATGATGGTCCTGAATCGCTCACCTGTCCCCACATGAACTGAGTATGACGTCGTTTTTTCTATTATTTGACATAGTGACCTGGTTTTTGAGCTTATGTGACCTAGTTCTGAACTTGACCTAGATATCATCAAGATAAAAATTCTGACCAATTTTTATGAAGATCCAATGAAAAATATGGCCTCTAGAGAGGTCACAAGGTTTTTCTATTATTTGACCTACTGACCTAGTTTTGTCCTGGACGTGACCCAGTTTCAAACTTGACCTAGATATCATCAAGATGATCATTCTGACCAATTTTCATGCAGATCCCATGAAAAATATGACCTCTAGTGAGGTCACAAGGATTTTCTATTATCTGACCTACTGACCTAGTTTTTGACCGCAGTTGACAAGATGAACATTCTGATCAATTTTCATGCAGATCCCATGAAAAATACGGCCTCTACAGAGGTCACAAGGTTTTTCTATTATTTGACCTACTGACCTAGTTTTTGACCGCACGTGACCCAGTTTCGAACTTGACCTATATATCATCAAGGTGATCATTCTGACCAACTTTCATAAAGATCCCATGAAAAATGTGACCTCTAGAGTGGTCACAAGGTTTTTCTATTATTTGACCTACTGACCTAGTTTTGGACCGGACGTAACCCAGTTTCGAACTTGACCTAGATATCATCAAGATGAACATCCTGACCAATTTTCATGCAGATCCCATGAAAAATATGACCTCTAGTGAGGTCAAAATGATTTTCTATTATTTGACCTACTGACCTAGTTTTTGACCGCAGTTGACAAGATGAACATTCTGATCAATTTTCATGCAGATCCCATGAAAAATACAGCCTCTACAGAGGTCACAAGGTTTTTCTATTATTTGACCTACTGACCTAGTTTTTGACCCCACGTGACCCAGTTTCGAACTTGACCTAGATATCATCAAGGTGAACATTCTGACCAACTTTCATAAAGATCCCATGAAAAATGTGACCTCTAGAGTGGTCACAAGGTTTTTCTATTATTTGACCTACTGACCTAGTTTTGACCGGACGTAACCCAGTTCCTAACTTGACCTAGATACCATTAAGGTGAACATTCTCACCAATTTTCATGAAGATCCCTTGAAAAATATGGCCTCTAGAGAGGTCACAAGGTTTTTCTATTTTTAGACCTACTGACCTAGTTTTTGACCGCACGTGACCCAGTTTCGAACTTGACCTAGATATCATCAAGGTGAACATTCTGACCAACTTTCATAAAGATCCCATGAAAAATGTGACCTCTAGAGTGGTCACAAGCAAAAGTTTACACACGCACGCACGGACGACGGACGCTGCACGATCACAAAAGCTCACCTTGTCACTATGTGACAGGTGAGCTAAAAACATGACTAACTGATAGATGATCATGAAAACTTGTGGAAGACTTTGTTTCATGTAAATGGTCTAAGGTACTATATTGTACAAAGCAAAAATATTCTAAAATATTTCATCAGCCATTTATATCAAGAAAAGCCTTAATACAAACTAAAAGCATATTTAATTAAAAATATTGTAACAAAAAATATTACTCTTATAAAACTCGAAACTGATGACTAGCAATACTTACCAAATCTCCTATTTTCTCTTATAGCTTTGATTTCTGTGATTTTGTCTAAAGCTTTACGTAGTAATCTGAAAAAAAGAAATCATGTATGTATGATATTTGACAGCTGCAGTCTTTTGACGCAATAGTTGTTACATACACATGTATATTTTTCAGAAATATTTGAGCCGCACCAACATAGTGGCTTTGTGACCATCCGCGCAGTCTGGTCAGGATCCATGCTGTTCACTAACGGTTTTTCTAATTGCAATAGGCTTTGAAAGCAAACAGCATCGATCCTGACCAGACTGCACGGATGTGCAGGCTGGTCTGGATCCATGCTGGTTGCAAAGCCACTATGTTGGCTTCTCATGGCATGGCTCATTTACAAAATCAAACGATTCAGCAAGAGCTCATAATAGACCAGTTAAGAAGCCAAATTGGCCAGGGCGATAAATACAGTAATTAAAGGCAAGAATTATCAGGAATTTCTTCGGAGGTTGATGGTGGGTGGATGAGGTGGAGACTAAAAGATATATGAAACACAAGTAAACAAGAGCTCGTCGGACAGGAAATGCCCCCTTTGATGCATTCAGTAATTGCACAAGGAACAGAAATTATATGCTCACTGTAAACAAAAGTTCTGCCGTTCAGGTTCAATCTGACCTTGACCTTTCACCTATTGACCTAAAAAATCAACAGGGGTCATCTGCTCCCTTTTCAGTTTCGTGATCCTAGGCCCAAGAGTTCTCAAGGTATCGTCCGGAAAGGGTTTAACTGTTCTGGGTCAATGTGGTCTTCACCTTTGGCCTTCCGACCTCAAAACCTACAGGGGTCATCTACAGGTCATGACCAACCTCCCTATCAAGTTTCATGATCCTAGGCACAAGCGTTCTCAAGTAATTGTCTGGAAACGGTTTAAATGTTCCAGGTCACTGTGACCTTGACCTCTGACCTACTGACCTCAAAATCTATAGGGGTCATCTGCTAGTCATGATAAACCTCTCTATCATCTTTCATGACCCTTGGCCTAAGCGTTCTCAAGTTTTTGTCAAGAACCGTTAAACTGTTCCTGGCCAATGTGACCTTGAAATTTGACCTAATGACCTCAAAATCAATAGGGTCATCTGCTGGTCATGACCAATCTCTCTATCAATTTTCCTGATCCTAGGCCCAAGCGTTCTTGAGTCATCACCCGGAAACCATTTTACTATTCCTGGTCACTGTGACCTTGACCTTTGACCTACTGATCTCAAAATCAATAGGGGGCATCTGCTGGTCATGACAAACCTCCCTATCAATTTTCACGATCCTAGGCCCAAGCAATCTTGAGTTATCATCCGGAAACCGTTTAACTGTTCCGGGTCACTGTGACCTTAATCTTTGACATACTGACCTCAAAATCAATAGGGGTCATCTGCGGGTCATGACCAACCTCTCAATCAACTTTCATGATCCTAGGCCTAAGCGTTCTTGAGTCATCATCCGGAAACCGTTTAACTGTTCGTGGTAACTGTGTCCTTGACCTTTGACCTCAAAATCAACAGGGGTCATCTGCTGGTCATGATCAACCTCCCTATCAACTTTCATGATCCTAGGCCCAAGCGTTATTGAATTATCATCCGGAAACCGTTTAACTGTTCAAGGTACTATTCCTGGTCACTGTGACCTTGACCTTTGACATACAGATCTCAAAATCAATAGGGGTCATCTGCTGGTGATGACCAACCTCCCTATCAACTTTCAAGATCCTAGGCCCAAGGGTTCTTGAGTTATCATCTGGAAACGGCTTGGTCTACATTCCGACCGACCGACAGACAGACCGACCA